>NC_043762.1:29657649-30257649 GCF_902148845.1 Salarias fasciatus
TTCATAGGGGAGAGAAGAAGGAATATGAGGACTGAGGAGAAACAAGGCGATGGGAGGAATGATGAGACGAGTTCAAAGACGCGGCGTTAAGCTGGAGGGAGAGACGAGTAGCACCGCGGGAGAACGTACCTGGTTGGTGGAGAGCTGCGCGGTCTGCGAGATGAGCAGCTGGACCGAGATGTGGAGCCCCGAGGTGAACAGGCCGGCCAGGATGGCCCAGGTGAGCGGCAGCGGCAGCATGCTGTACGTGGCGAACAGCGTGAAGAGGACGTACCCCACCCCGTCCCCCAGCAGCCCGTAGCCCAGCCCGGCCGCCAGGATCTGCGTGGCCATGGCCACCCAGGTGACCACGCCGCTGTACTGCAGGTAGCTGTGCGACGTCGTGTCCTTCCGCACCACCACTAAGGCACAAATGACCACCTCGATGCCCGTGAAGAAGCCCAGCAGCGTCCCTTTGATGGGGTCCATCGGGGAGGAGGCCAGCGTGAGGTGCAGCACCAGCAGGGTGAGCTTGGTCACCACGTCCAGGATGTTCATCACCACCACCGACTTGCGCCTCTGGCCGAGGAAGTAGCGCTGGTACAGGCGCTCGAGGTCTCGGGACTTGAAGGCGTTCCGCAGCGTGGGGAAGATGACGCCCCGGTACGTGTACCCCCAGTTCAGGAAGAAGTCGGAGTTGCTGGGCGCGCAGTCAATCTGCAGGAAGCCCAGGTCGCTGCTGGCGCGCTCCGGGAACACTTTGGTCCCGCCGTTGTTGTGCCGGTCCCCCACCGAGGTCCTCCCCGCGGACTGCTTGCGCGCGCCCTGGCTGGGGTCGTAGGGCTCGTCCGGGCCGATGCCCTTCACTCCGCCCTGCTCGTGGATGAAGCGCTGCTCGGTGATGTGCCGCACCGCGGTCTGCCACAGCAGGCGCTTGGGGCGCGCGCTGCCGCTGCCGCTGCCGCTGCTGTTGCTGTTGTTGCTGCTGCTCGGGGTCTTGTTGATGGTGTACAGCTCCTCGCTCGCGCTGGAGCAGCGGACCTCGGACAGTTCCATCGCCGCTCGCTGCTGCCGCGGCGCGTGCTTTCTCCGCCGCGGAGGATGCGTCGGTCTGTAGCTGCTCTCTCTCTCCCTTCCCGGCTGCGAGTTGGCTCAGCGAATTTGGGGAGACGGCGTCCTGTCGTGCGCATCGAACCGGGGGCGCGTGCTTCTCTGGGATGCGACAAGCGCCGCGCGGAGCGGAGCGCGGCTGGAGGTCATTGTCACGCGAACGATTCCACTGAAGAAGCAACACTCAAATCCCACCCGAGTGGAAAACATCCCCCGGATTATCTGCGCGCCGCCAGCACCATCCCCATCGTCAGTGCACGCCGCGACTCCGAGCTGACGGCTGAAAATCAGCGGGCGGCAGCGCGAGCCTCTGCGCGCCGGCCGTCCGCACCATCAGGGTGCCGCGGCGTCACGGAGAGCCGGGGTCCGTCAAAAACAAGGCGGAGATTTGGATGCAGACGGTGTCAGGCGATCGATGGGCGCACGGCGGGCTCTGTATGCTTGAAGCCCTTCACCCGTGCGTGGTTGGCACAGGTGCGTGCGTCCACGTTACCATTCTTTTTCCAGTTGGCGCATGCCACTGCAGCGGGGACGAAAAACCAAAATCCACGTTAATTCCAGCAACGTCGTGCAGGAGGTCACGAAAAACAAGCAGATCCAGTGAGGTCGACAGAGATTTGAGAAATAAAGAAAGGAAGAAAGAAACCGGCCAAGAAAAATCCGTAAAATCCGTTTTTGACAAAAAAAAAAAAAAAAAAGCGCTGCAGTCTCGAGCCACAAGGCGAACGATCAACTTGCTGTTGCGCGCGAGAGTCTGCAGACGAGATCAATGTCGAGTGCGTGTTTCAGCGCTCCTTCTCGCGCCTCTCCATCAGTGGATCGGATGCAACACCTGCGCGCGATAAGCGGAGCACACATACACACACACACACACACACATACACACACGCACACACACCGTCCTCGGTGTCAGCGCTGCTCGGAGGAGCGCAGGCTCCGCGGAGTAAATAATTGTCCTGTGTGCCCCCGTGCTGCGCGCGAGGATGAGAGCGGAGCCTCCTTCCTCCTCCTCCTCCTCCTCCTCCTCCTCCTCCTCCGGTGTGCCGTCTCCCCGCGCCCCCCTCTCCGCTCGGCCTCTCCTCCTCTTCCTCCTGCTCCTCCTCTTCAGGGCTGGACGGGCGGGCGGCGGCGGCAGCGGCGGCCGCGTGCAGTGGACCGGATTCGCAGCGCGCGAGGCTGTGGTCAGCGAGTCGGCTCCGCTTCGGTTTGACGTCACAGGCATCTCCGCGTGCGCGCGCGCGCTTCATCCCCCTCTCCGTCTGATCCCGCTCTCCTCTCTCTCTCTGCTCCCTCTTCATTGATGGCGCCTTCAAGCAACTTCCACTGGGAGCTCGAGCTCAGCAGGTGGAAAACTCCCGCCAAGAGGGATCCAGCAGGTCCGAGCGCAGCGGAGAAGCGGGGAGCACTCTCACCTCAGGGTTCCGGGTCTGAATCCAGGCCAGGATTCTCTGTGTGGAATCTGCATGTCCTTCCCAGACACTCCGCTTTTCTCTCACAGTTCAGATGGAATAGGGATCAATGGATAGAAAATAGAAACATATTTGGGAGAAAATTCTGTTTCATGAAACTCTGCCAACTGATTCCTTTTCAAGGATAGATTAGCTCCTCCACAAAAACAAAACAAAACGTACTGTATATGTACCATTTTTGGCTGCGCCAGTATTTTACCAGCACACTTTGTCCTTTCAGTGCTTCCCACTCCTGGGTCTAAATATGTAAATATGAAATGAAAGTTTGCTGATTTATGTTTGTGTTTGTGTTATATTCTTCTTCCCATCTCCCAAAAGGGTAGCGTTATGGAAACCACCTCTCTGTTAGAACGACATACCATAATAACTGACGTAAGGCAGGGTTTTCAGCCGTTCACGGCGTGGAGACGGCCGCAGTATCAACAGATTCCAACTCAGCTTCTCTTCATCCGCTTCAAAGGAAACGTTCACGTCTTTCCTCTCAGTAGGATCAGATGGAAGCCCTGCGTCTGTACGCATTCTTTCCTCCAGTCGGAGAAGCTCACAATGTCCACACACACACACACACACACACACACACACACACACACATACGTATTGTGGTGTTTTGCGCTCTCACTTCAGATTCCCAGAATCCCCTGCGGGGCTTGGAGGTCTTTCTTCCCACAATCCACAAATCTGCATTTGAGGATGAGTCAAAAACGACTGTTGGAGAAGAGTGTGTGGAGAGGGGTGTGTGGAGAGGGGTGTGTGGAGAAGAGTGTGTGGAGAAGAGTGTGTGGAGAAGGGTGTGTGTTGATGTTTTCTGGCTGTGTTTGCTCCGGTGGGCTCATGCGCTGTCCGGGGTGTAACCCTGCTGTCAGCTGGACGGACTCCCTGCTGCCCTGAGCAGGACGAAGCTACAGAAGACTGATGGACGTTTGTTCTATGGCAGAGGACAGAGTGAGCAGTATGGGTATAAAATAGACGTGGGAGGATGGACTGATTGTTACTCGCTGTTTCTTCTTGGACCAGCCCTGCTCTGCATGACTGAAGAACTTCCTGGATCTGTATTCAGGGCTGCTCGTCTCAGCCTGCAGCTCCAGCACTGCCATGCACCGTCAGTAGTCTGTAGCTTGGAAGGTTTTCTGCCGCTGTATGTGAATCACCCTGGGTAAGATTATCAGCTCCTGACTTGAAACAATCTTCTTTGTGCTGAAATTTGGGGATGAATGTAATCTGAGGCTTGCAGGCCGACACATATTAACGAAAAGCCAGAATCCTGATGGGAATCATGAGAGAAGAACTCCCTGGAGATGTTTCCACAGTCAGCCTCCACAGATCTGTACTCAGGATCTGGCCAGGGAGAAGCGGGTTTTGGCAAAATTAATTCAGATTCATTTAGAAAATTGTCAGAATGCCCAAAACGAAGGCAGAACAAGGGAGTCATTACAGTGCAGCGCAGCCCCGTCGCCCCCCGCTGAGAGAAAGTCCTCTGTCCCACTTTCAGAAGCAGCGTCAGGGCCTGTCAGGGCTCGCTGGACTCAGATTAAACCGGGTAAAACTGTTCCCTCCCAAACCTGAGGAGCCACAAGAGGTCCTTATGAGGAGAAGCAACCCCCACTTTGACTCACGCATGGCTCCGGGCGAGAGCGGGAAAGTTGCCTCATTGCTATTCAGTCTATTTTTACTCTCCTTTCGTCTGCCGCGTCTCTGCTGTAGCTCTCTTCTTGCTGATTCCCAGGAAAGGAGAATTACTGAAATCCTTCCCCGAGCCTATCGCACATGAAAAGAGGCGGCCATCGTTCATCGTGCCCTTTATTTGTCCTGTCGGGTGGACGTCAGTGTGGAATATGCTGGAAATGTAAAGCAGCTGTCGCTGCAGCTCCAGGACGCCGTGGTGCAGCGTACAAATGAAACTGCATGTCAGAAAACTCCCCAGTGTCAGTCTGACATTCTCCGCATGCCGGTACAGAGAAATAGTTATCGCTGCATAAAAAAGTAAGAAATTCTCATGAAATGTAAAATCCCATCTCCCGTCTCCAATAACCTGATGCAGGCTGATGTCAAGGTGTCTCCATACAAAGAGAATCGATCTCTGCGTGCATAATGTGAAGGAATTAACCTGAAGCTTGTTAAATTGATTCGTTTATCGATGCTGAATCACAGCATCGATAAGCAGTCCTGCAGACAGACGACCCGGCTGGACTGATGACATGGTGACTCTTAACTAGAAAACTAGCTCGTCCATGCAGAGCAGCGCTTCACAAACCTATTTTCCTCCAAGAGCACGGAGACGGATTTGGAGCACTTTTGAAAAGTTGTATTTTCAGTGGCTCTGAGCACCACTGCTGTGTAAACAAACCCTCAAAACACACGAAAAGTTTCCAGTTTTCTCTTGAAAACACTGATGTCTAAATGGAACTCCAGTTAAAAGCAGAATGAACATGTTTGAAAATGTATGGAAGACGCAGAAAGGACTTTGTGTTAACTTAATAGATCACGGTGGATTTTGATGCATTTTCAAAAAAGGAGTGTGTGTGTGTGTGTGTGTGTGTGTGTGTGTGTGTGACACAGATCATGATTCCACCCGTAGAACCGATGAATAAGATAAATTCCTGTGAATGTAATTCCAGTTCTGTCGATCTCAGGTGAAAGCCCTCAGTCAGCTGCTCTCTGCTGCTTTAAGACGAGCATATATCATCGGTCAGAAAGGCCCGTCCACCGTTTCCCTCACAGACGTAGCTGTTTGCCGTTTTGTCCCCGAGCTGCTGCTTCAGGGTGTCCGCCTCCGAGACGGCGACAGCTCGTCAGTCCCACGGCGCCGTGATGTGAGGTTTCAATGACCTGACGACAGAAGAGAGACGGCTCACCTCTCCTCACATGCACGGAGCTTAACCAAACAACCGTGCACATCAAGGATAAGCCCCCCCCCCACCGGCCGGCTGGGCTGCGGTCCCCGCCCGGGCCGGGCCCCGCGGCTGGAGCCTCACTGAAAACAGGCCAAGCCGTGATGCTGGGAGCTGCTGTCCTTTGTTTTGTGGTTCAGAGGCAGAACTGGAGTAGTTTTTCCTCCATGATGTGACCTCCACTTAGAAAAAGCCATGTGTGGGATATTCCTACTAATATCTCATTTCCTGTTCCAGATTATTTTCACAGGAAAAAAATGTATGAATGGAAGACGAACAGGTTCAAACTTAAACTTATTTGGAAAAGTCATTCATTCATCATCGTTCCATCAATTGTTAAAATTTCATTTCCCAGCAGCTGTCTGGGACCCACAGATAAATGAGTGGTAGAAACTTAAAAAGAACCCAGAGAAACATCTGCCAGGGCTGATTAATTCCTCTGGTTAGTTTATGGTCTGTTCTTACTGATAGGCCGTCCCTGCTGCTGCCCCAGTCCCTGCGTCTTATATCTGCTCCGTGCTCAGTCTGTTGAGACAGACTCACACCTCTTTAAAAAAGTTGCATGTTCTTCCTGGGTGTGCATTTCCCTCACAAGGAAAACAAAATCATGTGGATGTGAATGTGAGCGTCTTACTCTCTGCCTCCTGAATACGACCGCAGTCTGCTGGTCTCCTGCACCCTGCTGATCTCCTGCTAGACCCCAACAACCGAAGAAAAACGTCTCACTGGCTGTTTGTTGAAGGGACGGGGATGATGCCAGCTTCTGGCAGGCCGACAGAAATCTGTCATCTCTGCAGCTCTCAGATTTTAATACAGTAAAGACAAACATTTATGCAAAATGTGGCTACTGACATGTCTAAACAGCATGCCGTTAAAGGGGAGAAACCACAAGCAGGAGGAAGACAGCTGTAAATAAAACGTCCCTGGAGTAAAATTCAGAATGTTTTTTCAGCTGGACTCGTGGGCCGGGTCTGAATCAGTGACGGAGCAGCAGGGCGTCTCTCAGCTGAACAG
This sequence comes from Salarias fasciatus, assembly GCF_902148845.1. Taxonomy (NCBI): domain Eukaryota; kingdom Metazoa; phylum Chordata; class Actinopteri; order Blenniiformes; family Blenniidae; genus Salarias; species Salarias fasciatus. The sequence goes on from NC_043762.1 coordinate 29,664,110, forward strand.
CAGAGCGGCAGACTGAAGCGCTGCTGTCGTCTGGAGCAGCTCCACGCACCGTGAATAATGAGCGGCTGCTCCCAGATCAGCCGGCTGACTGCCATGATTCACACTCACAGCGACCGGAGCCATGCAGCAGGACCTCCTATCCATTTATTATTTATGGCTTTGCTCATAAAGCCGCTGCCGGCGATCTTCTCACCTCCTTCATTCTCCGATTGCTGATTGGGTTTCGATATCTGTCACGCCATATTTTTGTGTGTATGCGGAGCCGGCCAATACAAATGAGCAGTCTGGGAGACGGAGGATGCCAGGTCACTCAATGCCACATTTCCACTGAAACTTACTTCATTTTTTAATTTAAGGAAAAGGCAAACTTTTTGTACTTTTAGATTTGCATGAGAAATATGAACTAGGTTTAAGTCATTTCATAAGTCTGTAACGACAAATAGCTAAAGTTTAGTCCTCATACTTGTATTTGTCCTTTAAAAAAGTGACATTGCCTCTCTATTTAGAAGCAGCTACATCTCAGAGGTGGAGCGGTGTCTGAACAGGCGCTCTCACTCTGCTGTGTCCTCAGAATGATCCACCCTCGTCCGGAGTGTTACTTCCTGGGGTCCCTGCGGTGTGAAGTGGAGATTTCCTCTCAAAGCGAACGCCCATACATCGTGTGTGTGATCGTCCCTGGAGGTGGCCGAGCCCCGAGCCCTGCTGCAGTAACGCTTCCCCTCCCCGCTGGTCTGAATGCCTCCCTGCCCGCCGCCGCCGCCCGCTGTGAAGGTCGTTCGCCGCCTCGTTCGTCAGACGGCGGCTGCAGCTACCTGGGCTTCACACCCCGACACTTGCCGTTTCCTTCCCGCATCATGATTTATTCCGTGTTGCTTATTTGTGTTTGTTCAAAGCGTGCCGTCGCTGCAGCAGCTTGAGTAATAACCTTATTATTTTTCTGCCAGGCGGGTTTACGGTCCATTTCTCCCACGGAAGACGAGGCCTCGGAGGGCTTCGCTCACACTGGCTGTGAAACTCGGTCCTGATGTGTTGGAGGGTGGGAGCGCACCGGTTAGTCACTCAGGCAGGTCAGGAGGGAAGAAGACGTCATGCTCCTCTTCACTTTAGGTTTTCTGTATCGGCAGCATTTAACCAATGGATGCTGTGATGGTCGTGTGTGGATATTTAGAAAAACTCAAGATGTTACAGGTAGATGCTAGCTCCGATGCTAGCTCCGATGCTAGCTCCGATGCTAGCTCCGATGCTAGCTGCGACCCGTCGTCGCTCGGTCCCCGTGTCTCTGATCCGCTCTCGTTTGGAGGAAGACCAGGACCCACCGGGTCAGGGGGATTCCGGTTCACCGGCTTGGTCTCTCACCATGGAAGCACTCGCTCTCGTTCAAATGAAGCACACTAACGCGAACACAGCGAGGGCGTCCGGCGCTTTCTGGTCCATTACTCAGATGAAGAGCGCGCTCGCTCATCTGCTTAAACACCATTAAAAATGACAATCCGGCTGCGGCGGGGCGAGGGCTTCTCTCATCTCGCATTTACTGCAGCCGCAGTTCCATCAGAATAACCTCAGCTTTAAATTCCTCATTTAGATCGAGCTTTAGTTTGAAAAGAAGTGACTCAAAGGCACTAAAGACGCCTGACTGTAAAACTTGACGGTCAACCTGGTAAAAGTAGTTATTGTTCAAATGATTTGATGTTGTTTGCTGTTTGGTGTTGTTCTGCAACACCAGCTGGAAGCAGAACCTGAAACTCCTGAATACGTTTCATGAAAACTGTCGTTTGCCTGACTGTTACTGATCTTGTTCGTTTGCAGCCATGAGATTAACAGTGTTGAATAAATGGCGTCATTAGCAGAGTCATTTCTTTCAGAAACTATAATGTAATGACTGCTTTCATCGTCACAGTGTGGTTATCGTTACGGCTGAGGAAATGCTACGACGCCTGCAGAAGAAACGTATTCAAGTTGTCATCCTCGCCACTCAGAAAGCCACAGCACCTGCAAAGACTGTAGCGCTGGACGTGTCTGGGAGTGATTCTGCTTCACGGCAGTGAATTTGTTCACAACTTGTTTTTAATGCGTCGGTCAAATAGAGGAAGCCATGGCAGGGTAAAGAGGAAGTAACCAGCAGCAGTGACCGCTTCACTGGGTTCAGACTAAACTGCATGTTTATCTATGGCAGGGGTGTCAAACATAAGGTGTGTGGACCACAACCGGCCCGCAAGGCGCTCCAGTCCGGCCCAATAAGCACCAAACTGAAGTGAAGCGATGAAGTGGAGCTAATTTCCACAAAACTGAAACACTGTGGGTGTGAGGTGCTCGTGTTTTGCAGGGTTTGTTTTTTGAGTGGGTTCTCCGTGACCTCCGCTGAGTTCACTCCAGTTCACTCCCGTTTGGACAAACTGGCCATCTGCCAAGACTTAATGCCGAGCCGACGGAGGGGAGAGGTGGAAAAACAGCCCCGGGGCCGGGTCGGCCTCCTCCAGATAAATACAGGTTAATAATTAGACCGAGGAGCGGCTCCGCCAGCAGCTCTCCGACGCCTCGGCTCCATCAGGGTTAAACCTGCAGAGAGCCGTGGTGGAGGAGAGGAGCTCCGCCTGGCAGAGGATCCAGGCACACTGCCTTCACTCCCTGGGGATTACCGCTCATCGGCAGACGGAACAAAGAGAAACAACAGAAGCAGAGAGGTCTTATTTTGTTTCTGCGCAGCGCCGACTGAATTTCAATCTGGGTGGAACGCGATCTGAGTGTAAACCTTGTTATCTCACTGGGAATCTCTGGCTGGTGGGAGGATTTTACTGTAGCAAACCGCCGACGTGACAAACTTCAGCGCCAATCAAACAGAGAACCGACACGCAGCGCTTTGAAGAAGCAGCGTTTTGCTTCAGAGTGAAAACAGCAGGTTCCACACCTCCAGCACCACACTAACACCACAGTCCTGCATTTCACCACATTCACTGTTACACCAGCTTTCAAACTGAGACACTTTTCTATTAGATTTATTATAATTAAATAAAGGAAATCACCTTCATTTTTGACGCTACTTTAAAAAAAAGTCTGTTAGACACGAGAGAGCGCATTAATCACCTGACAGAAGAAGCGTGTCTGAGCACATTGATTTCGCTGACTGAGGATGAGGAGCTAGAACTTCCTCCCAGCTCTGCTGGAGTGAGGTTCCAGGTAGACCAACCGTCCGATGCTACTGAGGAAAATTCAACTACATTTTAAAAAAATAGCGTCATCTTTCATTCAGTGGCGTCTCTTTCATATCTGAGTGTGGGAGAATTCTTCCCACAAAGGGTTATTTCTGGCAAAGTGCATTACAAAGTGAGTGATAAAATATGAACAACAGAAATACATTGGGACACAGGGAGCAAGGCAGCAAGCTGGAAATGTACATTCAAGAGTTTTGGAATGTCGTTGAAATCAAAAGAGCTATCACGTCAAACCAAACGGGTCCATCAGAGCATCTTATTTAATTCTGTACTTTCCCCGATGAATAAAGAGGAGACTGAAGGGTCCTCATGCTCTGCATGCTGGGACAGGACGCCGTGTCTCTGGACGTCCAGCTCAGCTTCATCTCACCATCAGAGGCATGCAGGGAAATGAGAGGACCTGCAGAGCCTTATTGCAGACACACACCTCACACACACACCTCTTCCTGCCATGCAGCCATCAGCATGCTGCCGGTGTGTGCAGGAGCTGGAGAGCATGTATGAGCATCATGCACACGCGTGTAGAATCTGCATATCAGCTGGAGCCTGTCCAGAGATATCTGGATGTGTTTACACATGTAGTGAAGTTACACATTACTCCTGTACTCATGTATTCACATATTCATACACACAGAGAGCCAAAAACAAAGTCCTGCTCAAAGTCCTCTTGTCTCATAGGAGACTGGAAAGTGAGTCTGAGCAGAGCTGAGCTCTGATTGGCTGAAAGTCACAGCTCCTTCAAATCAAACCTTGTGGGACAGCAGATAAGACAGTTGGATTTTGTTTGAGCGGAGAGAGGAAATCCTTCAGTGTAGCCTGTATCAGACAGTCACATGGCTTCACGCACAGGAAAACTGAATAGTTTTATCAAATGTGGGAATAAAATCCTTAAAATCTGACAGTCAACCACGATGATTCAGAAACGTGTTTGAGATGCAGAAAAAGAAATAACTCAGAACGTAAAAGGCTTCAAATACAACAAAACTGTTGATTTTGTTACTGTGTAATAATATTTATGTGTTCATTGGAAGCGAATCCACATTTTTCACAACTAAAACTTTATGAGAAAACATTTATTTCACATAAAAACATATAAACCTGAAACCAAAGACCCAGTGCCTCTGGGGAGAAGCTTCCACGCTGCCGGCCTACAGACGGCTCTGCTCGCTGTTTAAAGTCCAGCACTTTTCTCTTCAGTCTTGTATGTCAGTCCATCTCCTCCATTTCTTTTCCAGTTGTGCTGTGTGTTATTTTTTTCCATTAAGAAGCCATTTTCCACAGTCTGTAGCCGCTGACCCCTTGTTGTTGGCGTTTCCTGAACCCAGTTTCGTTTCTTGTGACTACCAGACCAAGCAGCTCTTAGGGAGTTCATATTCTACTTGTCCTAATCCTTCACTGAAAACACGACAACGGTCCACATCAAAACCCACGTTGTCCTTGTAAATGCTTGCTTTTTAATTTTGATGTAATAAAACAAATCAAACCAGAATCTTTAAGGAGAGTTAAGGACGAGTCGGCGGTCCAGCCATGTCTTTCATATAAACACATTAATCAGGAAGTGTTGTGCTAATGAGGATATAGAGTCAATATTTCTCTAAAGCTATTCTGAAGGTAGATCCTGACGCTGAGAAGACAGAAGGACGAGTATAGACAACAGGAGACATGAGACATATGTGAGGAAAAGAGATGCTGGGTGGAACAATCAGCCGTCTGAAACTCCGTTGTCTTTACCAGAGAAAGGTGAAGATGACCTGAGTCAGCCTGAACTAACAGTCAGCTTTAGTCTAAAAGTACAGACAGCTTTAGCCTTCATAACTGAAACCTGCAGAAGGTAAAACTTCTGCCTGCGGTTCCACTTTTCCAAATTTTTGGAAGCTCTAATAAGCAGCAGGAAAAAAAGTGACATAATGAGACCTGGCTGTCAGAGCTTCAGAGAAAATATATTCTTTCAGGAAAAAAACATAGTTTTTGTTTTAAAATCCCTTTATTTCTGCTTCTTTTCCAATTTGCTGTGATCCTCATATCCCCGCTCCATAAACACACACTGTGGACAGAAGTGCCGTGATGATCCGCTCAGTATAGATAAACAGTGAAATCACACTCCAACAGGATCACGGCTCTGTTTCTCACCGTCACTAAAACTCAGCGCTCCCTCTGCAGAATGTGTCGTTGGAAATCCACAGCTATGTGTGTCCAGAGCATGAAAAATCACATAACCTGAGAGAAAAAGAACACAAAACAAGCTGATCTGCTGTGGAAACAGCAGAAATCAGCCCCGTGGATTCCCAGCGATACGCCTACTTTAATCCTCAGAGCAAGATTAGAGAACTGGTCGAGATTTTGGGATTTATTTTCCTCTGTTGTGCTGTGGGACGGACGGACCGAGGCCTGGGCCGTCTCTGGGAGCCGTGGCGTTTAGGGCAGCGCGGCGGTTTGAGCCTGAGCGTGCTGGCATCCGATCTGAGGAGATGAGTCATCCACAGGACGTTCTTCCTGTCTTCCCCTCTCTCCATCCTCCTGCAGCCTCCTCAGTCCTGCAGCCTTCAGCTCCTCCGCCGTTCGGCTGCTGGTCTCCAGTGTTCGGCTCTGAGCGGCTGAATTAATTCTCTGCGATCACGTCATAATCACAGGATCCTGGAGTCTGATCAATAAAATAAAACGTCGTTGTCCTCTTGAGCTGAGAATGCTGATTCACGACGAACTTGAAATCCGAGTCGGTAATCACAGCCGATCGTCTGCCTCCTGGTGATTGTGTTCTTTACGCTGCTTGATTGCTCTCCTCACCCAAACAGCCTCGTTTGATCACTCCGGAGCACAGATGGGTGAGAAGTTCATCCTGGAGGAGAGCGCCGCTCTCGCTGGGGAACATGGTCTCACTGGAAATGCTCTGGAATCTGCTGACAAACAAACAATCGCTCCATAATGGCGTGCTGTGAATGCAGCCTCTGAGCAAGGCGGGAATATGTTTGCCCTTTTAGAAACGCCCTTGAAGTCTCTGAAGTTGCTTTAAACACTGGAGAGCAAAGCCTCTGCCGCGGATCAGGGCCAAACTGCTGTCTGTGAAGGCTACAGTTTATTTTCTGCGTTCGGCCGCGGCGGGAATGTCTATTTCCTGCGTTGTCATTGGTGTGAAAGGCAAAAGAAGCCGCAGCACTGTTGATCACCTTCAGTTTACTGTGCCCAACATTCAGCTGGCGGCTGGAAGCAAACGCCCACTGCAGAGCAAACAAAACGCCTGACCTGCCGCCTGGCCGCTCGCCGCCGTGTGTCTGTGCAGCCGGGCGTGCGAGGCGCAGCCTTAAAAGGAGAGGCAGCACGAGCGCGCTCACCTAGTTAACTCTGAGAACACGTTGAAGATGGGAGAGCTTGCAGAGGTAGCGCATGCACGTCTTGTAATCTTCTGGGGTCAGGCTCGGGCCGGGAGAATCGATAAGGGAGCATTGCAGAGCGCCGAATAGCAGCAGCGGAACACAGCCTGAAAATATAACCAGAAGTTATCAGCAGATAGCTGCTCCAGTTCCGGATCGCATCTTCACCTCTCAGTCAAGATGTCTTGATAATGTGAGCACAGGGCACCATCCTCGTCCTGCAGGGACACATCCGTCCAGCTGTCCGCGGATTCAGAGGTCGTGTTTACCCAGTAATGTTTTCTGGCGAAAACTGAAAACTGACACTGCACTTTGTTTATTTACACGAGAACTATTCTCAGAAGTACGAGGAGGAACCTTTTGACGGCGCTCAGACTCTGCCTCCATGGAAATAACCAAAACTCTACTTCTTTAAATCACTCCATCTCCACTGAAATGGGGAACCAACTTTTCTGGACTGATTCCACCTTGGTGTGCACCAGAGGTGGACAATAACAACACCGTCTGTCTCCAGAGTGTCAGGACTCCCCGTCCATCTTCTCCTGGGACTTCAGTTTAGACATCCAGCTCCATTCTCACCACTGCTCATGTTTATAGCGTCTTCTTCTTTCTTTACAGAAACAACCAGCAGCGCCAACTCATGGCCTGGGGTGTGAAGTCCATCTGTTCCAGCGTCCCTGCAGGACGGTGCTCTTCATGTCCGACTGGCTCACTGAGTTCAGCTTCAGTGGAGTCAAAAGTTCTCTACAAATACGAGTTTGTTCACGTTTAGTACTTCTAACTTCAGTGGCTCAACAGCAAAGGCAGAGACGATCGTCTGCAGTCATCCAGGGCTGGACAGAACATTTGTTCATTACATTAATGTACTAATGACTGCAAGAGAGGCTGTCCCAGCATGAGGACGGCTCCCACAGCGCTGAGCGCGTCTTTATTAGGACGATAAACATGACAGCCACTGTGGGAGAAACACTTTTCATCTTTCACGACACGAGTTGGTTCACGACTAAAGGAGCTCTCCTCTGCAGTAAAGGGAGGTTTGAAAAGGTTTTTATAATACAGCAAACGAGAGAGACAGAGAGAGAGAGAGAGACAGAGAGAAACAGAAGTTTCAATGAAAAAGGTTTTGATCAACAAACATCAGTAATTGTGATGGTGTCATTAATTTTACAACAGGACTCATTGACTCATGCATTAATTGGGAAGTGTAGCAGTAATGTGACAGCTTACAATGCATTATTCCCAACACTGCTCAATAAACGCTCATTTTTAGACTTATTTCCTGATGTAATCACCGCTGTTCATTCTGAGGTTGCTGGGAAATAATGTTATTGGTTGTGAAAGTTTCTCTTCCAAACCCTCCAGCAGAAAAATGAAGAAAATGTTCTCAACTATAAGCTAAATATAAATAACAGTGTAAGGTGAAGGTTACTGTTGTATTTGACTGTGGAAATGCTGCTGTTTTACTAAAACCAGCCAACTTTGTCCAAAAGGCCAGAGAAAGCTGTTTATTTTCACATTAAATGCAATAAAGCAGCATTAATCTAGAAAGAAACGTTGAGTTAAAGACGACCGATCGCTGCTGTGGGGAGTGAGGGCTAATTTTAATCCCTGTGCTCTCCAGAGATTCACATTTCCCCAAGAGGGATGTCAGAGTTCCAGGAAGTTTATGGAAATGTTTTTTACTGGGAGGCCACTAGTTTTGTCCGAACACTGAGGTCAGAAAGCGAGAAAACAATGATAAAGCGCTGCAGTGGGATTTCTCCTGCGATTTGCTCACCACTGGTGATTAAAGTCAGAACCAGTCGCTGGTTCGACGAACCGTTGTTTACTGCATGAGAAGGACTGCCGTTAATCCTGAACTGGGACGGCAGTCTTCCTGTGGAGCGTCCAGGCCTCGGTCCTCCAGCGCTGGGACAGACGTGGACATATCGTCCTCCTGTGTGGGAACAAACAGACCTCTGAGTGAGAAGCAGAACTGTGTGACGGTCCACTTCGCCTCCGGGTTCCTCTTTTGTTGTTTCCTCACTGCTGCGCTCAGAGAGGTGAAGGTGAAAACATGAAACCAACCAGGACAAGAACCTGTCTTTAGCTGAGCGGCTGTCTCACTGTAAAGTTCTCGGTTTGGACAGCGTATGCAGAGGAGTCACTCTCCTGTGATTTATGGGAACAGGCGGCCGGACGCCGATCAGCACCACCTTCACCTCCTTTCCCAGGGGTCACTGCCTTTTGCAGGCAGCACAGATTACCTCCACACCAAGCTCATCAGCGTCGATGCTGTCGGAGGCCGTGTGTGTGGCCGCCGCCGGCCGGGGTTCATTTACCGTTCCAACAACAGGACTGCCGGTTTGTAATCATTTGGTTCAATACAGCTCAGATTGACTGAGTCCAAATCAAATCAAGTACAGATCCAGAGGAGTTTCCTTTCATTCCGTCCCAGTCCTTCTGATTGTTCTAAGTGCAGGTTGCTGCGACGCTTTAGTATCTCACCTGTCGGTCAGTCCTCCTGGGCAGAGATTCTCTTGCTCACATATTTTTCTCAGTAAGTAGGAGCTTTATTTACAGTTTATTTTGACTTAATCCTATTTTATTTCACTGATATGAATGATCTGTTCAGCTTAAAGACGTGCAGCTCCAGCATGGAAGTCCTTTTTCTTACCATTGTTAAAATATCAAGGATGTATATAGTCCAAAAAGGTTCATTGGTCTTCCAAGTATTAATCCAAACCAAAGGTTCTTTTCCAAAGAAAAGAGTGGTATTTTGTTGTTTACCTGACGGTTTCGGCAGCTGTCAGCCGTCTTCTTCAGAGTGTCACAACATCACGTGACACTCTGAAGAAGACAGCTGACAGCTGCCGAAGCCGTCAGGTAAATAACAAAATACCACTCTGGTCTTTGGAAAAGAACCTTTGGTTTGAAGCATGTATATATTCTGTGTTTCCGCTTGTAGCGCAGGATGACTTTCAACAAGCAAACCGTGGGAGTCAAATAGCCCAGTAGCCGTATAATTGTGAGGGGAAACTGATTATTTCCTCTGTGAAACTGAGCAAATGTCATGACAGTGTAATCCACATGGAGATATCTGTTTTACTTAGAGGGTCAGCTTTGTGACTTTCTTGATGTTTGATTGGTATATTCAGCATCACTCTAGAATTTGCCCATAGGTGAGAGCTGAGTTTGGATTAACCGCTAACTTATCCAAGATATGTTCCTACTTTCGTCCATTTTCAGCTGGTTTTAGCTCCTGGCCACCGCAGCTTGGTTAACCTGAGAACACAGTGATAATTCTTCTGTTATAAGAGGGCTTTAGAAAATGACAACCTTTGGCTGCATAGAGATCCTTTTGCTCTAAAAATGAAGACGCTTGTTACTGTTGCTGGCTTGATAGTCTGATGGATTAAATTTTCATGAGCCAAAGTGGCCTTTAAAGACTCCGCCTGCTGTCAGCAGCAGCTGATCTGTCGGTACTGCAGGAGGGGTGTTGGGGATGTGTTCTTGCTCTTGGTTTTGACCTGCAGCTTCTGCAGAGACGATGCATTTTGTTGGACTAAGTTGTGATTTTCTAGTTTGAGGCTGAGCCCACAGCAAAAACACATTTCTGGCCACGGCATACACAACTTATTTTCCCCTTCCTGTTACTGTAACTCTCAAAATGTTCTGCTCAAGGCCAAACATGTTTGAGGTGCTTGTCAGTATTAAGAGCGTGGCCCTCGCAGGCGGAGGAGCCATCTTTCATTACTGACCTGGGACCTCGCTTGTCAGACTTGCTGCCCTTTGATGCAGAGCTGCCACTGAACGCTCCGCTCATGATTTCCAGTTTTTTGGAGCAAAACTTAAAGAAGTTGACCACAATTGATGTTCTTTCTTCTGTTTTTGATAAATAGACTTTTTTTTTTTTGTAGATTTTTAGCAAAAAGTTGTTCTGTTATAGTTTTCTTGGTTGGTTCTTTCTAATCATGGTCATCTGAGCACACAAAACCGGATCAAGACCTTTATGACTGATCAATTGCAAAACTTAAAAACCCTAAAAATGTCCGTTGTGGGTTGGTCAACTGATATGGTTGAACAGAAAACACAAAGCAACAACTCTGAGGCAGCCTTGGTTTGGACCGCTGAGCCAGAGCTCAGAAGTGAGCGAGTTCAACCGTGGAAAGGTGAAGCGAGGCGAAGTTAGAAAACATGGAGCCCGCTCACCAAAGCAGCGTGAGTCAAAACATGAGCTAGAAACACAGAGCGGCCCAGGGCGAGATGATGGCTGGAGGGAAAAGGCTCGGGTCACGGCGAGGATTCACCAAGGAGCGTCTGGAAACGTGAAGGGCGAGGGAGCCCAGAGGACATGAGGGCGGAGTCAGACCGCAAGTCCAGTTCAAACAGGGCACAACAACTCTGAAGTCCGTTTAGTCAAGATCAGTGCCTTCCTTTTCTCAGAGCGGCCGATCCCGTCTCGTGGCAGCGTCTAGAGGGACACACAGCTTGTTCCAAACATTCATTTAGAAAAGACAAAAACTAAAACCTGCCAAACTGTTCAGAAACAGGTTCAAACAGCTGGTTCTCGATTCTCTTCACTTTTCCACAGTCGTCAGGACAAGGAAGTCACAGGTTCCCTGTTTGTGAAGACTGACTCTCATCCCTGTGGTGAACAGTGGGGGGTGTTTCACTAATCTATAGCCTGCATGCATGTAAACGTGTGATCGTGCACAAGTGTTTGTGATCTAATAGAAATCTTTAAATAACCTGGTGGGACTGTGTGCATTCAGTTTTATCCATCTGTTGGGCTGTGTGTGTGTGTGTGTGTGTGTGTGTGTGTGTGTGTGTGTGTGTGTGTGGAAGCTAGCTAATGAGCTGCTATTTTCTACCCTCTCCAGGACAGGATGTCGTATTTGCGGTGACTGCTCTGCAGCGGGTGACACACATCAGATCAACACAGACAGAAATGGACCATTAATGAGCCTTCGAAATTCAGGCAGCACTTCTGATGTGTCCTCAGGCACATCGCTCGGTACGTGTGTGTGTGTGTGTGTGTGTGTTCCACTCACTCTGTGGGGTCCACAACCTGAGAGCACACTGTACTTGCAGAGTCCGACCAGCACTGTCGTGAATCCCCCGGAGCCATGCATATTTAAACTGTTGTCGTAATATTTTTCAGCTGAAGTTCCATTGCGGTTCGTGATTAATAAGCCTGCAGGAAACGTGGGTGTAATGTTCTCCTAGGTCATGAACACACTGCATGTGTTTGTGTGTTTGTTGTGATGTTTCCACTCTTCCATCTGTTACCAAAGTAAAGCTATGGGTGTTCTCATAGCAGGAATCTCAACACTGTGGAGACTTCTAAAGACACATATGGTGAAAGTTGGGTTAAGGTTGCGGTGTTATTGTTATCTAAGCAGTATTTACTCACCCTCCAGGCGGGAACAGTGAGCTGTCTTCGACCGCCGACAGACTATTACGAAAGCAAACAGAATTTGCTGCAAATAAAGAGCCGCAGTCTGATTTCACATGGTGTTCTGGGCTTAATTTAGTGTCTTTACTCACATCTCAGCCTCACGTGGCGGCTGACGGGACGCAAAACACTTCATACAGCCAGGACCGAGCGGTCCAAACACCAGGCCAGCCTGGCGGACGGAAGAACAGGATGGAGAGGTTCAGTCATCTTTCTCACAATGATTATGTTCAACAGTTATCTTGTAGAAACAGCTTTATTCATTTTGCTCTCCTCACTACACTCTGACGACAGTCTCCATCACAACCTTCTAAACCAGCACATCTGTGGACAGAGACAGCTCCACTTGTGGTTCAATCCCAGTTGGTCACATGATGTTTATTCGTTTACAAACTAAACAATCCCAGCCCTCCCAGGTCGACGGTGGAGTGCCCCCGGGCTCCGTCCTCGGCCCACTTCTCTTCAGTCAGCATCGACTCCTGCATGGCGGTATTTTCAGGAAACGTGACGCGTGTCTAACGTTCCTCCTCCTCCCCCCGCCTTCACCGTCTCCACGTTAAAGGATGGCGCTCTCCTTCCATTCTCTCCTGACCGGGATCGCTGTAACGTGCTTCATGATGATTTCCAGTGGTTTACCACTCAAACCCATTAGCAGAAATTAGTCCATAACACATCATTCCCAGAACTCCTCACACACCGCATATGAACTCCTTGTCCTCAGAAAGCTTCTCTGGCTTCCAGGCTATTCCCCTACTGACTTTAAAATCCTGCTTCTCACTTTCAAAGGCTTCAGTAATCTTGCTCCTTCATACCTCGCTGAACTTCTTGAAGTATCCGCACTGTGATGTTTTCTCAGGTCCTCTGACTCTGCGGCTGAGGCTGGGTAAAGGAATCAGGGTGGAGGCTCATCCAAACTTTGAAAATGACTTGTTGTGACCTGCGATAATTCTTTTTAGTTAAGTCGCCATGCTTGGCTGCTCGGACGGGTTTTATCGATCGCAGTACAGACACCGGCTCACCTGCTTCAGCTGCTGTCTCATTGCAGTAATTTCTCCTGTCTGTAGAGCACTGGGTCAAAATGATTTTATTAGAAGACTCAGATCATTGCCCATGTTATTGTGTCAAACTGGATAAGAGGAGAGACTCCTGGAGTTTTTAGGCTGGAATAATGCCAATTTTCAGTTTCCTTTGCGCTGCTGAGATTAATTAGAAACCTTCTGCAGGGGAAGGATTACACACAAGAAGTGCTTCTTTAAAAAAGACTTAACTAAGAAGGTTTTTCCTTGATACAATGAAAGAGATTTCATTTTTGAAATCTCCTTCAGAGGGTGAAGACTAATATCTAACATGTCTTATTCTACAAGTCAGTGAAAGATGCTTTGTTTGGAGCCTTGGCTTTCATAGTTTCAGTGTTTAACCTGAATGCATATAAAAGTCTGTGTGACTAAAATTCAGAGGAGGACGAGTGTCCGAGACGTGATGGTAGAAACGTGAGAGCTGTGGGAAATAGTGCAGGAGTTGAAGCTCACAGTGAAGCCGACTCGGCCATGCTCCAGCCCTATAGCTGGCTGCAATGAGTCAGTGTGGCTTTGCTGATTTTGAGATATTAAGAGGACTTAACGTCGTCTGGCCTCATATTCTGACTTTAACCCATTAGCATGTTACCGTTTCCTAATTCTTCAAACCTCTGACAGACATCCAGTCATTAAGATCACATTCTGACGGCCATGCTGACACATGCAGAATGCAGAAATGCACAATAATTGGTTTTCAGGCAGGATAGGGTGTAAGGGTCTAAGATTAGTTCAAATAGCAAAATATCACCCCGATGAAATAACCTGACTGCTCCTGGATCAATCATTCGACACGCTGGGAGGAAGCAGCTGAACCAACGGTCCTCAACACTCATTGTGAGGTTTTTTGTTTCTTGTTGTCAAACTGCAGACATCTTTACCTGGTCTGTACATTCAGACAAAGAGAATTCACTGTTAATTCAATTGTAGGACTCAGTTACAGCCAGAAATCTCCAGACAAAATTTTTGCTTTAAGTAACAAACGACCAGAGAGAAAAGGGGAGACAGAAGACATGACATGTCCTGAGTAGTGTCATTCTCACTCCTCTGATGAAATGTTCAGTTCCAGTAACTCCATTGTCTCCATGTTTGATCTGTTATCTTCGGACATGTTTACCAGTCTTTCCAGTTGCCTGTTTGAAACTCATTTCAGCGTCTGGTTTCCAGTCCGTGGGTTCAGAGGGTCGGGTGAGGGTGGCTGCAGTGACACATCATGGATATTTTCTGCGGCGAAGCGGCGCCAGCCCGGCGCGGTCGGTGTCGTCGACCTCGCTCTGTGATTAAACTGACAGTTGGGATGTCGCAAAGCGCCAAAGCACTGCTATCGAAACTGTGAACTGGCTGCCATAATTAACGGCTTGGGCTGCAGGAGGAGCGGCGTGCCAGAGCAGCTGAGAGCCAATCAGACACGCAGTCAGCCGCCCGAGAAATAAACTGTGAGGATGACACCGTCTTTGGCTCGCCGCACGCCACGCTCACTGTATTTGCATTGGGAAAAAAAATATGTTTTGGAGGTGGCAACGTGTCACAAAGATGCTCTGATGAGAGGAATACGGTCCAGGTGGAGGCCGACCGCAGCAAGACGAGTCAGAACTGCTTTTCTGACTCTAGCATTCGCTTGATTGTATGGTCATTAACCACAGAGGGTTTATTGATTCGGCCTTTTTACTACCACCAACCAAGAAGCTGGTCATAACTGAGGCGAGTGACGCCATTCTCCTCGCCTGTGTTTTGAAATTATGCATTAACGGATTCTACAACAGTAGTAATTGGGACTGTGAAGTGGAGTGGGACGAGGCCTTTGAGGGCCAATCAGGGGCCTTCGTGTGGAGGAGGACAGGTAAGCTTTGTCATGAATTAGAAGCCAATCAGCCATAAAATCAGGACCTCTGACAGGTGACATGAATAACACTGATGATCTCCTCATCATGGCGTCCATTCATGCTTTCACAGCAGTCAGAGTCCATCAAAAGTGGATCCACCACGGGGAAGGCAGGGATCAGGCGGTGTGATTACAGGAAGTCCAGGTTTTCTGGAGGAAATCAACGGTCCAAGACAACATTTAAAAAAACATTTTTTTGAATAAAATGGAATAAAATACAGCTCTCATCCCAGAAGCCAACCCAGCAATTCACCATGAAAAAGGACGAGGCCACAGCGGAGCTTTCACATTAGTAAAGACAAAACAAATACATGACAATGCACATTCATCTCTGAACAACACAGCAGCTGCAGCAGCAAACAAACAGCCCAGATTGGGAGAACAGTCGATAAGTCCTGTGGCGAACGGTCCACACATTCATCATTCCTTTTATTTTTTTATTTCATGAATGATAAACTGCCGGAGAACAACTCTACATGGTACATTAAAATTTAAACACATTTATTCAGCTGTAATCTGACAAGGATGAAGCACCTGAGGCAGGTGAGGTCCAGAACAAACAGGTAAATCTAGTGATGGGTCAGTGGCGGCAAAACAAGAACGACTTTGGTGGCTGGATAGGAATTGAGGCGGTGGAGCGGCCGGTTTCCACGGTGAAGCCGTCTGGATGGACGGATAACGGGCCGGTCAAGGAAAGACTGCTGCATAAACAAATACCGTACTTCAGAGGTATTCAGGCCGCCGTCAGGCTCTAAATCCTCCTAATCAGCCACATCATAACTTTTACTGTCTGTAAACACGCTGTGGGCTGCTGCCTCACACACTGGCGGGTGAGTTGTGTCTTGTTATGCTGCACACACAACATAATGTGTCACCGCTGAATAAATCTACACACAGCAAGGTCACACCTGTAAATATTGTCTCAGGCCTGGACCCGCTCCCCAGCCAGCTGTCACTGCAGAGTGCTGCTCGCTGCTTCACATCACAATCAAACAGTGGCCCCGAAGAAAAACACACACACACACACACACATTCACATGCACATGCCTTTCAGGGAAACTGATTTCGCTTCCTGCAAGTACAAGCTTATTTAAAATGTAGTCATAGCCGGTGACTAAACACAGATGTACCGAATTCGGTTAACTGAAGTCACCTCGCCTGTGGAGCCGCCGGCCGTGTCCTGATGCGGCTTTAATCACAGCTTTAATGAATTAGAATTGGATGTGTGTTCATCGCCGCTTCATCGCTTGTTTTCATTTCCTGTATGAGCGCAGCGGTGGCGTTATCCCGAGCAGCGGCTCTCACTCTCATCAGGCAGGAGTCCACTCTCTGGTTTGTATGCACTCATCATCACCACTGGGCTCCAGTTTAATTACTGCCATCTGCATTTCTGAGCCATGCATTTGTGGAATGAGCAGCAGAGCTCAGTGTGTGGGTCGGCCTCATGAAACAAAATAACTGCAGAATCATTTGTTCCAGTGCCAGACCATTTACTGTGGTGCTGATGCTGTTCATCACCTGGAGCCCCTGGTTCCCCGGCGGCTGGCAGTCCTGCAGGCGGCCTGACTGGAGGCTGATGAACTGCTTCGCCGCCACGTCTTCTTTCTTCAGACTTCATTCATCTGAAGCACAAAAGAATTCCAAACACAGCCGGCGGCGGCGGAACAGGCTGTGTACATTACAATTAAATAACTTATGGGCACAACCAGAATGCTCTGTGCCTTAAATCATAATGTCAGTTTCCTTATTTTTAATGCCACCTTTTCTTTTGGATGTAAATAAATGTTTGATACTTTTTTCCTCCTGTATTGCTATTTAAAACTCAATGCTTGATTTAATTTAACAGGCAGCTTCCACACTGTTACAATTCTTTACATGTTTAGATTTTTTTTGGATAAATTAAAACACTAATGAAAGTATATCTCTATTTTTAATGTCTGTGGAACATTTATTTTTGATGCTACTGAAGAAAAACAGCACTTGAACTTTAAATATGTAATATTTCAAGACAAGGCAGTTTTTTTTCCTCGTTAAATTCAGTCACTGTTTCTGTAGAGGTGAAGATCGCCAAACGGATAATATCTGATTTTTTTGGAGGAAGCTGTCAGACTGCGGAGAGGTTTTATTTTTTCCTTAAAAAGGCTGCAGGGAAGAGAAGGTTTGACTCGTCTCTCGTGCTCCGTGGTGAGTTCTGCCCGTGTGTCAAATAATATCAAGGCAGTCCGTCGTTATTCCCACAGAGCTGGGAAGCAGAGGAAGCAGCCTCTGGTGCTGCAGCGCTGCTGAATGAGAATGAGCGAGCTGGGCGACGCATTGAGAGGGCAGGTGAGGAAGTGTGTGTACGGAGTGTGTGTACGGAGCGTCTAGACGCCGCTCTCCGGTCTGGTGTTCAGAAATAGCCGGTGCCCTGGTGCGTGTCTGTCAGATAACACACACTCTGCAGCAGCATCGGGGATCCGGCTCATTCGCTCCGTGTTATCAGAGCAGCCGGCAGCACACCGAGCTCACACTCCCCCACACTGCTAGCCTCAGCTTTCAGTCTGAGGATGGACGGCGGGTATCCGTTTGTTGTTTGTTGGTGAAGATAAACATGAACCATTTACCAAGACCGAAGCAGAAGCTCACACTTCCTGCAGAGAACCAGCAGCCAGTTATCCATTAGAACGTATTTATGATGTCCATGCTCATGCACGGTGGAAGCATTTCAGTTTCTCTTGTTTCCATGGAGACGGGGTCGGAGCGTTTCCAACAAGTCGACTTTTCGGTGACTCTGAGCTCCGGTGTCATGTAAACAGACTCCCAGAGAGCCGCGGAGCCTCTCCGCTCTCACTGATGGATTAAATTCAGCCCTAACGCTCAGCCTGTGCCCTGACCCTCTCTGAACCTCATCTCAGTCCATGCTGAGAGTTTTGAGACTCTACCGGCTGCTTTTTGACGTTTTTACGGTCCGGTACTCCACTAGTATCTTTTGACAAGTTATTATTATCTTAAACATATTTGTTTTAGTCAGACACATTAATATCTAGCAGCTGTACTCTATGATAAACCAGAGCAGTGCGTCAAAGTCACTTACCCTGATTGATGGATTAGCAGAACTGATCCCATAATTCTGTTTAACACCCCAGTTATTTTTCAGGACTCGACGGGAATAGACTGCAGCCCCGCCACATCCACTTACCCTGAGTCAACACATCATCATAACCACTAACTCGTCTCCCTACACATGGAAATGTCAATACAACTGTGAATTAGATTTTTTTTTTTACACATTACGAAGCGTACGATAGTCCTGCGTACGTTGTTGGTGAGGAAATAAATAATTTCTGAGCAGAGAGGAAAAGTGCTCAGTCATATACTTGTTTGACAAAATCAATCCAAAAAATCTTCACTTGGCCTTGGACTCCAGTCGCCAAGTCAATAAATGTCGTTTATGTACACATTGTTTACGAGGAACTCCTGGAATCCGCATGATTCACTCTGCAATTTCATTTTTTATTGTAAAGACGAATATAAATGTCATCCAAGATCATCACCGAGCTCTGTCAAAGCCAGGTAGTGAACGATACTCTTCGGGTTTGGGACGCCTTGCTTGTGTTTGAAGCACCAAATAAACTGACAGCATACATGATGAGAGATGAAACAAGACCACCAGATCAGGTGAGGAGAAGCTGCCAGCGGCTGACGGAGGGATGGATGGATTCAATAAAGGTAAAGAGATCTAAACTACCAAGGGATGAAGATGCTGTAGGACACATACTGTTTGAGCTCGAGGACCCTGAAAGTCAAAGACAGAAAAATCCAGAACTTGGAGCGATTTTGATTAAAAAACTTTTGAAGTGTACAATCTAAAAAGCAAGGGTCCTCTTCTCCTAGGTACTGATGCCAAACAAGGAACTAGTGCACAGCCAGCGGCAGTGACGGATACAGGGGCGTGAGCCGCCCAGATGCCTGGCAGGGCATCCAGCAAGTCAGACGGATTTAACTCAGCAGGGGGTCAGTGGAATTCACCACATGCTTCTACATTTAACCCCTTCATCAAATAATTCGTTGTCTGCCATCTACGCTGAGCTTTATCTCCGGCTAGCATGAGGTATTCACCCGTATACGCTCAAAGGGCTTTCAGAGTGGATCCATGGGAAATTCTTCACATCTCATTAGAAGCGGAGGTGAACATATGTGAACTCGTACTGATGAGAGTGTGTGATGAGAGCGTGCTCACCTTACACAACTGTGGACACACAGTTTTCCAGAGCCTAAACTGCAGTGTTAAGAAGGTGAGACATTGCCTTGGTGCCTTGATGTTTCTGCTATAAGAGCTCTGCAGTGCCACAGCTCCACAGTCCTCGGCTGTCTGTGTGAAGCGTCACATATGAATGCTGCGTCTGGCCTTTTGGAGGTGAAACACTGCATAATTCCATAAATAAATCTCATAAGGTTGAGACGGACGTTGAGATTCACTGCACAATGTCGACCTCCAGTGAACTGGAGAATACAAACCCTCCAAACTAAACTCTCGGAGTGCTGCCTGTGCCATCAAGAAGCAAATACATTTTGCCATGAAGTTTTTTATCCAACTCCTGGAGGGAGGGAAGAGACAGAGCATGTGGAATCAGCAGCCTGTCATTCGGTCGCAGAGCACTGATCCATTGATTTTCTTCTGCCTTTGGTGAGATTCTGAAGTCACTCTGTAACGCAGCCTCCTCCGGTTTCCTACTCTGAGGGCTTCTTCTGATCCCGGTACTACAGACCTCTCCTGCCAGGTAAGTGAAAATACCCACAGATTCTATTACAGGGTTGAGTCATATTTCTTCAAGAAAGAACCTTGAACAGCACGGTGTGTATCTGGTCTATCTGTCCACACTGCAACCAGAAGACTTCAGTTCACCCCACTTATGCTTCAGTATTCCAGCAGAATGGCCGTCTAGATGCATGTCGTCCGCTGCTTTGGCTCGGGGAAGATGTCCTGTGGCTTCTGCTCTCTGGTGCTGATGGAGGCTGAAGAAAAGCGCGGCGCGGCAGAGCGAGGCGACAACACGGCCGATCGCGGATGACGTGTCTCCTGACACCGGCCACGGGTCAGTGGTCGCACCGCAGGGGGCAGCGACACCGGGACTCAGCCTGGCATCCAGGAGAGGAGGCGGGAAAACCCGGAACAGGAGGAATAAATCCAGCTGTAACTCACATGGCCTCCGGCCTTTGGAAAGTCACTTCAGTATTATTTCTAAAGCACCGAACACAACACTTTCACAGAGGAACACCCAACATTCGTCTCCCTGACTGAAACTGTCGCAGCAGAAACTCCAAAAACCAACAGATCAAACCGTTGTTTTCATTGTTCATGGGGCAAAACTGTGAGAAGCTCTGTTCCATTAGAACTTTGCAATAAATACACAATGAACTCAGAGAAACTCCTTTTCCAGTCACTGTAGAATGTTGTGCTGCGATAAATCAGACATGTTCAGCTGTTTGCTGGAACTGCTCACATTTTTCATGCCAGCGAACGACACAGAGGTCAACATCAGCCAGGAAAATGAACAAACTTCAAGTTTGATGAAAAGGTTGTGCCGAGAGGAGACGGACACGGCGTTCTGGTCATTAGCACGCCGCCGTTTTTCAAGCATAGCGGAGCACTAATACCTCCTGCCACAGATTCTTCAACCTGACGCCGTGTCATGGAGCCTGCCGGGCGGGACCATCCATCAGCCGCTTCCTGCACAGAAATTCACATTTCACATCTGGAAAATGTCAGTGAGGGAATTCAAGCCTTAGCAGGTTTGTTTGTTTTTAAACTCTCATGCACTTGCTGTCTCTTTGTTTTTCATCCTGCACTGCAATGTCTGCTGGTTTTGTGTTTTAGGAATATTATTCTTGATCACTTGATGCCTCTGCTTTAGGCTGTCACAGATCACTGCAGCGAGTTAAAAATACAACATTAACTGAAGATAATTAGTGATAATACTGTTTTACTATGTTTGTACCTTTCCTCTGTCTTTTACGTTAACAAGGCTGTAAAGTGTGAAAGTGTACATACAGTCTTCCTACATGAATGCACACACACACACACACACACACACACACACACACACACACAGTAATGCCATGGGATGAGTCACTGACAGGAGGCTAAGCAGCGTGGCCATGACCTTTCACATTCTGAAGTACACTGGAGAGGAAATGAACATGTTGGCCCAATGCGATGTTCTCCTACAGCTGTTCTTCTCTGCAACAATCCACTCTTCATCCATCATGCATTCACACACACGATGTGTAGAGGGCCACGGATGCACGAGTACAGCCGTTCCCAGCTTATAGCGAATTATTATATTAATATTAATATTACTACTCGTAATAACAGCAGTGGTCTGTTCAGTACTGACTGTGAGGAACCTGGTTTCACATCCCAGAGGCAGCAGAAAGATCACCCACTGTGAGCATGTCGCAGTAACTGAACAAGGCGACCCTCTAAAAGGGATCGGCCACAACGCTTGTGCTCCATCAAAGTGAATGCCAGCGATGGTATTAAACACCCTGCATCAGCTCATCCTCATTCACTGATGAAAAGAAACCAGTGTCAAGAGCAAAGGCACAGAAAATCAACCGAAAGAGCAACAAAAACAAAACAAAATGAAAAAATATTGTGGTGTAAACACAAATCCACCAGCTGTGCAGTTCACACTGTATCGTCATGTTTTTGTCTCATTGCTGAGCGAATTTTAAAGTGAACTCCATATCACAGTCCTTACCCGCTGTCGACTGGACCGCCGTGTTTGTCCTTCAGCTATGATTCATTCTCACTTCAGTGTTGTGGAAGAGTAAGTCAAGCAATGAGTGTGCGTAAAAACTGAGTCTGAGCTGCCAGATATGACGATTATTAAACAATTTATGGAACAGTAAAGTCGTAGCCGTGTCAAACACAGTTACGTGTTTATAGGGAGAAGAAGGTGAGTTTATATTTCACTTAACGCTGCTGCCTTTGAAGAACCATTTGGCTCCGACATACTTGAGTAGTCCCAGGAATCCACTTCATGATACAGAAACACAGGTAGAAGTGCGTGCAGCCAGCGTCTTCGCCTGGAGGCAGTGCAGGTTCCGAACACCTGCAGACTGGCTTCACGGCTCCACTCCGTCAGGGAGGCGTGGAAACATCAAGTGGACCGGCGTGGCGGGACTCGGGGGAACTGGACTCTGATTGATACAGATTACTGCGCTGAGCAGGAAGGACCCGGGAGGAGAGACGAAGGTGGCGGGGGTGTTAAGTCACTGTAACCCGGGGCTCCGTTTCAAATGTCACAACTTTAATTAGAGGTGGCAAAACAATTCAGCGAGGACAGAAAAAAAAAAGAAGAAAAGGCTGTGATCTAATCAGGATCGCTGCTTGTGTTGGCCCTGCCGGCAGGCTCCTCACCACAGACGCTCCACAGCAGCTTTCTGACCTCATTGTCGAGCAATTAAGAGTCGTAGGCAGTTGATGAAGACCCGCCCCTTTTCTCTGAGTACATGGAAATCTTTGGTAGATGTGGGAACATGGTGTGAACGATTAAAGACGAGGCTGCGAACAAATGCTTCTGTTTGACGTCATTCGACCGAAACGGCGGAAGGGAGATGATTCAGCTGCTCTCCGCCGAGCTGTTAGCGCTGGTCTGGTGGTGAACAAGATCTGTGATGGGCGTGCATGCAACGAATGGTGGCGGTGGGACGGCTCACTTAGAGTCTGACTGACTGTGACCGAGCTAATGCATTAGCGTCAGCGCGCACGGCGTTCACATCATACAGATGTAGCCTAATAATAGAGCGGCACTGCGGCGGAGAGGACAGGTGGCGGCTTCAGCGTTGTGCCTCTCGCCACTTGAGTGAGGGTATTTAGCTCTATAAGAACTCTTGTGAATTGGTTTCCAGCTCTGACGGACCTTCTGTCAGTGCCTTCGTTTCTTTCAGCGTTTTCCCCCTCTGAGTTCTTCATCCTGAAGCCGTCATGTTGGCCTGAATTGCTGCTATCATCTCCTTCTTGAAGTGCTACGTTTTAAATGTAATTTGGTCCATTTACTGTACAAATCTCTTGTCTCCACAATGACAATTGTCTCGGTCTCTTCCACTGCTGTTTCAGTCTCCCACTTCTCTCCGTTGCCTCTGTTTTTGGCGAATATTTTCCTGGCCTAGACTGTGTCCTCTAGGATCCTGCTGACCTCCTCTAACTAGGCCGTTCACTACGGCCGTGGTGTGCACGAACAACAGCACCTCAGAAAAGTAGCATTTTTCCCAGCTTCCGCAAAGAAAGAGGCAGAGTGCTTTTCAAAAGCTCCACCTTGGAAGCCATTTTCAAAAAGCTGCATGTCAGGCAGCTCTGAGCAGCATTGTTACGTAAACTGAGAGAAAACATGCAACGGAAGTTTCCCTTCTCCACTTGAACACGCTGTGTAAAAGGCGCTTCGATCCCCACCTTGTTCTGGTCGTTTTATGAAGTGACTTGTACACAACCGAGTTGCTCCATCGTCCCATCGGAGCGCGGCTTTGCTCTGGAATGGGCGAATGGGGCAAATCACAGGAAGCATTTAGGTTCCCTTGAAGAAATTAAACGTTTGACCAATTACATCAATTTACAAGTAAAACAGTTTTGCAGATTTTCATGTAGTTGTGGACGTGGAGAGGAGTTTGGAGAGAAAGCTGCTTTACGTTGTGAATAACAGGACAGACCAGGTGACCTTCACATGTTTCTCTCCGACAGCCTCGGCAGCCATTTCCTGTAATCTGCCCACGAAGAAGGAAGAGGTGCCTAAATGACTGTGGCGGACGGCTTTATGATGACAGAAACAAAGAGAGGAACAGCTGTGGAACAGACTGAATCCTTTGGCTGAATAGAAGCTGTTTTCACTGTTTGCAGCGGAGTACAACCTGTAATTTCCTCTGATGGAGTTTCAGTCCAGAACACACAGCGATGCAATGAAAGCAGAGTCACTTCATGCTCAGCTGATTGGCTGTTAGCATGCACGCTCATCTCAGCAGAAAGCTCCACGTAATGTGTGTGTGAGGACCGCACTCGGGCTTCAGTCTGAGCTTTAAGACAAAACCAAGGAGGAGTCAGGCCAGTGAGATCCAGCAGGGTGCATAAATCATCCCCAACCTGGAGCTGGTCTTTAACAGCGCTTTGACGGACGCCTGTCACTCAACTCCCAGAGCTGTCAGTCATACTGAGTTTATGATAATGGAGTTTGGTTTCCTGGAAAGCTGCGGGGAACTTTGCTTTTTGTTCCAACCACCCACCCAATCATGATAGATGAGAGTGTGCTCCGCTTAGAGACAAAGAACACGTTACTGGAAAACCCAGGGGTCCGTATCGATCATTTAGGAAGTGACGAACCTGCTGACAGTGTGAATCGTCGCTGTGAGGTCCGGCTCGTCCTCCGGCTCTCTGAGGCTCCTCGCAGAGCAGAGAGAAGTCGCTCCACCCGGCTCAGCAGCAGCTGGCGCAGCATTTCCTCCACTTCACACCGTGCTGCCCGGTGACATGAGAAAACCTTTTCCATGTGTGTTTATTAGTGAACGCAAATCAGGTCAAATGTTACAGAATCCAGTCGATGCCTATAAGACAGAGCTCGTCTTGAGTAATGTGTCTCCTAAAATAGACAAAGTATGTGTTATGAAATGAATCTCTTCTATTTCTGTCCTCAGAAAACAATCAGAGGAGCTTATAGCTTTGCTAATGACGGACGGATTTAGAGGCTGTTAACAGAATTGCAGTGCCACGAGGTCAAGGGGAGCAGGAAGAGCTTCAGTTTGCTCCAATAGTCTTCATCACCTCAAATCAGGTCAGAACTAAACGGCCGGGGAGTCAGTCACTCATTAGAAGAAGGAAAAAACATCACCTGCTACACGGGTCTGCCGTCAAAAACAGAATTTTACTAAATAGTTGACCTCTAACTTTGTGTTTTGAGGATAATAATAATAATAATAATAATAATAATACGTTTTATTTAACAGTGCCTTTCAGAACACTCAAAGACACTTAACACAAGATTAAAAACACATGACAAATAAAACAACAACGTAGCACAGCGGAAAAGAGAGGAATTACAGGTGAGAGGCAGATTGAAGGGTTTTGAGTCTGGATGTGAACTGAGGCAGAGAGTCGATGTTGCGGATGTCCGGAGGAGAGAGTTCCAGAGTTGGGGGCAGAGCGGCTGAATGCTCTGCTCTCCATGGAGCTGAGGCTGATGCTGTCTTTGTGCTCAAAAATAATCAAGTAGAGACACAAAGGAAACTGTCCATCCATGACTAACTGTTTAGTATAAACCAAAATTGGTAAACTCAGCAAAGGCCCTGTTTATAAGATGTGAAATATTTTATGTCAGAACACAGAACAAATTCAGCCGCATGTCTGAATATGTTTGTTTCACAGCCGTTTCTTCAGGTATTTTAAACTACCGCCTCCTGCTCTCCTGCAGTACTCACTGAACAGTCCATGTGTCTGTCTCTGGTTTCCTCTGTAGCTCCAGACTCGCAGCAACTCAGCGTAATGAAGTCGTTTTCTCTCATGTCACCATCCCGTTCAATATTTATTGTGAAAAATACATCTGGCATTTCACAAAACACCAGGATGATGAGCTTTAACTCACTTTATGAGTTGGTCTTGGTTTTATTGAGGAGATCTCGGTGTGAGTGTGTCCTAACTGAAAAGCTTGACCGGATTCAGACGACGGTCTTTGCTGTATTTCAGAGCGAGGAGCTCGGCGGCCGCCCGCCCATTTCTGTTGTTCCTTGGCATTGCCTCGAGAGCAGATTTATTGGCTCGCATAATTAAAGGGCCGGCGTCACGTGCACGGAGCACTGCGACCTGCGTCTCCTGAAACCTGCCAGAGGCGTGACGGCCGCAGCGGCAGAGCGCCGGACTGAGGCGCACAGCAAGACGTAAGAGGCCGCAAATCTGTGAAACGCCGATGGAGCGCCACCGCTCACAACACACGTCACGCGAGCAGGGCGTGTGTGTGGTGGATGATATATATACAACACACACACACACACACACACACACACACACACGCACACACACACGCACACACACACGCACACACACACGCAGGGCAGATTCAGATACGGTTTGTCAGCCACAACATTAATCTCATTTCGCACAGCATACATGATTTTAATCTGACTTTGCAGATAGCATATGTGTGTTTAATCCGTCTTTCATGCTCGACACAGTGGCCAGGATCGCATTTTTCTGAAGCTTAGGGTTTGATATGATTTTCCAGTGTAGCGGGAGGAGATAAGGTTTTTCTGCCAGGCGCTGCGTTACACCCCCACTATGCTTCCATAGCCCTCACTCAGTGCTGCATGAATGCTGGGAAAATTACACTTTTTACCCTTGAAGGTGCAGAATGTGCTAACTGTTCTATGTAAACAGCAGAATTACCCACTGGGCAACAGTTTAGCTTTCTACAGCATGATGTTTTGTCTTAGAGGATAAAAAGAATTGCATATAGAGGTTTGAGGTTCTCTTATAATGTGTCCATTTTCGCAGCGTCCTCAGGTGTTTTCCTCCCAGCTCTTCGCCACGCAGCCTGCTGCCTTCATCTGTTTGAGGATCGGCCGCCTGCTCGCTGCCTCTCACACAGTTTGACACCAACCAAAACAAAATGGCCGAGTATGGAGGAGTTCCACAGAGATGCACCAACACTGGGATACATCGCTGACAGCTGGAAACGGAAAAGAGCATTTCTGAAGCTGCAGATGTGTCCAGCTGCATGGTGGGAAAAAGGTAACGCTGAATGATGTTGATTTTTACTCAGCCGTGTGAGGACAGGAAGAAGAATCTGTGTTGTCGCTCTGCTGCTGGGCAGTCATGGAAATCAGATAATCAGATCAGAAATTATTCTAAAGGAGGAGAACATCTGGTTTCTGCAACCAAAGATGTTAAACTAAAAGGTTTTCACAGTTTTCCTTCTCTGTGTCTGTAAGATGAAGACAGTGGCAACTAACTGCATGGCTTTCTGAGTTGCTAATCTGTAATGAACTGAAAAGAAATGTTTCTGAACTTGTTTTCTTATGGTCCTGCAGTGGAAACAGGCTTATTAGGGGCTGGGTTTGTTTTTCTGCTCTTCTTCTGTTTGCTCCTCCAGGGGGAGACGAGGGACACCTGGTGTCAGTCTCAACCCAATCAAATCCAGCTCACCGTGAACCGGCTCAGCCTCCCATGCTCTGGTTACACCTGGTTCCACGCTGCCAGTCTCCTGTGGATCTTCCGGTCACACGCTGGACTCTGATGGGAAGTCCCCCTCCCGCCTCCATCGCCTCATGTCCAGGACTGTCTCCTCCACTGAACGCCATCACCGGCCACCTGTGTGAGCCGTAGAAACAGTCTTCTCTGCTCTCGGGGTTGCTGTGTTGAGATCCTCCCGGGCAGACACATGGTCCTCTCTTTTCACTCAAGTTCACTCAGCAGCCTCTTACACCAACCATCCTGTAAGGGATGAAAATTCCACAAACCTTCTTAAGACACGCTGAATAATGAGTCTAACTACCCCCATTAGCATGTCTGGCACTTGCTGCAGAAAGTGGGTGGAATAGCAGCGTTAATAACCTGTAACGCTGAGAGAGAACAGCACGGGGCAGATCCCACGTCGGATTCGAAACAAAACAAATCCTGGAATGGCCTTCTTCAGCGCTGAGACTGTTCCTGACCTGCTCAGCAACAAATACTGCCAAACGCTGAGGCGAGGAACAGAATGATGTTCGTCCAAATGGGGCTGATCGCCGTCAGGTGGTAGCTCTCCTTCATTAATGTTGATATCATCCCCAGAGGGCTGATCAGCACCAAGAGTTCTCGTCCCTCAGTTCCTGACCCCCTCGTCGTCCTTTTGTCTGTCCTCATCCCATTGCTGCTGTTGTCCACAGCTGTGGACAGAGACTCAGTGGTTAGTAACTCCAGTCTTCAGCTGGAAGGTTGCTGATGTTGCAACAAATCCCAGTCGAACAGAGAAACTGGTTTCTTTCTCAAAGCTGCAAGCAAAGGTTTGGTCTTCCTGCAGCTTGTTCTCAGCGCGCCATCGGAGCAGAAGTTTTATTTCCAAAATCTACTGTGACTGATCAGAAAGCATGACACCTTTTTCCCTCTGAGGAGTTCTGCTCTTGAAGTTTTTTTATCTTTGTTCTTCACACCTGAGGAAAACATATTTCTCCAGAGTCCAGAGTTCCTCCTCATGGTCCGTTTTGAATTTAGGGATGAAGTTGCAGCACTTAACAGAAAAGAAAAACCCATAATGTAAGTTTTAATTGTGCAGCTGTGTGTGTTTATGTGTGGATGATTGTATGCAAAATATGGTTAAATAAGCTTTAGAAACCATTCAGCCAAGCTGCACCCATTTATTTAATGCCGTTATAAGCCAGTCCGCATTCTGCTGTTCAACAAAATGTTATCTCTCAGACGCGACTCCCAGAGGCTAGTCAACATGCTTTCTGACAATGTTGGCTTAAAAATAACTTGAATGAAATAATGCCTCAGTGCAGAAAATCAAAATGCAACAACAACAGAATAATAGTCTGCTTTTCAGGTGGACGTTTTAAGACACTGATTCTTACAGTATGTGCCAGTTTTGCATGCAGTGCACTGTGCCTGCCGCTTCCCTGACTGGGATGATGAAATGACTTTTTTTTGTTCAGTTTCTGTAAAAAGCAGCACTTGCACTTCTTTATTGTGTGGGCGGACGGAGGCCATGCTTCTCTGATGTACGCTCTGCTTCTGAGCTTATTGGAGCCACAAACTAGAACCTGTTCAATTTAAGAGCTCGCTTAACAAGCCAGAGGGAAAACAATGAAAACTGCACATTTACAGGAATTCACCAAACCCTCTGGGAACTACCTCTGGGAGGGCGTGAGCAGTGGACGTGTCCCGACAGAAGAGGACGTCCGGTCCCTGCCTGCCCTCAGCTGATGTCTCTCTGCAGCCTCTTCTATATCATCACAACTGTAAATGTTTGATACACAGTCCCGAGTGATGCTGTGCGTTGAAATGAGGAGCGTTTCAGGCTGGGTGCAGCTGCCTCCTGAGCGCCTCCCTTCACTGGTTCGTCACGTTCCGTCCCACGAGAGCGCAGGACAACCTGATGGCAGCTCTGTCTCTGTGACCTTCAGCCCGGTGTGTTCTCTAAACTCCATCGCTCCACATCCCTCTTCATTAACATCTCTTTTTATCATTTGTATTTTGGGATATTAGTTGGGTATTTGATTTGACTTTTGATTTTTAAAACTAAAGGAGTAGGTTATTTTATAAATTGTTCTCAACTACGAGTAAAATTACACACTTTAAAGCAATAAGATTAACTTGAATGCAGTAAAGTGAGTATTTGTAGTTTTGTTATTTCCGCCTCCATTCCCGAAAGTTGCATTGACACCCAAAATGCGGTAGAGTCATCGCAGAGCCTCAGAAGAAGAGGCGGGAGCCTCCTCCTGTTTCCCAGCAGCCAGCCTCTGTGGCTGAGAGACGGCGAAGCATCCAGCAGAAAACCTCACCCGGGACGCTTTCTATGAAGACAAAAAGTCAATTCTGTGTTGGGAGTAAGAAGCCTGTGGTGGCGTCGCTGAAACGTTGGAAGGAAATGGTGAGTTAATGGCCTCTGTCTCCTTCCCTCTACGGGGATTTCAGATTAATGGATTCAGGTTGATGTTATCCTAAATGCTGATGAAGATAACGTTCCCAGACTGAAACAGCAGCTTTAACCTGATGAAGATTTACAGGACGATGTACCTTCTATATATCAAACAAGTATTAAGTTGAGTGCCAAAATACATAGTTGAAATAATTATCAATACTTCTTCTCTGACTAGAACAGACTCCAGCTACTGCTGCGCATGGTCTGGATAAAAGAGACAGATGGATGGGAAATAATTCATTCACTCATGTTCATCAGCATGTGAGGGAAGACATCTCTCTCTATACACACGTCATAACTCTCAGCCCTCCATCCAGCCGTCCAGCTCCAATCCCATCACTCAAAACGAATCCTAACGCCCTGCAGCTGTTCCAGAGAGACAGGCCTGCTGATCAGGGAAAAGCCCACCTGTTCGAGAGCCGCCAGAAAGAAGAACAATCACAGTAAAATACACAGCAACATGTAAATATAAAGAAAAGCATAGCTGTAACACTGGTCTGGAAATACCGTATACGCCATCGCTGTCTGGTTGATTCAGCGGACAGAAGCCAGTAGCGAGGCTGTCTCACCCCCTCGGCTCTCTTTATCTCTTTCTTTTAATTGTTCCTCTCCATCAAAGCGGGACGACTCGCCAATGAGACAGCGCTTCATTTTAATCTTCTTTCATTAGCTTTGGAACACTTACGACTGCAGACGGGCTGTTTTAATCCTGGAGATGAAAGACCAGCTCCGGGTGAAGCGGAGGAGACATGCAGAAACTGCTGAAATTCACCTGCACGTGCTTTCTGACCTTTGACCTCCCACGGAGGGCATGAATTTAAAGATTTTATTGTTGTTATCTTAGCAGATTGCCTCAGTAATAGAGAATGCGTTACAGTAAATATATTCATGGTTTTCTTTAAGCAGAAAAATATATTTAAATACGTTAAAGCTGCTCTCCTCTGATTGGCTGTAGAGTCTGTCGATCCCAGTTAAGCACCGCCTTTTTCTCCATTGACTGAAAGTACAGATGGTTTATCACCACATATCTCAGAGCAGCTCTGCGATGTGCGACTTGTAGTGAAGAGAAAGACTCTGTGACACATCGATACAGGAGCACAAGTATGTTTTTCACTTGTACAACTGCAAATTGTGTTTTTAAAGGTGCTCAAACCTTCTTCACCAAAAAACCCTCCACCTGCTGTTTGGGGTGAGACTCTCTCCCGCCTCACATTCTTTCATTTGTTTCAGCAGTAATGAAATTCTGTTTTTCAGTCAATTCCTGTTTGGACTCCTTAACTCTAAGTACAATTTTAAGCGTGTGGGTTTGACTCCATGATAAGTGAAGGTTTTGATTACTAACGTGGCTGGGTGGTGCAGTGGGAAGTACCGTGGCGTCAGGGAACCCAAACACACAACCAGGATTCAGAAGGCGAAGACGAAGACGGCCAAGGCAGAACGAATCATAAACAAGGGAAATATAAACAGGCCTTAGATGAACCAGAGCAAACAGAACAGACAGGCTGGTAAGTCCCACGGCTGGAGAGACGTTTGTTTACATTCACACTGGCGGCATCAGTCAGAGGAGGACGCCCCGCCGGACACGCCAGAAACTGTAGAGCGACTCTGCAGAGGGGTTTCTGGGTTGAAATGGTCCAGACTGGGATTTGGTCTGACAAATGCCACATTAGGATCCTCTGCAGAAACCCTGACAGGGGTCAAGGGCCATGCTCAGGGGCTCAGTGGTGACCTGTCCGCTGTGGGAGTCAAACCTGCGAGCTCCTGACCTGAAGTTTGCTTCTGTAGGCTCTGGGCCGTAGAACCACTGCATGCGGCTGCCATGCTATCCATCCGGTTTAGTGTCTTGCTCAAGGGCACTTTGCCACTTTGACAGGGACAATGAGGTATTGAACCTGCAACCAATGGCGAGATGACCACTGTGGTAGCCGAGCCCCATGTTGGTATTTCTGTGCGAACGGAGCACGCCGCCCTGCCGGCCTGCTCCTGCTTCGGTCATTTCTCCCGAGTCTGCGAGTGTTATTATGCTAATTCCGTTTGTCTGGTTTGTCAAAATAATGCCCGACTGCTGCTCTGCAGTCGTGTAAATGTTTGTGCCTCCGTGTTTGGGTCCTGCAGCTGTGTTGACATTTCATTCTTTCATATTTGATTAAGTAGCACCATGTTGAGTGCACTGAAATTCAGTTTCATCCTGCTGCTGTTAAACAAAAAAGTCTTTTTGAATTGCTTCTGACATGCTGATTGTTTCCAGAATGTTTTTGTGTTATTGTGGACCAAAGTGAATCAGTTTTCCTCCCTGTGGCTCCTGTTTGACACCCCTGCTTTAAACAATCCGACTCCTCCATCAACACCGTCTTGGTCCATTGTTCTTCTTTCAAACTGAGGAGCATGGGCTGAAAACAGCTTTGGTGGGCGGGGCCAGCCGTCACTACTTCCTGCTTCCAGAGCCAATCATATGAGAATTCCCGAGGCTGCCAAACAAGCAGCGCAGCGTTCTGTGTTTTATGGCGTGCGACTCCAGCCGTGTGCGTGTGTTTTTAAATGACCTTTAAGGGTTTTTTTTTTTCAAGAAGACACATTTTATTTATGGTTTTTATAACAGTTTTTATTATGCTAAGTGTCTGATTCCATGTTTTTATCTTTGGTCTCATGGTCTGCTGGAGGCAGCTGGATTTCTGTCGGCCCTCCTGCAGCTTCCTCAGGTCAACTGACTGTTTTTGTGTTTTTTCTTCATCTGTCTTCTTCTGCTTTCTGGATGTTGATGCATGTCTTTGGCTTGTAGCTTCTTGAGATGTGAGGCTGCCTCGAATCGCTCATGGAGAGCCTTGAGCTGGTTGTCTTGTTTGTTTTTTCCGTGTCTTTTTTCAGTGTCTCTTCAGCGCTTCCTCTTCCTCTGCTGTGTTGCCCTTCATTTCCTCCTCTGAGGGGCAGCAGGTTCTTCTCCCCAGTGTCGACCGAACTTTAAATCTCCTCCTTGTCTTCATTCGAACAGATTACAGAGCTCATACAGTTTGTTCTTGACAGAGAGGTAGCTCCTGGTGACCAGGGCAGTGCCGGCCCACCAGTGGTCCAGAACGGTCTTCACCACCCGGTAGCCACTGGCCGGAGCCTGAAGCCTCTGTGACTGGTCCTCAGCAGGGACTGGGTGGGGCTCCTCCTCAGTGATCTGGCTCCTCAGGTCAGCATTCTCCTGGTCTTTCAAAAAGCACCTGAACTCCAGCTGCTCTACTTTTCTTTCTAAGTCTTCTTTCAACGCCTTGAGCTTTTTCAGATCTTCTTCTAATAAGTTCTTGATTTTTGTTTGCTCTTCGGCTTCACTCTTGTGTGTTTCTGCTTCCTTTGTTTTGGTTTCCAGTTGGTCGTACAGCATGGAGAACTCTTCCTGCAGTTTGAAGTGCTCCTCCTGGCGCTCCTCCAGCGTTGCTCTGAGGAGTTTGTTGGCGTCGGTCAGTGTTTCTTTGTCTTCATCGTCAGTGCCAGCTGGTTTTTTCTGCTTTTCAAGTTCGTCTTTCAGCTTCTCATGTTGTAATTGGAGGGCATTAAACTGAACCTTCAGCTCCTTCAGCTCTGCCTGAAGCCTCTGTGATTGGTCCTCAGCAGGGACTGGGTGGGGCTCCTCCTCAGTGATCTGGCTCCTCAGGTCAGCATTCTCCTGGTCTTTCAAGAAGCACCTGAACTCCAGCTGCTCTACTTTTCTTTCCAAGTTTTCTTTCATTGCCTTGAGCTTTTGCAGGTCTTCTTCTAATCCGTTCTTGATTTTTGTTTGCTCTTCGGCTTCACTCTTGTGTCTTTCTGCTTCCTTTGTTTTGATTTCCAGTTCGTCGTACTGCATGGAGAACTCTACCTGCAGTTTGAAGTGCTCCTCCTGGAACTCCTCCACCGTTGCTCTGAGGAGTTTGTTGGTCTTGGTCAGTGTTTCTTTGTCTTCATCGTCGGTGCCAGCTGGTTTTTTCTGCTCTTCAAGTTCATCTTGCAGCTTCTCATGTTGTAGTTGGAGGGTGTCGAACTGCATCTTCAGCTCCTTCAGCTCCTTTGTGCTGGTTTCCAGTTGGTCGTACTGCATGGAGAACTCTTCCTGCAGTTTGAAGTGCTCCTCCTGGAACTCCTCCAACGTTACTCTGAGGAGTTTGTTGGCCTTGGTCATTGTTTCGTTGTCTTCATCAACAGTTTCAGCTGGTTTCTTATGCTCGAGTTCGTCTTTCAGCTTGTCATGTTGTAGGTGGAGGGCGTCAAACTGCATCTTCAGCTCCTTCAGCTCCTTTGTGCTGGTTTCCAGTTGGTCGTACTGCATGGAGAACTCTTCCTGCAGTTTGAAGTGCTCCTCCTGGAACTCCTCCAACGTTACTCTGAGGAGTTTGTTGGCCTTGGTCATTGTTTCGTTGTCTTCATCAACAGTTTCAGCTGGTTTCTTATGCTCGAGTTCGTCTTTCAGCTTGTCATGTTGTAGGTGGAGGGCGTCAAACTGCATCTTCAGCTCCTTCAGCTCCTTTGTGCTGGTTTCCAGTTCGTCGTACTGCATGGAGAACTCTTCCTGCAGTTTGAAGTGCTCCTCCTGGAACTCCTCCAGCGTTGCTCTCAGGAGTTTGTTGGCCTTGGTCAGTGTTTCTTTGTCTTCGTCAACAGTTTCAGCTGGTTTCTTAAGTTCTTTGAGTTCGTCTTTCAGCTTCTCGTGTTGTGATCGGAGGGCCTCATACTGAGTCTTCTGCTCCTTCAGTTCTGCCACCTTCGCCCGGAGGACTGAAGCCACCCTCTTCAGGGACGACTCCTGCATGCTGAGCTTTACTCGGTACTCCTTATTCTGTCGGAAGACTGACGCTTTCTCCCTTCTCTCGTCACTCAGCTGATGTTCTGTCTCTTTATCTGGTCTCAGCTGTTGCAGTTCTGCACTCGCTGATCTGAAATTACTCAGGTCCTTTCCTCTCTTCTCAATAACAGACTTCTGTTTTTCAAATTTGTCTGTCATTTCTTTGAGTTGCTTTTGGAGAGATTTCCTTTCTAGATCAGATTCTGTTTTGGTTTTTTGCAGGACTGCTTCTAGCTCCTGAACTCTGGCATTTAAGGAGTCGTATTTTCTCCTGCTCTGGGTGATGTGACTCTCTTTGGCTGAGAGTTGCTTTCTGAGCAGGGCAGCCTCCCTCTGTTGGTCTTTCAGAGCATCCTCACATATCTTCATGTTGGGGATCTTTTGTTTTAGCTCCCTGTTTTCATTCAGGAGCCTTTTTTCATTACTTTGGGCTCTTTGGAGTTGCTCCTGGAGCTGTCTCATGGCTTTTGCCTGTGCTGGATCACAAGTCATTTTGTCTGGCCTTTTCCGAACGAGAGAAAAAGAAAGTCTCTTGGTGAATTTGGCCACAGAAGTTTGTGTGGAAATTCAAATAACGTCTCAAAACGGTCGGCAGTCCGGATCAAGCTGAAGACGCTTCTGTCGTCGGAGTTTGAAGGAGAAACCTGGAGATCGCACTGGGAGCTGCGTGTCTCTGGACTCAGAGAAACAAGTGAACCAGAACTCCGATCCTGGATGCAGCACAGCTGTGATGATGTCATCAGAGCAGCCTTGATGCTGATGACATCACAACATCAGAATCTGTGGTGTTGCCATGGCGTGGTGTTGCCATGGCAACCGTGGTCCTCATGTGATTTTGGCTCAAGATGCATGTTGTTCTATTACTGTGGGAGCCATTTGTCATTTCTATGGTTTAACCACCAGGGGGAGCAGGGTGGTGAATGTGTAAATGGCACACACAGGTGATGGGGCAGGTGTGCACAGAGGGTCACAGTTTTTTTACCGTGTTCGCTGGGCATGCTGGGTCGTGATCAGCATATACGAAGCTTATGTGAGAGCGCTCTGGCTCCAACTTTGCACCTTTAAACGGTGGATTTATGCGTAAAAGGAAATAAAGGAGTCACCGCACCCAAAGACTGAAAGACTGTGGAATTTATTGATTCGCCGGGCGGACACGCATCCGAGGCCTTTCTTCCTCTCCACCCTCAGAGGAACTCAAAGTGTACCAACCCTCGGAATCGGCTGTACAATTACTATTTATTGTTATTTTTATTATTATCTTCTCACTGCCTCAGACAAAGGTCTTGTCTCTGGTCTGGTCCTCTCAGATCTCAGTGCTGCATTTCATGCTATTGATCAGAAGACCTGTTGACACGGACTGGAACAGATCTCCCAGATTAAATCATTGCACTGGTTTCAACCAGATTGATGTTAAAAGATTTTCATTTTCATCTCTGGTACAAAAAGTTAACGGGTGAAAGAAGTAACAATAAAGTCAGAAAAAGGACAAGTCTGTCAAACACCGCAGTGTTCTAGTCGCCACATTTAAGTGTTGTGTGAAGAAATGGTTTCCTTTAGAGGAAGAGAGCAGTGTTTGTCAACCAATTAAATTGAGTTGTCAATTTTGTCAATTGATTAAATTGAGTTAGTGCTGTTATCAGCTCCTCATATTTAGGACAAAGAAGAGACATGACCTTTCAGTGCATGAAAATAACCTTCAGTTTCTTCACTCTAAACCTCTCAGACAGTCTCACTGTTGATGCAGTCTCCTTCCAAACCATGAACAGCAGAAACATCTTTTACATTTTCAGGTCAGAGATACTGGTTAAGAGGCTTACCTACAGCCCAAGTATCATTCTCTGCAGTTTTATTAAGCACACGGATCATCAGCTTATATAGAGCAGACTTTACCCAAGCAAGCAGAAAGTAGTTCAGTAAGGGAGGGAGGGTGTGTGTGTGTGTGTGTTGGTGGGGGGGGGGCTGTCTGGATGGTATATATGGGATTAGATCCCCTTTGCTGGGGGTAGCATTTGAGTAAAGCCATTAAATGATTTGCATGGTGTTTGTGACTTTTGGTGACCTTTGACTTCTTCTGCCGAATGTCAAAAAATATATAGGAAACACTGCTTAGAAAAACAGATTTTTTTTTTTCTTTTTGCAGGTTGCTTTAGATATTTTCTTGATAAGTGGTGTGACTGCAGGTAGACGGGCTCTTCTGTGATAATCGCAGTGTTTGGTTGTCAAGCTGAAAGTATGAAAGAGACGTGGCCTCGCTGGGAGCAGATGTTGCTGAATGGCCTGCGTTACTGGCTCTGCAGATGGGTGGACTGTCCACAGCGATCACGAACAACACTGTTCTTGTCATTTTGAAACCAGGCTCTGACAACCAGTGTTTCTCTGCCACAAAATAGGTGGACCTTTTAGAAACAGCGTGACACGCCAGTGGTGGAACATGATAAGCACAAGTTTGTCCCCTTGAGCTCCTGACTGGAGTTCATTATCGGCGGTCTCCTACCGGAGCTGCTGGACTGCCGGTGTTGTTGTTCCCACCAGCAACACTTTCATAATCCAGTCACCCGCTGCCAATACGCTAGCACCGCCGAGCTAAACGTGACATTTACGCCACAGAAAATTAATTTCAGTGGGCAGCCGGTTTTGTCAGGAGGGACTCCAGATTTCTAAATCTGAAATCTTATACAAAAGTGTTACCAGGGCGACGCTGCTTGTCGCCACACTAATTAGTTAGCGCTGTGACTAACAAGATGTGAGGAGAAAAGTAGTGGAGCGGCGACTCTCGGCTGACATTTCATCCGGTGGACGTCTTCTGTCTTCTGCTCGCTGGAAAAAGAAACGCCGTGAAGATTCTCAGCAGATGAAACCTAAGTCATTTATTAGGTCAGAGGTTTTAATGTGCAGATCTGAATGTTTCTGACATGCTGGTTTGGCAGGTTAATGTGCTCACCATCCATCATGTTCAGAGTCTGCTGTTTCCTACATGTGAACAAACCATCAGAAATCCAAAGCAGACTTTTTGGAAAGTTTCCCTGCTCGCTCAGAAAATGAATTCTTTCTCTTACTTGTCGCGGGCAGCTCAGTGGATTCAGTGCTGCTGTTAGGACTCAAACACAGAAGAGTTTTATGGAGCTATACCAGAACTGCTGGAGACAAGAACCGACATGAGTTATTAATGACAAAATACTTGTTTACTTTGATACTTTAGCACATTTAAGAATCTGTTTTCTTTTTCTTTTTCACTTGCTGAGTACTTTTACTTCAACCTGTTTGTGAAAAATTAGACAAAAAACTGATAAACTCTGTGACTTTTATCCTTAGTCTTCACTTTTGTTTGACTTTATCGTACATGTATGTTAAACAATTTACAAACAACGTACAAACCATTACCTTCATCATCCATCCAACTTTCATTCTAAAGCAAACTGCTTTCCTTGTTGAGCCCTGTGAGTTCTGCTGTGTGATCACCGCTGAAGCTTCGCTATCGATCCCTTACAGGAAACCTAATAGCTCATATTCAGAGCATGTTGTGTGTTATTTTCTCCACTGGAGAGCTGATTATAGCCAGTATTGATCTGCGTACCGAGACGCAACACTGAGAATAACTGAGTGGGAAGCATGCGTGTTGATCGATGTACTACCTGATTGTTGACTGATATAGAAAAAGGACAGAGCTGTCACCTTGGCAGCTGAGCCTCACGAACACACACACTCACACTCACACAGAATTCACAAGCTTTCATATTAAACATCCTAAATGTTGCACATCCGAGATATTGGACAGGATTAATCTGAGGACAATGTATCTTGAACACATTCACACCAGGTGAAAATCACAAGTGCATTAACACACACACACACACACACACACACACACACACACACACACACACACACAAGAAAAGAGTTCTTGGTAACCTCTGCACCGCCTACATTCATCACAGCTGTCCACATTGCTGTGGGCACACCACACACACTTTCACACACACTGCTTCACACAACGGGGAGTTTAAACGAACTTCCGCAGATCTGACGACCTGTAGTTTCTATTCAGACCACACAAGGACGACGCTAAAAGCAGCCTTGGAGGTACGCCCTAAGAGCCGAGGGAGGAGGGCGGCGTGAGGAGGCTTGAAGTGGGTCAAATTATCTGGCCGCTGGAAAACATCCTGTAGGACGCAAAGTGATGAGGACTGGTTCAAAACACAGGCCAGACCTTTCTGTGTGGAGTCTGCATGTTGTACAGTCCTGTCCTCACCCTGATGAGCTGGGTGGAGCCAGCGCCCTGCAGACCGGAACACACGGGAGGCTGGATCCGCCAGGAAACTCAGTGGACTCTGTAATACCAGCGGTTTGCACATACTGCACCATGCTGAATGGTCCGTGTTGGTGGTGATGTGATACGTATCTATCCGTCCTCTTCAGCTGCTTTACACGAGGGAGAGTCCCGAGCGGCTGAAGTGTGTCCAGGCTAACGCCGCACAGAAACAACATGAATGTCTTCAAATGGAAGGAAGGCAGAGTACCTGAGGAAAACACACACACACACTATGTGCTGTCTATCACATGAGGAGACAGCTTTCATATCGTGGCAGACGGTTGGAATAGTCTGTGGTGGTGAACTACCGCTGTATTAACTGTCGTTGTTTATGGAAGCGTCGCTGCTAATTCAGCATCGCTCAAGCTGCCAGCAGCCGCTCGTCTCCGGCCGTGCAGTCCTGGACGTCGTGTGAAGCTGCAGTGTTTCCACAGTGCTAACCGCTACACCTTCGTGCAGAAGCCACTCATCATGGCGTCCATTCGGGCCAGTTTGTGTGCGAGGCTGTGCGAGCCCAGCGGTCTGAGCTGAAGCAGCAGTGGCCAGGCGGGGTGGGAGGAGAAAACCCTCAGAACGTCTCAGAGGGAGGATGAGTGCTCCTCATGGCCCTGATCAGACAGCAGGCTCGAGAAGGAGTTTCATCTGTGTCAGAAACGTGGAGGAACCCTGAGAGAGACCGAGAACCGTCTGCCATGTGGCCACATTCTACCATCTAATCCTTCCTTCCTGTCTCTTTTCATTCAGCTGTGATAAACTTGACTCATATTTCACTGAGTGTTTCAGTCGATTTTGGCTTAAAGGTGCTGTAGGCAGAATTCCACATCTCCGCCATCTTGCTTAGGGTTACCTAAGCAAGATGGCGATTTGAAACCCAGCACAGCCAATCCTGTCCTGTTTTCTCTGACATCACGCCCTTACGCAAGTTAAGCCCCTCCCACAATAACATGTGACGAACGCCCCTCGACCAATCACGGTTAGAGCCTCAGGGGCTCTTCTGATTGGTCAAAGATACCTGGAGCTGTGGAGATTCCTTTTCAGCCCAGAACAGAGACAGATGGAAACGCTGCGCCCTCGCGGTAGTGCAGTTATGCTACACTCCTAAAGGATTGTCAATGGATACTCTAACATTTAATCCAAAGAAAACACAGAAAAATTAGCATTGACTAGCAAAATCCTGCCTACAGCACCTTTAAAGAATTGTGGAAATAAATCAAATAAATGTCAGTGATGAAGCTGTTACATCTTCAGAAGTGTTTCTGGAGATTTGATGTAAAACAGATCACTCCGATTTCTTCTCTAGTGATTGTTGTTGAGATCCTGACTCCAGGTGGGAAAAGGGCTGCAAGAAGATAAGCAGCTGACAGCAAACTGAAAACCAGAGGAGCGAGAGGGGCGAGCCAAGAGGCAGAGGCGAGTACGATCAAACAACCCCAGCGGAAAGGAGACGGACTCAAACAAATCAAGAAGCAGGTAGACAATCAGGCATGGACATTACACACACACACACACACACACACACACACACACACACACACACACAGTCTTGTATTTCTATCCTTGTGGGGACCGTCCATTGACTCCCATTCATGTCTAGCCCCTAACCCTGACCCTTACCCTAACCCTAACCCACACCACAACAAAGCCTAACCCTAAAGAAATGTTTTTGCACTTTTACTTTTTTCAGTAACAACAACATGGTCAAGAAAACACTGTTTCTCCTACTTAGGACCGGAAAAAGGTCCCCACAAGGCACGTCGTTCCACGTTTTGCTATCCTTGTGGGGACATTTGGCCCCGACAAGGATAGAAATACAAGAACACACACACACACACACACACACACACACACACACACACACAAACATACACACACACACACACACACACACACACACACAAACATACACACACAAACAGACACAGGCCTAAGCTCACTAATCGTCTTCCTCATTCATTCTCTTGCTGACTTGAAAAAAAAAATATGGAGGGGATTTGTTGAGCACTGTGGCAACTGTAATAATGCTGTGTGTGTGTGTGTGTGTGTGTGTGTGTGTGTGTGTGTGTGTGTGTGTGTGTGTGTGTGTGTGTGTGTGTGTTGTGTGTGTGTGTGTTCACATACTCTCAGATGCAGATGAATCAATCTGCTCCTCTGCCTGCTTTGTCTCGGTGTGTGGAGGCTGGAGCCGCAGACAGATTAGCAGCATGATCAACACTGAACAGTGCAGAGGTCAGAGGTCAGAGCGAGTGTCATGATTCAAGAGCTAATCTCCTCATGGAGCAGAATACTGAGAATTACATGCCGCAGCTCAGCACCGGGATATTAAAGAACAATCCTCTCCCTGCAGTTTCAGTGAATGATTTCTCCATTTTTTAACTTTCAGACAAGGAACCTGACGGTGACCTCTGACCCTGACGATGGCTTTAAACAGCCCAGACTTAAAATGTTCCTGATTTAGTGGTGGATGTTCGCTGATATTTACTGAAGAAGATGCGACTTGGTCCTCGGAGCAGTTGCTGTGCGGTGTCTCTATCGCCCCCCGCTGCCTGGATCTGTCATGACAGTAGCTCTGGGAAAACGCAGCGGCTCAACAAATACGCCAGCGTCCAATCCATGCCTTCCCAGACTCATTTCCCATGTATGGGATGAGGTTTCGGCCCCGGGGCGCTCCATTGTGAGGCCCTAATGGTGTTCATGTGCCGCAAAATGGCTTCTCATCTTCAAAAGAGGACATATGTTCCGCCTTTCAAAGGCCCTCACAGCTATTTATGCCCGTCTTCTTTTCTGTCACAAAGTGCGATCAATAGAGGAAGTGCCGGCCGCATGTGAAAGCCACCGCCGCTTCCAGTGAGGAAATTATCGGTCTGAAAGATGTTTTCAGGACGTGGCAGGGTCAGCTGAGCGCCACAGGCTCAGTTGGACCGTCTGTCTGTCTGACTGACGCGGAAAAAAACAATGAAATATTTGTATTTTGCTATTCATACAGTTTAACTCGTGAAAGACAGAATTGTACTGATGGCCTATGTCTTCTAACTGAGATTATTGAAAATGTTCAGGTTTACTGCTGTGTGACTGATCTTGTTCCTGTTTGCAACAGAACGACTATCTTAAAGGTGAAACATGAAACAGGTGAGTTTGAACAGACGTCAGGAGGCGACTGAATCGATGGGGGTTTGCCACAAGTCCAAGACTCCACTCCCACTCTGGACTCCGGCCTGGGATCACTCAAAAGAGCCAGAATAGCCAAAACCTTCAGCAGACCTGCACCGCGGCGTCTTCTGAAGAGGGTCGCTCGTCACATTTCAATAAAGTTAGTCTGTATCTAAACGAAATACCGACACAGTTAAACCCCCTGGTACCCGTTGAAGGGTGTGCAAAGACCTAGTTAAATATTACTTGTGGGACCTTTCCACGCATAAATAATGATGAGAATGTACATGCTGGTTTCCTTAGTGCCGTGTTTATAACATGTATGAATCAGAGCTGAAGTTTCAAGATTTATACAAAAAAAAAAAAAAAAAAAAGAAACAATCCAGTTCAAGCAATAAGTGAGCAAGAAAACAAGGAGACGCTGCTGTTATAGAGCATATTTATTACTCTGGGATCAATGTAGCGTTGGGAAAAATAAAATACAGTAACCGGTTAGATGAAAGGTTACAAAAAACACATTTTCATGACAAAACAGGACAAATGTGGTGATCTGCTCTCATGTTCATCCAATCATGGGAGAATAAACCATAAATATTGAACACATTCTGCAACAAAAGAGCATGAGAGGAGCCCAGTGGTTGAGGTCTGCAGTGAATATGCTAACATTTATACATAAATGAGGCATTCCCATCAGTAGAAACTACATCCAGCAGACATGCTGAAGATCTACTGAGATCCCGAGACCTCGATGCAAACGGCCTGAAGATATGCAGGAAGTTTTAAATTAACATTCTCTGAAATATCAGCAGCGGATTCCCAAAGTTCATCTCGGTCAAATGCTAATTTCAGCCGTGCGAGATGACCACGAGCACATGAGGGATAAAAATACAAACGCACTGAGGAGGAAGATTAGCATTTATAAAGGCAGCGGAGCCCGGCGGTCGCCCGCTGCACTTTCTTCATTCACTCTAAATTGACCATTTTCTCACGACAGATTATCCGTCCACACACGTTCAACGCTAACTTCCATTTTCTATTCACACGCTGGATTTACTGTCCTCTGCTTGTTATAATTATCCAGCGTGCAGAACAGTCCATTGTAGGTTTGCTCTCTGTCCATGCGTGGTGACGTCGCCCACACACATCCCAGGCGCAGTGCGGCCGAACGCCGTCAGGCAGGGTTTCTTTCTTTTTTAATCTGCTTGGCACCGTGGGAGACCTGGAATTAAAAGAAAACAGAAATAATTAATTTGACTGCAAAAGCACTGAATCTGGTGAAGCGTTTGGTTCTGTTCAGAAATCAAAACATCACTGTGAACGTCTGCGCAGACGCAGGTCTTTAGTGTTTATGGCCCTAAAATCTCTGCAGTCTGATAAACAGTCGAACTTTAGTCTACATATTCTTTGGTAGTTTCCATGATTCGTGGACTCGATGGGTGAAAAAAAAAATCGTTCTTTTAAAAAAAAACTGAATAACTGGCAGCAA
Source organism: Salarias fasciatus (assembly GCF_902148845.1). Taxonomy (NCBI): domain Eukaryota; kingdom Metazoa; phylum Chordata; class Actinopteri; order Blenniiformes; family Blenniidae; genus Salarias; species Salarias fasciatus. The sequence goes on from NC_043762.1 coordinate 29,707,464, forward strand.
AACTGCAATCTGCTCTAACTGCTCCGTCCCAAATATGAGAGATTTAATCACGGGGAGTCGTTGTACCAAATATAAAAAGAAACCGCTGTAATTATTGTACGATCTCCACAGGCATGTCAACAACTCTTATTAAGAGGCTGACAACATGAATGTAACATCCCCGTCTCTTTTATGAACATAATAACTGTTTTGACTTGAAGTTTCATTTCAAATTTGTTCAGAACACAGAAAATGAGTTTGTTTCTTCTAAGTTCATTAAAAATGTTTGTGCACTTTGCAGACTGAAAAGAAGCACCTATAACAAGTGAGAATAGGATGATGAGTACTGGGTGAGTTCATCTGTGTGTGTGTGTGTGTGTGTGTGTGTGTGTGTGTGTGTGTGTGTGTGTGTGTGTGTGTGTGTGTGTGTGTGTGTGGTTTCATCAACCACTTGTTGGCTCAAAACATTTCTGCATAAACTTGAACTTTTCTGAAACGAAAATATAAAAAAGTGATGTTTTTTCACTTCAATCTGAGGGTTTGATTCTGAGTCACATTTCTGGTCCAACTGAATGTTCGTCGGGTGTAAATGCTTTGAGGCGTCAGTCCTCTGCAGAGTGCATGTCTCAGTTCTGTCTTTCAGATTTGGGCCTCGGAGAGCAGACAGTTTATCTTTCCGGTATGTTTCAATGCAAACAAACACAAACAGCCTGCCTGTTGGTGCCAGCGCGCCGGGGCGGCTGCTGCGGTCGGCCCTCGGTGCCAGGGGCGCCAGCGCTGCTCTTTCAGATCCTGCCGGGCTCCGCTCCGGACGGCGGGCTGGAGCCACGGAGAGGGAGAACAAACGGCCCGAGGCAGGCCGGCCCTTCATCTGCATCTCAATGAGGAATCTGATCACAGCTCAACGTTCAGAGGCGACGGCACAATGCCCGGCCGAGGGGCCGCCGCTTTTCACACAGGAAGATACGTCTGGGGAGCAAATTAAAGACGGAGCTCGCAGGGCGAGGCGTGTGAAGCTCACATCCAGCATGTCTGCCCCGCCTCTCCTTTGTTCAGCAGCTTTTCTTCCACTGTGATGTTCTGTCATAGGTGATATGATTATTCTTAAATAAATCGGATGGAGGAGGTTAGTCAGATAAAAGACGCCACAGAGAGACACACAGAACTCATCCTGCTTTCACTGTTGTGCTGCTTTTAATGCAACAACACATTACATCCTGGAGATCTTAGGATATATTCTGTGGTCCAGACGAGCTGCTCCCTAGCAGCATCGGCAACTGCAAATCCACACACTTCCTCCCTGCGTGTGTGTGTGTGTGTGTGTGTTCATGTTGGCTTCCAGTGTGCTGTGTTTGGTCCTGTTTGTAATTAGCTCAGTGTGGACACACACCCTTCAACACACTCGTCTGTCAGACTGAGTTAATGCTGGTTGACATCAGATGTCAGAGGCCCTTGCAGATACTCTACAGACATCCCATAATACACTGCAAACATGTATCCTTGATGCGTGAGGGACGGGATTTTTCATTACAATAGACACAATATTTCCAGGTTGTGTGTGTGTGTGTGTGTGTGTGTGTGTGTGTGTGTGTGTGTGTGTGTGTGTGTGTGTGTGTGTGTGTGTTCTGAAGCTTCATGCATACGCCTGCAGACATGAGCCGTTCAAGGTTCAATCAAAGCGGGATGTTTGAGGCAGCAGTGAGGTGAGATATGAAAGAGGAGAGGAAGAAAGTGGTGTTTTTATCCTTAACAACACACACACACACACATGCGCACACACACACACACACTTCCTCGCTGCACCAGCCGTCGTAGCGGGGAGTCGATGAGTCATCCTGGAGCTTTTACACGGGCGGTGCATCAATCACCCGGTCCTGATGGGAGCAGATGGCGCGCGGCGACTCAACCGCGATGGGAGAGCGCGGCGCTCGTACGTGTGTGTGTGTGTATGTGTGTGTGTGTGTGTGTGTGTGTGTGGAAGAGAGAAACAGCCGTGGTGAAGAGGAGGGGGAGGGGGAGGAGGTGTGGGGGTGGGGCTGCAGTGTGACCCAGGTGTCGGGTCAGTTAGTGGGAGAGCAGGTTGTTTACAGGGAGATTAGTGACAGGCCAATACACTGTCTGTGTGTGTGTGTGTGTGTGTGTGTGTGTGTGTGTGTGTGTGGGCATCACATGACACGTGTTCTGAATGGCTCGTATTAACATCCCCAGCAACGTCAGGTCTCATTACGACTCTCATACGTTTCTCTCAGCTGCTTCGACATCGACGCTGTAAATACGCAACCAGTTCATGACGACACACCCGAGCAGCGAGATGGTGTTCAGCCGCACACACGTTCGGCCGCACACACGTTCAGCAGCACGGCAGCAGTGATGATCCGCTGTGTCTGAAGACGTCTGGAACAAATGCCGTCATGAGCTGAGAGCGGTTCTGTAATCAAGCGGCAGCTCCTCTGGGGCCGAGCGGTCCTTCATCCCACGATTCACTGGAGACAGACGGGACCAGGGACCAGGAGGGCCAGCCATTTCACAGCTCATCTTCATGAAGCCCTCCACTCTCTGTTTCCATTTTTGTGCCTGTTGTTGATCAATTTGTGTCATTCTTTAATGCATCAGTTTCATTTGGCCTATTTTAGCTTTAGTTATCGGTATTGTAGTCCTCCGTGTTTTTTTGTGGTCATTTTTCATGTGTTTGTTTTGCAGCTGAAGGTTTCCCTGATGCCATTTCATGCCTGTGAGGATGACGGCTTCATGGGAATGAACACTGAACACTACAGCTGGTGGGGATGCTGCGGATCAAGCAGTGTTTAAATGAGCGGCCGTGGTATCGTCCTGCTGAAGGGAATTCATTACTCAGCAGTTTTCAACTGAAAGCTGTTCAAGTCCGAGCTGGAAGAATAAAACTCCTGAGGAGTTTCACTACTGAAACTCTCTGTCGTGATTCTAACTGGATTCAGTCGAACCTCTGACATGATTTAAACTTCATTCCTGACGTTCCTGCAGCATTGGCTCATGGTCTGTTTTCCCAGCGGTTTCACGTGTTTTACTTCCTCGCGGTAAAGTTTTATGTCTTGTCAGGTTGTTATGGTTCCGCTTTTATGATCGCCGTTCTTCTTCATGCCATGTTTATGTTGCAGGCTTTATGCTGTGGCTGGCTGTGCTCCCCAGTCACTACCTTCTCATTTAGGGTGTGTGTGTGTGTGTGTGTGTGTGTGTGTGTGTGTGTGTGCATCATCACATATGCCTCATCACCTATTTACGTGCAGCCATCAGTCCGTTCATTCCAGCTATCGATTAGTCACTCTACCTAGCTAGAGTTTATGTGGACCTGTTCTCTCGCTCCACTGTTACCCTCCGGACTGGCCTTGGACATCTTTGGACATCAAGAAGACGTTCAGGGTTCCTGTTTTTTTCCACTGACTCAACATAAGTGAGCAAACTGACAGCAGCTGTCTGTTTTTATCTCCATTATGTGTCTTAATTCTGTTTACTGTTGAAAAGATTGAAACACGAAATTGAAAGATTATCATGAGGCCGAAGCTTTATTAACACAAAAGGATCTAAACCAGGACAAGAACGGAAACAGCACGTTCTCCTGTAGGAGGGAGTCGCTACAGCTGAGTTTAGAGTCAACAAGACGTGCAGTGACCAAAGTCATGTGTGTTTCAGGAGCGAGACGGCGGAGGCAGCTGTCCCTTCTCTTCACACAGCTTTTGTCTCTGTTGGCGGTGATCGCTGCGTTATCGGCAGCCTGGAGACTTTCTGAGTCCGGCTCCTGCAGACTCCATCAATTTGACTTCTGACCGAGTGGAACTCCAGCCCGGCCTGCTGCTCTGCACAAAGGCTGCTAATGGCATGGCGCTCCGTGTGTGCATGCACGTGTGTGTGTGTGTATGTGTGTGTGTGTGTGTGTGTGTGTGTGTGTGTGTGTGTGTGTGTGTGTGTGCGCGCACGAGGACGGGAGGGTTACAAGTGTGCGCACGCAGCGCTCACACAGGGAGCCCATTTTCAAATGTCAAGTGTTGTGAAATAAATGTCAACTAGCTCAGGGACGGGAATCAAAGGGCTCCTCAGCTCCGGCTGCAGCAGATAAGACACCAAGAAGAAAAACCACCGGACTGACGAATTCACAGGGAAACACCCCGAGGGTTTTTTTTCTTCCCATCTTTGACATGTTCAAAAGGGAAAAAAAAAAAAAAAAAATCAAAACAACAAAAATCCACACAATCCAAAAGCCCTCCTCCTTCTCCTCCTCCCCCTCCTCCTCTTCCTCCCCCCCCTCCTCCTCCTCCTCTTCCTCCTCCTCCCCTCCCCCCTCCTCCTCCTCTTCCTCCTCCTCCTCCCCCTCCTCCTCCTCTTCCTCCCCCCCTCCTCCTCCTCCTCTTCCTCCTCCTCCTCTCCCTCCTCCTCCTCTCCCTCCTCCTTCTCCTCCTCCCCCTCCTCCTCTTCCTCCCCCCCCTCCTCCTCCTCCTCTTCCTCCTCCTCCTCTCCCTCCTCCTCCTCTCCCTCCTCCTTCTCCTCCTCCCCCTCCTCCTCTTCCTCCCCCCCCTCCTCCTCCTCCTCTTCCTCCTCCTCCTCTCCCCCCTCCTCCTCCTCTTCCTCCTCCTCCTCCCCCCTCCTCCTCCTCTTCCTCCCCCCCCCCTCCTCCTCCTCCTCCTCCTCCTCCTCCTCCTCCTCCTCTTCCTCCTCCTCCTCCTCCTCCTCCTCCTCCTCCTCTTCCTCCTCCTCCTCCTCCTCCTCCTCCTCCTCCTCCTCCCCCTCCTCCTCCTCTTCCTCCTCCTCCTCCCCCTCCTCCCCCTCCTCCTCCTCTTCCTCCTCCTCCTCCTCCTCCTCCTCTTCCTCCTCCTCCTCCTCCTCGCTCGGTATCCCTCCTGGGTGCAGAGTGATTCATTGCTTGCAGAGATTCCTCGATTGAAGCTGGCTTACAGCTGCTCCGTCATGTGGGACTCCTGCCGTGACGTCAACTGATCGACTCGAAGAAAAAGACTTTTCCGTGAAACTCTGCTTTCTCACTGTCATTCTCAGAGCCAGTTCCACCTTCTCTCCTCCAGAGACGTGTGAAATGTGTGAAACCTTTCCGATACAGTCAGTTTATTGATGGTTTTCATGTTTGTTTGTTTTCTGCTTACATTACTGAATCAAGGGGTGCCTGCTGTGATTACTGTATTCTCAACCATACAGACTGTGATCACACAGCCACATGCTCCCCATGCTTTCATTCCTCCAAACTTCCCACGCCGTTCTGACCTGAGCGATGCTATTCTTAGCAGCGGGGCCCGGAGATGAGACACAGGTGCTGCGACACCTTTCACATCTGATAGGAATGAAATGGCAGCACGAACACGGCTTTGTTCCCCATCAATAAAATCTTCAGGACGCCGAGTTGAGGCTGAGTGGATGAACGCAGCACAATGGCTGAACGCTGAAGCAGAGGGTCTATTCATCCTTTAGTTTGAATTTGGAACTGCCGCTCGACACAAACGCTGCTCTTTCAGCTCTTCGGCTGTTTCCAGGGGTGTGTTGACAGCTGTTGTCAAAAACTCCAAAAATACAATTTACACAGTAACAAAAGCAGCAAGCACACAGTGAAGAGAGAGAAGCATCTGTTAGTTACAGAGAGGTTTTCTAGTGATGCAGTATTCAAGATTGGTTTCGAAACCACAATTTCAGGGTCCTGCTCAGAGCCTGAGAGAGTGAGTTTGATCCGGGACGCTCTGCTGCTGGTTCTGACTGGACCTCAGGTGGGGGGGTCTGCAGTGACAGTCCTACAGCCTGTGATCTCAACGGCCAGGTCCAGTTCATGAGTGAGGACAGGTGAGAGATGAAACAGGTCTGCTCTGACAGGTAAGACTACTGCCTGAAAGATTCATTTAGATCAAGAAAACGTCTCCAGCATCATGCTGTGCTTGCTTGCAGGCAGAGTTAAGAAAAGAAACCACACTGCATCGTGCGTCTTGAATTCATCTGACTGGCCAATACGCTCCCAGTGCTGGGAGCGTGGCCCTACCTGTGCTGCAGTGTGGCCCGCATGCTGGCCGCCTGTGTGACATGTCTGAGGTCCTGTTGCTTGTTGTAGAAAAGCAATCACAGCCGATGTGGTGTTTGCCGTATAGCTTCACCGGGGGTTAAGCGTCATTCGTGACCCGGCCGCGGCTCACTCTGTTTGCAGCCCACACACCCACTTTGAAGAGCAAACTGAGGCTTTTGGCTGCACTTCACCCAGCACCCCTCTGGGCATTGGAGAGAGAGAGAGCGAGAGAGAGAGATTAGGGCCATGTAACACTGATCCTGTGTGTTTTCTATGTATTGAGGGTGTTCTCTTTTCTCATCACTGTGAGACTGCTCCACTTTAAGTTGTGCCGCTCTCCGTAGCTTTCATCTGGAGATGCAGAAAAAAAACCCAGCATGGCAAAACTCATTGATGAGGACTCGGAGTGTCTGAATCTGCTCATCAGCATCCAAACCAGGTCTGCCTCAGCGCACCAAAACATCCCAAAGCAGCCAGACAATCAGCAGTAATGAGAAAACTGCTCCTGTTTTAGCGTTCCATTGACTGCACCTCGTCGCCGATGACACTCGTCAATATAGTGCTGAGGATCGGCGCACACAGCTGCCTTCCTAACTGAGAGAATGAAGCTCAGTAAACGCTGCAGCCCTCAGCGAGCCAGCAGAGCCACAGCTCCGCTGCTTATAATACAGCTTGTCCCTTGAAGACCAACCTGTGAGCTGATGTGAAGCAGAAAACCTGATTCGGGTTCCTCATCCAACATGTTCTCTGAGGCGCCGACCGGTTCTGGTCTCTTTGGGCGACCACTGAAAATCCCCAGTCGATCAAGAGGTTGAGGTGTTTACAAGTAAATGACCTTCCATAAATTCAAGAAGCGAATAACGCTGCAGAACTCAGATCAACGCCCTGGCATGAACAAGTAACCTTCAAAATTGTTAAGACCACCGTTCAGCAGGTCGTCTTCACCAAGACGTGCTGCAGTATGACTGGCTGCAGAGAAATTAGCACTGAGTGAAACGTCCTGCATTCTTTCTTCTTAAATCAAATGCTAAACATCACCTCCCCTGTTTCAAATAACTCAATTTTCAGTCTGAACTCCAACTGAGAGCACTCTGCATTAAATAATCACGAAAACATCACATTAGACTAAGTAAAACCTGGATAAACAAAATTAACTGACCAGAAACCCCTCTGTGTTGATGCTCAGAGACTGCCTTTGATAAATCTGTTGATGTTTGGTCGGTAATCAGATATCACTCCATCTCACTCCACTGCATTAGAGTAATTACACAGACAGCACAACATTTGATGTCAAAACTGTTCCTCTTTCTTTTTCTTTTTAGCTCAGGCCGAGCAGAGGTGCCGCTGACCGCTGTCACTCATTTGACGTTAACAGATGCTCGGTTTGCCATCTGTGAAGCCAAAGCCTTTAATCACCTCTAAGTCCATTGGACGATGGAGAAAAGGGCCTTAAGAGCTTAAAAAGCACAACCAGCACACTTTCACACACATTTACTCATCGGCTCCGAATGATATTTATAGTTGTGGATAATCATCGTGTGTCTGCGTCTCTCTGGTGACTGTAATGTCAATTTACTCTCTAGTACCATCATTAGCCGAGCTGCAGGCCAATTTGTTTCCCTCATTACATGAACTGCGTGGCCATGAATAGCGTATGATAAAGTCCAGCAGGTAATGAGATTAAATGCGACTATGAATGGGTTCTACAAGTCAGTTTAAATGAGTGACGGTGGTAAAGACCACGAGGAAAATGTACCTGTTCTTTTAACATTTATCAGAGGACAAGACTGAAAGTGACGAATACTGAAGAAACTGCTTCATATTTACAGGAAGATTTTCTTTCAGGAGGACACTTTTAACTTGAAGACATTTCATCAAGTCTTTAGTTTTTGGGACATAATTATTCTTTCAGGACAGGGAGTGTTCTACTGGGGAACGTTAAGGACTTTAAGGCCCACGAGGACAGCAGCAGTGAGACCTGGAGGGGGGGTCGGGACACAAGGCCTCCTCGAACCCCAGTGGTGTTCTGTTATTGGACTAGCACTGGCTAGCACAGCTTGGCCATAACGAACACCATGTTCGAGCACAGGGGGGTCCATAAGTGCACTTGGCACCAGGACACCCTAGGTCGGAGCTCGATGATCGACTTTACTGTCATGTCTCCTGACCTCTGACCTTGTGTCTCAGACGGATTACAGTCAGGTCGGCACCAATCCAAGTCGGCCCTGGCCAACTCGGCCCCGCCCCCGGGATACAGTCAAGTCGGCATCAAACCAGGTCAGCCTCGCAGGGGGGGGGGGCTCTCAACTGGCCGAGTTGGTCGGTGCCGACTTGACTGAAAGCTACTTCCCAACTCGGCCAAAAACCTCTTTTTTTTTTAAATCACGATGCGGCTGCGGCGCGACGATTTGCACAGTTTTTTGACGATCTGTTTGAACCAAGTAGCTTAGCTACGAGCGCTTAGCGGCTGTCTGGTCATGTGACCGGTCCCCACGGCATTCTGGGAATCGTAGTGCAACGATGCTGGCTGCAGCGCGACGATTTGCACAGTTTTTTTCGTGCCGGCTGCGCCGCTTCTCCTCACGTAGCAGGCGGGGGACTGGAGGACAAACTGTGTGATGATGGAGACTGACAGGTTAGCGGTGGAGAATGGACCTGGAGCTTCATGTTTGACGTCTTGTTTGAAGCGAGTAGCTTAGCTCCGACCGCGCAGCGCGAGCGGCTGTCTGGTCATGTGACCACATCATGTGACCAGGCGGCGTTTGATCAATCCAGTCGCCTTTCATTATAATTATAACTGTGCAAATCCTGGAGCTGATGCCGGCTGCGGCAGACAATTTGCACAGTTTTATAATTATAATGCACAATCTTAGGACAGTGGACCGCTCTGGAGCGCTCTGCGTAACCTAAGGGAAGGTGAGTGATTTACAGTAACTAAAATACTCAACTCACTGAATTCTTGACGGATTTACAGTTTGATTTATTACTAACATTACGTTGCTATGATTCAGACTAAATGTTAAAATCACAACTTTTCGTTTTGCAGGCAGTTAAATATCTACGTGTCTGACGTTTATAACAAACCAAGTCGTTTGAAAATCGATTCAAAATTGAGCAATCAATAGCTAATTCAAAGTTGATGCTCCATTGACATTAATGTGATGAATGAGTGAGTGAGTGAACGGCCCTGTAAAAGATGGCCGCCATGTGATGATGTTAGGCCCCATTGGGTTACAGCGCGCATGAGCCATCTACTGTTATATATCTATGGTCGATCCAACATTACATGAAGCTTCCTGCTCACCACTTCATGACTAAATATAAAAGGGACGTTGATGTTTCTGTTCTTTCTGTGGAAATCACCCTGAAACAACTCAACACCTCTTCTGGACGTGACGACTCCAAGATCTTCTGGAAGGATTTCTGTCGCTTTGTAATCAATAATGTAGAAAAGGACTTTACTTTGAGGTGGGAAAATGTTTTTTTTTTGTTTATTCAGAAAAAAAGTAAAAGAAGGACGGATTTTTTTTATCATCAATTTACTGTAGCAGGCAGAAGCCGACATTTAGCCACTTCAGAAATGTTGTACTCTCTTATATAAAAATGTTAAGACTCTGAAAACAAAAAGCTGTAAAAACTATCAGTATCTGTGAGAAATTTAAAGTGTTTGAAAGAAACTGATGTCTTATTGTGTTCCCCCTGGCATAATGTTTGCCATGTATGTGTATATTTACAATAAAAAAAGATTACATGAAGCTTGGCGCTCTCCATGCTGATCTGTTGTTCCGGCGGTGCTGAAGGAGTAGAATATTTTGCTGTAAAAGCGGCAAAAGGCTTCAGTCTTCAGCAGGACGTCTGCTACACTGCACAGCGCCACTGTTATTGTTGTTTACAGAATTCTGCGCATTTCTTAGGATGTAGCGTGACGACGCCAGCGAATCAGGAAACGCTCCAAAATAGGAGTAAATACGGAGACATGGATTCAACAGTTTCGGGATCTGTTCACCCTGGGACCTGGTTTCAAAAATGTTTGGTTTCAGATGGACGGAATGCTGAATTGGCGTGGATGACAGGGTGAATTGATCAGATATTTTTGAGTTTTGGCCTGGATTCGTCCTCGTGTGGGTGGGGCCTATGTATCTGGCCTGGGAACGCCTCGGGATCCTCCAGGAAGAGCTGGAGGAAGAGTCTGGGGACAGGAAGTCTGGGCATCTCTGCTGAGATTATCATCTAACTAACATTCATTTAGAGAGATAATCCCAGCTCCGGCAGTGGATTAGTAATTTCAGTAAATCGTACTGTGTTAAGGGTGTTTCAGAAAACTGTGGTATGCAACAAGGCCAATTCAGAAATGATGTAATAGTGAAACTCTAGACTTGTATATGAACAGTCCTGAAGGTCAGGAAAGCATCTCCTCAGGTTGGAGTGAGATTAAGCTTAGTGTGGTTAATCTGAGTTGAAAATGAGTAAGAAATCCCTCAAAAGCAGGATTCTCATCAAAGATCATCAACTATTGACCGGATTTAGAATTTACATCTCTGTAATGTTGAGATTTGCATTTCTTATTTTAGCTTTTAAAGGTTGTGCCAGTAAAATGTTTGTTCTTAGTTTACAAAAATGACCTAAACGTTTGTGTGTGTCTTCTGATCAACACAAAAGTAATGATAAAAGTAAATACTTTGAAGGTAAAGCTAGGGCTGCATGATAGCAGGTAAATGTGCAATAAATCAGTTGTGATTCAACTTATGACACTAAAACAAACAAACAAAAATGTAATTCCATGTAAAACATGACCCACTCACACTGTAAATTAGGGGGCAAAAGAGAGATCATACTTCTTTATTTGTTCCGCAGTGGGGACATTTTTCATCGGTGCAGCAACAAGAGAGTAAATAAAACAGCAGCAAAAGAAAATGAATACAAACAATAAACTCTAAGTATGAAAAACACCAACAACAGTGACAATAATATGTAATTAAGATGGGAACAGCAACATAATTTACATTTTCACAGGAGTACCATGAGTAGTGATTGATAATATACCTGAGATTATGTTATCACTGCTCAGAATAAATGAATAATATAAGCATCGCACACAAGGGAACAGTACTGAACCATAAAATGTGCATTTTCCAGGTTATACAGTCTCACATCTGCAAGGAGGAACGTCTTGCCATATCACCTGAGGAGAAGCGGCGCTCCGGTGCCGTCAGCCGTCTTTCACGGGGTGGGATTCGTTGTTTATTAGAGAAGACATCTTGGCCGCCACTCCTCCTCTGTTTGTTGTGACGCACTGCCTTCCTCCGTGGTCGGTCCGGCGGGATGGGCTCTGGCACCACTCAGCCCTGAACTGGACGCTGCAGTGTGGAGGATGGACGGAGGCCAGTGGCTCTCACTCTGCCTTCACAGCAAGGAGGTTGTGGGTTCAAATACTGGCTGGGCCTCTCTGTGTGTGTGTGGGGGTATTCCAGTTTCCTCCCACAGTCCAAAAACATACATGTGAGGTTAATTTGAGTGACAGACTGTTGACCTGTCCAGGATGAACCCGGCCTTTGCCCGTAGGTCACTGGGATTGGCTCCAGCACCCCACAACCCTACGGGATCAGGTGCAGGAGGACAGATGGAAGATATGGACCCTCTTTACACACTGAACCATCAAAACCTCCATTTCAGTTCACTGTGCAGCGATTAGCCTTTGTAGTGGGTTTGAATCAGAGCGGTGACTGGGTGAACTTTCTTCTGGCAGTCCTGTCTCAGGCTGAAGTCGTGCACGTGAGTGAACAGACGGCCCTCGGGGTCTGCAGGTTTGATAAACCCAGTGCAGCATGACAGCCTGGTCCAGGTCTGGTCTGGTGCGCTCACTCATCTTGCACGGATGCACGCATTTTACACGCACATGCCCATAAAGCATGTGGCACGTTCCCATGAGTATGCAGGTCCACACGCACGCGCCCATGACGCATGCACGTTGACATTTGAGCACGCAGATTCATATGCACGAGCCCATGAGGTGTATATATATATATGTATGTGTGCAGTTTGACAGTGTGCCTGTGCACGTGCTGAGTTCAGGGGACGGAAAGTGGTCATTACTTTAAAAACGCGCTCCGTTACGTAACGTCCGCACGCGCACAGGGGAAGCCTGTAATCGCGTGGAGTGCGCACCTTTCCGCAGGCGGCTATTATTAGCCGTGTGCCCGGTCCCCGCAGCGCTGCGGGCTGCACATGTCGCACCGGAGCGGGGGAGGCTCTCTCCTCTTCTTCTTCTCTTTTTTTGGACGCGCTCCGCCAGCACACACACACTTCCGCGTTGTGTGTCACCGTTAAGCAGGAAGCGGTGCGGTAACGTGAAGGAGTTTACGTACAGGTATGTCGGCCAGTCTCCGTGCGTCAGCCCGCTGCGGCTTCCCGGATTAACCACTCCGGGGACCAGCGGGTGTCCGGACGGCTGTCTGTCCGCGTGTCGCTGCTGTCTGAGCGGGACTCTCCATGTTGCAGAGCCGCTGGAGGAGAAGCTACATGGAGGCTAGCCGCCTGACGGACTGACCCCGGATCAGCCGCCGCTCGGCACTCAGGGGGACTGCGGCACTTCCCGCCGCCATGCCAGCCGGTAAGCTGTGTGTTGACATGTCGAAGAAACGACCCTCCACTCGAGTGAGTGTGTGAGTGGTGCGTTTGAGGACTCCGCTGCGGCTCATTGACATGACGCTGATGGGAGGGCTGTGGTGCGTTCACGGACAGCCTTCCTCCTCTGTCCGTCATGTGTGGTGGTGGGACATTTCTGTGTTCGTTTCCTCTTTAAAAACCTATAAAAATGCTGTCTTCCAGTGTGTCCAATAGCCTGCGCCATGGCGTGTTTTAGTGCGTGCCTTAGTTTACCACACGTGAACTGTATTGTTTACAAAATGCTTCATACAGAAAGTTTGCACCTTCTCTCCCATACGATTCTGAGATGAGTCCATTACTTTATTTCCACGTTCACGTTGCATTTCTCAGTGAGTGTTCTACATATGACAAAAACTAAAAGAACATGCAGTGATGCGTTCACTGTCAGTTGTTAAGACCTGCAGCCAAAAACATGTAAGGTATTGTTTGCGTGAAATCTCAAAAATGTGATCAAAATTTCCTATTGGAACTCTTAATACTTCCAAGTGTTTCTTTCTCTGCACTGTAACTGAAATGCCACACTTATTTGATTACTTTCTTTGAAATATCGTCATGCATTTGCTGTGGATTTGTGCTGATGAAAATAATTCAGGGATACTTGACTGCCACCTTTTCCGCCTCATTTTGGAAGGTGTTGTCTATTCCTGCAGATGGACTGTTTCAGTTGTCTGACTGTATGAGCTTGTTCTGCTGCTCAGAGCGGGGAGAGGTGACAGAGAGGGACCTTCTGGCTTGAGGCTTTAAGAGATCCCCTCATGGGATTATCATGGATTTTTACAGCAGGCTGTGTGAAGAGGTATTGAGAACTCAAACCGTTTCCCAAAACTCATTATGCTTTTAAAGGTAGCCTTGTTTCCATTTTAGTACGACTTTGAATTTTAGAACTGAACTGAAGTTCAGAGCTGAATCAAGCAGCAGCATTTAATCCACATTTGACCCCAGAAATTCCTGTTCTGGCCCTACGGAGCAGAATTAATGATGCTAATTCAAAGTTCAGATTTTTCTTTAATAATCTTTTCTCTCCTTGTCTCTGGTTGTTTATGGGGAACAAACAGATTCAGAAATACTTGTGTCGGTATCGGATAATGTATGCCTTGAAACTGAGAATAGGTCAGTTAATTCTTGCAGTTCATCGGTCACATATATCGGATAGTTTTAAACCATTTGATGGTTGTCTGAATACACATCGTTCACCTCGTGCTGAAACTCCAGCGTGTGGATTGATTCCCTCAGTCGTAGATCCTTGAAACACGGTGGATTTTGGGAAGGCGCGTCCCAAACCGGGAGCATCCGCGATCTGGATGAAGTCTGCAGGGGAGTCAGGCCGTCTCCGAGGACGTCTGGCAAATGGGTCGATTCACCAGAGTCCTCACTCTGACTCACACACACACACGCACACACACACACACTTTCTTGGCGCTTTGCGGGTTACAGAAAATGATTCACAGCAAATCAAAGCACATCAGGGAGAAGTGTGAGTCCTGCACAGCTCTCCTCTCGCTGTTTACCTCCGTGACTCACTCCTCCTGTGAACAGCCCCGAGTGGGATTCTGCCGTCTCAGGCCTGCAGATCACTGACCCCCCTTCAGAAGATCACCTCTTAAATTGTGAGTGAAATTAGTTGCACTTCTGCTCACCTCTAAGTCATGTTTTTTCTTGCATATGCTGTTATTTCTCCGTGCAGCAGCAGAATCCTGTTTGTCCCACAGTCCTAAAATGTGAGCATGTCCAAGACTTGACAGGTTTTCACTGAGGGCAGTCGTGCTTGGAGCAATGCTTTCTTAGTATGGTTCCATTCTATGGAGATTTGAAATATTGGAAGTATACTAAAGCCAGGGTCGGCGATCTTGGAAAACTAGCATGTAGCACGAATGTAGCATCTCCCCAAGGCTCCGGCCAGCTCCCACCCCACTGGAGGAGCTCCCGTTGGGAGCGGAGACGCGGAGATTTTCGCGGTGCGCGGCGCTTCTGCATCCAGTGCGTTCCTGGCGTAACCTGTCCTCAGCACTTCGTTTCTTCGTTATTCTTTATCTGCACTACGCCAAGTTATGGCGCACTCAACGGTAAGTAAAGCCCCAAACATTCTTCTCCGCCATTCTGCAACGACGGTCCGTCCTTCTACGTGCACTGAACCAGGGTCAGTGCACGCCGTTGACATGTACGCGCAGGGGGCAGGTCGAACGGCGACGGGATTTGATTGGTTTAATAAAAGGTGTCCCGTCAAGACTATTGGTTGCTGTTTTTCCCGTTTTCCTCCTGCTGTAGATAGCGGATATTTTCCGCTCTACTTTAAGAACACGCTATGAATTGCTTCCCATCGGGTCATAAAGATCATTTTAACCAGTATTTAAAAAAACGTATCTCATTCAGATCGCCAAACCTAGCTTTAATCTTTTGTGCTTATTTTCATCAATTACATTAAAAAAATATACATATTGAGTATATTCTCAATATTTAAATTCACTGTTCATTTTCCTGCTTTGTTTGATTTGCTAAGACGTCTTAATGCTGCTTTCTGCTCTCATAAACGGTTATCGCCCTGGGGGGGCTGTAACAGCGGACTTGAACCTTTGTGCTCTCAGCTGATGATCACTCTGGGAGTTCCTGCATACCAAGCTTTATACACCAAGGCTAAGCGTTGTTTTTTTCATTTTATTTTGATAATGATACTTTAAACTACATTGCAAATGTTAGAGAGCAATAAAGTCTTTTATTTATTGATTCTTTATGGAACCTTTTTACCAAGCTTTCACAGCACAGTCCCCAAGAACCATCGCTTTCAAAACTTTTCAGTATGAACATGAACATGTAGAAAAGATGCGTTTCACTTGAAATGTCATGTAAACAGGGGCTGAGTTTCTTCTTCCTCGGCTGTGGTGCAGACAGAAGTGCTTCTAAAGATTTATTGAACATTGATCACAGATCAGATTGTCCACCAGTCGTTTTGAGCATTTAGTCTTTAATGTTGTACTTGAGGTTTAAGTCAATGTTCCAAATGACATTTACAGCTTTAATTTGAAAGAATAGAGTTCATGCCAAGTGAATTAGCAGTTACAGCAAAGTATCTAAAATGGAATTGTGACTGTATGATCCGAGTGTGAAACTCGTAGCTCAATCCTCATTTTGAGAATCGATCTGAAGACTTTGCTCCTTGTGTTTTCCAGCAACAGAAGACTGTTGAATGATTAAGCAGGAGCCTGAAAGAAGTTTAACGAGATCCTTAAACGGCAGTGAGCGTGGGTTTCAGCGTGCGCTGCAGGCAGCAGAGATATAGTCTGAATAATAAAACACTCCACACACTGAAGTGTCAGTCACATGAAGCGTCCTGCAGCTCCGTCCCCGGTCCTTCCTGTCTGCCTGCTGCAGATAGAGTGACTCATCTTCACGTTTTAATGTTTTAATGTCCCCCGTTCCGTCTGTCTTCCTGTCAATGTCTTCGCTCATAACTTGGCTGCTGCTGGCAGGAAATAAACCGTCTTAAGATGATTAGCGGTGCTGACTTTCACCTGTTCTAATCTTCAGCAGACTATCAGAGGAGTGTCGCACAAATCAAAGAACCACAAAGAGTGTGTGTGTGTGTGTGTGTGTGTTGGACTCTGGGTGCCCTTGCCTTCCCTCCTCCGTCAGCAGCTGCTCTGGAGGAAACCAGCTGTTGTTTACAGGAGAACGGCTCGCTCTCCAAAACCCACCTGAGTGCCGGGGCAAGTAGGACGAGCAGTGAACCCCCGACGCCCGACAGCCCCGAGAAGAAGAAGAAGAAGGAAGAAAGCTGCTTCCTCCAGACAGACTCATTAATGCCGTAGTGCCGGCCAGCAGGGGGCGGCGGGGGGCGGGGGCAGCGAGGTGGGCTTTCTGGATGATGCAGCAACATCTGCAGAGTCAAGGACTCTGCATCCCTGCAGTGTGTGTGTGTGTGTGTGTGTGTGTGTGTGTGTGTTCTTGTATTTCTATCCTTGTCGGGGCCAAATGTCCCCACAAGGATAGCAAAACGTGGAACGACGTGCCTTGTGGGACCTTTTTCCGGTCCTAAGTAGGAGAAACAGTGTTTTCTTGACCATGTTGTTGTTACTGAAAAAAGTAAAAGTGCAAAAACATTTCTTTAGGGTTAGGCTTTGTTGTGGTGTGGGTTAGGGTTAGGGTAAGGGTCAGGGTTAGGGGCTAGACATGAATGGGAGTCAATGGACAGTCCCCACAAGGATAGAAATACAAGACTGTGTGTGTGTCTCTGTGTGTGTGTGTGTGTGTGTGTGTGTGTGTGTGTGTGTGTGTGTGTGTGTGTGTGTGTGTGTGTGTGTGTGTGTGTGTGTGTGTGTGTGTGTGTGTGTGTGTGTGTGTGTGTGTGTGTGTGTGTGTGTGTGTGTGCGCTCTGTAATTACTCCCAGTGGTAAACTGCTGATTACATTAGCGGTAATGTGACGCCTTCAGCATCGACCCCTGATGGGCGGCGGCGGCGGGACGGGGCCGCCTGTTTGTCTGTGTGTGTCTGAATATTTTAGCGGCGTCCATCAGTACCCCGCGGTCCGGCGCCGCGCACGGTTTCTCAAGGAGCCGCTAACGCGCCGGCTCATTTGCATCATAATTGCTGATGTGAAATAAAGTGATGTTTCCCATTTATCACCGCCGTTTGGTGCTCCTCGCCGGTTGTGCCGCCGCCCACCTGTCGGCTCCAGAAGCTCCTCAAAGCCACTTCACAATCTGGAGGCTTTAATCGAAATCACACCGTCCTCCCGACCCCCCTTCCCAGTTGTCATGGAAATGTAGATGTTCAGGTTTCCATTTGTGGACGGCTCGGCTCAGGGGAGTTTTTGGTGAGGCTGTGAGATTGCCTTCAGAATCCGAACGGAGATAACAGCAGAACTTATGGGGAAGTCGTCAGTCTCCGGAATGGGAGAAGAGGCCGCTAGTTTGAGTCCGCTTCACCCCAGGAACCAAGAGACGAGCAGAAAGCCTCATGCTCCACAGCCCGCCTCACACCCAGTGGTTCATGTCAAGCAGGAGCGCCGTTTCAACATGGACAACACATTTACGCAAACTCTTCCAAAAACGGGAAGAGGCCACGGCGAATGTTTCTGACTTGTTTCCTGTTGAATGAAGAAGCACAGAGTGGCGTGTTGGAACTGTAAAGCTCCTGTTAGCTCAGGAGGATAAGTCCAGTCTGTTCTAAGATGCAGTTAAGTCACCAACACCAAACTGGAGTCGGATGGTTTGTCTGCTTTTCATACTCTGCTTCTTGCTAATTGGCAGTAATTTCTGCTCTCGACGTGGCGTTCTATTTTCGAGCTCTCACTTCTGGGTCTGCTGTGGTCTGGAGGCTCTCATTATCCCCAAAGTGTGAACCGCCTCGTTTAAGTCATTATGTAGGACAGAGCCTCTGTCGCTCTTCGCTGACTGAACTGTTAAGATGCTGGAAAGTACCTTTTCCATGCAGGGAGTAATCTGCTTCCAGGAAAAGTTGCTCACTTTTGATTCCTGAAAACACAGCAGTGTTGTTGTTTTTTTTTTTTTCCTCGATCTTTCGGTGGAAGCCTTGAGTGTTGTGGTTTCGGCGGCGTGAGGAGGTCACGCTGGGGTGAGCGCTGCCCTCCCCATGACCCCGCTGGTGTGAGTGTCCTGCACTGAAGTGACGGCCGCGCAGGCCGGCGTGTAACACCCAGCGGGAGAGAGCCGCCACGCTGTCATGACATGTCGGCTTTCCTCTGCTTTTCAGTCCCTAATATTCAATACTCCTCAGAAATCACCTGTAAGTGTGAGAATGTGCGTTGGTTCCTGGTTCCTGCCTCGGTCGTCGGCGGTGATTGGTATGCACGGTGGAAGACGGTTTGTTCTCCAGAGGAGGATTTGGGCCTAAATATAACTTCAAAGCTGCCGTGCCTCCTCGGTTTCCTACGCCTGTCGCATCTCTGCAGACGTGGAAGCTTTTATCTTCCCGCGCTGGTCGCGGCGCTCGGCTCGCCGCTCCCTGCTCCCCGCCACTTAGGGGAGGATTTGGCACTTTTCTTCTGGGCTGTTTAGTCGTGGGATGTTTGCTGATGTCTCTATCAGCATCAGACAGGTGTCGGAACAGAGACGAGCAGCAGAACAGCACCAGCAGGGGAGTCGGCAACAAATTACAAGTCTTCTCTCTGAGGACTCTGGATCACTTACAGATTTATTTACATCATTTTATTTTTATTCTGAGTGATCTTTACTTATGAGATGAAATGGAATCAGGTGGGACTCATTCATGTTGAAAAATGTTGGTTTCATGTTCAACAGGAGAATTCTTGTATCCAGATTTTGCTGGAAGCTTCTAAGGATGCAGCACTTTAGAGGTTTTTGTTTTGACAAAAGGAGGAGGGTTTTTAAGAGTTGGTGGAACTGTTTGACACTCTATCTCATTTACCTGTTCTGATAAATATTCAAGGTTTTGTGAGAGGAGAGCTTTGAATCGATTTACATCTTGTAGCTCAGGAGGAGCAGATGTTTGCTCGCTCACGTCGGATGTACAGTTTCTGGATTCAGCCTGATGTCAACCTAACCTGTAAAGTTCAGTCAGGACATCAGGAGCAGCATGCTGTTCGCGAGTTCAAATTCAAATGACTTATCCTCCCATGCTTCAGAATCCTGTCTCTAAAGCCACTTTAGAGACATAATCATGTGTTGCATCCATGCAACAAATTCAGTCTGATTTGTGGTGAAATGCGGCTTGCTGGCGCAGTAACAGTCCAGAAGGGTTTCAGTGAATCCCCTGGCTCTGCAGGCGGCTCTGCAGGCGGCTCTGCAGGCGGCTCTGCAGGCGGCTCTGCAGGCGGCTCTGCAGGCGGCTCTGCAGTCAGCCCTGCAGTCGGCCCTGCAGGCGGCTCTGCAGACGGGTCTACAGACGGGTCTGCAGCCAGCCCTGCAGGCGGCTCTGCAGACGGCTCTGCAGCCAGCCCTGCAGTCGGCCCTGCAGGCGGGTCTGCAGACGGCTCTGCAGTCAGCCCTGCAGTCGGCCCTGCAGGCGGCTCTGCAGGCGGCTCTGCAGACGGCTCTGCAGACGGCTCTGCAGACGGCTCTGCAGCCGGCCCTGCAGGCGGCTCTGCAGGCGGGTCTGCAGACGGCCCTGCAGTCAGCCCTGCAGGCGGGTCTGCAGGCGTCCCTGCAGGCCGCTCTGCAAGCGGCTCTGCAGGCGGCTCTGCAGGCGGCTCTGCAGGTGGTCCTTTTATGGATGCGAGACGTAGTATGTGAAGTCTGGAAGGAATGTGTGGACACAATGAGTCTGCTCTCACACACAGGACAAAATCAGGCTTCAAGACGTTAAATTGCTGTGTTTTGACTGTTTTAAATTCACCAGAAATTCATTGTGATGTATTTTAATAGGAACTTCAGGTAAACCCCAGAAAGACAGACCACGCCATTTAGTCAATGAGTTAGAATTGAAGCACTGATTTAATCTCATTTAGTGAAGCCATCACTGTATATTGCAGCAGCTCCCTTCATCTCACAGTGTTTGATCTGAAATTCAAGGTTTTTCTGGTCCTCAGGTTCGTTAATGTAGATTCACTCAATTTAGCAGAGTCTGATTGAAAAGAATCAATAGCAGCTCTCTGCGTCAGACACCGAGCTTCATTCAGCTCCGCTCGGATAAAGAAACACTCATTTTGTTTCTAATTTCAGCTTTCTTGTCTTGTTTCCATGCCTTTAATGCCGCCAGAATATTTTATACCTCGGTGCTAATGAAGCATTTCCAGAAATAGCACTGTGTGTGGCCGAGCAAAGACCAGTTGTTTTTCTTTATAATTGAAACGTGTGTTTTTGACGCGTGACATTTTTATCCAACGCTTTCCATTAGACTCAGTTTGGCAGGTTGTTTGCTTTTACAAGATTAGACCAGAAGCAGGAAGTGTTCATTAACTAATTAAAATTGTTTTGCTACTTGAACAAATCCAACTTTTTTTTAAACCAACCATCTTTCATATTCCCTTGAAATTAAAATGGCTGAGTTTATGGTCCTTTCTGATGGTTTGCTTGTTCCTCATCGTGGCAGAATTCAGTGTCAGCAGGATCAACACATAATAGAAGAGAATAAAATCCAAATATAACACTTTCCATTTCTTACAATTGGAACTAGATGATGAAGGAAGACAGTTCGAAGTTTTCTGTATTTGTGTTTTTAACACATAAAAACAGTAACTACATAGTTTTTTACAGACCTCTCTACGTTTGAGAACACTGTCCCAGAACTCTTCCCATCCCTCTGGGCTCTGAGTGGAACGTTATATCCTCACCAAGCCTCTAAATTTGGACTTGCTCTCATTTAGCAGTGGATCTCCATTGTTACTTTTAGGCTGCGCGTTGAGCAGCGAGCCAACGGTGATATTTAGAAACACCGTGAAGGAAGAGACGAGGCCAGCTCGCTTTCATGTTTCAGCTCTGTGACTTTCAGTGGTTGTTAAATCAGAAGTAATGCCCGAGCTGTGAAGGTTCGCCTTCAACACAGCAGACGTTTAGTCTTCAGAACATCTGCTCAGCGCCAGATGTCCGCAGCTCCAAACCTTGACTTTAAAATGTCTTTGGCTGAAAAAAAAAACCTCCTGAGAGACCGTCACGGTGTCCTGACACTTCTGCAGAGGATCCCATTTCAAAATGCTTGTTTATCAGAAAATGTTGACATAAAAAATGTTTCTGAAAATTGCTCACGTTTTCCAAAAGAATCTCTGTGCCTTTTTGTGCCGCTGTCTTTCATAACCCCGGTGTTTATCGTGGCCGGCGCCGCGCTGCAGGCTTTTAGCATTCAGGGTTTAATAGCTAAAATTAGTGTCCACATAAAAGGAGGCACACAGTACACGTTCCCTAGAAGGGCAAAATCACCTCGTTGCACAATCACAGTGTCTCTCTCACTCACTCACTCACACACAGGCACACACACACACACACACACACACACACACACACACACACACACACACACACACACACACACACACACACACACACACTCACACAGGGACGTGAATCCCAGTACATCTGCATAATGACGCTCCAATCAGGACGATTAAACACCGTTAACCCAGCATGCAGAAAACCCCTCATCTCATCCCCTCAGTGTGCATGGCTGCAGGTGCACGTGCACGTGCACTGCAGGGTGTCTCTGGTGCCTTATCCCCATCAGCCCCCGGAGGACCGGGCACGGCCGGGGAGCGGACCGGGCTGCGGCGCTGCAGCTTCACCTGCAGCTCGCCGTGCCGCCGGCGAGGGGAAACACAAGCTCTGCAAGGTCAGCGATGGCTGCTGGCGGATGAAGAGGGGGGAAACGGGGGGAGAGAGGGGGAGAGGGAGAGAGGCTGGAGACAGAGGAGAGAGAGAGGGAGAGAGAGAGAGAGAGAGACGGAGTAGTGGAGTCCACCTGGCAGGCCGTCCGCCACTTCTCCTCCAAACAGGATGGATTCAGAGAACAACGAGTCGGGTAGGGCTGCTTTCTCATTTGTTTGCTCTGCCGTCTTTGTGTGTGTGTGTGTGTGTGTGGTGCTACGGCTTCGCCAAATCCCCGGCGTGTGTGTCTGGCCGTGTGTGAGACGGCGACGGAGCAGGGGAAGCTAGCACACTGCACGTCCATGTCTTAGCAAACAGTCCTGCAAGGTGGCCGCCATTGATGGGCGCCGTGTGTCAGCCGCTCCGGCACCGGCCGCCCAATCAGCCGCCGGCTCCTCGCTTGACGGACACGCCTCCGGGCCAACCGCCGTGCACACGCAGAGTGTTTCGCTGCCATACCCAGAGGGGGGTGAGTGGGGATGAATCGAAGGTCCTGCCGTCGCCTCGGCGGCGGCGTCATAAGTTTTCATTTCCGTCCTGCAGCGATTTTCCGCCTCAGTCTTGAGGTAAATGCAGCAGACGCAGGCTGGAGTGGAAAAGCGCTGATCTTGGCACGCGCCTCCTCGTGGCGCTCATGAAACCTAATTTCATGAGTTTTTAATCCCATGAACGGTGCAAATATAGAGACTCTGTTACACTTGAATTGATGGTGTTTGCAGTGAAGGGGTGTAGATTATCACAGAGAGCGGCTCTGAGTGAAGCCGGGAGCTCAGTGTGTTCAGAAGGCACTGGCTTTATGACTGCAGGATGCAGCACACACACACACACACACACACACACACACACACACACACACACACACACACACATACACACACAGAGCCAGCTTCATGAACATTTTCAAGGTCGGTTAAGGTAAAGATGGGAATATTTACATCAAAATAATCATCCTCGTGTGCAGCTGATAAAACTGGTGATATTGTGGTCGTTGCAGCTAAAGGTGGGATGTTTTCCAAATTAGAAAGTATTTTTTGGAAACAGATCTCAGAAATCCATCCCCATTTCTCCAGTGACCATGCTGCTGGTTCAGAATACAGGGAGTAGAGCGTGAAGCTGGGGTTTACTCATCCAGATGTTCGGGACATGGCCACTTCCTGCTTTACCCGTCACCGGAGGTGAGAGTCAGTTCCAAGGTGACCGGCCGGTCTGACGTAGCGCTGGCGGTGCTGACCGTGCGTGATGTGACGACAGACGCTGAAGAACGTTTGGAGAGCTGGGCGGGCGGCCTGTGCTCGGCTCGCTGTCGGTCGCTGCAGACTGAATCTGGTGAAAATCCTGAGGTTGGAGAGCAGTAGTGCGAATGTCATGTTCTAAAATCCGTCCCGTCCTCGCAGTGAAGCACATTTCTTGTCACGCCGGCATGTTTTGGGAGAAGCGCTCCGTGTCGTGCTCGTCGGCGTGAAGCCCCGGTGAATCTGAGCGTGAAGGACTGAGCGCTCGTGTTGGCGCGTGCGGCCGGCGGCCGTCCTTCAGCCTCGGGCTGCCGGATCTCTGATTGGCGGCCGTCCTGAAGCTCCGGAGGTCATCTGCTGCCTTTCATGCTCAATTAAGTCCCTCCCATCCACCCTCGCTATCTCGCTGCAAGACACGTATGTGTCTGTGAGGACGCTCATTTACATGCACGTGCACGTGCGCAAACTAAATGGAATCTAAACAGCAGGACCTGGTGACAGTTTCACTCAGGGAAACAAACAAACAAACAAACGTATTTTATTGAAACCATTTTGCTTCTTGTTTCAGCTGGTTTGATCCTGAAGCAGGAATTAAATGATATTTTCAGTTTTACTGGAAGGTTCTCGCTTTATTACCAGAGTCTGGACCTGGTTTGAAGTTAAAGACGGAAATGGAGAGGCACGCAAACTGACTGGGACCAAACACACCTGCAGCCGGGACGGCACAGATCAGCTGACTGCAACATATACTGCACACACACACACACACACACACACACACACACACGACAGCGGCTGACTGTACGATCAGCCGCTGGAGGACGCGTTCAGACTGACGCTCGGCTCAAAGCGCCGCAGCTCGCAGTATTTCACACTGAAACATGCTGTTCATGGAGGGACGCATGAGGAACGGCGGTAAGGTCAGAATTGGCTCAGCTTTATCTGCGTACCGCCGGCTGAGAGGTCATAGTGTATGATCGCAGCTGTCAGGGTTGGAAACTCCATCTGAATTTATGAAAACAGCCATTATAGCCCAGGGGTGGACCAGACACAAATTCCACGAGACGAGACGTCTCTCAAGATTGAGTCTACGAGATCGAGACGAGACGAGACGAGACGAGATGGGACGAGATTTTTGACAATCCCCATTCAAACCACGACGCACAGACGACGCCATGACTGCATTCGCACTTCATGCCACTAGGTGTGCCGTTAGCATGTTCAGCCTTGTTGTACAGAGACACCACAGAAGAAGAAGGGCTGCAGGCTGCAGGCTCTCTCTGCATGCTGTTAGAAAAAGAGTGTGAGCAGCAAGACGTGGTGATACGTTCATTGATGCGATGCAGCGTTTTTTCAATAAAAGAGAAGAACTGAACGACCGTTTCCACACATTTTATTTATGTTGTAATTAAACTGTATCACAAGTAGTTTGTGGACTCAAAAGACCAAGATTCCTTGCGGATAGAACATGCGCAGAACAGTATTTCATGTCCTTTTCGACCGGGTTTTTAAATATGAATATGAGCATATTTATGTTTTTGCACGTACTTACATGGCTGTGAGCCATGTACTGTATTATTCTGCCAATATTGCGGTTCAGAAAGGGTTATTGTCTGCATGTGAACATGCTCAATATCGTTCAAAGCATGGACGAGAAATCTCGCGGCATTTCGATCTCGCGAGATCTCGTGACACGAGATCCCGTCCCATCCCTATTGTACTCAGTTAAATAAATAAATGAATAAAATTGAGAACTGAGTTGAGAATCCCTGTTATAGCCTGTTTAACACAAGAATTGCACAAGGTACTGTTTGATGGGAATATAGGCAGGATTCACCTGAGAAAAGAGCAGCTGATTACACTTTCAAAAACAGAGTTCTCTTCATCCCGCCCCCGCCTCCACATCTGTCCACCCCTCCGTTGATACATCCATCTTCCATTCAGCCCTTCAGTGTTTCATCCATCACCCACCCACTCCTTCATTCCATTCACCCACTCACTACAGGTCCGTTCAATCATCCATTTTTTTTTTCGCTGCCTGCGTTTTCAAAGCTAATTCAGACCAAGGCTTACTAAAGATCCCATAATTCAGCTTTTCCTTTGAGTAATTGGGGTTCTCATCCATCACTGGAATGGAATCACAAGTGACTGCAGAAGTCATTCATTCATTCATGTGCAGTTATTTCACCCTTTATGGCACAGAAGTGTAAAGGTCTGAAGTTAAGGCCAAGCTTCAGTTGGGAAATATCGAAAAAGGTCTTTGGAAAAGAGAAAAAAACGGAGTGAGCAGCAGTCCAGAGCGATTAAACACCTCGTTGACTCCAGAGGTCAGAGTGGGATAGATAAACCCTCCCTAATAAAGCTTTACTTACACACACACACACACACACACACACACACACACACACACACACACACACACACACACACACACACACACACACACACACACACACACACACACACACACCTTGAAAAACAAAAGAAAAAAATAGTCCTTAATAATGATTCGTATAACACACACACAAGGTTACTCTGACTTCTTACTGCATGAAGCTCATGTTGTCTCTTCATATTCTCTCATCTGCATTTCCATCCTCCTCCCATATTCACCCTCTCATCCTCATGGGGAGGGGTGGACTGAAGCAGGCCTGATGCCGTCAGCTCTCCAAATAAACTGTGGTAAACTGGGACGCCGCGCTTCCAGAATACCAAGTTCCTGGACTAATTGATACGGCGATGGCTCGTGATCAGCTTCGTTCAGCCTCCGGCGGAGCCGGCAGATCCGACTGCTGATAGGGATTCATTCACAGACCGTCGGTTAATTGGATTTGTTCAGGCTTTAAAGAGTGAGGGATTCTCTGATGAGGTTGGGTTTGACCACAACGCTTCATTTGTCAGAGCGCACCAGCTCCACACACCGAGCAGGAGCCATGTTTCCCTGCTCCTTTTTCTGTCAGCGTTTAGTGTTTCAGCAACGTTCAGTCAGTTGCTGCATCCTCTTTGAAATGATGTAGCATTTGCCATGAAAGGTAATTTTTTACTGCAGTAGATTGCGGAGTTGATGAAAGGCAGCCGTTAGCATAAAGCTAACGTGTGATGTTTTTTTATGGTGGAATAGTTTGATAGCCCAGCTGATCTCTTGTTCCATCTCCAATACCATCAGCTCCTCTCGGCTGCTCCGCATGTTAAATCTTCTGCAAACACGCCTGATTAAATGTAATAAGGTATTGATCAGATATCGATTAGGCATGCCAAGATCCAGCTAAGCCTTGATAAACAGCTGGGCTTATTCCACCAGCTATCGATCTCAGGATGCCTGCTGCAGCAAACACATTGTTTTGTTTATGACTGATGGTTCTGCTGTGGTACTGGAACATCTCGAAGTGGCTCTTTGCATCGTAATCCTGAAATATACTGTTTTACCTCAGAAGTGCCGAAGCAGCAGCCGATCTTTATAGATCATGATGTCCTGAGAGGCACTGGATGAGACCAGAGGAGATGCTGATTGTTTTATAACTGCATTTTAGATGTTTTAATAACTTCAGCAGCTCAGTGACTAAATAAATAACAAAACAAACCTTTTTTCAGTTTTGAAGCATGGCGTTTGCTTGGCTTCAGCCGAACCCTGCAGTGGAAGCGGCTGGTAGCGCAGCAGCATGACGGATGCCATGAATGGAGCAGTGTTGCCGGTGCGTGCCAGCCCTAAAGGCCTGGACCTCCGTCCTCATTCAGGGCGCTGATAATGGTTCCCCTTGTGCTGAAGGGGGACTCACCCAGCGAGAGACATTCCTCAACACTATTGTTAGATTCACTCTCTTCCTCAGTGCTTTCTCTGTGATCAGTAGAACATCAGATCTTCATCACTACACTGTAAAACTTCAAACAAATTGTACACAAATATTATTAATTAATCAGAATGAATGCGATCAGACTTCCAGACTTCATCAGAAAGAGGAAGAGCTGGACTGAAGTGTGTGTTGTTGGTTGTGTAATAACTAGGGGTGGGACGAGACACAAATTTCACGGGACGAGATGTCTCGCGAGATTGAGTCCACGAGATCGAGACGACACGAGAACGGGGCGGCGGCGGGGGGAGGGGGGCAACGCGGTACTCACATGCAGCGTCGGAACATGGCGTGTCGGGTCGGAGTGCCCCATGTACGGCCACGTTGCCCTCCGCTCTACACTGCGCCCGAGGCGGCCGCCTAGTTCCCCTATTCCCATTCAAACCGTGGCGCACAGACGACGCCATGACTGCATTTGCACTTCATGCCACTAGGTGCGCTGTTTGCATGTTCAACCTTATTTTACACAGACACCACAGAGGAAGAAGGGCGCCGCAGCCGCTGCAGGCTCTCTCTGCATGCTGTTAGAAACAGAGTGTGAGCCGGTAAGACGTGGTAAAATGTGCATTGATGCGATGCACCGTTTTTTCAATAAAAGAGAAGAACTGAACGACCGTTTCCGCACATTTTCTTTACGTCGTATCAATTAAACTGTATCACAAGTAGTTTGTGGACTCAAAAGACCAAGATTCCTTGCAGATAGAACATGCGCAGAACAGTATTTCATGTCCTTTTCGACCGGGTTTTTAAATATGAATATGAGCATATTCAGGGGTTTGCACGTGTTTATATGGCTGTGCGCCTTGTAATGTATAATTCCGTCAATATTCCAGTTAATAAAGAGTTTTTGCCTTGATATAAACGTACTTAATCTCGCGGCATTCGATCTCGCGGGATCTCGCGGCATTGCGATCTCGCGGGATCTCGTGACACGAGATCTCGTCCCATCCCTAGTAATAACAGTGTGTCGTTCTGCCTTTAGTGCCGCTGCTGCAGCCGGACTTCGTCTGTGGTCGGCCATCCTTAGCTTGACGTCTGCTCCACAGAAACATGTGTCCAAACATGGGCAGCAGCAGTCCGGCACCGTTTCTGAACACTTCTGTTGGGTCACAGCTAAAGGAAGCTTAAAAAAGGAGAGGTCAGAATCTTTAATGCAGCCTTCATTCAAGAAGTGTGTCTGGAGTGAATGTTTCTGTTCTCCCTGCTGGATCTTCACTTGAACTCCAGTTTTTGATAAGAAGGGCATCCGCTGTGAAAACTCTTCCTTTCAAGAATCAAGTTGCCATAACCTGCTGCAGTGACGGAGGAGGCTGAGGCCCCGCTCACACCATGGAGACCCACGACCGCTGTGGCCTGAGCCGCTGAAAACACTGCTTTTTGAAATCGACCTGTTTCTGTGATGACAGGGGAAAACACAGCTTTCTGAAAACGCTCGGCTCCGTCTCCGTGCAGACGGCAGGAACGCTGCTGTGCCTGTGAGCCGTGGGAATAATTAGTTTCCAGACATGACGTGACCTCCAGCCCCTATCCTCCTGGACGTCTCCTGGAATAACAGTCCCACCTGGTCTGCTGTCCATGTGGATTCTGTGCACTCGCGCGCGCGTGTGTGTGTGTGTGTGTGTGCGTGCATAGCTACGGTAAAGGTGTGGCTACTGCATGTTTTATTTTTGTTTTATACTGATTTTTGTGTTTAGCACGGTAACACACTTTGTGTTGTTTTTAAAATGAGAAGTTCGTTATAAATAAAGTTTTGATTGATTGATTGCTTGATTCTCTGCAGGTGTGAGGGTTTCATTAAGAAAACAAACAGCTCCCACTAGAGGTCAGTAACATTACAACCACTCTGCATTCAGAATTTCTGCTTCTTTCGGGTAAACGGAGGCAGTTTTCCTGACGTTGCTGTGTAAACGGCCCGAGAAGGCATCGGTTACAGCCTGAACAACGGGTCACGGTGTAAAAACAGCAGGACTTCTTATGTGGCGTTATTCATGTTGACAAAAAAACAAAACAAAAACGTTCTAGCCCAGCCTCAATTACATGGATTACTTCGCTCCCCCATACAAAGCAAGTTCTATGAATTTGTTTAAGGTTTAGCTGGCACCCAGCTGAGCATGAAGAGAAGCTAAATGAGCTAAACGTGACGGCGGGCCGCTCCTCTCCGTGCTGAGTGACCAGAAGGCATCCCACACTGCTCAGTATACTATATAATTACATGGTCCAGTGCTCCGGCGTCCTGCTGGACACTCGCCATCGCTCCTCTCAGCTGCCGTCGCTTGATGTATATAGTCTGCCGTCCCCCTGATGTCCCCTGATGTCCCGCAGTGTCCCCCGGGCTTCAGGGGAGATCTGTCTCGTGTCGCTTTGCTCTCGCAGGATTTCAATCTCATGGCATCGGAAAAAAGAATATTCAGCTTGTGTGTGCGATTGTTTTCAATCCGGGAGAAAATCCTGCATAATAAGATTGCACCGATTTGTGCGCTCATGGAGTCGGTTTAAGTTGGGCATCAAAAAGAAATGGGCCATTCTTTATGTAGTGCAGGCATGTATGAAACCTCGACCATGAAATAACATTCCTCTGATCGCAGTGCAGCGGTGGATCAAATGGCCAGTGCACGGTTCAAAAAGGTTAGATATCATCAACCAGATTTGCTTCTACAACCCTTTAAACTCTCCGTCTTCTCTTGTTTCCATATTTCTAGTTTGAATCCATCTTTCTGATAGATAAAGTCATCTTGTCATATTCTGAAACTAGTTTTTTTATTATTGAAAAAGATCAAATTGAATTTCGATTGAAACCAGCAGCTGGTTTTCAGGCTTGCAGCTCCTTCGGTAAAGTGTGTTTATCAGTGCTGGTTGTCACATGTTTCAGCCGCTAATAGTTTGAGGAGAACCTGAAGTGAATTATTGGCTATTCAAACTGATATTTGAAATCCAATCAGCATTGTGGGTAATATTTCACTCACGCTGAGCTGTAGTTGAGTTTTTGCGGGCGCGACTGATCGTGGTGTGTGTGTGTGTGTGTGTGTGTGAGCAGATGTGTTATTTCAGCATAAGTAAACTCAAGTGGCGTTGTGTAAACGGCGCCATATGCCTCCGACGCCGCGGATCCCGTTCACCGCCTCATCCTCACATTAACGCGCTCCTGGAAACTGCTCCACCCAAGAAACACTGTGACCGACGCCCCGGAGCAGAGACTTCGGAGCTCAATAAGTCTGTTTATGGTTCAGTGGAACGTTTGGCTCGGTGGTTTAAAGGCTGTTCAGATATTTTTGAAGTTTCCAAATAGTTTTGAGAATGTTGATTAATGAACTGTTCTTCAGTCCGAGTTCTGTTCAGGCTTTGAAAATAACAGAAGAGTGAATCCCATCCCAGAATGTGTAGGAATGTGGTACGAGGATCAGTAATACCAGGAGCAACTCGATCTGCGAGGGGGAGGAGCTGCTAACAGGATTAGGACTGAAGTGTCCCTGGACTTCCTGTCCAGGACCTGCTCTGCCCCCCTCCTCCTACTGTACTCTGTGTGTTGTGTGGTGTGTGTTGTGTGGTGTGTGTATCACAGTATGCTGCAGTGCTTCCATCTTCACTCCCATTGTGAACTGACATACATTTTAAGGTGTGAAAGTGAGTGTGTGTTGGTGAAGTAGCAGCATCCGCCTGTTCACTGAAGCACGATGAGAAATGTGAATATGTGAATATGAATCATTTCATCTCATGTAACGTCACGTGCCTCAGAATATGAACATTGTGCTCAGGAGAGTCAGACATTCCCCCAACATGAAGCACGTATCTTAAAATACAGTAGTTATTCTGATTATTATTATTATTATTGTTATGAATCAGACTGTTTTGAGTCGAATGCACCTTCACCACTGGATGTCTGAGTGGAATGGGAAGTCTTTTCTATCGGATTTAATTATCAGAGGTGGAGGATCAAATGAGATCTCGTCAGTTATTTTGCGGCGTGTTATCGAGGCCTGGTCAGACGGAATACGTGGAGCCGCTCTGCTCTCCGGTCATCTCCCCTCAGAGCTGCGGAGCTCCGATCATGTGGAAGTCACTGGGTCTGCGCTGCACCGAGACTCTGGGATAAAACCAGCAGCAGCCTCACAGTCCATCCAGACAGCAGGATGACGGAGCGGCCCTCGCGGCCGCTCGGCGCCTCATGTTGGAACCCTCTGAATGGTTTCAGCTGTGAAGCTCACTATCAGAAAGATCTCACAACAGCATGATTTAGACGAGCGTGGTGATGTGGTGAGGGACGTGGAGAACAGTCCTCCGCCAGAGGCTGAGCCGGCTGGTCCAGCTGTCCTCTCTCCTCCCCTCAGATTACAGCCTGTTTAGAGGGTCAACAACACACTGCATGTATGAATGGAAGTTTGAAGGATTCCTTGGAAACGGTTTCAGATTTTTTTTTTTTTTTTAAAGTGAAAATCACTTGTTTTAATGTCTCTGAGCATGTTGATGTGCGTGGGATGGAGGATGGATGTTTGGTCTTCAGCCCCTCTGGTGACTCACCGTGTGGAGGCGGAGGGGAGGTGGATTGTGGGAGAACAGACTTTATATTGGGCTCATTTGTCACCTCGTTACATCCCTGCCTGTTTGTTCCTTCTTACTTCTTCTAGATTCATCCTTCAGTTATCTTTCTTTTACACACTTCTTCATCTGCATTATATGTTTTTATCTGAACTGTGAAATATCTTAATTTTTGTAAATCCTGTCATGTTCATTCTCTTGCCTTCTTTCTCTCCCTCTCTCTCTATTGGCCTCTCGTCCTCGTCCTCGTCCTCGTCCTCCTCCTCGTCCTCCTCCTCCTCGGGGTGGTTATAATTTGCTGGGAGGCTGATGGGCCGGCTCTGCAGTCGTCGTCCTCCCGCTGGTCTTGATGGGTCTCTGGACTGGGCTGTTGGACTCTCTCTCGGCGCCCGCCGCCGCTCCGTGGCGGCCTGATGAAGCAGAAACTGCTTTAACGTGTTTTTTAAAGTCCCAAATGAGCCTGAGTGGCCTGTCAGGGGTCTGCGTCCTGAGCTCGGAGGATTCAGAGAACGTAAACATTGCCGTAAAACTCAGGTTTCACTCTGTCATGTGCATCTCCTGCCTGGTGCATTCATTCCCTCATCCCTCCTTCTCGCCTTAATGCAGCACCCCCGCCTGCATTCCCTCGCTCTGTTGCAGACACGTGAACCCCGGTCTGCCATAAGACCCGGATTGTGTTTCCTACTTTTGTTTCTGCTGCATGAATATTTAAATGAGGAATCTTGAGCTCCCGCCGCCTCTGCAGCCAGCCACCGTCTTACAGCCGGCTCATAATTCAGTTTGAGAAGTCGTTCATCAGGCGGCGCGGAGTGTGTTGTGGTCACTGGTTAAATGTTTATGGAGCAGAGCCACAGGGAAGGAGAGCGATTCCATCTGATGGCTCTAATCCGCCTGGAATCGCTGCACTCCGAGACGAACGGCCGGCGTCGCCCTGTCACCTCCGGGCTCAAAGTCAAACTTACATATTTTGTCACAGCAGATTAAGACGGGAGCAAATCCTCACCGACATGTCTCAACAGGTAGGGAGGAATACTGCATCTGTCGTTCATCACTGCAGACAAGAAAGACGAATGACGTGCGATTATCAGCCGTACACGAAAAACAGAGCAGTGAACAGAAAGTGAATCATTAATGTGTGGCGTGAGTAATAACGAAGGTGATTTATTGTGCACAAACATAGAGCCGAAAATAACAATCAGTCAAAACAGGCTCATTATATTTAAAGAACATGATGAAAAGTTAGTTACTGTTCAGTCACAAATGGAGAACAGGTGCTTTTTCTACTCCTTCCAGCTTGGAGGAAAAGATGAAATCTCAGTTTTTCTTTCTTTTTTTTTTTCAAGCTCTCATTATTCAAGGATTGGCCTTCATGCCTTTAAAAAAAACTAAATAAAAACAGTCACAGCATGCGGGAGCCAGGAGTTGTTGGACTGGCACATTACCCAGGATGCACTTGTCTTCGCCCATGGGCGTGGGTAGTCAGCGCCAGTTGGATGGAGCGTGGGTATGATGTAGTACTGGTTACTGGGTCCATCCTCAGGAACGCTGCAGCCCTCATTTCCGCCACATTTCATGCCGTTTCTGCAGCTGAAGTCCGTTTCAGAGTCACACCCCTGACCGCGTCCTCTCGGCTGCGTCGGATTGGGCGGTGCCGTGCACGCCGTCCTCCCGCCTGCTCTTAAACCGAGAAGATCAAACACACCTTGAGAAATTCTGTGTCGGGCTGTTGGATGAATCCTGAACTCCAGGCCGGTGAGAGGGAGAGAACAAGCAGTCTTCTGAGCAGCATAAATCCAGATAGCGTCTGGCGGGGAGCGGCGGAGCGGCGGGGGGCGGCGGGGGCGCCGGGGGGCGGCGGAGCGGCGGGGAGGCTGGAATTTATGGCCCGTCATCTGTTTTTGTGCATGTGCCCTTCAAGGTTGAAGAGCAGGACGTGGCGATGCAAGTCAACGAGCGCTCCGATCGTTCAGCTCTACCCAGGATGCTTTGTGTCTGCAAATGTAGAAATAGCTCAGCCTGTTTTTATTTTTACTCCCAGCAAACTCACGTCTGCGCTTTGCTGAGAATTCTTCTGTTTGCCTGCGACTGCTCGAAGGTTTTAAAGAATTAACTTTCTTTTACGATATTTAAAAATCCTTTCATTCCTCTGACCGTCGGGGTAACTGTTGTGTGTTGTGTGTCTGTTGTGTGTTCTTTGTTTTGTGTTTTGGTCTTTTGTTTGGAGGCAATCAGAGCGAAGTGGAAATCTCAAATTTAAAGTTTTCTTTGCTCTTTACTCTGTTTACAGAGTTGCATTCAGATTCACAGTCTTCTGAGGAAAAACTGAACACCTGCCCCCCCGGCGTCAGGCGCAGGGGAAGATGGGTACCTCTAGTGACCGCTGGGAGTATTGTGATAAACTAAAGTAGTTTTTTCCCTTCTCTTTATTTTATGAAGCATTTCTTTTGGCCAAAGCCATGTCATATATTTGGACTTTCAGCGGTACTTTCAGACTGGTCATAGAAGTACACTGTGGTTCAAACATCATGCTTCTCCTGCAGAAGGACGGGCCTGCGGCGGCCGCTCAGGGGAACGCATTAAAGGGATAGTTCGGGATTTTTGACATGAGTCTGTATGGCGTCCCAGTCCACAGTGTTGTGCATTCACACAGACTGACCCCTGACCCCTGACCCCTGACAGCGTCCAGTGAGCGGAGATCCTGTCCGGTTTAGGTCCAGAGGAAAGTAGTCCAGCAAGTTTGCTGGGGTCCCGAAAATAAAGCGTTTTTCTTCTCAAACCGATGTGTGCTCGAAAGACTGATATATTTGCATCACAAACCGTTGTCGGCGAAAAGGTCAGATCATTGTCTCGTAAACGCTTAGCACTATTTTCTCTGCCTTCATATCACTCTGTGCCGCCTCCAGCTGCAGGCAGAGCGGCGATGCTAACAGCTAGAGCTAGAGCTAGCTCTTAACTAGCGGTAAACGAAGTGAAACCAGCGCGGCTGCCTGCAGCTGGAGGCGGCGCGGAGTGATATGAAGGCAGAGAAAATAGTGCTAAGCGTTTACGAGACAATGGTCTGACAGAAGTCGAACCGAAGCCAGTCCGCGGGCACAGCACCGACAGGAGTGTCTCCTGCTAGCTGCTGCCAAAGCTGTCCGTCCCTGGGAGAGGGATCCCTCCATACTGCGGTTCTCCCCAGATCTCTTCTTCTCCCACTGGGTTTCTGGAGTTTGTTCTTGCCGGGTGTGAGGGTCTAAGGCGGTGGTTGCTTCGTTTTGTCTCGTTACTGTGAATCTGACATATTGACATTATGCTTAGTCTCTGTTTTTACTTTTACCAATGTAGCCCGCTGAGGCAGCTGTTGTTGTGATACTGGGCTATACCAAAATTGATTGATTGAGTGATTGATTTATTGATTGATTGATCGATTGACGGTGACGCCATACAGATTCATGTCAAAAATCCCGAACTATCCCTTTAACGGTCCGCTCGCTCGTCGTCCGACTCAGAGCAGAGTGGAACAGTTCGCCGTGAGAACGATCCGGTCAGGCGGCTGAGTGACGGCGAGGAGAGGGAGCGGCGTTCTACCTTTCATCTGCTTGTCAAAGGCCAGAGCATTAATCCACGGGGTTGAGGGCGTTCTTTAATCTTGTAGATTACGCGGCCTGCGGACGGACTCGGTGTAGATTAAAGGACGGAGCGCTGCAGGAGGCCAGGTGTGTGTGTGTGTGTGTGTGTGTGTGTGTGTGTGTGTGTGTGTGTGTGTGTGTGTGTGTGTGTGTGTGTGTGTGTGAAAATAGTCGCTGCTTTGCTTTCTGAAGCAACATTCTCCATTTCCTACTGAAATAAATTGCTTTATAGTACACAATGATTATTGTTTGAATGAGAACGATTGAGTTTTTCCCTCCATTATTTGTGTCTTTTTGGGGTTTTTTCCCCCAGTATCTGAGCTGAATCGAATAAAACGATCCTTGACAGCTGTTGAGGCTTTTTGCTCCTCGAAGCTTCTGTGATTATCAGTGAAAACACAGAAAACAGCCTCTTCAGCGGCTTTACAAAACTTTACAGTGAAGCCAAACTCTGAGCATTCAAACAGGAGGTTTCATAACTAAAACACCTCTATTTTTCCTTCTTAAAACATGCAGAGGGACTCTCCTTATGATCTCTGGGAGAAACAAGTTGCATCCATTACAGTTGTATTGAGATTTTTTCTGATTGCGATCAGTGGAAGTATTGATCAGTGGGCCGGAGGATCTCAGAAGCCTCTTTGTGGCTCTGTTCTGTCCTCGTCCCCGTGTTGGATCAGGTTCTGCTGTGAGCGGCGTGCTGGTAACCCGAGCCGGCGTCGGAGCCGGCGGCGTCTCGTCTTCTCTGTCGGAAAGCGGGGCGATCTCAGGTGATGGCGCTCGCTGGTTTTACTGCTCGCTTTACCTGGAGACACAGACAAGACGCTTTCGGGTGAAACTTGCCTCAGCCGGACTCGCTGTTGATGGATTTACTCAGAAAAGAAGAGGCGCTGCACCTGTCCACGTCCGACGGTTAAAACGGAGGAGGTCGGTTCGTCGGGGTCATGCCGTCTTTTCACGTCCTCGTCAGCAGAGCGATTCGGAGGTACAGACAGGTTCCGCCAACGGAGGCCGACGGCGCGTTCCGCTACAGCCGAGCCGCCGGCGGGCCGGGCCTTCTGAGCGCCGGTAGGTCACATCTGGATCCAGAGGTCGCAGGGTCAGTCCGGGTTTCTGTACAGCTGCATTTTAAACACACAGAATCTGAAAACAGTTCATTACCTTCATGATTAATTCATGTGAGGTGTAAATGTATAGTTAGACGGATGTTTCAGTCACTCATGAAGTGTTTATTTTTGAGTTATTAAATTCAAACATTTTTTATATTTCGAGTCCCTTTTATCAATGATCAAATGGGCAAAAGGTAAAAATGTGCTGTGAGGATCTTTCATTACATCGATTTTTAAGAACGCACCAATCAGTTATTTATATGATCCTAAACTCTCATTTCATGATCGAGTGAAAGACAAAACCGCTCAGTATTATTCCGCTTAAAAATGATCCAGAAAATGTTTTCTGAAAGGCCACAAGGTCAGGGATAAGAAATTTACACTCTGAGATTTTTCTTGCAGTCGCCTGTGGAAAAACAAAACGACAATAATACTAATAATGATAATGATAATATTGATAATGATGTGGCTGTTTTGGGCTGAGCGTTTTGCAGTCTGTGCTCATATGGACGATACCCTGTTTGTTTCTGGGGTTTGCATGTTCCTTCTGAGGTTTGTGTTTTGTCCTTTGTGTAGCTTTCTACCACAGTCCAAAGTGTGTGTGGCCGGCTGTGTGTTGTGTGTTTCTGTTAGTGCTGCCTGTGCAGGGTGTGCCTCACTACCTCAGTATGGATAGAATCGGGTGAGGACGGGAGATGAGCGACTCGGCTGGAGCAGTTTGCTATGAAACACATTAGTAGTTTGGATTTCTTTTCTTCAGAAGCTTAATCTCTTCCTCACGGTATTTAATTCCACCAACAAACAGGAACTTTCTAGCATTTCATCGACAGAACCGGTTCCATGTTCGCCACATTAATCAGCCTCTCGTGGGCTCAGTCGTCTGTTAAAACATGCCGTTTCCTCCGAGTTTTCTCTGATTGGCTGAGTTACCTCTGTATCTGGACTACATTTAGCTTGCTGTTTATTTCTGCTCATAATCACGCTAACTCATTAAGCTGTCACTGGGATTGATCGCTGACAAATTACATTGTTCACGCTTCATTGTCAGGAAGGTTAAAGTCGCTGCTGGAGGAACATGGCTGCAAACCTTCCGTTTTCTGACTGTGTGTCACTTCCTCTAATGTGCAGCAGTGTTTATTTATTTATTTATTGAGGGGTTTGTGTTTCCAGTGGCCATCCAGGCCTGCACTGTGGGGATGTTTATTTATAGGAACGGGGGTGATTTTGGTGATATCTCACTCCGTGTGAATGCAGGCAGTTGCATGAGCGCTCAGATTGGTATTAATTTCTCCGTCCTTTGTGCTTGCTGGCAGCAGGGTGATGGATTCGGTCCGGGGAAATGGCCTCCTCCCAGCCAGTGGAGGTGGTTGTCTCGGGCTGATTTATCCGTCCGTGTGACCGCCGCAGTCCTTCCATTGGAGGCCCTCGCTCTGCGATTATGCAGCCTTATCTGGAGATCTATAGCTGGACGCTTACGTTGATGCATCGCCTCTATTACCGCTCTGGAGCCATAGTGCTCCTCACCAGAATGGGTTTTAATGTAATCTGGAGCTGCTGTCATTCATTTTCTGCCACTGGAGCCTCGCAAATAAACAGGCTGATCGGGGCTAAGTGCCATCATTTCATACTGCAGGAAACACGTCTGCGCTGCAGGATCCGTGGTCCAGACTCTTTATAGCATGGACACATTTCCTTTTCCATATTCAGCTCTTAGCAGTCATGTTACATCTTTTCCTATAATGTAATTTGAAGTATTTTTAAAGGAGCCTTGTTATGAATGAGCCAAACTGACAATATTCTAAAGTGCTTTGAGAAGGAAATTCAGTCAATAATTTGAATACGTGTGTATTATGGCCACTTCTGTAACTGTTACAGTCCAATATTCATTATTTCACTCTCTCTACCAGCCAGCATGATGAATCCAGCCCAGCAGAGTGCTGCTCTACTTTACAGAACACTGACATTATATTTTTGAGGAAAGAGAAACTTTAAAATACAGAGGAGTAAAAGATTGCAGGCACTGATTAATCACCCGGTTGCCTGTTGTTCGCCGGATGCTCCAGCTGTCCTCTGAATCCTAAAGCTTTCAAGTATCTGGATTCAGTCTTCTGGCCATGTAAAATAAATAAATAAATAAAAAAAAGTTCTTCAAAGTTGTCCGCACCTACCGTGTCCATAAAAGCCTTTTGAAGTAAGTTGAGCTCCAGGCAGCGAGCGGTGTCCTCAGTGAGACTGGACCCAGACTTCCTGGAGACGACTCCCGTTCACCCAGAACAGCTGATCATAACGAGGCTGCTGCTCGTCCTCGGGCCCGTCCGCCCATGCAGACTCCCAGGTGTCTTCACTTCATCTCGCCATCCAGAAACCGGCACGCTGCGACTCCGCGGGATCCCAGCATGCCGTGCGTGTTTACATCTTAACCCTATGCCATCTGAGCTGTGATGACAGTGAGCTGTATGGAGGACATTTTAAGCTTCCTGCACTTCGGGAGGAAAAGATGGTTTGAAAACATTTTTAAAGTTATTTGGCTTCTTTTCAGAAGCTCGTTTATGTTTGGATCGACTCCCAAAGCAGTTTACATCCTGTTCTGGGCAGCATGCATGACTCTTTCCAAATGTTCAACACTGTCTGCCAACAAATCACCAAAAACAACCGCAGGAAGCAGGATTTTTAACAAACGTACATCTCTGTTCATGTGTGAGCAAGTAAACAAGTGAAACTGACCATGAACAGATGCTCTGAGACTGCTCTGCCTTTCTCTCTGGAGTTTGCATGTTTTCCTCGTGGTGTTTTTCCAGTTTCCTCACATGGTCCAAAATACAAGCGAGCTGAAGCTCACATAACGCTTCTCAGGACAGTGAAGAAACAAGATGTTTTCTTGAAACGTTGTGTAAGCGGGGCCCAGTTCCTCATAATGGGGTGTGTGCAGTGGAAAACTGTAACTTTACCCGAAACATTCCCTCAGCGCAGGAGAACAGCAGTAGCTTGTGGATGAGGACCTGATCAGCTGCTCTCCTCGGTGGATTGTTTGTGAATGCAGGTCTTTCAGATGTGTAGCTGATTTCCACAGGTTTCTGTCAGTCTGAGAGCAGGAGGCACACGATGCAACGCTTTAACAATTCAGTTTTTGTGAAGGGTTTGGCTAAAACCTGCTGAGGATTGATCTGCAGACAGATCCTCGGAGCGCTGGCTGCCATCCTTTCCCTGGTTTTCATGTGTCCCTGGTCTTGTGCTGAAGCTCTGAGGCCATTAGGATGGTGGAAACACTATCTATGGTGTGAAACTCTATCTCTATGTGAAAGGAGCTGCAGGAGTTTTCCACTGATGGAGCGATTTACTCTCTGTGTGCGTCACAGTTGTGGCTAAGTGTGGAGACAGACGGGATGTTAAACTGGAGAAACAAATGACGGTCCTCTGATGGCTTGATGATTGGATCAGCTGCCTTAATGCCTCTCAGACCACCGACTCTGTAAAATCTGAGAGAGACCATACCCACAGTCTCTGCAGAAATTCACTGAGGATCAGATGCCGTGGTTCTTGCCTTCATGGTGTAATCCAGTTTCCTGATCTGCACAGTTTGGAGGCCAGCCTCCTGGTGTGAGCAGCGTTCACACCGCCTGATGTCAGGAAGGCTTCACCGTCACGTATCCTCAAGCTTTCGTCGAACTGAAACATCTGTACCCTGATGCAGGACGAGGGAAATTCACGTAAGGTGGTCAGTATCGTCCATATTGACTCCCAGAGTAATGGAATGGGAAGGAAACTGTTCCCAGAATGCAAGGCAGGATACGGTCATTGGTGATTTTATCATTTTACAGAAAAAAAGAAATGATTGTCAATTTTCAGTGGATGACTGTCTAGAACCAGAAAAAACCCCCAAAAAACTCAGTACTAAAATGAAAGAAACAGCCTCTACTGCTTTGTTAGTGGACTGGAAGTGAATAATGGCTGCTACGTCCAGCTGGGTTCAGGTTGACATGACGTTTATTTCAAGTAGAAGCAAAAAACCGGAAGAGAAAACCCCGAGACTTTAGTCTTCAAGACATCCTCATTATACCATTATTAATTCACAGTATATGGGTTCAGAAGGGTCGGACTGCGTCTTATCAGCTATTCTCAGTCAAACCATGAGTTTTCTGTCCTGTGCTTGTTAGCAGACGTCTGGAATGGCGATTTGCATTTCCATGGCGTTCTACGGTACATAAATGAGACGTCACGGCCGAGCCGGACCAGGTTTAATTTCCAACAGGTGAACAGGAGCTGAATTCCATTAAACCCTGCAGGTCACGCTAGCGCCGGCATGGCGGCTCCCGCCCCCCGCCGCTCTGCGCCCTAATGTGCCAAGTAATTGCAGAATCCATCATGAACGCTTTAAAAGCCGTGGCTATGCAAAGGTTGCCGTGGCGACGGGCTATTGATATGAGCCGTAATGAAGTTGATTAATGTGCGGCCCCCGGGGGGCGGCCATCAGCCGGTGACCGCCGCACTCGGAAGACGCTGCCGTGACCCCGCCTTGGAGAGAGCTGAGGTTCACAGGGAAGGTAACGTGTTTGAAGACTGAGAGCGGAGGACTTTCAGACAAGGGAGCAGCAGTCCTTCACCCGATTCTCTCATTTTAATGAGACGCACTGGCAGTGACGATGGAATAATTTAAGAATCAGTTTTAATAACTACCTTTTAAAAGTTAGCCTTTCATTGCAAATGTTGACTTATAATTGGTGTATGTTTGTTTACATGTTCTAATTCAAGAAAAGAAAAACCTTGACCAGTGTGAGCGCCGTCGACAACTCGTTAGCTCTGCAGGATCAGAACAGATTGTAATATTGTTCCTTTTGAGAAAGGCCCGAAAACTTTGTGTGTCCGTTTACATGACAACGCTGTTTGAAGTGGAACAAACTGAAATGTATCTGTCTGTCCCATTTCGTCCTCTCTGTCCCCCCCCCCCCAACCGGAACAGCCTCCTCCTCTGAGCCTGGTTCTGCAGGGTTCTCCTCCTCTGAGCCTGGTTCTGCAGGGTTCTCCTCCTCTGAGCCTGGTTCTGCAGGGTTCTCCTCCTCTGAGCCTGGTTCTGCAGGGTTCTCCTCTGATGGAGAATGACAATAGAGTTGTTCCGATTCCGATACCAGTATCGGAAATTGCGCCGATACTGCCGAAAATCGGTATCGGCGAGTCCAGGCACCGATCCGATACCACGTCAATGATTAAAGTAGTAATCTATTTACTGGTTGGCTCCGTTAGCTCTGTTAGCTCCGTTAGCACCGACACTTCTTCTTCTGTAATGTTTTACGGCAGCCTGCATCCCGTTGGCTGCACTACCGCCACCTGCTGGCCGTTAGCTCTGACACAGTTCTTTGCCGCTGCTGCAGCTGCTGTTCTTGAGAGGAAGAAGAATGGATCAGGTGGCAGACGTACAGCGCCGTTAAAGAAGCCGTTTACCGATGTTTAGAGAGCAGCTTCTGCTGTTTGGATTTTTATTTTTTGAATATAACTTCATAGGTTGGTTTTGGACTATAGCATTTTGGTAAGTAATCTTTTAAGTTGCTGTTGAACTATTTTTTTACTGTTCTATTTAAATGCCTTGTTCATTTTACTATGTTATGTTTACATCCTAATAAAAAAATATGTATTTCTAGATTTGTTTAAGTTACTGTTGCACTACTGTTATTTATAGTTTTATCTAAATGCCTTCCTTTTACAATATTGTGTCTGCACTTTAATTTAAAAATGCAACAACATATATTTCTAGATTTATTTAAGTTGTCGTTGCGCTACTGATTAATATTGTTCTATTTAAATTCCCTTTGATTTAAAAATATTGGGGCTGCGCTTTAAGTTATTGAAAATAATTATTCCGAGATTGATTTAGTTCAGCTGCATTTGCACTGCTGTTTTTTATACTGTTCTATTTAAAAATAAACGGCTTGAATTTGCTGTGTTGGTTCATGTCAGAGGGTTTAACCTGAGCCAGGCCTCACCACCGTGATGGTCATGTGACAGTCCTGCAGGCGAGGCCTGCTGTTACTTTATAATATACTGGTATCGGATCGGTCCTCGGTATCGGCCGATACCCACAGTAAAAGTATTGGAATCGGTATC
This sequence comes from Salarias fasciatus, assembly GCF_902148845.1. Lineage (NCBI taxonomy): Eukaryota > Metazoa > Chordata > Actinopteri > Blenniiformes > Blenniidae > Salarias > Salarias fasciatus. The sequence continues at coordinate 29,749,830 of NC_043762.1, forward strand.
GGGAGGCAAAAAATGGTATCGGAACATCTCTACATGACGACAACATGGCGACCTCCAGAGTGGCGTGACTCTCAGAAGGAGACAGCGTTCTTGTTTTGAGATAGTTCCTCGTCTTACTTGATGCAGCTCCAGAAACCGTTTCTTCGGCGTGTCAGTTCTGTATTTTGCACTTCCTCCTTTCACACTCCGACAGAAAGCGGGTTTGTCCCGGGGACGGCGGACGTTGGTGACGAGCGGGGCGAAGTTCGGCCCGACGCTAAATGGCTTCCCGCATCGATCGTCCTGTCAGAACAGCTGAAAGCCGCCGTGACCTTTCAGCTGTTCTGCTGCGTCTTTCAGAGGCTCAGTCTGACATTTCTGCTGATGGCGCTGCGCATCGACTGTCGCAGCTATCGATCAGGACGGAGCATTCTAGACATCTGCACACATGTTGAGGAGGCGCCAGTGGTAGCAGGTGTGGACTGCATTTTGTGAGATTTACCAACATCATGGGTTGAAAAATTTGAAAAAAATAATAGAACTCGTAGACAACAGCGTTTTCAAAATCTTGGCATTCCTCACAGTCTCTTCTTCACAATTCTAAAATCATTTAAATGTCAGTGAACACACCATAGACTCAGACCCTAAATATAGGAGTTGTAATCATTCTGGGCTCACAACATGCAGCCAGTTAGCCGCTCGCTGGAGTCCCAGCGGAGACTTTTATTTTCATTTCATTAACTTATTGACCCCGCGCTGCCGAAGCAGGCGTGGTGACTCACGGCTCCTCATCGACTTATAGACGACGGTGAGTCACGCTAATTCATGCTCGCCAGCGGGAGATGACCTATCAGGAGCCGTCCTCAATGCGGGGAGAGTTTTCTTTGTCTCACACACCCCCAGGGCCCGACGCGAACGGGAGTGTGATTTGAAAGCGAGGGGCTGAAAGAGGTGCAGCACTGGTTTGGTAGTGGAGGCTGCTGCCGAATGTGTTCCTGACCGCCGTGTTCTCGGCTGTGTTCTGCAGGAGTGTGTGGCTGCTGCGGGCCCCTCAGGCCCAGATACAAGCGCCTGGTGGACAACATCTTTCCAGAGGACCCCAAAGTGAGTATTGCACCCAGTTCTGTTCTGTGCACGCATTTCAGCCAACAGCAGCCGAATACAGCTTCATAAGCGGTTTGATGTGCTGTAGGTCAAACGCCTCATTGACTTCCTCTGTTGGTTCTGTCTGTTGGAAAGAGAGTCGTAGTGGACTGGTTTCATGTGACGTGATTCTGTTAACCAGGTGACCTTTGATTTCTCCTCCCCTGGTAATTAAAACAGTTCACAGGTATTTTGTTCTGTCTGTACACTTGAGAGAACTTTCCTCTGTTTTCCTCCACTTCCTAAGGACCCGCGGTTCAGGAGAACAGGTGCGATGGGAAATCGAAATGCTTGAGCGTTCAGGACCTTGTCAAATTAATTATCACTCGCTGAGAGCCCGGGGGACTGAGGACTCTCTGGGGACGGCCTGGCCACGAAAACCATCCCTTCTCTTTAAGTATGGCAGGATTATCTGTGTATTTATGGTTAAATCACTTCACCAATACGCTGGAATTCAGGCTGACTTCCTGAGCTTCCAGTGGAGCATTAAGCTGAAGAGTGTGTCCTGGTGGAGGATAGTGCAGGTCTGTGTGTCAGGTAGTGATGATCTCTCTGGTGAGGCCACAGTACAGTCTGACTGCTTCTCGTTCACAGTTCTAGTTTTTCAGAATTTCAGACCCTGGGCTCTGTTAAGTTCCTCTGCGCCGATCTGCGGTGCTCAGTCATTCGTCACTAAAGCAGAAGAGCCAAATGAAAACATGTTCACGCTCTGCTGAGCACTGCCGCCAGTTTTCATGTTGGCGTTGCTCTGATGTAAATTTTAAGAGGTGAAAGTGGAATTGAGTGACTCCGGCTTAGACACAAAACCAAACCACTTGACTTTGGTAACTTTGAAAGACCTGAAATAGACTTACATTTCTTTTTCAGAATATTTCTGGATGATATTGTGGAGATTTTTCTGCTAATCCCACCCTTATCATTATTGTTCAGACTGTTGTTTACTCTTGATGAGTCACAGACTCAGACCTGTTTACCTGGTGAGTCATTACACACTGGTTATAGAAAATAAAGAAACTGGAACAATATTGAAGAAAAGCATACTTCATGGACTCTCCTCTCCAATTGAAATCACATAATCAGACTTTATTTCTGCGTGCGTTCCAGGTAATTCATCCTTGTTGGACTGTTCTGACAGGGCAGTGTGTTTCAGGACTCTTTAGAGGAAACGTCCCCTCCTGAGGCAGCTGGCTGGATTAATGAGGACTGGTTCCAACCTGTTTTCCCTCAGGATGGCCTCAGTAAATCTGACATGGAGAAGCTCACCTTCTACGCTGTGTCGGCTCCGGAGAAGCTGGACAGGATCGGCGCCTACCTGGCCGAGAAGCTGAGCCGAGACGTGGTGCGACACCGCTACGGGTGAGAGACGGATATTTAGATTTTAAACCAAGCTGTGCAGTAACTCAAATCCTCACCTGTATATCACCTCACAGGAAGGAGCTCCACCCAGAAGAGAGGTCTTATCAGTTCATTTTGAGATCTGTTGTGTTTCCTGCTTCCCGGGATGTGGCTATTTCAACTTTATTTGTCCAAACTGTAACAGAAAGTCCTTGTTCAAAACCTGTGGGAGTTGAAAGTTTCCATTTCTCCTTTACAAACAGCATCAGACGTTCTGCACTTCCTCTCACCTGCTGAACGCAGGAGGGAAACAGAAGTTCTTCTTACCAATAAATAGAGAACAAAATGTGAACACAGGCTTAGAGGAGTCATTCAGTGTTTTAACACACAAAGAAAGCCTTGTTAAATTGACAGAAAGGATTTTAGTCCCTTTCTGTTTCACTGAACCATGCGGCCATATTGTCTTCTGGAAAGAAATCAGAATGAGCTGAGACCAAAACGCCTCTCACATATCTCTAAAGCAGACAGGCAGCAGCGAATCAATACAGTGACTCTGTGCCAGAAACTCCCGTTAATTCGCTGTGATTTTAATTCCCAGAATTCCACGGTCAGAGCAGCCATCCCGCTCTTTCCTTCCTCCGCTTGCAGCCATGCATCAAGTCATTACAAAACCATTTGGCATGGATTGAAACACGCCGTTTGTCCAGCAGCGCGATGTGTGTGTGTTCTGGCCGCTGTTACGTCACCCGACTGCGGAGCGGCGTCCGGTCTGCCAGCGCCTCTCCTCGCCCAGATGGCGCACGCCGACAGATCTCGCTCATCAGATGTGTTCTGCAGTTCACAGGCAGCTTTCAGCCCAGATAAAAACAGATGAGGGTCCTTACTTCCTTTTACACATTGATTTTTGTATTTTTTTTTTTCTTTCCGTAACGACTTTTACTTTTGTAATAACTGATGAAGGACATCATTGCTCAGAGAGAGTTATGGAAACCCGACCGTGGAAAAGCTGCTGCTGCTGCTTCGTGTCTCGGTGTTTTCCTTTCAGGGCTGCAACAGCTGATCGTTTCCCAATAATAGCCTCAGTCTCATCTATTCTCCGCCCTCACACCAGTTTCCTGCAGGTCACTGCATCCACGATCCTCCTCACTGGCCTCCTTCCTCTGCTCTCAGCATCTCCGTCCATCCTCCGCATCCTTCTCCTAAAAACAATTCATCTCTCGTACGAACAAACCATCTCCATCAAAACCATCAAACATCAAACTTTGTAATCTGAGTCCATCTGACTTCACGTGGTCTTTCTAGTGGAGCAGATAATTACATGTTCATCCACAATCCTTCACTTTGTGAATCAAGCATCAGATTTGGTATATGTATATATACTCTTCAAACCCCACTCTGCAGCCGTACTCCCTTAACCACAATCAACAAGTGTCGATATGCTGTATCTCAAGAATCCTAATAGATACAGACATGCACTTGCTACCAAAACATCCGCAAGACCCAACTTTATATTCAACTCTGATACATTTATGAGGCTTAGAATTAATGCATTTCGAGTCATTAAGGAAACATCATATTTTTGGGCGTACATCTTGGAATTTTGCGTGGCCAGCATTACTTTTGAAAAGAGTGGGGGGAGTTTGAAGACTATAGGGCTGAACGATATGGGCAAAATTTCATATCTGGATATCCATGCCAGATATCTCGATATCGATACGATATATTACAATGGATTCAGTGAAAGTTAAGCATTTTTCAGAAAAATAAAAACATCATAATACAAAAGGATGTAAAAAAATACAGTTATATTTATGAGAACTCACTGCCACGACCACCAAACTCGATTGTGCAGAATCTGCAGCCGCCCTCTGCCATCAGCTGTCAACCAGTAAAGGAGGTTTGTGGTTGGCTGGCCTGACCTGTGCATGGAGCTGACACGCAGGGCGAGCAGGGGAAGCTTGATATCGTTGATATTGAGAAACTAATGTCCTGAATGTTCATATCCCGATATCGATATGATAACGATATATCGTTCAGCCCTAGAAGAATATATATATTTTTCAAGGCTATTGAGTTGACTTTTCTATAGAGACAAAGAGTAAAACATTCTTTTCTAAATGTAGGAACCCAGAATGGATCAGGTGAGGATTTGGCAGCTGTCTGCCACAACTGGTATTGGCTAAGAAAGAGGAAATAATGTCAACAAAAAACAAACAAGGCATGGTTTCTTCTCCACTGCCATGTCTTCTCCTCATAGACGGGGAAAAGATGCCAGAGATGAGAACCAGATGAGAAAGACACACAATCAAGAGCACATGAAAGAGGTGTATAAATGTTTAGACTACTGAACCAGCCTCATGGCAGATTCGACAAAGAGGAACATCTTAGACCTGATCCTTAAAGCAGACAGTATCATGCCGAACTTCATTTGGTTCTAAAAAAAACGTCAATCTGATGTTTCGGCGATCTCTTCCCCATAAACACTCAGAAAGTTAAGACTTAGAGCATGTCAGTATCAGTTTTCACAGGTGAAGGAGAGGAGTTGTGGGATTGTCAGAATGGCGTATTTAGAGTGAGAAAGACACTTCTATATATATAAAGAACTGCTAATGACATTTCCTGGTTAATTAGCTGCTTCGTTGCAGTTTCTCAAACACCCCTGCAGCTGCTGTGAGAACGTCTTCCTCCAGCCTTTGTTTTCCCAGTTCTGTCTTTCTCTCCATGTCAGAGGTTGCAGAGAAGAAAACACTTTCTATACTGAGAATATGGCTTTCATCAGTAAAATGTTTTTACATGAACTGTTTACAGACGAGATGAAGGCAGGCACTAATGGAGCGTTGTAGCTCCAATGACAACGCACTAATTATTTATTTGACTCATACAGGTAAATTAAAATATTATGACCAGTAGTACACATTTCCATGTTAATCAGTATTTACACCACAGTATGACACAAAAATGTCCTTTCAAATACATTAGAAAACATAAATATTCAGATTAACCATTCATTTTTATGGGGTTACTAAATGCTGCAAAACGAGAGAACAAGAAAAATATAGATAATTCATCAGAAAAAGAACTCAGGATGTTGGAATCAAAATAACTATAAAAAAGTACCTTGATCTGGATTGTAGGGGTTCGCAGAAGGGAATACTACTGTTTAACAATTGAAAATAAAAGTAATATGAACGATACATGAGAGCCTTTGAATAACGTCAGTAAAAATGGCCCTTCACATGATTAGCCTCAGCACTTGGCTGAAGAAATCACTGCTAAACTCAGGACTGGAACCACAATCTTACAGAAACAGACCAAAGCTCAGTGGAGGAAAACCCAGTCACTGATCCTGTCAATACATGTACAGAGAAAACCACCGCTCGCTCATTGCAATAACCTTGGCATCAGTATTGTGAAAAAGTCTCGTAGAAGGAAGTTTAAACTACTGACTTTCACAATTCCTTTCCACACCGATACTTTCCCAAACCTAATGGAAAGAGCTGAAGCTGTGCTGCTGGATCACACAGGGGAGACACACCACTGCTGCAATTCTCAAAAATTCATTTAAAAAACATACAGCAGATTAGACGAACCCACGCTGAAACATACATGAATGTACGACAGTCGGTGTGGAATCAGATCAAACGGCACGACATCACTGGCATCAAGGAAATCAACTGAGAAAATCAGAAAAACTGTAGATCACAAACTGTTCACTATTGGAACACTATTGGTTCGTCAACTTAGGAAAGACATTTTTTTTTGTGACTTCCATAATATATCAGTCAATAAAGTGGAGCCTTATGGGGTCATAGGTAAAGTTATTTAAAGGCCAGGAGGCAGTTATTGAAACTGGGAAACTTCACTTCTTCATGCTTGAATATTGCTTGTGGCGTCCCCCAGGGGTCAGTCCTGGGTCCCGACCTCCTCCTCCTCAACACTGATGACATCTGTCGCGTTTCCGTTGTTTTAAAATGGGCTTTGTTTGCTGAGGTCACTTGGGTGGACTCGTGGTGTCTGCAGGAACGTGGTGATCGCGATGGAGGCTCTGGACCAGCTGCTGATGGCCTGCCACTCCCAGAGCATCAAGCCCTTCGTGGAGAGCTTCCTGCACATGGTGGCCAAGCTGCTGGAGTCCAGAGAGCCCGACCTGCAGGTGCTGGGAACCAACTCGGTGAGTGCCTCAACTCTGCCTGAACTTCACCGAAGAGCGCCGCAGCTTGTTGATTATTCCCTCCGACCGAATGTGAGCACATTCGCTGCTCCAGGCTCGTATTCCTGGATTCATAGCCCTATTTTCAGTAAGCATGCTAGACCCATCCGTCAGCCGCAGCCCAGACGTTGATGTTGCCGGTTAAGTAGCTCATTTAGCTTGTGCTCTGGCAGAGGAAATGGCCCTGTAACATATCCTGCGAAAGACTCTGATTATTATTAGCCTCTGGAAGCCGCCAGCAAATGTCAGCCTCATTTCTCCCACTAAGTCTTCTGAAGGTGAACCCAAAGTTGTTCCTCTTTCCCCGCGCATCTTTCTATTCCCAGCCTGTCGTCCTCGCCATTGTCGGCGGTTCGTCTGAGCAGGAAACCGAGCTGGAGGTTGAGATGTGAAAGGCTCTGCATTATTTATGTGTGGTATTTAGACTGTGGCAGAGGGGGAGGGCGGATGCAGGGCAGGTAGTGGGGGGGGGGTTGTTGTCAGAAGCAGCACGGCAGCCTTTAGGTGAGAGCCGCGTTAATTAAATTCTCCTCATGGTGCCAGCCACAGAGGCGAGGCGGCTGTTTAATGCCGGCGCCGGGCTTTCCGTGGTCGCCCAGCAGAGTGACGCCTCGGCCTGCTCTCGTGGATAATGATCCGTTCAGTCGGCTGGATTCTCTGCAGAACAGCACCAAGAAAGGGCGCGACGAATCACAGCAGTTTGGCGAAAAACACTTTGAAATCTGCCAGGTGCTTCCAGTGGAGATAATTATTTACAAACAGCACACACTTGGGTTTTTCCCCTGAATGTTCCTGTTGCTTTGTGTCGCCTGTCTTCAGGACAGGAGGAGACGTCTGCCTGGAGGCAGAGTTGAGTTATCTCACCTACACCTGTCAGTGAAAACATCATCCAGATTTAGATCTGGTAGGATAGAGAGAGGAGAAAAGAGGAGAAAAACAAGCACCTGGATAAATAAATAAAAGGTAGTTCAGTTAGCCAATAGAGAACAGGCCTGGTTATGTATTTCTTAATTAATTTTCAACTACAGTTTCTGTCCTGTTGTTCTGTTCCGGCCATGTCACACTGCTGTTTCCTTCTCTATGTGTCGGTCAACATTCTGCCAAATATGTTTGGTTTGGCTATATTGGTTTGGTTTGATGATATGTTTTCTCAGAACGTAGAAAAGCCCCAGAGGGTGGAAGCAGTAAATCACACTGTGTACTTCATTATGAAACATTTCCACTCAGTGAATGAGTGATCACTTTTTATTTGACTTTGGAGCATTGTTTTGGACACGGGGTTAAAGTTCACGTTTAAATGTCTGTCTGGATATAGTTAACCTCCAACAGAGGGCGCTCTAATAATTCAAAATAATGTCTTATTCTCCTGGGACTTGGTAGTTTTGTAATTGACAGTCTCTGGTGTCACTAAACCAGCCAGCAGCGCCCTCTGTGGTCCTTCATGAAAACTGCGTCGTTCCCACGTAAACAGATATCATTTTCAAAACATCGACGTGTGAACACCAACACTTCTTTTGCTCTCACAAGTTTGTTTCATTGAAAAGTAGAAGTGACAGATATTCTTTTAAAAAAAAAAGTTGCTGAAGCTGTTAAAAATAAGATTGCACATTTATTGTATTTTATTTTTTATGTGATTAATCCAAATGCATTTGGTGTCATTTTCCATTGAACTGACATCAGTAACAAAGCTCCGGTGCCATTACAGGTAATGCAATCCTGCCGCAGCAGAGCGGCGCGCCTATTTATATCGCAGACCGCGTGTGTGTGTGTGTGTGTGTGTGTGTGTGTGTGTGTGTGTGTGTGTGTGTGTGTGTGTGTGTGTGTGTGTGTGTGTGTGTGTGTGTTGTGTAACTGCACAACGTTTGTGTGTGTCGCTGGAGTGTTTTTCTGCCTGTGCGCTGCCAGCCGCCCTCGCTTTCCAGATTCATCTGCCAGTTAACTTTATCACAAGAAATTGGCAGACTGAGACGCTGAAGTGTCTCTTCCTCCGCTCCGAAGAACAGACACTCATCAGTACACACACACACACACACACACACACACACACACACACACACACACACACACACACACACACACACAAAGGGGGTTCATATGTGGGGTATTTATAGCGGTGGAGCCACATGTTTCTTGTAGACAGCTGCTATCTGGAGGGTGAAAACCTGTATTTGTGGTCTTCAGATCTGCAGATCTGTGATGAGGTGAGTGTGTGATATGTCTTCCTGTGTGATGTGTTGAACGAGGGCTCTGTGGCCTTCATCATGCGGCACCGAGCTCACAGATGAACAAGGAAGAGTACGTTTGTTTTGTGAACAGACGCCCTTTCATTGATCTTTTTTTCATTACGCCTTTTTTTTTTTTCAGTCTATGTTTCAGATTTTAAACCCTCGACGAATTTTCCCAATTTTAATAAAAAGTGAAATATCAGGCAGTTTCATAAAGGAAACAAAAAGATAAACAGTATTTTTTGTAAATAACTGTTACTTCACACATCTTGCATCGGATTTACATATTTAGATGTATAAAATATTCATGAAAGAGTAAAAACGTCAGCAGAGTGTGAGGTTCGGGGTTTTTCTGTGCTTTAATGTTGTTTGCCGTTTGTCAGACGGTTTTAAAAAGTGCAGCTTGACGAGCCATGCGGGGATCAGAGGAGAAACGTTGTGTTTGCCGTGTGTGTGCGGAGCGGTCGGTTTTCTTCACCATCACTCAGCACGGGGGGGGGCTCCCAGTCCAGTGTTTAACGGGCTCCCAGTCCAGTGTTTAACGGGCGCGTCTTCCTCGCCGGTAGCCGGGTCGGGACGCGGGAGCCAGCTGTTATGACTCTACGTCTGCAGACACACACACATCTTCCTGCCATTGCCAGGGTTTTGGATATTTGCGTCTCGTCTCTGTTTACGTCTGGTGAGATGCTGCATATAAGCGGAGCACCGTCATGGCCGACAGACCACTGTCTGCGTCTGGCTGCATCTCCTTTTCTCTATGGCTATACTGCAGGAGAACTTTCTCCAGTGAATCTGATGGTTTTAACTTCAGGTAGAAGGAAGGTAAATTCTGGGTTTTTAAAGGCATTTTTCACATTAATGTACGTGCATTAAAACAGCCGAGAAGTACAACTATAGAAAAGCCAGTTTTAGGCTTTTTTTTCCTGATAGAAGTAATTTGGAACGTCCTCCACCTTCCAGGGGATCGCATGCTCCATCTGTGGTTTCGTTTTCCATTCCTCTCACACGTTAAAGTGCTGTAACTGTCTCCAGTGTAATCCAGCACCTGCTGGATTTATCCAGAACTCTGCGCTGTGTAAAAGCAGTGAGGTGAGCGAGCCGATGGCTGAAACCGCTCCACTTTTTAATGGCCCGTCCTCTTTCTGAAGCGATCTATTTAAACAGCGCCGAGGGCAAGCCAAACACATCCTCCCTCTCATACGTTCATTGTTAACCATCATAACCCCGCTGCCAGCCGGCGCAGGGCGAGCCACCAGGTCCGCCGCCGCTTTTTATTAGCCGTATTTACATGATGAACCGGAGACTCCAGCCACAATTATCCCCACTTCACTCCCACCACTTATCCTCTCCACGCGAAAGGGGCCGCGTCTCTTCAATTAAAATGAGATGGAATTTCACCGGTGTGTTCACACTTTACCTCAGGTGCATTTTTTTCTCCTGTTTAAAAAAATACAGAAAATGATGATGGTGTGAGGGAAAAGCCGCCTTTATTTGGCTGGCAGTGTGTTGACAAGGCCACACTTCTGTTCACACCTATAGGAACACTGCTAACCGCTAAACCCCCCCCCTCTCTCTCTCTTCAAATGAAGTCGGGACGTCTGCCTCGCAGCGTCATCTGAAAATAAGAGCCATGATGATGGATACTGCGGGAAAGCTCCCTCAGTGGATTCCCCTGCCTTTCTGCTGTGGATCACTAATACACTCCAGTCAGGCGCCGAGGTGGGAGTCGCTCGCTCGCCAGCCCCCCCCCACCTCCATCAGAGCCATTACCCGCAGGACAGGTCAGGTAGAAAATGGGAGGAAGTCATCAGGTGGAGTGGTGGGCTTTTGTCAGGGCGCCGTACAGCGCCCAGGCCGTTTGTCGCAGTGGGCAGTGATAGAGTGGAGGGAACCGGGGGGGGGGGGGCTCTGGAGGACGACTGTTGCTCGCCGGGGGCAGTAAATAGCAGGCTGGAGCGTCGTCACAAGTATTCCAGTTATCAGGCTCTTCCAGATGCTTTCTGCCAGGTTCAGGCTGAGTGTCTTTGGTTTCAGTGTAACACAGGATTACAGCAGCGCAGAATTATCTAAACACTCATCTCTTCAAAAAGATATCCCCGGATTGTCAGTATAATAACGCTTTGGAGTCACTTTAGTGGGAATTGTTTGGTTTTGTGGGAATACAGACATTTCCACTTTACCACAACAAGCAGAGCATGTATGGAGATAATTTTGTTTCCTTATTCAATCAATCAGTAAAGGTTTTGCAAACAAAAAAGAGAGTTGAGACCAAAAAACAAAGTTGCAATCAAAAAATAAAAGTTCAATCAAATAGAATAGATCTGAGAACAAAATAACTTAAGGGGCAAAACCACCAAATTTTTTTTAGATCAAAATGGGAAAAAGATCAAAATGATCACCTGTCTCTGTGCTGCTGCTGGCTGCTTCTGCACTCGGTAAAGGCCAGTACACACTACAGGATAATTGCCCGTTATTAACGGGGCCCGGTTTTTTGCCCCGGTTAAGCCGGCAAAGGTCTGATTGTCGGGATTATGTGAATGAGTTCAGGTCTGGTCTTCCTGTGGTGTTCGGTGTGTTCAGAGAGGTTTTTTCCAGTCGGAGCTGCTCGGGAGGCATCAGAAGCCGAGATCGTAGATAATGAACATGTTAAATATTTCCGATCGCGGATCCTGTGGTGTGTGGTGCCCCGCTAGACGACCAGCTCCGAGCCGACCTGTCCACAGCCTCAGAATAAAGCTCCCTGATTGGCTGAACAGCTCCGTCTCACCGAGGTGTTGGAAAAAAAATCCCCTCTCAGCTGTCAGCGCTGGAGACATGAACTTATGTCTGTTATATTCACTGTATGACAGTGAAACAGAGAAGCCAGAGCTCCTACACCCAGCAGTGAGCGGTGAATCCTCAGTAACCGATTCGCTCCTGGATGAGCTTTCCTTCATTCAGACCCAAACCCCGATCTGATTCATTCATCTGCATCTCCTCCGCCACGGGGGGGGAGCTCTGAAAGAACGAAGCCGATATGAATGAATGACCGGAGCGAATGAGCTCTTCGCTTATTTTTAATAGTGGAGATGAAACTAAACTCAGGACTGAAGGGAAGCCGCTCAAAGTCACATTTGACTCCGAGAGATTTGGAAGAGTGAGGATCCGATTCTCTGATGAAGAATCTTCTGGTCTGCTCCACAGGACTCCACACACTAGAAGACCAGGAGAGGAAGATCTGCTGCGATCTGTCCTCCGTTGTCTTCAGTGTGTCTCTGAATCGGGGAAGACTGAAAACATCCTGTAGTGTGTCCTGGCCTTTACCGAGTGCAGAAGCAGCCAGCGGCAGCACAGCGAGGTCAAAGCAACCAATAGGAGCTCTTCTCTCTTCCTCCAGTGCTGGCCCCGCCCACTGAGTTCAGTCAGATTCACAAGCTAAACTTTTGGATTTGCAAACAAAACTTTTTTCTGTTTTGATCTCAAAACATTTTTGGTGGTTTTGCCCCTTAAATCATTTTGCTCTCAGATCTGTTCTATTTGATTGAACTTTTATTTTTTGATTGCAACTTTGTTTTTTGGTCTCAACTCTCTTTTTTGAAACAAAATTATCTCCATAAACATGTGAAGTTGTAGCGGCCCTGCTTCAGAAGCAGAGCTTTGGTAACCGTCTCCACTTCTTTGCGCTGTGTTTCCAGTTCGTGAAGTTTGCCAACATTGAGGAGGACACGCCGTCCTACCATCGCCGCTACGACTTCTTCGTGTCCCAGTTCAGCGCCATGTGCCACTCCACCCATGAAGAACCTGAAACCAGAACCAGGTCCGTATCGAGCCCCAGGCTCTCCTGAACCCCGGGTGCTTCAGGGTCGCTGCGTCCTGCTGGACATTATTGAGTTCTGCAGGGTTCAGTTTGTTTCCTCCTGTTGTTTTTAGCAACATGCTTCTACTGAAAAACGCACAGCTTAGTAAATACTTGCTTTTATTGTTTATTTCTTATTTATTGTTCCTATCTAAATCCAGCCTGTAGAAACCAGGAGTTTCATTTGTTAGCCTGTGATTGAAGTGTTTTCATGAGTTTCATATAGTGGAAAACCTACATATTTATATAATATAAGACATGTATAAGAAGTAACTTGTGAAGTTACAAGTTACAACACAAAACAACAGTAAAACAGAGCTGAAGGTGATCGTCTGAGAGCGATCGGGAGCCGTTAGAGAAAGGACAGAATATGCGTAAGCCTTTACGTTTCCTGACATGACATTAATTAAACCATCAAACAGATCTGGGTCAGCAAGCTTTGGTCAACTAAAGCGCCTTTCTTTATTACAAAAAATAAACATCTCCCTCCCAGGTACGACTGTTTACCTTCCATGTGTTTCATTTTAAAATCAGCAGTGAAGAGACGACCACGGCGGCGTACTCTTCTTATTGTCTGTGTGTGTTCTTCATCTCTGGACCTGCCAGCTGTGTAGTCGTGAAGGTAAAAACATCCTGGTGTCGGCGCCGGCGCCGCTGTGGCCGCTCACAGCTTGTACATTGTCCTCTCTCTGTTGCAGCGCAGTCGTGTGTTTGGTATTTCATTATGTGTGACATGAATTTACCTCCACTGTTCCTGCAGGGATTGGCCACAAGTGTCAGAGGAGAAGCTCAGACCTGTGTTTCTGTTTTTTAGGGTGTCGGTGTGAGCATATCTGTGCATTAAAATGTCTCTCTATTGGTGTGTGTTTGTGTGTGCGTGTGTGTGCATGAGTGCGTGTGCGTGCGGAGGGAAGTGCACCGGGGGGAGCTGCACTGGCTTCATCCCTCTTTGTCACGCTGCAAACACTGCGACTGCCATCATTTGATTTTGCAGTGTGTGGCTGAGTGGAGAGGACTTCCAAATAGAATTCCTCAGGCTGTGATTGGCTGAGGCGCCGGGCTCTCCTGCCGCTGAGAGAGTCCACACCCAAACCAAGACCTGTATGCACAGGCCGCCAGAAGACTACGAGACATCACAGTCCTCTCTCGGAGGCAGCTGGCTGCTTGGATTTGACCTGGAAGAACATGCAAACTCCACACAGAAAGCCTTCAGTCTCAAACTGAATCACAGACTGGCTTCAAACCGGCTGCTGTTTAAACCGAGCCCAGCAGAAAGCAGTGCATTGTGGGCGCTGCGCCGCGTCGGGCAGCAGCATTAATTGCTTTTGTTCTTGAGAATAAATGTTCCAGACCACTTGACTGATTGATTGATGCAATTATTCACGCTGTGAGGACTTGGAGACGGCCGACCTCCTTTTAAATGAATGCTGCTTTTTCCAATGCATGATATTTGCATTCTGAGTGAAAGTACAAATAAAACAACGCTTTTGTCAAAGAAAGAAAAAAAAGACATGAATATTTCTGGCAGCCGGTGACTCAAGGGTTTGATTTGGTCTTGGGCCGAACTGCGCCGTGTGAACTTGATTAATGCTGAGAAGAAAAAGGGTGAAGCGTTCCAGGTCTGTGCTCTGTGGGGCGAGGGACGCGACCTGAGGCTCCAACCCATCTGGATCTCCACTCATCAGTCACTGCTCCGTCCTTCACGTGGGGACTCTGCGTCCCGCCGCCTCTCTCCTGTCCGTCCCTCACCGTGTCCCCTCGGCTGTGTTCCAGGATCCGTGTGGCGGGGATCAAGGGCCTGCAGGGGGTGGTGAGGAAGACGGTGAACGACGAGCTGCAGGCCATCATCTGGGAGCCGCAGCACATGGACAAGCTGATCCCCTCCATGCTGTTCAACATGCAGGACAGCGACGACACCGACAGGTACTGACGCTGCACACACACACACACACACACACACACACACACACACACACAGGTCAGGTTTGAAGTTTAGAACTGAAGGAAAAGCAAACGTTTGAGAAGACAGGACTATTCTGGTGGGAAGGTGACCTTAGTGATCAGTGACTCACAGACTGTTTCCCTCTCCTGGCGATCAGTGACAGTAAAAGGCCTCTCCAGCAGTGATAAACTTCCTCTTCCTTCTGGGAAGTGACCGTGTTCCAGAGATCAGCTGTTAATTAAAAAGTTTTGGATGTGTGGAATCAGATTGTTTCAAAGAGCAGAAGGTTTTTCGTCCTGATGAGTTTGGCGACTCGGTTTTGCAGCACTGTCCTGTTTTCACATTCCTTCCTTCACCGATCGCACTGGAGGCAGATATTGACAAATAGTGATCAGCGGGCGTTGGCGTCCATATTCTCCTGGAACTGGCAGTCTGGTCGCTGAGGTCTTCGTCTCTCGGTAGGAAAAACAGGATCAGCCTTTATAGAAGTTGGCTTTACAGCTTTGGCGCAGCAGCAATCCAATCAGACCCGGCTGATCGTTCAGGGGTTTTCACCTTTTCCCAGAGCGCACGGTGTGTGTGCTCACTGCGGGATAATCCACCTCTTGTCCCGTTCACTGCCAGGCATCAGATCCGTCTGCGGTTTCTCTCCTTTGGGATCCTGGGGATGAATTTAAGCCTCTGGATGCTGTTGGTGGCTGTTTGTCATCCAGTGCCGTAAGCCTGCTGGTGTCAGGGTACGGCAGTGTGTCATCACACACACACACACCGTGGAAGATCTCCGCATCCCGTTCTGGAATAGAGCGCGTTGTAAGAACACTAAGCTAGAGAAAACAACACCGTCAGGCAGGGTGAATGACGGTGAGGTGGTGTTGGTGGAGTTCAGGTGGCCTTAGCTCCCCTCTCACAGCTCTGCTGCACACAGAGACAAAGCAGGTGTTTGAGTTCCGAGTGGCGAGCTGGATGCAGGCTGGTCACTCTGAGGCCATCAGTGCCGGAGGTCATGACCTCAGGCTCCTGGCGAACCCACCCTGGCTGGCAGAAGCCTGTTGGTGTGCTGCGGAGCTCCCTCACCTCCCTGCGAGGATCTGGGTCCTGCTGGCTGACACACACACACACACCGTCTCAGTTACATTTCAAAGTAATCTTTCTGAATCGGTTGGATTCCTTTCCTCTACATCCCCTGGTAAATCAACCCACGTCTCATTACAAACTACGTAATAGAAATGTCCGGCTAGGTTTTGCTCAGTCTTTTAGGAAAACTTCACATATGATTTCCATATCAGAGACAGAGAGGGATGGGACGTGGATCAGAATTCCGGGGTCTGGTGGTGCTGAGGAGCTCCCTCTGTTCCCTCCTCGCCTCCCGAGGTGCAGATCGCTGCATCCTCCACGTCTCCACCTGTTGTTTTCCTTTATTTCTTAACAAATCTTCGCTCCTCATCTCCGTCCTCCCAGCTGGCTTTTAGCTCGGTGGCTCAGACGTCTGACTGACTCGATCAGATCTGCTGAGATCAAGCCTCTCGAGCGAGTAACACAAACCCAGCAGGCTGATAAAAGAAGAGTACAAGCATATGATAGTCCCGAAGGGGCGGGCACAAACCCGCCGTCTTTATTTAGCCTTTGTTTACCACCGTGTCTTCTCTTTAGTGCTGGCTGAGTCTCCTCCGTCTCTTTTCCTCGCCGTCTCGTCTTACCTGCTCTCCTCATCATCACCTTTCTGCAGAAACCTCTCTCCTCCTCCCTCGCTCTCGCTGCAGCTTCTTTTCTCGTCTTCATCTCATTTGTGTGGTTTCCATGTCAACAAAAAGCTATTTTTGGACCAGTTTTTTCTTCTTCTTGTCTTTGTTAGTTTTCTCCTCACATCCTGCCTGTTTTTCCTTTTTTCCTCCCAACAAGAAGCAACAGCTCCCATCCACCTCGGGAGAATCGGAGCATTAGGTTGGTGAAAGTAGTCAGATTTTTCAGCAGGTTTTGAGTCTGGACGCCCAGAGGAGACGGAGGACACGTTTCAGTCTGAATGGGCTGAAAGCTCAGCGCTGCAGCAGAAACGCTTGTTTGTTTGAAACAGGAGATCGGCGTGTCAGGATCCTGAGGATCAATGACAGGACTTCTCAAAATGAAGAAAATCTCATCTCCATGGCAAATGTGATAGATGTGAGACAGCACTGACGAGAGCAAGACGCTCCAATCCGGGAGATTCCAAAGCATTTCTAATAAAACATTATTTCATCTCAACACGTTTCTTAAGCGAAGCAGTTACAACACGACTCAGAGACCCGAGCTGAGATGTAAAGGTTACTGCCTCGTTGCTCAAAGCCACGGTCTGTTTGTTCTGTATGTTAAAAACATGCAGAGAGCAACAGCTGGAGGACATTTGTCACCAGAAGGTCTGATTAAAGTTTACGTTTATTTTTATTAGATGTTTTTCCAAAGCAGTGATTCTGCCTGGACGGTTCAGAGGAACCTGGCAGGTTGGAAACATCTCGCTGTATTTAACCTTTTTTAACACGGAGATCAGCTGGAGCTCAGGATCGTGGACCTTCTGCACATGTGCGGTCGTAGGACTGCCTGTACAGAAATGAAGCTGTGACTCTGTAGCGTGTGGGCTAACGTGGACAGGCCTGAAAGCGGTGTGTCCTTCAGGAGGAGAGCACCAGCTGGACTGAGTCTGGTGTTTCCTGTAGCTTTTCACATCCAGCACTCACCTTGAGAACAACTTTCACAGACACATTAAAAAAAGATTTTACCTTTGAAGTGATGCCAGCGCCGCCGTTAGGCGTCTCTTTGATTTGAAGCGAATGCGTTGGGCTCAGCTTGATCTGCAGCGGGGCTGATAGCTGCCTGAAATGTCCTCCGGCCAGCGCACTGCTCAAACTGCTAATCAGAGGAATGTTTGTCTTCAGAGCTTCAGTGTCGGACGCAGCCGGCTGCCGCTTCTTTAACATCGCCCCACGGTGGCTGAGAAACATGTTCCCGTGGTTCAGGACTGCTCAGGTTCTTCTCATCGCCAGACCACTCCATAAAGATTAGAAACTGAGCTATTTGGTCAACGACCTGAAGCTGCTGCACCCTCTGCTGCATCCTGCTGAGGTCCTGGTTTCCTTCAAAGTGCTGAATTGCTGGTAAATAGAGAGACGTTTCGTTCTCCCTCGGTCCTCAGGACAGATGCTGATCTTGTTTGTTGCAGATGAGAATCAGTCACACAACCTTTTGGAAATGTCCTAAAATTAGAGAAGCATTTCCGTATTGTTTGACAGTGTCTAATGTTCAGTAGGTGAGGTGATTTCTCTACATGAAATATCCACACAAATGTTCTGACAACCAGTTTTTCAGGTAGGTTGTGAAAAGTTTCAGAAAACGACGAGTCTTCTTCAAATCTGCTGAGAAGAGACGCATTCTGGCTCATCAGGTCTGATGTATGAACCTCAAGGATCGGGATCTGATCTCGTCGCAGAGACATTTCCGCCACGACTCGGTGCAGCCTGAAACCTGCGTTGGCGTGGCGTCTGTTTCCAATCCCAGCGTCTCATTTCCCTGGTCTCCCAGTCCGCCGTCATTTAAATGGAAATGCGGCCTCACCCTAATCCACACATAATTACACTGCATACATTTCTTCCTCACCTCTGGGAGTACTTCCTGGGTAATGGCAGCTTTCCAGCTGTTTCTAATGGTCCTCTTGTGATTTAATGAGCTGCTCCTCCAGTGCGATCAGTGGCCGGAGGAAAGCTCTCTGAAGGACGTTTGATATTAAACAAAGCGGACATCCTGCGGATTATCACACTGCAGCTGTAGAACCGCAGAGCCGTCACTTCCTGAAGTCCTCGGTCATGGTTGATGACCGCTTCGGGGCTTCTGGATTGTCGGTATGCTGATCGATAGCCAGCATACGACTGATTCAGAGAAATGTTTCCTGAGTTCATTGAGCAGCGTGTCGTTGGGCTGAAGCTGTGTTGAAACTCGGCAGCTTGCAGTCATCTCGGTGAGCGGCGCGGCGGCGATGGGGACGGCCGTCGGTAATCACGCACATTGTCGAGCCGCTTTGTTCGCACATCTGCAATCACCCGGCGTTATTTATTGTCACTGATGAAGCTGGGCGTCTCCTCCTCTTCGATCAGCGCTTCCCTCTGAAAGAGCAATCGAAGAGGAGGGATTTTCAGCTTTTTGTGATGTTCTCAGTTTCTCTTAGGCAGGGAAAATCCTCACAGTGCTGTACCGCGAGTGTGCGTCGCTTCATTTTCCACCTGATCCCATTTCCTTGGGTTTGGCGTGGCTGGTGGACAGACCTCTTCTGTTCAGTCTAATCTGATTACTGACCGCACGTCCTGCCGTGGCGGCAGAGCTCCACTGGTTATCAGAGGTTGTTTGGCAAAAAAAAACCCAAACGGGTCCAGCTGCTGCATGGCTTTATCCTCAGCATGCTGCTCGGTTTGGCCTGACGCCGCCTCCTCCTCCACGGCTGAGTCCTGATGGCGCCGCTGTGGTTCCTGACCTCCCGCCTTGGCGCAGCTGATTCCCATCAGAGATGGGGTTCGTCCATTCGCCAGCCCGATTCCACATCGATAAGACGGTCGAGGTCTGCAGGAGAAACACCGGTCGCTCAGCCTCGGCTTCGTGTTGTCACTCGGGCAGTTTCCTCGTGGTCGAGCGCCGCGGCGTTCAGAGGGAAGTCGGTGAAGCTGGTGGGCGGCGTCCCACTCCCTTAATTGCTTGTTGGGGAAGGCGGACGTGGCCGGCATGAAGAGAGATTTCTCCTATGTGCCGCCTGTACACACACAAACACACACAAACACACACATTGCATTGTGTTTCACGCCGTCCACCTTGAAAATTAATTTGACCTCTCGCCCTCTTTTTTTCCCTTCATCTCTGCCATCACACCGTCACTGTGTTTATTTATTTATTTTCATTTAACATTTTTAATCCCAAGCTTCACTTTGGTCGACACGCTTTAAGGTTACACACTTCAGAGAAAATAAACCCCGTCACGCTTCAGTCGCTTAGATGTAAATAAAAATCCTTTTAAACAGTTAAAAACGCACCAAAGACACTTCAGAGTGTGATGTATAGAAGAAACAAAGTGGATAGCGCTGATCAGTCTTCCTTCCATCTGTTAGCGTCTGTGTTTGTTGAGAAGTGAAGTTTTATTCTCAGTCTTCTTTTGTCAGAGTGAGTGAATGTTAAAAAGAGCCCAGCGGTGGAAGAGCAGCTGACCGCTGAGCCGGTTCCAGGCCTGCAGTCCGTCTCCCTGAAGCGCTGTGGAGACGCTGATCTCATGATGTGACCAATCCGTTTATTTCTACCATTTTTTAATTCTGTTCCTCCTGTAAGTCTAAACAGTACAAATAGCTGTTTTTGCAGATGCAGACGTCTGTTTGCAGGTACATGCACTTTTCTTTTCGGTGGTTTCCTGAGACCTGCGTGATCCGGGGTTGGATTCGAGCTGAGTTCAGGTTATCATTACGATGACGAGGAGTGTAACGGTATTTGTATTCGTCCCGTGCCGTCACGGTACGGGGGTCACGGGTCGGTACACACAATCACACCACGAATACACGAGTGAGTAAAAAAAAAAAAAAGAAAAAAATCGAGTCCTGATTCCAACCTCAGGTGGCGGTAATGAGCCTAAAAGCTGCCAGCGACCACCATTACCACAGAAGAAGAAGAACAAACAGCTCCAAACCTGAACAAACGAAGAAGAAGGTCCAAGCGGAATGAGAGATGTGGAGCTGGAGGAACCGCCAGTCTCCTGGGAGAGCTTGGGAAAGATGTTCTGGTACATATCATGTGAGCTTTTGTTTCTTTTTCCCCGCTGTACCGAAAAACGTACCGAACCGTGACCCTGACACCGAGGTATGTACCGGACCGTGGCTTTTGTGCACCGTTACACTCCTAGCGATGACTAGTCATGAGAAAAACAACTTTGCTTTTTGCCAAGTTAGTTCTACTCCATGGAACAGCCCACCTCCTGGTCCAGCAGCCATTCTCCTGCTTGCTTTTCATTTCTCTGCTTCTTAGCGAGCAGTGAGCGTTTCATTTCCCCTGGAGCTCCTGTGTGGGACGACAGTGACTGCATTGTTTTCCTTGTGGGACCCGGCGGCCTACGGTCCATCTGCGACCGGCTTAGTGCTGAGATCGCTTTATTTTATCAATATCGCTCATAATGGGCGGCCGGACTGTGGAATCCTGGCAGCTGAGGAACGACAGAAGTTTCAGGTCTTCAGACCTGCTGGACATTAACTGCTTTGTAAGAGGAAATTATACCAAACGAGGCCTTACGTCTTGTTTACGTGTGATGGCTGGCCTTTTTGGGAATAAACAGGAGTGAAGTGAAGGTCTCCTGGCCTCCGACTCTCTGGATCCTGTGATCATGTGATCATCCTCCGTCAGACCAGTCGAACTTCAGGCCGCCGTGTCAGAGCTCGCTGTGTGATCTGGAAATGATGAATGTGTTTTACAGACACACATCTTCCACTTGTTTGATCTCTAATGCTTCATTTTGTTCCAGATCTGTTCAGCTGGCTGAAGGTCTGTGAAAACCAGCTTTTATAAAACATCTGTTTCATTCAGTTTTCATCTAACGCCATGTGACCGACCATCACAGGTGATGTGATCAGGTCTGCTGATCATAGGGTTGCCAACTCCCAGAGATTGAAATAAGGAACACCTCTCGCGGGCAGCTGAAAAAAAAACTGGGTTTTTGGGGGGTGAAAAACGCATATATAACAGCATTTTGCCACAGTTATACCTATTACAGACTATAAAAACACATTAGGCTACTGCATTACACCTACAGTAGCAAGACTGTAATAACTCATGATCAGCTTGATCAGTTTGTATTTGAGGCCTACAGTGAGACAGTTATCATTCCAGTATCATCATCATCATGGACAGCAGCTCTCAGCCACTGCACCGGACGGTAGAGCAGCTCAGCAGCTCCTTCAGAGGAGACTGAGACCCTCAGAGCAGGAAGGAGCTACCACAGGCCTCTCATCCCCACCGCTGTCAGGCTGGACAGTTCTACTGTGTAGAATATGAGCAATAATCCTGGACTTTATAATATCCTGCACCCCCCCTAAAGAAATTCAGCGACACTTTATCATCCATTCACTCTGCTGCATCCATTCACTCTGCTAAAACATATTGTTCATATTATATATCATACTGTATAGTTATATATTGCATCGTATATTGCATATTGTATTGTATATATTGTATATATTATATATTTTCTGTTATATTTTTAAGATTCAGGTTGTACATACAGTTAGATCTTCTTTGTCTTTAGCTTCTATTATCAGTCGTAGTATGATTTGCACTGTTACTTGTTAATTATTGCACCATTCATTACTTTTGCACCCTGCTGTGGGTTCTATGAGCCTCTATACACCTGTACATTTCTCCACTGTGAGATTAATAAAGTCTTCTATTCTATTCTATTCTATATTTATTGCTAAATGTGCAAAATAACATCAAGCAGCTGCTGTTTCTTCTGGATTTTAACATGTTCTTTTTTTTATTTTCAACTAAAAAAGTGCAAAATCAAAACTGAAAAAACTTCTGAACAAAAAAACCAACAAGGTTCCGTTTCTAAACTGAAAACACTCCGCAGTCTGCAGCAGCAGACACACATCAATGAACTAAACATGATATACCTGATATGGAAACGGCACAAACTGACATGTCTCTGGAAGCCACGCTGCTGCTTTAAAGGGGCTGTATCCTGCTTTTTCAGCTCGTCCAAACCCTAGAAATGGCATTAACATGGTAATAGTTTATTTTTGGCGCTGAGGAAAAGTAGTTTTGTGTGAAATAAAAGATTTTCTGGGGCTAATTCTGAAACCCGGAAGAGAAAATGCTCTGTTTCACTGAAATCCCGCCTCTCCCCCTGTGGACTTTGACTGACAGCTACTTCAACCAATCAGAGCTTCAAAACAAATACACTAGCTAGCTTTAGCTCTGTAGCTCTAGCTTCTCTACCAGCAAAAACGTCTTTTCCTGTGAGAAACTCACCAAGCGCAGACCCTTCAGACCCTCCAGACCCTCCAGACCCTTCAGACCCTTCAGACCCTTCAGACCCTTCAGACCCTCCAGACCCTCCAGACCCTCCAGACCCTCCAGACCCTCCAGACCCTTCAGACCCTTCAGACCCTCCAGACCCTTCAGACCCTTCAGACCCTCCAGACCCTCCAGACCCTCCAGACCCTCCAGACCCTCCAGACCCTTCAGACCCTTCAGACCCTCCAGACCCTCCAGACCCTCCAGACCCTTCAGACCCTCCAGACCCTCCAGACCCTCCAGACCCTCCAGACCCTCCAGACCCTTCAGACCCTCCAGACCCTCCAGACCCTCCAGACCCTCCAGACCCTTCAGACCCTTCAGACCCTTCAGACCCTTCAGACCCTCCAGACCCTCCAGACCCTCCAGACCCTCCAGACCCTCCAGACCCTTCAGACCCTCCAGACCCTCCAGACCCTCCAGACCCTCCAGACCCTCCAGACCCTTCAGACCCTTCAGACCCTCCAGACCCTCCAGACCCTCCAGACTCTTCAGACTCTTCAGACCCTTCAGACCCTCCAGACCCTCCAGACCCTTCAGACTCTTCAGACTCTTCAGACTCTTCAGACTCTTCAGACCCTCCAGACCCTCCAGACCCTCCAGACCCTCCAGACCCTCCAGACCCTTCAGACCCTTCAGACCCTTCAGACTCTTCAGACCCTCCAGACCCTCCAGACCCTCCAGACCCTCCAGACCCTCCAGACCCTTCAGACCCTTCAGACTCTTCAGACTCTTCAGACCCTTCAGACCCTCCAGACCCTCCAGACCCTCCAGACCCTCCAGACTCTCCAGACCCTCCAGACCCTCCAGACCCTCCAGACCCTCCAGACCCTCCAGACCCTTCAGACCCTTCAGACTCTTCAGACTCTTCAGACCCTCCAGACCCTTCAGACCCTCCAGACCCTTCAGACCCTTCAGACCCTTCAGACCCTCCAGACCCTCCAGACCCTCCAGACCCTCCAGACCCTTCAGACCCTTCAGACCCTTCAGACTCTTCAGACTCTTCAGACCCTCCAGACCCTCCAGACCCTCCAGACCCTCCAGACCCTCCAGACCCTCCAGACCCTTCAGACCCTTCAGACCCTTCAGACTCTTCAGACTCTTCAGACCCTCCAGACCCTTCAGACCCTCCAGACCCTTCAGACCCTTCAGACCCTCCAGACCCTCCAGACCCTCCAGACCCTCCAGACCCTCCAGACCCTTCAGACCCTTCAGACTCTTCAGACTCTTCAGACTCTTCAGACCCTCCAGACCCTCCAGACCCTCCAGACCCTTCAGACCCTCCAGACCCTCCAGACCCTCCAGACCCTCCAGACCCTCCAGACCCTTCAGACCCTTCAGACCCTTCAGACTCTTCAGACTCTTCAGACCCTCCAGACCCTCCAGACCCTCCAGACCCTCCAGACCCTTCAGACCCTTCAGACTCTTGCTCTTGCTTGACTGTTGCTTTCAGACGATGGTCAAAGTTTATCCTCGAAATCGGAGTTACAAAAAGCAGCAACACTGATTGCCGAGGGCCTGCAGGAGGGGGGCTCAGGGGAGCCGTCTTCACCGTGTGACGTGAACGTGGGAAACAGAGCGTTTTCACGGTGTGGGAGGGGCTGCCTCTCTGAGCAGCACAAACACTGGGAAAGCTTAAACACGCAGGCACAAAGGAAATAAATGCTTTGGGGTGTTTTTGGTGAGTACATAACTATATAACAAGGTTAAAACATACAAAAAGTGAATTTTGCATGATACAGCCCCTTTAATGTTTTGATTTACTTCTTCCCATGCGCTCTGTGACGAACTGACTATTGGCCAATGAGCTGCTGTAGCCTACGAGGAACAGTCTTTTTTTGACCAATGAGATAATAGTGATTCTGTGTTGTCGAGCTATGTTTGTCAGCTCATTGGTCACAGAACGTCAGAGAGCCGGTGAACAGTTTACTGTAAGTTTTCATTAAAAAGCGCATGTTCCATTGCTCACGTTTTGACTCTCACAAAAATGCGGAACAAAGTGCGTTCCTTTTCAGCTCCATACGGAACGCACACTTTTACGTCCAAATGCGTAACGATTGCGTTTTTTTTCCCAAGGAACGGTTGGCAACTCTAGGTGATCATCAATGCAACTTTCAGCCCTTTCTACTTTTTTTTTTTTTTTTTTTTTGCAGCAGACCTTTTACACCGTCTTCATAATAAATCCTCACTCTTGTGTATTTGGAGTTAAGAACAGTGTTCAGAAGCACTGAAGTTCTCTCAAGTAATTCATATCAATTTAAAGAAGTATGTGACCTTTTGGAGACGTGCAATAACTTGCACCTGTTTTTTTTTTTCTTGAATTATTTTTCAGTTTGAGAATAAAAGTTCACCTAGAGGTGAATCTGTAAAACCTTTAACTCACATCCTGTCACCTTTGACAGGATGCAGCGTGCATGTCTCTCTCATCCACGCCTCCCACATCTTGAACAGTCAAAATAATCCAGAGTTACTGTTGAAAAAGGGGCTCAGACCAGCTGCACTCGCATGTTTCACGTTCGTCTTTTCATCATTCCACACCCATAAACTCAAAATAAATCCAGTTGCAGTTTGTCAAAGAAACACAGTGGATGATTTCTAGCATTAAAATGACCGATGCTTATATTACATGCAGGGAAAGAAACGTGTTTGCACATTACCTCTAAAAAAAATAACATAAAGAAAAATGGTTGGAATGATCAAAGCTGATCCAAACCTCTAAGTGAAACAGGACATATGAAAGGTGGAAAAGCGTGTTTCCTGTAAGGACTCCAGTCAGAACCACACTGATGGAGGCTCTTAGAGGCTGCTGGGCTGCGTTCCTCTTCCTGAAGCTGTGTGATGAGATGTCGGGCGTATCGGGTGTGTGAATCGTCGTTAGAGTGATAGCTGGGAGCAGCGAGGCTCCTCTGATTCACAATGCGCTTGATTCGGCGTCGGCGTGACGCCCTCGCCATCAACATCCTGATTCCGTTCCGTCGACTGCCCGCCCCGCTCTCTGCCGCAGCTTGTCGTCTTCTCCATCTTCTGGATCTTTCCCTCCTCTTCTTGCGTCTCACTGTGCTCTGCAGGAAATCAGGATCATCTCAGCCATTCTCCGGCTTTCAGTTTGTTTTTCTTGAAGCTGTAGATCCTGCAGTGAAACATCCCTGGAGTTGGAGAGATGACACCCGGTTACTTTTCCTCCCGTCAGAATGTAGAGTGATGCAGAGAGGTCCCTGCAAAGTTATCACTCCCCAAAGCTTTATTTCAGCCATGTTTGGACAAAAACGTCACTCTGGCTGTAAAGTTGACATAAATCTGGAGTCCAGCCACATTTTGGTGGATAAGAAAGAGAAGTTCACGGGCTTTTGAAGCTTGTTCAGGTGCTTCTTAAAGTGTTGGTTGACTGGCTCGTTTGATGTGTTGCATGTAGGAGGATGTGGAAACATAACAACACTAGGAAGTGTCCCTCAGAGAGGCAGACCTCCGCCACAGCTCCAATCAGTCACCAGCAACAATAAGAACACCATATACACTAAAACAACATTGGCGTGACACGAGATCTCGTCCCATCCCTAGTAATAACGTGACCTCGTGTTTGTCTGCTTTTATAACGGCTCTTCTCTTTTCAAGTCAAGGAAAATCCAGTCCAGCCATGTTAAAGCTTTTAAAGAAGTGTTGATTTGTTTAATTCCTACAACCGTGGCTGTCTTCTGGCAGGGCGGCCCACCCCAGCACCCCGTCGGGAGGCGGCCAGGACGGCGAGGAGAACCCGGCGGCGCTGGCCGAGAGCTGCTTCCGGGAGCTGCTGGGCCGAGCGGCGTACGGAAACATGAACAACGCCGTGCGGCCCGTCCTGGTGTGAGTACCGGCCAGAACCACGTCCGGCACAGGTGTGCTGGTCCAGGCGAGGGGACAAGACCGCGAATAAGCCAGTCGTACACACACACACACACACACACACACACACACACACACCCCTTCCTCCTCTGTGCAGACTCCCAGCATGCTGGGGAAATTAAACGAGCTTTTCTTATCAGGGGTGGCTGCTGCACGGACGCAGCTCTCCGTCGCCGCCCGGTGACCGGCCCTTCCTCCCAGGGCTGAGGGATCCTTGCTGCCGCCGCGCTTCGCTCGCCGCTCAGCGCGGCTCATATAAATTGGTCAATGACTAAGCGAGCGGCGGCGTCCCGCTGAGATGCGGCGTGTCGCGGTGAGCCTCACGGCTCCGGAGGAAAGGCCACGTATGGGTTACTTAAAATAACAGCTTCCTGCGCTCGGCGCCGCTTCGCCTCTTGTACAGTGCGGCGGCGGTGGCGGCGGCGGCGGCGGCGGCGGCGGCGGTCTCACCTGCTCGTCTCGAGTCTTGGTTCAGCAGCAGTAAACATTCTCGACAGACAGGCGACGCTTTCAGAGATCAGGCAGAGAGAATCGCTGTCGGTGTGAAACAGCAGGGCTGAATCCCAGCTTCCACTGGAATCAGGTGTTCTGATGGCGTGAGCTTCTCCCCTGACAACACTGCAGGATCAAAGGTCGTGAGCTCATCTTTCCTTCATGCAGGTCAATAATTCCAGATGGTGGTTTGAGTCGTGACGACTTTCACACAGACTGTAAACAGTCCAGGAAACAGTTTATACAGACTTTCACACTGCCACAAGGAATATGAGCAATTAAAAAAAAAAAAAAAAAAAAGAGTTAAAAAAAAAAAACTTAAAAAATGCAGCATCTCAGAATTTTATTTTCTAGTAAGTTTTAACTGTTCGTCAAATCCAGTTCTGCTGCTAGCAGCAGAACTGTTGCATTTTTTTGCATTTTAATTGTTATTAATTTATTAATTAATTTAACACTGGCGTTTTAAAGCAGAATTATGCAACTTTCTTACCTCAGTAAATGTTTTTCAGTAAACAAAGACTTGTCACGGTGATTGGCCGGTCCCTCCACTCCCCCCGGGGTCTGGGTCCTGAAAACAGCGCTTGCAACTTTCAGAGGATCGACCCGACTACATCTGAGAGACCAAACCTGCTTTACGGCGCTCATACGGGAGGACAAGGATAAAAGCGCGTGAAACAAACATGAAACCCTCGCTAGCGTTAGCAACGCCACCCTGAGGTGCTCACGGATGGCAGAACCGAAAAGACAGAAAAAACCTTTGTCTGATGAGCGGAAAAAAAAAAGGAAGCGGGAGTGGAACGTTCTCTGCACGCGGGGCGGGGGTGGGGGGCGGGGGTGTGGGGGTGGGGGGGGGGGGGGGGGGGGTGATGTGGAGAACTTGTATGACTGAGCTTTCACTGGGGACCAGTAGGGGGAGCACTAAAGCAAGTCTTGCATAGTTCTCCTTTAACAGTAGGGTCATGAAAGCCTTGTCTGTTTCCATGAAGATGGCAAAAACCCTGAAAGCGATGCAGCTAGCATGTGCTGTGGCTGCTGTTGTGTGTTTTGTAATGAAACCACACACACACAGCAGTGTGCAGTACGTTGTGTAAAAGGGGCCTGAGTGTCATGACTGATTTACCGTCAGGAAAACCTTTTGAACGCAGCGTTTCTGGCGAAACAACATCCAGAGGAAATTCACTGAGATGCTAAAAGTCTTCATCCCTCCAGAAAGTCGGCGGATCATACAGGAAACCCGTACCTCTCGCTTTTCAGCCCTCGGCTCTGAATCCTCGCCTCCCAGAAGCCATCAGTGGGTATTTTACTCCACTCAGACCGAAATGTTTTAATTAAGTGTAGAAGGACCGCTGGCCAGTTCAGGCAGTGACCGGCCGCCTGATGTGGCCGTTAACGACGGTTCGCACCGTATTCAAGCCTGCCTGATCTGCAGGGGTCGCTTCTCTCTCCTCTCACTTCATCTGTCATTTGTCCCGTTGGATTTCCTCTTTGGCACTGAGGACTTTTTTTCCCACTGATTTTTGTTAAATCTTTTGCAGTGTTTCACTGCAGCTCCCTCTCTCTTTTCTTTTCTGCTTTTTTCCATCTTCAGAGCTTATTCAGGGTTTATCGGTGTTTCAGGCCATGTGAATGGCTGTGAGCACCAGTCTCAGGGATGAGTGTGTCTCTAACGTCACGAGAGGATGGTCCCGTCTTCATTTCGGGTCTTAATTCTTGGAGCCGTGCCTGGAGGAGCCGCACCGCTCAGCCAATCTGCTTTTATATTGTTCTGAAGTTCAGAAAGAAGTCTGAGCCTAAATCATCTGGGTCCGGGTTCTCTCATGCCCGGATACTCGGCTCCGCATTAGGGCCACATCAGAGGATGATGAATTACAGTCCCGAGGATTCTGTCTCTCCGTCTCCCCTCATTTAGCTCCTGTCCCACTTTAAAGTCCCGCCGCCGCCGCCGGGGACGGTCAGGTGCTTCATTAGCTCTGTGACTGCAACACAGGCTGAAGACACATGCACTTAATGTCCTAGAATATAACATTATCTGTCACTTTGTGGTAAATGTGGAGTCTTTTTAACTTCACTTTTGCTTTTGGGAAGCAGTTTGAACAAATCTTTGAACCCTTAGAGGCTTTTGCTGATCTGTGGAAGTCTCAACGTGCAAGAAAAAGACAAGGAAGCTGTCAGGTCATGAAATGCACTGTTCTCCTCAGCAGTCAGTCATGGAGTTTGAAGTTTCATTAGAAAGTTCTCTTCAGTTGTGCTTTACACAGTTCAGGAACGTTCTGGTTCTGATGAGTTGGCCATGTACCTGAATATTTATTTATTTTTTTATTTTTTGGACAAAGTTTTAGTTGAAGTTATTTCTTGAATTGATGGTGAGTATTTTAGCTGAAACATCGGCCTCTGCTCTCTGCTGACACCCAGTCAGTGCACACACACACACACACACACACACACACACACACACACACACACACACACACACACACACCCCTTCCTCCTCTGTGCAGACTCAGGTTCAGTGTTTACAGGAGGCAGTTAGTGTGTTCCTGTTTCTTCCGCTCTCTGCCGTCCAGCGCCCCCTGCAGGCCAGACTCCTCCACACCGTCCAGATCAGGGCAGTCGACCTGTTGGATTGATTTCAGTTTGTATGATGATGCTTCAGGATCAGTGTGTGTCTTCTCCTGATTCGGTCCTGTCAGAATAATGATCAGACGCTGATCTTCTACTTCCTGTTGTCTTCCTCGTCAGTTGGCCAGTAGCAGAGAGCAGGCGCCGTTTTCCTGCTTCTCTCCTCACCTGCAGCGGCGCTACGCTGCCGGTCCCGGTCTCTGCGGATCAGACCAGACGCCTGGTCTCTGCAGGACGTCCGTGTCCATCCTGTCCACTGCCTGATCCACTTGAGGGCGAGCTGGAGAGAGAGGCGGCCACACACACACACACACACTGTCCTCAGACGGCAGGATGAGGGAGGAGGCTGGGCTTCCCGCTTCCCATTTCTCTGATTTCTTGCGTTTGCCGGCTGAAGCAGCTCTCCTGATTTCCCCGCCGTCCCTCAGTCACGGTCACTTCTCATTCGCAGCCGATTCACCCCCCCCCCCCCCCCCCCCCCCCCCCCCACCAGATGGTGTTTACACATGTCTGCTCCTTGAGCTGCTGCAGCAGTGAAGTTCTGACTTTGAGCTGCAGTTTGGTGTTCTCTCTTCAGAACCCCTCCGCTGCAGAGGAAACTCTTCACCCTCTTTTGTGCCGTGCTCCTCTTCCAGCCTCTCAGGGCTTTTGAAGGAACGTCTTTCACATTTCTCGGACTTCCTGACATCCGTGTCTCATCTGAGCTGCGCTGCATCCTCCTCCTGCTTCTTATTCAGGCTGTTTTGAATCGGTAAATTCAGGTATATGACTTATGATCAGATAATCCTAAATGCGGCTTTTCGTTGCGTACATGTCATCTCTTGGCCACAGGCTTTGGAGTTGCATTGTGTGCAGGTGCGATCGCTGCATCGAACAGCAGATATATCCACGCCTCTCAAGGCCTCGCCGTGAAATCTGAAGGTACGATTCCTTGAGAAGAGAGCCGCACGCGCTCACATTACTGCGCTCCTGTCTGAGTTTCTCCCAGAATTAAACATCCGCTGCTCTTCGCGGCCGCGCCCTGAGTCTGAGAGCGAAGCCAGCTCCTGCAGCGATGAGGAGGGAGGGGGGGTCTGCGGACTATAAATAGCATGGATTGGGGTTAACGGGGGAGAAGGAGGGTTTTGGGGGGGGGCGATTGACGTCATTGTGATGAACAGTTCTCAGAGCTCCATCTCAGTGGTCTTTATCTTCCTCCCTGCCTTCCTACCTATTGCTCCGTTCCTCAGTGTGACGTCCTCATTTCATTCCTCTGATTTGTTCTGCCTCATCTGCTTTATTCACCTCTCATTTTGCTCAAATTCAACTGATCACAGTCAGAAGTAGCCTCTCTTTGCCTCCCCTCCCCGTCGAAATAAGACGTTGCTGCGATCAAACCCTGAACAGCTGATCTGCCGGTCGGCCTCCAGCTGAGCTGACTCTGACGCTGCAAGTTCCAGACCCATCAGTGTGCCTCGGCCTGAACGCAGAGCTCCTCCGGTGGATAAATGCTGCTCTGCTCAGAGCCAAGCCATCAGCTGTGCTCTGCGTTTGAAGTCTGGCCACTTGAGATTCGCTCCCGCCCCGGATCTCTGCTCCCGGCTCTCTTACCTTCAAGTGGAAAACAATTCTTCACATTTCAGCTCAGGGGTTCTAACTACGGCCGGCGGTTTCGTCCTTTCACTTAAATACGAAGGACAAATTGTCATGAAGACACATGCGGGCCTGTTTGTATTCTTAGCTCCAGGGCCGGCGTGAGGCTGAGGCAAACAGCCGGAGTAGCTTCAGGATGAGTTCCCCTTCCCGCTGCAGGTGGAGACCAGGAAGCCGTCGCTCCGTCTGCGGCGGCGTCTCTGACACCGGGGCCATCTTGTTTCTCTGTATCATCTCCTCCTAAAGTCCGCTCCGAGTTCAAGCCGTCAGTCATCGGCTCACTCTTCATGCAGCAGATAGATCCTCCTCTGAACCATCTGATTCCGTCGGTTTTTCCTCATTCTGCAGTTTCACAGCTGAGATGTGTGATCAGGACCTAAAGCATGTCATTGATCACAGGCTTCAGTGGAGTCATAGAACAGCTCAGTCTTTTCTGTTGTGTTCCTGGATTCCATGCGGGTTTATTTTTTGGCGCCACTGTGGAGTAACCAGAAAAACAAATACATGCCTTTTGTTTTGTTTTTTTTGTTGATGTTTTCAGGCACCTGGACCACCACCACCTGTGGGACCCCAATGAGTTTGCCGTGTCCTGCTTCAGGATAATCATGTACTCCATTCAGGTGCGGCACGCTGAACGCAGGACGGTGGGGTTTGAGCAGTGAGGCTCATACATGGAACTTGACAGGTTTTAGCCTCGGTTCATTGATTATGAACCTCATTCTGGTTTGTGACCGTCATGCAGGAGACGCTCTCAGTCACTGTCCCTCAGAGCTTCATTCATAACTGTTGTCACTTCGTTTTGCTGCGTCTCGAACGGCATCGGTTTTCTCTCATTTGCATGAAATGCAGATTAGCTCACAGTGAAGGATCACATTACAGCCTCTTCTTTTCCTCCAGAAAGCACATTTTGATCCTGTAGATTAACTGAGCTGTAAATGACAGCAGTGCTGTAAAGCTGTGTGAAGGAGGAAAGTTTAAATTGCACTTGGATCCTTTAAATAGGATTTAATGTCACCTTAACACACTTGATCAGCGACTTGTCCAGCAGAAATGCTATTGAGACGGTGTGAAGGCGCGTTCTGGATTCTTTTCTGTCAGATGTGATCGCAGTGGATGGAGTATCGGCCCGCCCTGACCTGTCTGTGGTTCTCCAGGCGCAGCATTCGCACCACGTCATCCAGCAGGTCCTGAACCACCTGGACACGCACAAGAGGAACACCCCCCGGGTCCGGGCCGGCATCGTGCAGGTGCTGCTGGAGACGGTGGCCATCGCCGCCAAGGGCTCCGTCGGTGAGTTCAGAGTGAAACCAGCCGGGTCTGACTTCATGAATCCATGAGTGAGGAAGAACTCTGCAGAGTTTTTTTACTAATTAACAATTCCATTCAGTGAGATGAGAAGCTATGATTTTTTTTCAGTACTCTGCAGTGGAAATGACGTCAAGGTGTAAATTAGGTGTTAATATAAACACCTCCCACTGCAGGAAAGACTCATTCTAC
The DNA here is from genome assembly GCF_902148845.1 of Salarias fasciatus. NCBI lineage: Eukaryota > Metazoa > Chordata > Actinopteri > Blenniiformes > Blenniidae > Salarias > Salarias fasciatus. The sequence continues at coordinate 29,782,676 of NC_043762.1, forward strand.
ACTTTCCACTCCTCTCAGTCCGAAGAGGAGCGTTAGAGCTGCTGCAGTCCAAAGATTCATTCATAAAGGATGATAGAGAATCACCCGGAGAGCGCTGAACTCTGGGTTTTGACAAAACAGAATGTGTCCGCAGTGTTGGTTTTTTGTGTGTGTGTCATGTTTGGAACCGTCCCACAAGCTAGACAGATATATAGTTGCAGTCATAAATAGTGATAATTCCATTCTGATATCTTGGGAGAAGTGAGTAAGTTGTTTGAACCGGGTGACGGTGGAGGATCAGAGGTGTTCTGCTGTTCCTCATCGTCACGTTCTCTCTGCGTGTGGCTTCAGTCCGCTCAGCCCTCAGGATGTGTTAATTGCCTGCAAACTTAATCAGAAAGGTGTTTTCACCTCTTCAGAGGAGGAGACGGCGGATATAAACACAAACTGTTGATTACCAAAAAAAAAAAACAATTGCTGAGCTTCATTTGGAAGAATTCAGCAGAAAAACGTGTTTTAACGAGTTCATCTAACGAGTTCATCTTTACTTCCACCAACCCGCGCTTCCGCTCGGCGGTGGGGAAACAAAACGCTCGCCGCTCCCCGTGGAAAGGAATGATCCAGGAGTCTAACAGAAGCGACTTGTTCAGCTTCGAGAGCGGAACCTCGACGGCTCCCAACCTGTGGCTGGGTACAGTATGGAGGCCTGCAGGCTGAAAATAGACGGCGCAGACGCCCACCTTCCCACATGCCTGGTATTAACGAGCATCGCAGGAACACCTCGGTGTTCCGCGCACTTTCAGCACGACGCCGAGTGGAGAATCAAACCTGAAGTTCTCACTGCTGTTCCTGCAGTGTAAAGAAATGAATCCAGCATCATTACTTCACTCTTGAAGTTATTTGTGTTTTTTTCTCCTGATTGTTTGATGCACATACGGTTTTCTGTTCAGTGTTATTGACATGCTTGTTAATACCAGGCATCGCTTTAATCCAGACATCTGCTGAAGGACCAGAAACACAGAAGCTTCAAAGATTTTTAACCTTTTCAGAAATTATAAACACATTTTGAGACGTTAATCTTTCAGGTTTTGCGTCTCCTGAATAACTGAAGTGGGGATATTTATCTCCAGATTTCCACCATGAAGCAGTGTAACGTTTATTAAGTTGTAGCTGCTGTGTAAGAAATGCTGAGAAAGCCTCCCCACCTTGCAGGACTGTGGGGTTTCTGACCGTGAGGAGGCTCTGAATCCTGATGTTTCTGTTTTTCCGGTCGCTCCGGCTGCCGGCTGGAGGATGTGGCAGGTCTGGGTGGTGTGGTGACGGCGTAGCTGTGTAGAGTAGCAACACCGTGACGTGGAACTGTAGAGTAGATGTTCAAGAAACGGGTCAAACTACACAACAGTGGAAATACAGCTTTAAAAAATCTCAGTCTGGTCGTGTGTCTTTAATATCCAATGAAATCATCCAGTAGGAAAACAGCCGAGGTGAATTAATTGAGATTCCTAAATTGCTTTCTGTGCCGCTGTGCTGACAGCTGCTGGCTCTGATTCAAGGATCATCACATCAGATGTTTGTGCTCCCTTCACAAACATACACAGCTTGCCTTTGTCCCGGTTCACGTGCGCGTCTGAGGGATTGATCTGCCACCTCCGTCACGTCGCCTCCGTCACCTCAGGAGGCGAAACGCAGAAACAGCCGGGCTGCTCCCCCAGTCAGTCGGTTATTCCCGTTTGTAACCTGAAATGTTACTGTTAATGTGTAATGGTGTGTGTGTGTGTGTGCGTGTGTGTGTGAAGTGAGTGGAAGCCTGGCGGCGCCACAGGCCGACGGTGATGCAGTCGGCACTGGCTGATAATCTGAGGTGTTGCTTCTCGTGACAGAGTGAATTAGGACTCTGCGGCGGTCGGGAGCGTCCGGCCTCAGGAGGGTTCCGTTGATTTACGGACGTATCTGCTGTAAGATGTTGAGTTCGATGCGGTGAAGCTGCTTCCTGTCAGGAGACGTGTTGGTTTGAACAGGCGACGGTGGAGCAGTGTTCAGGTTTACTTCCAGGGTTCGACACTGAGCCGTAAAATAATCAAATAGTAAATAATTATGTTTTTAATGACTAACAGATACATTTCTATAGATGTTTAGTGGTGTATTTATTTAGCGAATCGTTGTGTCCTGCTAACTGGGTGAATCAGCAGCTGCCGGGCGGCGGCCTCTCTGCAGTCCAGTGAATGTAACGGGACGCTGTGCTGTGTGGCGCCAGGCCCCACGGTGCTGGAGGTGTTCAACACGCTGCTCAAGCACCTGAGGATGAGCGTGGACTTCGAGCTGGGCGAGAGCTCCCGGAGGAACTCGGGCTCCAGCGTGTCGTCCGGCCGCGGCAGGGAGAGCGACGAGCGCATCGTCCAGAACGCCATCATCCAGACCATCGGTGCGGCGCCGCCCTGCTCTCAGCGCTCGTCCTCGCTCGCAGAGATCACACACACTAGAGCTAACGCTGCCCCCCCCCCCTCCAGGATTCTTCGGTGGAAACCTGCCAGACTACCAGCGGGCCGAGGTCATGATGTTCATCATGGGTAAAGTTCCGGTGTACGGGACGCCCTGCCACACCCTGGACACCGTCAAGATCGGGTGAGTCACACACTCGCTATCCAGACCCCCCAGGTCCCCCCCCCCCACCCGCCCAGCATGGTCCCTGATGTCTCCACTGCTCCTCTAGTGGACAGTCAGTGCCACTGCCATCTGGACGGAAGTAGTTTTACTAAAATGGCACCTTTTTTTTTTAACCAAAGCAACGTCTAATACCCATCAGAATGAGGCAGCAGTCAGTAAGCTCACACACACACACACACACACACACACACACACACACACACCTGGAGTGGAGTGCAGCTTTAATCTGTCCTCACTTCACATCCCGGACCCCCCGCGGTGATCCGGCTTCTGGGTCAGCGAGGCGAGGAGGAGGAGGACAGAAAAGCAGGCTGAGCCGTCGGGTCTCCGGGGTGCAGGAGGAGATAATCCCAAATCAAACGAACGCCGCCGCCACCCCCAAAACGCCGTCTTCCCTCCTCTCTGGGTGATTGCTGAGGGGAAGACATTAGAGTCTGCAGTCTGTTGCTGAGCGGAGGAGCGACCTGTTCTTCAAACACATAAACCTGTCGCCATTAAAAACAGAACGCTGTTTCTGGGAACCTTCCTGTTCTTCTCAGAAACTCACGGACAAAGGATTCGATGTCTTTTTCTTCGGCTTCCGCAGACATGATAAAGACTCTCCTGTTAAGTGGTGTGTTTGTGTGGAGCCACTTGAAGGAGAAGGGACGGATTTCAGTGGAATGTTGGGCGGTTTTCCAGGACGGAGCAGTCGTGTCCCCGTCCAGGACAGCGTTCTCCCTCTGCAGAGCTGTGAGGGTCTGTGATGCTGTGGTTCTGTGTGTCTCAGGCATCAGGGCACCAAGCGGATCCAGACCATGCTGCTCAGCTCCCTCATCATGGTGAGTCTCTCTGCGCTCCGCAGAACCTTTCCTCCTGTCCTCGTGCCTTTGAGCCTCGGCGACCTGTCGGGAATCCCTCCGGAGACTTCCTGCTAACCGGACACAGGGGTGAGGCGGGCTGATCAGAGACGGTCAGAGGTCACGGGGCCCTGTGGCTCTTCTCGTTCTTCGATGTAACTCGTGGGGAAATGTTCTCGGTCTCCAGATCCCAGAGGTGAAAGGTCACAGTCATCACCTGCATTTACCATCTTCACCAGGTTGTGAAGTAGAGGAGGATCAGTTTTATCGCCCATTCCAGGGTTTTGGACTGTGGTAGGAAACAGACCAGGGTAGATTCCTCACTGCACAGGGAGAACATGCAAACTCAATCAAATAAACTTCTGAAGGCTGAACAAGTAAAAGGAGATTGTGTTCTAGAATTCATATAAAAACACAGATTCATTCATCTCTAAAATGTTGTGTTGAAACGAAACGTAAAGAGTTAGATTCTGATAAAGCTCCAGCATCAGACACCAAATTCATCGACTCGAACAACCGAGTGACAAACTGCATGTCACCTGGATTTAGAGCCGACTCGTTCAGTTTGATTGAAACATTCCTGACAAATCTATAAAAGCAGACAAGTAATTTTCCCCAACATAACTTTAAAATAATTACAAATGCTTCTGAAGTCGGTTATGCCGGTTCAGTATCATGTAATCCATTTTATTTTTGCGTCTGCGTGACGTTGCTCCTGTTATGTAACGCAGTAATCGACAGTAATCGTCAGTTTGAGGATGAACTCTCCAAAATCTCCACCGAGCCGTTTCCTTCGCCCCTCAGAGACCCTCGTCTCTCACATGAGAAGACACAGGTGGCGCCGGCGAACCGGCAGTGACACACACACACACACACACACACACACACACACACACACTCGCTCCTTTCCCGCAGCCTCGTGCACAGCGGCGGCGGTCCGTGCGCGCCCTCCTGACGGCGTCCAGCTGTCCTGGGCTCGCCACCACCTGCTTCTTGGTGCAGCTGAAGGAGGGGTCGAAAGGTCAGAGTATTTATAACGCCGTGCAGCTGCAGATGTGGCCGAGCAGCCGCGGGTCGGGGGGAGTGAGGACAGTGTGTGTTGTAGCAGCATCCATGTCGGGCGGAGCAGATATAGCCTCTGATTCTGGATTCACACATCATTTCGCTGTGATCCAGTGAAGACACCCGGCGCCTCTGCTCCCGCTTCGAACCCACAGGAAGCCACTTCGATTCAGAGGTCTGGTCCCAGAACCCCCGGCTAACACACACACACACACGCACACACACACACACACACCAGAGCAGGTTAAGGCAGAGTAATTGCACGTGGCGACCCGTGAAGCCGCCGCGCTCCTGCTGTTCACACAGATCATAAATCATCCCGTCAGCGACACGCGGCGGAAAAGGTCAACATTTGGACAGTTTCACTGCCGCCAACGCAACCTTTAAGCTCCGCCGCGCCGCCGCTCGCTCATCAGGGCTGCGCCCGCGGATTAATGGCGGCGTGCTGTGATAAGTCGGCCCTCACCTCCCCCCTCTGCCTCAGGTGACCTCGGGCTTCAAGTCCAAGTCCATGGCGGCGGCGCTGCCGGCGCCCTTCCTGGACCCGCTCTTCTCCATCTCCCTGATGGAGGACAGCGAGCTGAGGCAGCTGGTGCTGGAGATCCTGCACAACATCATCGATCGCCACGACAACCGCGCCAAGCTGCGCGGCATCAGGTGCGCCGCGGCCGCCGCCATCCGCGTCTCCTTCTGGCGTCGAGATGGAAATAAAAACTGAACTTTTCTTTCGTCTCTGTTGCAGAATCATTCCTAATGTTGCTGCATTGAAAATCAAGAGAGAGAAGATCTCCAAACAAGACGTGGCGTTCATGAAGAAGGTAGAACACCTTCGTCCTGGACTGCTTCTCAACAGTCAGCCTCCTTTCTCTAACTGAGATGATGCACTGATACATGACGGACGCCACGTCCACGGTGAACATGACGGCAATTTAACTTGGTCTCCTGCAGATCAAGGTCGTAACAGCAACCAGGTGTCCTCTCTCTCTCTCTCTCTCTCTCTCTCTCTCTCTCTCTCTGCTGTCAGGGGTCACTGATGGGATCTGATTGTAATTCATTACAGATGAATGGAAGTCATCGGCCTCTTCTCGCCATTAGACACCATGTCAGGCATACAAATGCAGGAGCGGCGCTCCTTTCTCTCCGTCTGCTCCGTACAGACCGCCGCCTCGTAGCTCGGCCGTCAGACGCACCGGGCTATTTTTAGGCCGATTCAGAATTAATGGGATTAATCCTTTCACTGGCATTTGCATTTCCCAGCACAATGGGGTTTTTCATTCACACCACGGAGGATGGAGCCGCTGCGGAGCGGAGAATTTTCCAAATGGGGGCGATTAATTAAGCTTCCAGTCCGCCGGAGCGTTTTGTGGAGTAAGCTGTTAAGTTTTAGTCAGTGAAATGTCATGAAGACGGAAAGCAGAGAGTCAGGTTCCACTTTTATTTGATGTGGGAATACTGCCATATTACTCATCGGTAATGGGGAAACAGGTCCACACACACACACACACACACACACACACACACACACACGTTTTGTGGACTTGGCTTCCATTAATTCAGCAAGAGAAATGTCACAAATGAGCACGTCTTTATGCTTTTAAAGCCTTCGTGAGTTACTTCCCAGGAAGTAACTCACGAACAGAAGCAGTCTTCCCAGAATGCCGAGTGTTGAAGAGACTCTTCAGTGTTGATCAAAGCCGAAGTCTCCTCCCTCTTTTGCCCATGAAGGTGAAAATCGATAGTTCTCCGTGGCTGCTGACCACCGAGGCTTGCGCCTCTGGAGGGGTTCTGTTCGGGGTCGTTGAGGTCGGCTCCGTTCCGACCTCGCCCCGCTTGAGCCAGTCGGATGCTTGTTGCCGGGGGCAACCCGAGACCCGAGTCTTCCCTCCATATGCCGGCTGCGTCCCGGCTGGTCCAGCTCCCGCTCGCTCCAAAAGCTGCTGCTTTCCTTCTATGATCTAATTAAAACACATTTCCAGCACATAGAAATAAAATGATTTGAGACTAATCCTGTTTTCCTCTTTCCTCTGCCAGTTATCAGTCGTGTCAGGGTATTGTTGGAAAATCTCGCCATTCTCTTCATTTTTCTAACTCTAAATCGTGTCTGTAAAGCACATCGCGGTTGTGACTGGAGACGTCCATTCATTCCTCACACATGGCCTTTCTCATATGAACCCGAGCTGCTGGGTGGCTGGTCCTCCGTCCTGGAGCTGGCAGCACTTTGCCATCAAAGTATCGCCTAAATTCTCCTCAATGCTAAAATAGTCATATTTAAAATCACAAGCATCCTTCTGATGTGCGGATGCTTGACACTGATAGTGATATTTCTTGTTAAAGAGCACAAAGAATGAAAATGAATCAGAACATTTTTCAGGAGTAAAGTAAATTCTTGATGTTCAGAATGTGGCCACAGAATCCTTTAATCCACAATAGTCCCTCAGTATACTCAACGGCATTAAAAATGAACACATTTATTTTAAACTGCACAGCAGACCATTGAAAAAGGAACAAAAAGTCTTGTTATTCTTACTATTTTGAAGTTATTCATTTAGAATTGTCAGATTTTTAATCTGTTTTACTGCCATGAACACCCCTCTCTGCCTTTGTTCTGTCACATTGTCTTTTCTTATTGTCATTTTCTTTTAGATTTACATTTCTCTTAGCTCTGAAGCGATTATAGATATGTGTGGATTACCGTACATCCTCCTCAGGAAAAATAGAGCATATGAGGTGACATTCCCTCGCTGATCACAGCGTCTTCTCGCCGTTTGTCCTCCAGCACGGCCAGCAGCTCTACCGCCACATCTACCTGGGCTGTAAGGAGGAAGACAACGTCCACAAGAACTTCGAGCTGCTCTTCACCACGCTCGCCATTCTGACCATCGAGCTGGCCAACGAGGAGGTGGTCATCGACCTCATCCGGCTCGCCATCGCTCTGCAGGTGGGCCTGACCGCCGTCTTGAGGAGACGGAACACCCTCGGGGGCTTTTCTAGAACGTCCTCACTTCAGGACACATTCCCGCCATCAGCTGCAGGGTTCTGAATGCTTTTAGACTTTTGATTTAATTGAAAGTAAAAGCCTGCTTCATGTGACACAGAAGGTGTGAAGTCGGTGTGCAGCACGTCGTGACGCCCGTCTCAGGTTCGACCTTTATAAATGTCACGGCGGTACAGATGCCAGCGAACATCTGTTCTTATTCAGGACGTCTTCAAATGGCTGGAGAGCAATAAATATGAGCGAGAAATTAACTTTAAGACAGAGCGAGAGGAAAGAAAGCAGCTTCAGTTCTCTGCCAGTGTAGGAATTCATCCAAGGAGAGTTTCTTAAAAAGACAATCTAAAAGACCAAGGACTCCACAGAAGGCTTGTCAGGTGTCTTTTTAAATTCTGGAAGAAGAAAAGCTCAGTTCATGAAATCCCTCCAGCAGGAAGGAAAAGCTTACTTTGCCAGAATCATCCGGCCTCCTGTTTGACCTGCAGTATGAGGAACCGGAGAGCTCCGGAGCTGGACTCTGCTGGAGCCACATCCTGCTCCACTTGTTTCCTCCAGCTCACTGTTCACCAGCAAACTGTCCAGAACTGCACAAGCTGCTGTCTGATCATGCTGCTAGTGACCGCATCTTCATCTTCAGTGGAAGCAGGGTGTGGCGACGGGCGCTAATTACATAAGGGAAGAATATCCCTGGATGTTGGTGTGAAAAACGACCTTCAGAAAAACAGAAGTGCTTCTTGTCTGGTCTGTGAAGGACATGGCTCTGGCCAACGAGGAGAACATGCCCATGTCCATCCGCTGCGGCATCAACGCCTGGTGGCCGCGTACCTCAACTTCCTGGGCCAGATGATCGCCAACCCGCCGTTCTGCCAGCACGTCAGCAAGGTCGTCCGGAGCCGCCGCCGCCGCCGCCGCCGCCGCCGCCCGCCGCCGAGCCCCTGTTGTTAAACGCTGTGGTTTCATCTCCAGGTCATCGAGCTGAGGACGCTGGACGCGCCGTATCTCCTGCCTGAGCACACCTTCAGAGACAAGTGTCCGTGAGTCTTGGGTTTCACGCTGACAGAGACAGAAGTCGTCCTCCTCCGACGTGCTGGACACAGACGTGACGCTCTTCACCCATGTCTTCCTCCAGACTCCCCGAATCTTTGGACAAAGACGACAAGCAGCTGTTTTTCCAGACGGCGGAAATGGCGGAGTGTCTGGCGGGACCGGGGTACAACTCGGAGAGGCTGTCCATTCCCTACGTCCCCCAGGTGACAGGTGAGACCCAGCAGGTCTTCCTCTCGAGTCTTCCCCCAGGTGGAGGAGGGGCTGCAGCGAGATAGGTGGTCTGAGGCGTGAGACCGGCAGACCTCCCTCCGCCCTGACCGGCCTACTGTTGCGCTAACGGCGGCCTGCTTCTGTCTTCCTGTCACGCTCTCACTCGGCTCCAGTGCTGTACACAGTAGGGAAAATCCTCCACAGGTGCAAGCAGACGTCCAGAGGTAACGCCAGCTGTGGATGTAGCTCCCCGCCGTCCCGATAGATGGTAGAGGTGGAGCTCTGCAGTCATTCTCCAAGGCCTCAGCAGCTTAAGCATACTGTTTTTACATTTAAAACGGCAAATAGTGATGATTTGTTTTGATAAACCTGCAAATCATCTACTGGAATACGGAGAGGATGTTAGAATTAGTTTTGTTTGTTGTATTTTAAACGAAAGGCCGGCTGAACACTGAGCCTCGGTCGACCCAGCCTGTAGAGGGAAGCGCCCCGCTCTGTTCCACTAGCTGCTGCTGTTAGATGTGTTTTAGCTTTTCTAGAACCTGTAGACGTCAGACTGTGTGAAGTACTGAACCTGATGCTGATCTGAGAAACTGTCTTGCCTGCATTGCTCTTGGACCTGTTCTGGTGAGTACTCGTTCTGCATGTAGACCATCTATCTGGACGTTTTGCTTCCTTTTAGTGCTTAATGCTGTTAAATGTATGGAATTTATTTTTAATAGTGCAAAGCTTCAGGTTCCTTTTCTCTCAGGAAATAAAAGCCTGAATTGGTGTCAGATTCCTGACTGCAGTAATCAGGTTAAGGAGGCTGCTCTGTGTCCATCACTTCCTGAATGAATGGATGAATCGAACCGCCGGTTCGGCGCTCGGCTCTTTTCTTTTCCGCCCCTCGCCCGGTCGGCCATGTTGACCTTCACTGATGACCTTGACCCGACGCTGCTGCATGACTGGCTGCTGCTGTTCGGCTTCTGTGGCTGAAAACCCGCGAGATCGAGGCGGCGATGTTGAGAGAAGCAGGCAGAGCCGATAGTGGAGTCTGGAAACGTCCCTGATGAAGGACGGAGGGGCGTGTGGCGGTCCTCAGCCACGCTTCACAGAGAACAGGGCGAGTTCAGGCCAGAGGCCTTCCTGCTGCTCTCATGTGTCGTGGAGCTTTTTTCTCCGGCATGATGAAGACATTTTAATTTCGCGTTTGGTTGTGCCGGTAGAGAACTCCCGTAGCTTCGTCTCTGAGAGGCCTGACAGGCTCTGACTGGCTGTGCTCCTGCAGACGAAGACCGTCTGACCCGGAGGAAGAGCTTCGTGGACACCATCTCCCTCCAGGTGGACATCATGTCCAGCAGCCTCCCGGACAAGGTCAGTGAGTCCGTATTGCCGTGGTGGGCGTGGCCTGCAGCCTGACGCCGCTCCTCTCGCCGTGTGTCTGCAGGCCCAGCTGGCTGAGGAGATCACCTTCGAGACTCTGAAGAAGGCCATCGGTGAGTCCAGCCTGTCTTCACTGCTTTTAGAGGTGTGGTGAACTCTTCCCACTGGAGCTGTGTTTGGGTCTGTTTTCAGATACGACCGTTTGGAGGAGCAGGAGAGAGAGAAGAGGCGCCAGGTGGGAAGTTCCAGAAAGCGCCGTTCGAGGAGATCGCCGCCCACTGCGAGTCCAAGGTACCCCTCTACGACGAGACCCTGAATTCCTTCCTGAAGTCCGTCTCGCCTCCCGCTCACTCTGAACGCCCTGTCCCCTCAGGCCACCATGCTGCACGACCGCCTCGCACAAATCTTCGAGCTCACGATCCGGTGAGTGGTTCCAGCTGGAGGCGTCTTCCTGAAGAGCATGTTTAAAGACGCCTTTCTGAGCCCGTCTCTCCTCCCCCCAGGCCCCCCCCCAGCCCGTCCGGAGTGGTGTCCGTCTCGGCGGGACACGCCCAGCACCAGTCCGTCCCCGTCTACGAGATGAAGTTCCCGGACCTGTGTCTACTGAACACATCTGCAATAAGTCCAAACGCCGAGGGAGAACCACGCCGTCGCAGCCTGTATTCCCGTCTCTCTGTATCCATCCAGCGGGGGGCGCCGTCACCGAGGCAACCTGCAGCAAGAAACCCACCGTCCCAAAACCTTAAAGCATCGTGAGCCTCTCCCCGAAAACTAAACCCAGCTTTTCAAACCAGAACAGGATCTGACCTCGGTTGTTGGTTCTTATCAGTCAGCTGACGCTTTGCACCTTGTACAGCTCTCCCTCCCTCTCTCTCTCTCTCTCTCTCTCTCTCGCTCTCCCTCTCTTAGGAAATAGCTAAAGCAGCTTTAGGAAGAAGCGGTGAAGCCAGCTGCAGCTCACACTCCGCCTCTTTCCACTGTCTGCGGTCGTGTTTCTCAGTAGGCGTTAATTCGTAGACGTGCACTATCTCAGCTGTGGACTCTAATAAACGTTCAGTGTTAGGCCTGCCGCTCAGCGCAAACCGTCCTCGCTGTTAAACCTGCGCTGTTTAGAGGTGATTAAACTTCAGAACGGACTTCAGCACCGAGGAGGAGGAGGAGCATATGAACTAAACTTCTCTTTTTTATCTTCATCATTATTCAAACCTAATTTTTTGGAGGCAGAAACGTTGCTGTTGCCACCTGTGAGCTGTGAACTTTAGATTTGTGGGAAAAGGTCGCCGGAGGTCAGTGTGAAGGAGCTGCAGGTGGAGCGGAGAGGCATGTGTCGGTTTACCAGCAGCTGTTTGGAACAGAGCTGAAGCAGGTCTTCCTCAGAGACGTTCAGAAGCAGACACTCATCGTCCAGCTGAAGCTGAAACTGTCCCACCGGTTTGGGTGAAAGAGACAAATGTCTCTGATACTGAGGACTGGGGATTTCTTAAAGGAAGCTCTAAGAACAGGTTCTTAATTACCGGATACATATGAAACACAAAGTTGGCAGGCTTCTCAGCGTGTTTTGTGGCCAAAGACAGAAGCTGCTCCTGCTCCTGGATTCCAGCCCGTCTGGATCTGTGACTGTGGGAGCTGCATGTTCTCCCTCCCTGCTGGACGCTCGTCTCCAGCCTCTCTGAGGCAAAGCAGACACTCTTCCAGCAGCGTCCTCAAGGTCACATTCTGCCTGCGAGAGTGCGAGCAGGAGGCTTTTGGACTGCGATGCTGGTGTTGGCCCGGCTGCAGCTGTGATCGGTAATAACAGATGGTTATCAGAGTTTTCCTCTGATCTGCGCCCAGGATGGGAGGCAGATCTGTGCAGTACCTGCTGCGTGCGTGCGTGCGTGCGTGCGTGCGTGCGTGCGTGCGTGCGTTCGTGCGTGTGTGGTATGAGCAGATGTTCGGAGCTCGCCGCTCTCTCTGCTTTATTCCAGGATGAAGGTCGGTACTTCCTCTCCACTCCACTGATTGGTCTGAATGTGAAGAAAAAAGTGGTTTTAGACGACGTTGTGTTGTCGGACACATCTGAGGAGTCCAGACATTCAGGAGTCGGAGACGGAGGACAGAGAGCTGGGAGGAGGAGGTGATGCTGTCTGGAGGTTTCTGATGGCTTAGTGGAGGATGCTGTTGTTGAAAGTAGGCAGAGGGATTGTCTTTGTCTTTGACCTTGAACTGGAATTGGTGTTTTTTTACGCGAGCTGGGTTGTTTCCTGGCGGCGAGCCAGGCACCATGTTATCCAGACGGTTGTATAATCTCTACACCGTAAGAGGAAACCAGTGTGGTCTTATTGTTTTCTAACCGTAGCAGCTCGTAGTCACGCCTTCAGTCTCCCTTCGGAATCAATCATTTCAAAGCCCGAACCTCCACACATCTGCAGACATTGTAATTTGACACCAGCCTCACCGGCTGAAATAACCCCGAACACCAGCAGTGAGCGAGGAGTGAGGCAGCAGCATGATTGGATCTCGGTCCCTGACGATGGCCTGGGCTAGCAGCGGGCATGTGGACTTGGGCTCAACAGCAGGCTGTGACTGGGCTCCACAGCAAGGGCCATGTGTGACTGGGCTCGCAGCAGGGTCATGTGACTGGGCTCAGAGCAGGGTACTGTGATCTGGGCTCACAGCAGGGTCATGTGACGGGCTCGCAGCAGGGTCATGGACTGGGCTGCATGCTGCTTTCCTCTCGTCTCTGTAGGTGTTTTGGAGCGACCCTGCTGGTTCTGGTCTTAGTGAACCCATGAGGCTTCATGGCGGGTTTGCTAGACGCGCACGTAGTCGTCCTTTGTCCTCGATGTGATATAACCTCTGTGGCTAAAACAGTTAGTTTATAAAGAGTCGGCTTCTTTGAGTTTTAAATAAAAAGCATGAGCAGAGTAGAATAAGCCTAGTGAGGATCTTTATGCTTTTGCGCCGATGTGCGTATGGACACGGCGTCACGTCTCGGATTTGAACTCTTGTGACGTACCGTCTTCGCTCTTAAGAACCAACTAACCACGTGATGTTTTAAATTTCATTTTTTTGCCATGATGCACTGAGTATACATGCTGAAAATAAATCCATCTAAACACGCCGGAGCGGACCGCAGACTGACGCTGGCTGAACCAGCACAGTGAAGACCAGCCGCTTCAGTCTGGAGGAGGGACTGTTCAGATGTGGCGCAGTACAGGATGAATGTGTCATTACAGCACTATATCATATATTTTTGTACGTTTTCTGCCGTCACGTATCACTGAAATGTTTGCCTGGTAGAGATTTTCAGATACTGGGAGACGTTTGCTACATGAAGATCAATGCTGAATTTTTTATATCCCTTTTGTTGTCCTCTCCTCTCGACACTGATAGATGATTCAGGGTTCACCGGGTTGGTGAGTTCATCAGCGAAATGTGTCTCCTGTTACATTCTTCAATCAAAGGGTCCCGAATAGCATTTCAAAACGGAGGTCCTGCGGGTAGAGGATTCCTGTTTTTTCTCTGTATTGTCATTAGAAGAGAAAGGTACTAAATATGTTGTTATTTAGTATTTTTGTTTTGTTTGAGTTATTTGAAGTGATTTCGAACATGGGCTCCAGAGTCATGAAAAAACCTGGAAAGATCAGTCTTTGAATTAATTGCCGCACTTCAAAACGAATTTCTATGCATGTTCCTTTAAGGCAGTCTGCCGTCGTCGCAGTATTATCTCCCACACCCAAGACGAGAGGAGCCAAACCCAAGAAGCCCCTCTGAGCCTGTCCTGAGCCCAGCCTTTAGATGATCTCTCAGCCTGAATGAAGAAGCCGGTGAGCGGTTGGAGCGGCGGAGCTCTGTGATCATGGTACGAGTAAACCTCCACCCGGCCCGGGCTAACGTCTGGTCCCGATGGATCTGAAGAAGTACTTTCATTGCTTCAGCGTTCTCGTTGTGGAAGAGTTGCATCTCGTCAGCGTTGCAGCTTCACGGCTGCTCTGCCTTATTTCATGATGCTGGACACAAAAAGCGCTTCATAAGTTTGATTTTGTTTCTTTTTCAAGATGAATTTTGTCGTTTACCAGCTGAGATCTGCAAAATGTCTTCAAAAAATAATAATATAATAAATATAATAAAACCTGAGCGTATTTTCTAATGTGTGTGATGCAGCGGTTGTATTTCTGTGCCAGTTTTAGAGATTTCAGGTGTCGCGTCTGTCTGCGTTTAGCCGTCAGTGACCAACCGCTAAAGCTCGGCTCTGTTCGGACGCGTCGGTAGCTTTAACCACTAGGTGGCGCCGAGGCTCGGCTACTGCTGCGGGTTCCAGGAGACGTTTCACCGTCTGCGATCGCGGTTTGTGCACGTTTCACATCGACAGGAGGAGATGAACGGCTTCCGGCTGTCGAATCAGCAATTCAGTTTAAAAAAAAATAAAAACTAATTTAAAAAGCTGAAGATTGTTTCTTCAATCGATCACATTAATCCCTCCACCGATTAATCTGCAGATTGTCCTCAGTGGAATTCGAGTTTCTCTCTGAACGGCAGCAAGCAGCGAGGCCTCGGCGCTTCATTACAGGGACTCTGTTTAACAGGAAGTCGTTGGTGTTCGTGTTTCAGAGACTAAATACAAGTATTTCTATCAGACTCTGCTGGCCGCTCCTGTCTTTCACTGCCCTCTGTTTGCTTTTCTTCAGATTTTTATTCCACAAGTTGACAAGATCCGTCCTCCAGTCACATTTTTAAAGTAAAAATAAAAATAAAAACAGTGAAAATCACAGTAAACGTTTGATTTTTGATGCCATTTCTATAAATTACACCTTTTTAAGAAACAAAAATAATCAGGGAAATCTGAAAACAGTCGTGGGCTTTCACTTTCCATCTTCCTCCTCTTCCTCCTCCTCCCCTCCCTCTTCCTCCTCTTCCTCCTCCTCCCCCTCCTCTTCCTCTTCTTCCTCCCCTCCTCCCCCTTACCTTCCTCTTCCTCTCCTCCTCCCCCTCCTCCCCCTCCTCCTCCTCCTCGCCTCCCGTCCTCACTGTCTCAGTGGACTGTGGCTCTCGGGTCCCCTCCGCACTCAGCCGGTGGTTGTGGGTTTGAATCCCGCTGATGTCGTGCTGGCTGTCCTCGCTGGAGGCCGGAGCAGGAGGCGGCGGCGGCGGCGGCGTCTCGCCCGACGTCCCTGCAGCAGTGGACTGCTCCTCCTCGCTCTGCTCGGGGTTCTCCTCACTGCAGACACAAACACAGCTCATGCGGCCATCTTGGAATTCCCTGCTCGCACTCGGCCCCCTGCTGAGCCTCACCTGTCTGGACTCCGCCCCCCCGGCGGCGGCCCGCTCTCCTCACTGGACCGAGGCCGGGCCCCGGGGGGGTTGGGGGGCCTGGCGGCCCGGCGGCCGGGCGGCCCCGGGCCCCGGCACCTCCGCGCCGGCAAGGCTGTGGTTGAAGCGGGCCGCCGCCATACACTCCGCCGTGGCCTGTCACACACACACTGCAGCTTGTCGCAGGCGGAGACGCCCTGACCTGAGAAGGCAGGAGGACACCGAGGGTCATGGAGAGCAGAAACAGTACTTCATTCAACAAACGTGGACATAGGAGTTTATTAATCCTATATTGTTTTAAAAACTCAGCTGGATGTGATTTTCGGAGACGACAGGTTTGGACTGCCGCACTCACATCGCGGCTTCCCGCTCTCGCAGGACACCTGAGGCGTTGAGCTTCCTGTCGGCTCTGCAGCCAATGGAGCCGATCTGCTTCAGGCAGCAGTGATGGAAGAAGCAGCACCTGAGGAGGAGCGGCGAGAGGCGGCGTTACCACGCATCCAGCTCCTCCAGGAGCTCAGAAACCATTAGGACGTCATGACTGGAGAGCAGGGAGGAACAGCTCAGGGTCGATGGGTCATCAATCAGGAATCAAACCATGAGCCCCACTCCAGGCTGACCACTGACCACTGTCTTCAATGGAGGAATAAACACTGAAGCTTCATGGACGGATCTCTAAGTTCTAAGTCTTTATAGTTTGATTCTCCAACAGTCATATTGTCTGACATTCCTCTTCTGTGATAATAACCCAAAAAAACCGAGAAAATCTGATCTCATCATGAATAAATGATAAAGTCAGTCAAATATCAAAAATGAAAAAAGAAATATACAAAAATTTGAAAGCTTGGACTATTTTGTCATTTGTTCAAATTCAGTTTTGTTTTCATTGACACAACCTGATGAAGGAATCAAAGGATTCACTGCTGATGGAAAGTTACCTGAAACATTTGTAACTTTCTTTGAAAATTATGAACTAAATATTGAGCTTTAAATCTTTTATGAGATGTGACAATCGTTTGGAGATAATGAAATTGTTCCTGTCTACCACAAAAGACCGTCTGCCATCTGTCAAGTGTAGAATATCTACAGTGAGTCTTATTTACTGTTACATCCAACCATCCATCCTCCACCTCTTATCCGGGACTCGGGGGCAGTAGTCTGAGCAGAGATGTCACCGCGGGCAACGCCAGAGAAGTGGAGAGTCCAGTCCTTCTCCAGAGGAGGGTTCCAGAGCCCAGGCTGTGTGGAGGTGAGCCCGACTAGATCTAGTCGGTACCTCTCATCCTCCCACCACTCAGGCTCCTTCCCCCCAACGAGGGGACAGTCCACGTCCCAGAGCCAGTCTCTGTGTCTGAGGATTGGGTCTCCGGGCTTCCTGCCATCGGCTGCCACCCAGTCCACACTGCACCCAGCCCCTACGCTTCCCTCGGTGGGTGGTGGGTCCGTCGGAGGGTCGGCCCACGTTGCCCCTTCGGCTGAGCCGCCGGGCCCCGTGGGCAAAGGCCCGGCCACCAGGGGCTCGCTTGTGAGCCCCAACCCCAGGCCTGGCTCCAGGGTGGAGCCTGGCAGCGCCATACCGGGCGACGTCTCGGACCTAGACTGGAACTCCTTCATAAGGGCTGTTGACCTGCCCTCAGTCTGGATGATTAACCAGGACCTGTTTGCCATGGGAGACCCTGCCAGGGCGTAAGCCCTGGACAACAAAGCTCCTGGGATCCCGTGGCGCTCAAACTCCCCCCACCTCAGGGGGATGTGTGTGTGTGTGTGTGTGTGTGTGTGGTGTGTGTGTGTGTGTGTGTGTGTGTGTGTGTGTTTCCCCTGATGGTGCAGCAATCCCAAGTGATGGAACATCAGGAAAAGGAGCAGGAGAAGCTGGAGAAGTACCAAGGGCTGAGGGAAGAGAATTAGAGAGATGTGTGGGGCTGCGTGAAGACAACAGTGATCCCAGCAGTGATCGGGACACTGGGGAGCAGGAACCCCCAAGCTGGGAGGATGGCTCCAGCAGAGGACCAGGAACAACATCTGAGAGCTCTGTTCAGAAGAGCACAATCCTAGGAACAGCTAAGATCCTGCAGAACCTTCCAGCTCCAGGCCTCTGGTAGAGGACCGAGCTGGAAGGAGACAGACACAATACCGCGTGGGTGGCGGAGGACACAGGGTTTTTTTTCAGTATATACTGTATTACATCCTGTTGTGGAATGGAGAATCTTGTTTTGACTTTTGAGATTATTTTCTTATACTGAAGAGGAAAATGCTCATATTTGCTTCTTAGTCTCCTGCTGACTCCCTCCCGTCCCGTCCCGTCTCTTCCCGTCCCGTCCCGTCCCGTCCCGTCCCGTCCCACCTCCTATCCTGTCCTCCAGCCGTCTCCATGTCCCCCCTCCGCCCTGCTGCTCCAGTCCTGACCTGTCCAGCCGGTCCAGAGGCTGCCCGCCGCCCTCCTGTCCGCAGTAGCAGCCGTACATCTCGTACTCGTAGCGGGCATCGGCCGGTCAGGCAGTGCAGCATCTCCCCAGCGCCGGCATGTCCCGCCGGGCTCTGCCGTCGCCGCCGTACAAGGCTGAAGGAGCGGCTTGCAGTCTGTGGGAGGAGGCGACGCTGAGCCTGCGCTCCTCCGTGACGCTCAGGAGTTAAAGAATCCCTGGTTTTACCTGAGCTGTCGGCCTGCAGCTGGACCTCGGTCAGACCCACCGACTCCAGCAGGGACCAGGCGAAGAACGGCACGGCTCTCCTCCGGACCGGGTCCGGACCTGGACACACGGCGGGGAGTCAAGCACCAGCAGACACGTCTGGCTGTGTGTTTCTGGAGGAGCTACCTGAGTGTTTCTCCTGCGAGCCGTCGGCCTCGTCTCCGTCCAGGCCTGGAGGTGTGCCGGGGGTCGTCCTCTCATCAGACCGGGCCTCCGGCGCTCCGGGCCTCGTCCTCTCAGACCGGCCTCCGGCGCTCCGGGCCGGGGAAATGTGGCTCTCGGAGTGGTCGTATCGATCCCCGGCCGCCGTTTCCCTGCTGATGACAGAGAGCTTGCTGTCGATGCTGGAGGTTCTGAGTGGAGCTTCAGTGAGATTTTCCACCAGCTGAAACGTTTGTTTCAAAACATCAACATTGATGATTTTATCACATTTACAGTATTTTAAAAAATTTTAGCATCATCTCTGTCTAACCTATTATGAACAATTGTTTATTATAATTCATCAATCTGTAAACTTTGAATAACGTAAATCTATAACTGTTCTCCATATATCTCTATAGAACTACATTTCTAGGAAATGCCCCCTTGTGGTTGTCCTCATTATTACACAAACAATGTAGAAATCAGAATTCACAAAGAATCGGGGAATTTATGTGTTAGATCATTTCGGTCCCAAAACGGCTTTAATCGTTCAAAAAGTCTTTAATTTCTCCACTATTTCCTCCTGGTCCCTCAGCCTCTCCTCCTCCACAGCCTGCTTTGGTGCACAGCGCCCCCTACTGCGTCTCTTGGTGAACGTACTTCAGTTTACTTCCTGATCACCGTGTGACTTCAGAGATCTGACAGAGATCGACCCCGGGCTGTGGTGGAGGAGAGACTGAGCGGACCAGGAGGAAATATTGGTGAAACTGATGAGTTTTTGGACGATTAAAGCCGTTCTGGGAGCCGGCGCCACACATGCCCCATTGGCTAACAGGATATGGAGGTCTGCAGCTCCGACTTTGGATCTAAATTTTTCCCGAAGCACTGTTTGGATCAGAAACGCCTTCTGGGTGAGGATATTGTTCTACTACTTCGCTCTATAAACAACGTGAAAACTGTTTAAAACCGGACTTATCCTTTAAGAAAGCTAAACCATTAGCATTACTTCCAAACCATGTAAAAGAAGATAAAAAGTGAAGTTTTGCAGAGAGGTTAGCAACTGTAGCTACTGAAACGGAGGGAAACGCTTCCAGCAAACATTCCTGCAGATTTACTCAAGACTGACACTTCTGCAACACATGCAAATTTCCAAGATGGTGCAAACATTTAATTAATTCCTGTCATCCCAGCTTTTAATGAAATGCTAATTCTCTTCCAGAGACGTGTCGGAGCGAAGCGAGCCGGATCCTCGCCTGGAGTCGGGGGAGCCAGAGGCGCAGGCGGCGGCGTGAAGCCTTCCTCCCACCAGAGCCAGGACCGGCAGAGGCTCCACCCGGCCTGGCCCAGGAGAACCGCCTGGGCCTGGAAACATGAATGAGAGGGAGGAGAAACCGAGAAGTCACAATTCACAGGCCGTCACTCCACTCTTCATGTGTTGAAACTGTTAGAAACAGTCCTGGTCTTTATCTGCCTCCTGGTTTCCTGAGGTGACTATTTACCACGAAGGCTCAAGCAGATAGATGTTTATTTCCTGATTAGTCTTTAGATTTGTCAGGATTAGCACCGAGCGTGAGCGTTTTGCTTTCAAACTTCAGGTGTAAGACAGAAACGGGATTCAGCTCTCTGTGCGGCGGCCATGAAGCCGACGGCAGCAGGACGTGGTTATCTCAGCTCAGCGCAGACACAAGCAGATGGAAACAGTCAGAAAATCTCCCAGCAGGAGATCTGATGTGTCACAAATGTCAGTTTGTTTCTGTCGAAGCCAAGACGACGTCCAAAAGTCCACAGAAACACAGAGTTCAGGTTAAAAAAAGTCTGACTTGTGAGCTGTGCTGGTTTGCTGTGGAGCCTGGAGTCTCCTCAGCTGCTCTCACAGAGCTTCTGGCTTCTTATTAGAGAAACGCAGCTTTGTGCAGCAGTGAGGTGACCTTCAGACGGCCTGCTGGAGCCGGAGGTGTTGCTGCTGTTAATGTGAAGCCCACACCTCCTCCACCTGCAGACAGCCCGACAGAGGCAGGCGGAGGTGGGCTATTAATACACCCACTTGATTAAAGCTGGCATACAGAAGGAGCCCGGCGGCCTTTCCTTCCTGGGATTAAAACTGTACACGGTGATTCTGCCCTGCAGGCCACTGCCCAGCCTGCAGATGTAATTACATCCAGAGGAAACGCTCCACTTCAGCCTTCACACGTTGCTTCTCTTTGATTGTTGGACCCGTTTTGAGCTGAAGTGCTGAGAGGAGGGGAAACAGTCTGCCTTTCAGTCTGAGCCTGAGGAGAAGTTTCCTGCTTTTGTGCAGATCAACGGGAAGGAAAGCCGATATTTATTTTTCCACAACCTGTTGAAACACGGTCCGGCGCAGCTACACATGACAACCTGTAGTTTAAGGACTCAAACCCTGAACAGACCACATATGCTCCTGAAGGAACACTTACAGAAAAAACACTTCTACTCCACTGAGCCCTGCAGCATTGAAACGCTGAACAACTACAGCCAGCAAGTAGCCCAACCTTCTTCCTTCAATAAACAGCAGCTTTGTTACTATTTCACTAAGCTCCTGTTCACCGGAGAAGGTTTGCAGTGGATAAGCTAAGGTGGTAAAGGTATAATTTCTTCTCTAGCATCTCCTGTTGTTTTAATGTAGGGGGAATGCACCATATTCACCAGATTTGTCATCCTCCTATTCCTCTTCCTCCTCCTCCTCCTCAGATGACTTGAAGTTAGCCATCTGAGATTCGGCTGATCTCGGAGTTGGACCCGTAACAAAGGAAGCTGCAAAGTTGAGACGCGTTCAACATTTCTAGATATAAAGTGTTGAATTGAAACTCATTCACGATGGAAAAAAAAACAGCCGAGGGACAAAACACTGATGGATTCTTCGTGTTAATAAATGAAACCAAGCACTTCGTTATCAGTCAGGCCTTCCCTCCCCCTCCTCACCCCCCTCTGCAGACCCCCCCTCGGGGCCGGCTGTGGTGTCAGTGGGCGGAGCCCCCAGCAGCAGGGGGCGCCGTGCTGTTGGCCTCTGAGTCTCCGGCAGTGGAAGGCAGTGCAGACGCTTCAGCTTCTCTCTCTCCCTCGTGGAAATAAAAGAGTGAATCTGCAGCGGTAATTAAAGCTCTTTAAATATTTTGGCCACTCGTTTCATCTTCAAAAGCTTTTTTCTTTCTAATCTCTTAAAAGGCTGCAGCCGTGCATTTAGAGAACAAAATAGACTCTCATTACTTCATCAGTACCTCAAGTCTTTTTGGGCTGAAAAATGGTTTTGAAAAAAGGAAGCTACTTTTTTTCAGCTTCTTATTTGAGTTTTGTCCAAGCAAATTCCTCCAAGTGAAACAGGATAAACTCTAGAGGGAGAACATGCAAACTCCACACAGAAAGCAGTGATTCTGGATGGGGCAGATGGAGTACTGTGAGAAGAACATGACTGGTGGAATCCTGATG
The DNA here is from genome assembly GCF_902148845.1 of Salarias fasciatus. Classification (NCBI taxonomy): domain Eukaryota; kingdom Metazoa; phylum Chordata; class Actinopteri; order Blenniiformes; family Blenniidae; genus Salarias; species Salarias fasciatus. The sequence goes on from NC_043762.1 coordinate 29,804,401, forward strand.
TTTTGCAGCCTTGACTCTCGCTACGAGGTGTCGAGTCTCGGTCTTATTGCTCACCCAGGCCTGCTGCTGAGGGATTGTGGGTAGTCGGATCTGCGTGTCTCCCTCCCTGCTGCAGTGCCTCCTCTGTGACGGCCTCACTCAGACCTGCAACACGGCGGAGGGCGGCGGGAAGCGTCACCCAGCAGCAGGACAGCACTCCTCTGCTGAATCCGGCAGCTTGGAAAGACAAGTCCGCCAGAAGAGCAGTGCTGAGGAGAGGAGCGCAGGAAGGAGGCGCTTCAGCTGTTACCTGTCCAGGTGAGGACCGGGTGTGGCGGCTCCGCCGTCTGCCACGCCACCGGCGCCTTCCTCAAACTCTGGAAGGACGTAGGTAGTTACTATTCTATAAGATTGAAGGAACTGAGATGGACGGAGGACAGACTGGGTCCAACATGAGTCACTACTGCACCATGCCACCATGCAAGGCATCAAGTCTCATATTGACTTCAAATTCACTTTTCCAACATGAAAATCACCAACTGAAGCTGAAGGAGTTCCTTCTTAAACCGACACTAAGGAACTTTTCAACCTTAATAAAACATTTTAATATCTTTTGTGATGATACTCGACTTACAGCAGCTGAATGACCCTCTGTCAGCCTGAGGGCGTCAGTGTTGCTTCACTTGGACTGAGCAGCTGTGAGGAGGGTGGTAGGAACCCTGCTCACTAAACACCCCATGAGCGGACTGCTTTACGACATGCGTCACATCACGATAGAACATTGTTTATCCACCATTACATTCATGACCTCGTCGCTATCCGTCCTTCACACAGCCCTGGAAACAAATGAAGGCGAGTTCAGTCCGACAGCACGCCACCGGGAGCAGCATGTTACCACGCCACGCGCTAGGCCTCATGGGAACTGTAGTATTCCTTCAGGCAAAACACTACCGCTTTGTCCACTGGCGCCGCCAAAATCACGAAAACTGAAAGTTCCTCAGTGTTGCTTTAAAATAAAGAATATCGAGGTTAGAAATAATTGGTATTTTGCTAATACCAGATTAACAGGAAGCTGAATGCTTAGTGATGAAAAGAAACCAGCGGCTGTGTTTCCCTCCAAAATGAGTGTTTTTTTACTTCTGCAGCTTTGTTCAGCTCTTAGCCATAAATTGGTGTATTTGAGGGAATTGTGTTGATAAAAAATGTGATTTTCACAGACTCTTGCCACATATTTCTCATAATATCAAGTTCACATGTATTTCAGTATAACCCCAGTGAACCTCTGGAAGACACACAGTAATGTCTGCTGATTAACATTAGAGTCGTCCTGCAGCACAGATCATGAACAGAAAGAGAGGCGATGGCTGCTGGTGTGTTTGACTCGTTGTCTGTAAATGGTCCGGGTGTGACCCTCAGCTCGTCCCCGTGTTAACCCCGTGACCCCGGGCCAATTAGAGAGCGTACCAGCAGGCACCAGCGGGGGGGGACGAGCTGGGCGGCGGGGTCACGGGGTCGCCGTCCCGTCCCCTCGGCGCGGCTCTGGTGGTCCCCCCGGTCATTAGCGGCTCCGGCTCTGCCGTCGGACACAATGAGAGCGAGGAGCGGCGTCTCCTCCGCCGCTCCGGTTCACCCAGACCAGGTAATGTGGACTCTTTCAGCAGCTTGTAATGAGAAGGTCTGAGCCGCCAGCGGATGTGTTTTCACTTCTAAAGCTCTCGGTAAATGTTCTTATGCCAACATGTTGTTTCTTTTCACTTCTCTGCCTTTTGTAGAAAAAATACATCCAACAGAATCTTTTTCCTATTGATATAAAAAAAACCATCGACTTCTCCAGAAATCTGCTGCCAGCAGTCTTGTAAATCAGTGTTTGCATTTCTTTTCTACCTGCTGACGGGAGGGAAGCCGTTGAAGACGTGGCTGGCTGAGAGGACGTCTGGAGAGGGGGAGGACGAGCTCTGTGCATCTATAATGAAGAACGACACCGCGACGCCAGCGTGAAGATAACAGAAATAACATTTATAGTCAGGAGCTGGAATCTGTTCAGAACGCATGCTGGAGAATACGTCATTTATTGGCTTTATTTCTGTATTCCTCTCTGCTCTCCATCCTCCCCGGAATGAGCTGCAGAGCTGTTCTGAGTGAGCTGTTCACTCCAAACCCGCCGCTGAACAGAACGTCCTCCTCTCGCTGCTGCTGTGATGTCTGGACTGCTGCAGGGCCACGGAGATGATGAGAGCCGAGGCGGGCCCGTCCTGCTGCACTCTGACAGCTTCTTGGAAAGGTTTACAAGAAATATTTTCATCTTTCTTCCTACTGATTATATTTGGACAGAGCATTCCAATTAGAGCGCTACATAAAACAACATGACTGAGCCCGAGCCAGCTGGAGGGAGGACGGCATCAAATCTGTCCTGAAGCCAGTCGGAATCGGATTCCAGCACAAAGCCAAAACATTTTCAACCCTGACAACAACTTTTCAGTTAAAAAGTCAGTTATACTCAGAAGGATTTGCAGTCTGTAAGTTGTACGTAATAAAGGCGTCGGTGACCAAACCAGAGAAGCCGTCCGACGGCCTTCAGCAGGCTTCAGACTCTAACAAGCTGCTCTGGCTCACATGTCCAGGTCTCCCGGAGGAGAGCAGCCAGCCGGGCACAGCGTCTATTTCTGGAGTCAAACAGATGAAAGAAACTGTGCAGCCTGTGATTCTGTCTCTCTCCCGGCGGTATGTGTCGGTGGAAACTGCAGGCTCGAACGTCAAGAGGCCGTCATTTAATTGGCTGAGGTGACTCAGCCGCCTGCGCTCCCACACTCTCCGTTGTTTCCGGCGACCCCGCCCTGCTGACCCGCTCTGACGGGCGGTCTGGAAGCGACCGGCGTGGCGTTGGCGTCTCTGTTCTGGTAAATCCGACATCCCCGGGACTCACCTGCCTCCCCGAAGGCTCCGTCCTTCTCCAGGCTGCCGCCGAGCTCGTCTGAAACCCAGAATCAAACCAAACGCTAATCGGCTCCACTGTGCTCTTACCATTCCTCACTTCACTCACAAGTCCATTCAGCGGCACGATAATCCAACCCCTCATTTAAGGAGCGTTCACAGCGACCAGGTTACAAATGCAGAAGAGAGCCTGGGATCTGGCGGCTCACATGGTGGTCCTAGTTTTGTGACAGTTAATGGCTGGTGCAGTGGGACCTTCACATGTCCGCCTGGACGGAAATGAAAGACGAAACACAGTCCAGAACACACTGAAGGCTTTCCCAAAGCGTCGCATGCCGTTTCTCCCATGACGTTCTTCCCATGACGTTCCCAAGATACACATCAGAACCCCCACTCACTGACCCCGCCACTAACCCCCCACTTGCCCTGCCCACTGACCCGCCCACAGACCCCCACCCCTGACCCCGCCCACGTGACCCCACTCACTGACCCCGCCCCACCGATCCCCACCACTGACCTGCCCACTGACCCCGACCTACAGAACCCCCACCCACGACCCCGACCCCCATGACCCCGCCCACCGAATTCCCCCACCCACTGACCCCCGCCCATGACCCCCGCCCACTAGACCCGCCCACTGACCCCGCCCCCACCGACCCCCACCCCACTGACCCCGCCCACCGCCCCCCACCCACTGACACTGGCCGCCCACCGACCCCGCCCACTGACCCCGCTCCACCGACCCGGCGCCCACAGACCCCCCTGACCACCACCCACTGACCCCGCCACTGACCCCGCCTGTCACCGCTGGTTCTTGCTTCGCCCGTCTTAATCTGACCTGTGTGATTCCCGGCGCAGCAGGACGACTCGGCTCGGCCTCTCAGACTCCAGTCGTACGAGCTCCGATTCATGCAGTCGACTGGCGGCTTGGTCGCACTTACAGAAGCTCTGCTGGCACAAGTCGCCAACATCTGCAGGAGACAAACACACTCGTCACCAGGCAGCTGTGGAACAGGGGGGGGACAATTCCTCATGAAGCTCAGGACAGGAGCTCTAAAGCGTCTGAAAGCCTGTGTGAGAACAGCGATCCGGGTTACCACAGCTTGTGTTTGCGGTCGCACATGTGAAGTTGTACGGTGGAGGAGGCAGCTCCAGCCTGCAGGGGGCAGGCGTCCTGGTAACACAGCCTGTGGCTGTAGCAACAACGCAGCACAGGAAACCGAGAATGGTTCAATAAACATGGATGAATGTCAAGAAACGGTGACACAGTTGTTAGTATTGAGGATATAAGGACAGAGGCTGCAGATCAGATGCTCTGAGACTGTTTTGTCATGATACACATCAGGAAGTCACTAATGCTAGCATGAGAGTGTGAGCAGCCAGATTTGTACCATTTTCCAGGAACTCCTGCACAGAAAATGAGATTCTGAGTGACGATACGAGAGAAAAAAAACCGCCTCTCACATTATTCAGCACGGCAGAGGTTTTATCTATAAGCAGACTCTCCCTGCTGCTCTGCAGACGGTCGCTTCCAGCTGCACATTTCTAATAAGTCACTCAGCTGTATTTCTAAATGCAGGAGCTGCAGCGGTGCCGTTGCCGCTGAGATCCGTCTCTTACGAGTCCAGAGGAATCCGCTGGGACTCCGGCGGCCGCGAATCTGCAGGAGCAGCCGTAACCTTCCAGGTCACGTGGACAGATCCCTGTCGCACAGCGCAGTCTGGACACAAAGCTCAGCAGCGACGGGTAATTGTCGAAAGAGAGTGGAGCCAGGTGAACCGCAGCCCCAGACAGTCTGCAAGGAGAGGAGATGGGAAATGAATGCAGAGGCGACAGGAGCCAAACCCAAACAGCGGCGATCTCATCGGACCTAATCCTGTTGGCAGCTCGCAATAACCCCGGTTCAGAGGCGCAGACCATCACCAGGCCACAGATCCCCACATGTCAGAGTGCAAGGCACGGCGCTGATCAGGACTGCTGGTCCAGAGCGTCACAGATGATGTGTTGATGTGGACGCCAACAACACCTGACAGCGTCACAGAGAAATCAGACGGCCGCCTGGGAATCCAGAGTCTGCCTCGGAAATTAAACCCTGGACGAGCGGCTGCTCTGGAAGACACACCCACCCAGCTGGACTTCATTCACTCACCTTTTTTCATTTGAATTGAATTTTACCCTGACTGTGCTCTAACAGATCGATTAGTACACTTTACTTGAAGCACCCGGTATAACACATATAAGTAGTTATAAACACTCATACATGATCACAATGCTTATAACTCACTATACAGCACAGGGTTAGGGTTAGGGTTAGAGTCCTGGCATTGTGATCATCTTGAATGTTTGTAACTATAGCTACACGTGTTATAATGGCATTATAATGCTTTATAATGTGTTATGTACTTATAATGTGTTATACAGGGGGCTTCAAATGAAGTGTTACCGATCGATTTTTCATCAGATTTGATGTCAAATCTTTCAGTGTTGTCGGTATATTTACAGATGTTTTAAACCCACAATCAAAACGGAAGAGTGTCTGTGTGTGGTAGATTATTTCTTTGTTGTCTAAACGTTTATTATGGATTTTATACCCCTGGAAATTGGTTTATTCCCCTTTAAATTGCTGCCACATTAGTGAGCAACATCAATCAATCAATCAATCAATCAATGTATTTTTGTATAGCCCAGTATCACAACAACAGTTGCCTCAGAGGGCTTTACATGCTTTGCAGTAGACTGATAACTTTTGTTTTTCCTCTTGGATGATCCCAGAGGTTTTCAATGATGCTGCAGCGATCTGGCCTCCAGAAATCAAGTGCCATACGAACAGCGTTTGAGTTCTGCACCAGCGCTTGTTCAGGATGGTCTGGACAGAAAGCGTCTGATAAAAACCCGGACCGTCTGTCTGCCTGAGGTTCCTGACGCTGTCGTCTTGTCACTGACAACCACTGTGAAATCTAACCTGGCCTTCAGTCTGGAGATGCCCTCAGAATGAAAATGACTTGTGTGTGATGAGCTGCTGACTGCTTCCTCTTTCTGCCTTCATCGGGCTGTTCTACGTTTTGCTTCAGCGTTTCGTGGTTTCGTTGTGACTGCAGTATCTTGCTCCAGATGAGCGTCTGACTCCACTCATGTTATCCTCTGTTCTGCTGCTGTTAATAATCCTGCAACTTCTCAGGATGAGTCTCTAAACCCCAGCATGAGCAGTGCAGGCGCCGTCCTGTCTGGTCGGTCTCCAGCTCTTCTCTCATGTCTTCGGACCACGTCTGGATCCTCCCTGCAGCGATCTCCCTGCTGGATTGTTTTGTGTGTACAGCTTCCATCAGCTGATAATCACGTAATGTTCTACATCTTTTTAAATAATAAATGTTTCATGCTGTGCTGAGGGTTTTTCCACTCATTAAATCTGCATGTGCGCTGTTCCCGTTCAGGTCGTGATAAGATGGTTCATTCTCACCCGTCAGGTCCTCCATGTGTGGGTCGCTGGTCTCGGGGTCCGGACAGAACAAGGAGGCAGCTGAAAACACTTCAGATAACGACCATTTCAGAGATTGATCAAATCAGTGACTGTTTGAAGCAGATTAGCACAAAAACCATGAAAGTCGCCAGCATCCGTCTCACTGGCCATGGAGGAAACTCACCGTCTGGAACAGCAGAGAGCATGACAAACCCACATCAGCAGCATGGTTGTTCCTGCAGACAGAAAGACAAACCTCATACTGCATTCATAGTTTTTTATCAGGAACACAAACTCATCATCTCACAGCAGACGATGTGCTGCTTCATACTGGAGGTGGAGTCTGCCACCGAAGCATTTCATGCCTTACTCTCTGTAATTGTATGTTAGATGATCCAACTAGACAGAATATCACTGCCGCACACCCCAGCACAGCTTCTCTGACTTTTTGATTGCTCGTGTTGCGTACATGAATATATCCTCATTACCATGTGGAATTAAACCCGTCCATCCACAGTGTGGCTCTACGATGAGAGGAGAACGCTGGCCGTCGTTTACACTGTTAATGCGGTTTGGAAAATAATTCATATCATGCAAAACTATGCAGATGTGTAGTTTTGAAACTGAGAGAAAGAAATCTATTGAAAGCTAAAAGCTGACCCCTCTGCCGGGGGCGAGGCCTGGCGTCCGACCACAGCCTCGGTCACCGCCAAACTCGAGCGCCGCCGATAGATTTCCTCCAGCGAAGCAGACACCCGGGCTCACCCAGACCCTGATAACCCCGCGCCCGCCAGGCCGTCCTGTCCAGCGACTCCTAATGGCTGCAGAGAGCTCGGCCCGCCTGTGGCTGCCGCTGCCAGCCCCCCAGCAGCGGGGGAAGTTACCGGCACCTCTGAGGAGGTCAGCCGTCTCATCACACACTTCTATTAAATCTTTAATGCCCAACTCAAAGCACGGCGCCGCAGCTTAATGGATTCACGCGACAACAAAGAGTCGCTTTTATGGAGATCAATGGAAGCGAGCGGGCGGCCCAGGTGGAGACGAGCTTTCAGCCGGAGGCGTTCAAAAAAGAACGCAGGCAGGAGAAAGCGGGAAGCGCAGTGTGTTTACAGGAAGAGGGAAATATTACGGGGATAAAGCAATGAGGACTGTTTTCTTTAGCCTGAAGCTTTAGAAGAAACGTGGTGAAGCTTCACTCCGTCACGGTGATCGTGCAGCAGGCAGCTGGATGAATCAACACACTGTGACAAATCCTCCAGGTCCAGAGGATCTTTGATGGATTCTTGATGAGTTGTGAACATGTGCATGGTAAATGCTGCAGCATTTATGGGAACAACAGGCTTTTACCCACACTAATCTGAAGAAGCGCCCGTCATATGGGATTCTGATCGGAAACTGTTGGTTGTAAAACATTTTGATCAAAACTATGATTAAATGTTTTATTTAACAGTAAGTACTTGTATTTTCATACAACACAAAGTAAAACTGAATAATTTATTGGGATTTCTAAGATGGTATTTTCATTTTACAAGTGAGAATAAAGCCCCATTTCAACATATTGAAGAGAAAAAGGAAAACTTTAACTGTGTTTGGGTGTTACTTTAATAAAACAGTAAAAAGTTTTGTACATGTTCAAATAGATGGACAGATACAAGAATGGCGGCCTGCAGAGTGACTCAGTCAACATTTCAGTCACCACATCATGTGCGGTTCTCAGGAGGGAAATCAGAAGACTGCTTGAAAAGCATATTAACCTGAGATGTCCTGGCCTGTTTGTGAAGGCCTGGAGCTGTGAGGATCTCTGCTGAGGCTTCCTCCCCTCTCTGTCATGCAGAGGCAGGCTGATCGTTTGGGGCTTATCCAGAAACCAAAGAGGTTCGTCCTCACTGGAAGCGGTCTGAAAGCAGGATCTATCAGAGACGGCTTACGCTTAAAGGATGAAGTGATCACACTACACCGAACCAGTCATGAGTAGAATACATCTTATTTGGTTGATTTTTGACATTTTTAATGAATGTTTCCGCTCTCAGTTCTGATGCTCATCCTACAAATGCATGGACCTTTTGGCACAGAACACCGCATCATGAACAATTACACCATATTACCATGACACCAACGCAGCCGATTCTTTGAATATTGTTTCTTTATCAAGCAAAAACAGTGTAACACACATGCAGTTCAACTCCGAGTCTCTCTGGTTTGTTATTTTATACTTTGTTCAAATCTCCAGTCAGACGACCTCTGATTCCAGGTAACCCAGAAAACCTCTGCAGCGTTACGAAGCAGGAGCAGAACTGAGGGACTTTAAATGTCGAGCAAGCGGAGTGGAGGAGTGGGTCTTACCTTCTGTGTGGGCTGCAGGAGCTTCACTGGAGGAACCACGGAGTTGGACTCTGCGCCTGACGCAGTGCCGCTGAGCATCGGGCCGGTACAGAGGGCGGGACGACAGAATAACCTCCCAGTGCCGCTGACCTCCAGCTCCCTCGGTGACACCTGAGCTTATCGGACTCGGGTCCCGAGGGTTAGCAGGAGGTCGGGTCCGGACTGGGGGGGGGGTCCCACAGAGTGGTCTTTGTCCCGGAGGGGGCGGGGTCGGTGACCCGGGCCTCGACCCGCTCTTATCTGATGGTCCTCGGGGTTCGGATCAATGAAGGCAGGGGGGGTTTAGTGGCGGGGCCTGGTGGTGGGCTCTGAGCTGGGCAGGATGTTCATCATGACCTCGTATCACAGGAAGTGGATCAGCTCTGAAGACCAGACCAGCTGACCTCACAGGGACGTCCGCTGTTTGAGATCTGCGTCTGTTATTTGAGCCGTTCCCCTCCTCTCACTCCTTCCCATGCTGTCCACACGACACCGGCTTCTGCAGAAATTTTGCTGCTTTCACAATAAAATCTGATTTCTCTTTGATGCTCCTCCAGGAGCAGTTCGGGACGATTTCTGCACCAATGTTGGAAGTATAATATGTATTTTAATTTTTAAAAACCCTCTAATCTGCCCTCAAACTGGCTTAAATCAATGAGGATTACGAAACACAACCAGCTGGAAACACTCCTGAGGGTATGCATGCTGAAAGCACGTTTCATTTCACATCTAGTGCATTGAAGCCTGAAGCATCATTTAAATGTAAGTAATTCCGTCTGATGAAGGACATGGAAATGGACGGAGTGCTATAGCTGTATGATGAATGCAATCTTCTGTAATTAAAATGCAATCAGGCTGACTTGGTGGAAAAAGAGCCTCAGAAGAAGAAACATGTATCCAGTTATTTATTGAGCTGAAACACAAGACAAAGAAACTCTCTTCCTACGTACAGTTCTGTGGACCTGCAGCCACGAAGAGCCTGGTTGAGTTCAGGACGCCCGCATTCGCAGAACAACTGATCTTTGAAAAATAGATTAAATACAGTATCACTGCAGGTCACGATGATCAACACATCTTGAATAAATATATATCATCAGCCTTAGACTCGGTTTCAGCAGTTTCCTCCAGATGTTCTGAGGTGTGTTCAGCAGTGGTGTGTGGTTCCGCTCGGTTCTGTGACGGAAGCTCTGTGCTTCCTCCTCGCCGCTCACAGCTTCAGGCACATCTTCGTCAGGCACCTCTGCTTCAGGTCTGAGGAGGAGGAGGAGGAGGAGCACATGGGCCGGGGGGAAACCAGCAACACAAACTCCAGGAAGCAGAGCAGGTTACCATAAAACGACATCACTGAAAATCACTGCTGTGTTCTTGGTTTTTCTAACAGGTTTTATGCAGATTGATTATCAGAAATAGAAACCGAGAATAGCATTGATTCATTAACTGATACTCTATAAAGGTGAAATAAGGTCTAATCTTTGTTTTTAAAGAGAGAATAACTTTTTTGCATCTTTTCATGAAAAAGCTGCTCCTGATGCTACAGACCAGGGCAGGAAACACATTTCTCAAATCACCACATGAAAAACCACTACTGAGAGCCGAGACAGGAGTCTGCTTCAGTTTTCCCTCAGTTCACGTTAAATCCTGTTAAAAAACAGTGTTGTGCGCGATATTTATGAGCTTTTGGTGCTTCGCACCACTTCTTCTTTCCCGGCCTTTGTCTGGAAATCAAGATTAAATCCACTTTTCTCTGTGAGGGGAATAAATTAGGTGTCTAATCCCACATTTAGTGCTTCACAATTACTTGTTTCAAACCGTGGGTTAACACAAATGTGTTACATCAAGTAACTTCCTTTCTCAGGGATTTACTTGGAACTGATGAATAAATTAGTTTTGATATAAGCTGCAGAAGGTCTCTGACTTCCTGTGTGTCAGAGTTGAACACGGAATACGTCTGGGATCCACTCGTACGCTGTGAAGCACCTCTGAAAGCTTCCTCCTCTAAAATGCCAGTTTTTACCGATGCATCTTATTTTGAGACATGCCGAAGTTCCTGGTGCCACAGTCGACAGGAATATCTTTCATGATGTTTTGTGCAATCCAATAATGAAGCCATTAGTTTGATTTTTAAACGTAAAATAAAGATTGTGACTTTTGACTCTTGCAATCTTATGTTATCACACTCAATAACGAGCCTGTGTTAAAAAAAAAAAATCACACTAATCATCCAAATATCATCAGAAATCAGAATGTCTCCTGTTTTGTTGGTGAAAATGAGTCAAACTGAGACAGTCGTCAAACTTCAGAGCTTCACTGATCTCTCCGAGGCTTTCTTACTCTTTGCTCTGCGCGCTACTCCCCATGTCAATTTCCAATCGAGTCCCCGGGTCTAAAAATAGCGGCGGCGGTCTAATTGGAGCCGGCGGACTGGTATGACGGCGTGTCAGACGCCAGCGGAGCGGCGGCTCCTCGGCGACCTCTGGAGCCCGTTAGGCCCTGCAGAGCCGCCGCTCTAATGAGCCCTGATGCCAGAAACATGGCCGACGCCTCGCCGTCAGGCAGGTGGGAGAGGAAGAGCACTGCTGCAGAACTTCACTCAGTCCCACTCAAAACCGGACCGCTCTAAATCCTGCTTCGTGCATTCAGGTCTGAAGTCGTGGTTTAAGTATTGTAAATCTAAGGGATTACGTCTTGCCTGTTTAGACCTTTACTTCTTTACAGCATCACAACTGACGCATCTCTGCTTCTGATTTGAAACTGTATCAGAGTTCCAGCACCTCATTTAACAATCAGCTGACCTGTTATTTTAATGGTTTTACTTGTCTTGTTTGCCTTATCTTCTCTCATACTTTGTCATCAATGTTTTCATCTTTGGTTGAAAGCTAAAAGACCACATGGCCTCTAATTCTCTGAACCTGTAAAAGGATGACACAGTTCTGGAAGAACGTTTATTCCTGTTTAAAACTGTCTGAGGAGGAAATGATCCGGTCGGCTCGGCAGCATTCCATTCCTTCCGAATTTAGTGTTTTATTTGCTTCACAGTTCTGGTGAATGAGGACATACTGGGTGATGAACAGTTCAGGAATAAACAAGAGGAAGTTCAGGTCATTTTGAATGAGATTAAACTACTTTACAGGTCAAGAAACAAAGAAACAGGGCCAGTCGCACCGTCTCTCCAGCGGACTCACTTCTGGAGAAGGACACTCTTCGGACGCGCCGACACACCTCGGCCGTGTGCTTCTCGTACCAGCGGTGGCTGTCCTCACAGAACCTGGAGGACAGGAGGACGCGGTCAGCAGCCTCAAACAGCAACTCCTCACACGCAGATGGTAAAAAACACAAACCTCATCTGCCATTCCATAAATAGGTCTGAATTTACATCCAAACAAACCTACAGAAGCTCCGCCTCCTCCGAAATAAAACTATTGTCAACCAGCCGTCAAACATTTCTGCTGTATCATTCAAAAATATTCAAAGATGCCACATGGATACGCAGCTGAAGATATATTCTAACTGTTTTTATAAAATTATTATCCTTTCCTTTTCAATAATTTGTGTTTTACTTCACAACACAAAATGCACAAATGTTTGAAATGTCAAAGAATGTGTCTGGGTCTTCACTGTGCAGACGTGATCAGTCAACTTCCAGTGCTTGTTTGTTGCTTTTTGACAGGAAAAACATGCAAACTCTCTACAAAGACTCAATCCCTGGACGTGGACTTGAAGACAGCACGATAACCACTGCACAACCCTGCAGACTGAATTTTGATAAGTGAAACTTCGCTGCTAGCTCTTACTGGTGAAATAAATCCTGCAGGAATAAATGAACATATGAAGGTCATGTAAAGGGATGCTTTTCAACACTTCTCAGGGTGAGTTTTTATCTGAATACGATCCAATCAGTCCCTGCAGGGGCCTTAATCTTTGCTCCATAAGGCTCCTTCTGTCTCACTCAGCTCCCTTCAGGCTCATCTAGTCAGCGGCTTGCCTGCCGCGGCGTCGTGCGAGCAGCAGGAGTGGAAACCTCTTCATGGGTGTCTTGTGTCCGAGCGGCCGGCACAGGCACTGGGAGAAGAACTTGCAGAGCTCCAGGACGCAGGGCTGCAGCTTGTGAGCGCCGACGGTGGTGGCGCCGCCGTCCGCCACGGCCTCGCCGCCGTCCGCCACGGCCCTCGCCGCTCAGCTCCGCCATCCTCCAGGGACAACCTCTCGGAGACGGTGCGAGACGGTAGTCAGTCCCAACCTGAACCTCTGCTTTCTCACGGGGAAAGAATCACGATCACAACCCGCCTCATTCATTTGCTCTCAGCACAGATGAGAAATGATAAAACGGCACATTATAATTAACCTGTGAAGGCTGCTGCGGATCTGGAGATATGGCGTGGACACTAACTCATCCTCTCAGCCAGCCTTCAGACAAGCTCATGTTTACTCTGCATAATGGCGTTTCAGGATTTCAATTCCCAACTCAGCGGAGCCCTGCATCTTAATCACAGCCAGTCCTGCAGGGGGAGAGGCCTCTGAAACACACAAACACACCTCCACCAGGTATTTCCATTACATCCTCTGCATATTTGCTTTTTTTTTGCAGAGTCGGTCACTGTGGCATGCTATTTCTCTGTTGCTGAGGAGAAGTTATTTGAAATCCTTGCCGCCGCCATGAGCAGGTGAACGGACGGGATGCGCATGAGTGGATCCACCGGGAAGGAGGAGGGAGGAGCTCTGCAGGCTGCACAGCTGGATGTTCATTCAGAACTCAGGGGGAGAGCAGCACACCTGCTTCAGCCCAGTGGAAGCACTGTGGGTTTATTCAGCAGCACAAAGCGGCTCTGTGAGGACCGTCTGAGCCAGAGACTCACCTCAACAACACTCTTTTGTTATGTGTTTGGCTTTTAAAGGGATAGCATTCTCAGTTAGACCGATGGGGAAGTCACTCCTCTGCATTAGTATTCAGTTAACCTGAGCTAAACCCGGCAGCTGCTGGAGGTCAGGGGTCAGGCTCCGTCTGCAGCAGGAGTCAAACTTTATGGTTTCTCACTGTAATTCAGTCTAACGGTTACAGGTGTTCCTGCCTGCAGCATCATATTCCAGCGCAGCGCGGTGAAATGATGGCATCTGTGCCCTCAAACAGCTGCCAGCCTCGCAGAACGGCTGCTGATGCTGCTGATGGCGGCGAGGAGGAGGCTGTGGCGTCTCCTACCACAGGACTGGACACTCCTCAATGACGGGTGATGCTGCGGCGAGCGATCTGCTGACCATCAATAAGACGGTCGGACCGAACATGAAGGACGGTGAGGAAGCCGCTCTGGACGTCAGCGCTTCCAGGACGTACCAGACAGATGGCGCTGTCTGCATCTAGTGGCCATTCTGCTCTCATTATTCCATTCTGATTGAGATTCCACTAATCTTAAGTCCTTCTGATTCATCAACCACCAGCAGTGCTGAGCGGCGGCGTATTTAAAGAGAACGCAGTTGAGATGTAGAGGGTCGTCCTCCTGAACCCGGCTCCCTGGGTGACATGCCACTGAGCCAGCTCCTCCCAGAGGGACGTGAGCACCGGCGTCGCTGTGTGAATGTGTAAAGCACTTTGAGAAGGCTGCTGGACCTGATAATTCACCACAATGCAGCCAAACATCTGCAGCTATAACAGCTGGCGGTACGTTTTTATCTCAGCAGCACTGCCTGCTAAATAAACTGATGTGTGTTTTACAGAAGGTCAAAGTTCTCTCTGCAATAACTGCAAAGAAAGTGATAGAAATGGTCTGTTTCTGCTCATTTGCATTTTTATTTTCACCAGTGACGTCTCACTTCAGCTCATCTTCAGATCTTCAGACCACCTTGAAGACACACTTCAGTTCTTCATTTAAGAAAAAACAAAACAATGAAGTGATCCGCAGAGGGAACACAGCCAACACCCAACTCAACCGCTAACGGGACCATGAGCCGCCGCCCGCCGCCCGCCGCCGCGTGACACAAACAACACCATTCACAGGCTAAAACACACACACACACACACACACACACACACACACACACACACACACACACACACACACTGAGAGTGCAGACATGTGCAGCTGGGCGACAAACGGTCATGTCAGTGCACACTAATGACTCGGTGACAAATTGCAGGATGCTGCGGCCGGCGGTTTGTTGCCAGGCAGACTCAGAGGTGGAGGAAGGGATGCTGCCGCTCCAGCTGCTGGCCCTACGCTGAGGTGTGACTGCCATCTAGTGGTTTCACCCTCAACAGAATACAGACATGTTCTAATGCATTGATCTATATTTATCTCTACAATGACCAGCTACATCTTCCATGTGGGATTGCATGTGGCATTCAGCCGTGCACTAATGTCCTCAGATTGTTCTGGACATGCAGTTAGGGCAGGACGTGTCAGGCTCTGAGTCAGTCACTGCAGAAACTATTTCCCCTTTTCTGTCATTTCACTGTGAACAGGAGCCGCGGTGTGAAAACATGCAGCTCTGACCAGCATGCACATCAGCAGGGAGGTCTATCCGACATGAGAGGAAGTTTAACAAAAACACCTTCAAGGCAAAACAACACAGCTGCAGGTGTTTTAAAAAAAAGACCCTAATTTTTATTATCAGAATGTACCTGTGACTTTTTGCAACTTCATTTTTGCCACCTGTGTCCTGACAGCTGCTTCCTCTCCTCCGAAAATTATACCAGAAAAGAAATACTCTGATATGAGGGGAATGATTCCAGTCTCCCAGCGTGACGATTAATGCTGAACGTTTCCCCAGTTTGCTTCCAACCTTTGCAGCTTGAACCCCATCAAAGCCTCACATGAACGGGCTGCGGCGCCTGCGTCGCCATGGTTACTATCTCGCGCATGGCTTCCGTCTCTTCTCTCCTCTGCTCGAACACACACACACACACACACACACACACACACACACACACACACACACACACACACACACCTCTTCCCGGGGCTCAAACTGAAGCGGCGGTCGCCGGCGGTGAACTGGTCTGATGAGATTACGGAGCTGCTCCTCCGGCTTCCAGGCTCCAGGCATCTTTGCATATGGGTCGATTATGGACAGTTTTGCCTCACACTGACTGCAGAACAGACCAAATGACCGGGATGTGAAACGAGCCTGACCGGCGAGGTCGGCTGTGGCTCTCTGGGAGTTCTGCAGCCGGGGAATGGACGGGACGGCTTTCTGTATTTCAAATCTTGTTCCTTCAGCAATCTTGTCAAAAAAGAGAAAAATCTGAGGTCACTTTATTTTTCATGAAGCTTTACAGTTATTCTGTCCAGAACACATTCCTCCTCCTGCGCAGGGCCGGACCTCTACGGGGAGCAATCTGGGGTTCAGTGTTTGGTCAAGGCCACTCTGGAGAGGAAGACGGCCGGCCCTGCCAGCTTAGGCTGAGGCTGCGCCGCCCGCCGCAGGACTGACCGACATGGCTGCGTTCAAACCCTGTTAGCGGTTGAGACTCTTCAAATTTAACTTTTGCTCAGAAGAAGGTGGACCATGTTCTTTTTTTTATCATATCAATTTTTAGAATCATAGTTCTCCTGTCTCGCCAAAACCCCGTCTTATTTCAAAATAGTAAAAGGATTTCACCTTTTGACCACTTGAGCAGAACCCATGGTGCTTTGCATCGTAGACCACATTCACACAGAGAGGCCAGCTGCCATGCAGGGCACTCACTTTATCCACTGGGATAGAGTATTTGGGGTTCAGTGTCTTGCTCCACCACACTTTGACGTGTGGCGATTTGGAATTGAACCTGCAGCAAGATGACCTCAGAGCAGCTGAGCCGGAGCCCTGGGAGCCCAGCCCGTCATACAGTAAACATCACTTACATCAGAGTTTATCCTTTCATCTTCTGGGGTTTTTTTTTGCAAATAAATCTAAATAAATCTAAATTTCTCATTTTTCACTGAGTTGACTGAACATGCAATACAAAGCTGGAGCGTTAAAATCCTCACCTGGTTTTTCAGTCTCCAGGGGCCTGATGGGAGTGGTGCTCCTCCAGTGGAGCGCCGGGGTCCCTCCCGGGGTCCCTCCTGTGGTCCCTCTACTGGTCCCTCTGTGGTCCCTCCTGTGGTCCCTCCTGTGGTCCCTCCCATGGTCCCTCCTGTGGTCCCTCCTGTGGTCCCTCCCGTGGTCCCTGGTGGGAGGTGGCGTGCGGCGCCGTGGTGCTGGCTGCAGGGAGGGTGGAGGCTGTCTCTGCAGCTGATGCGCCGGGCTCGGAGTCGGCGGCGCCGGGCGCCAGTGTGGAGGTCGTGGCCTGCAGTGAAGAGGCGGTGTGTGTTTGGGACGTCGTCACGGCCCGAGCCTCCACGGTTCTCGTGGTTCCGCCTGGCCCGGGTCTTCCAGACGCCGTGCCGGGCCTCTCGGCGGGGCGGCCCGGCGGCGTGGCGTCCTCGGGGCCGCTGAGCCGTGGTCGTCTCTGTTGCCGCCGCCGTTTCGTCCACAGGCGGTGGCGAAGCTGATCACACAAGAACCAAACACGTTAGTTTCACACGTTCATCAGCCTGATGAACAAGCGGGGAACTTGTTATTAGTGGGAAAAAGTCATGAAGTAAAATCTAACAGACTCAACAATTACAAGATGAGATCAACACGAAATATGTTTGCATAGCGGAAGGATCAACTGACCATAAAATCTGACTCACAAGAACAAACGAAGCCAAATGAATTTAAAGTGAATTTAACTTTGAGTGCATAATAGTAAATCTGGCACTGGGCTGCAGTCTAGATCTGTCTGATGTATCAGAATGGATCTGAATCTAGGCTGGAACCTGTAGCTGTGAGTGTGTGAGTGTGTGTGTGTGTGTGT
Organism: Salarias fasciatus; assembly: GCF_902148845.1. Taxonomy (NCBI): domain Eukaryota; kingdom Metazoa; phylum Chordata; class Actinopteri; order Blenniiformes; family Blenniidae; genus Salarias; species Salarias fasciatus. The sequence continues at coordinate 29,821,941 of NC_043762.1, forward strand.
GTGGAGTGTGTGTGTGTAGTGTGAGTGTGTGGTTGTCTGCCTCAGTGTGTATCGTCATCTGGAACGGCTGCAGCGACCAGCGACCTCTGGACGGAGCTGGATGGAAGATGAAGGGATGAATAAACATCCACCACCAAAGACCATCTCATCACATGACTGGTGGGTTTGACTTTATTTACACGTTTTGAGTTGAATTTAGACGCATGTTATGTTTTCTCCATGTTTCCATCTATCCTCATCCAGCTGGGCCGGGGTCGGGGGTCACGGGAGCAGACACCTGGACGGGTCACCGGTCCGGTACAGAGCAAACAGAAAGAGACAGGCTCATACACTCATATTCACTCCTTCACCAAGTAGCTTCAAATGCTTCCTAGACTGCAGACGGACACCGGAAAACAGAAATACACCTTTTTAAAGAGGAGATGAGAAGACTGACTGCAGAACGACTGTAAACCTGCTGTAAACTGAGCAGATCTTTGTGCTGGCACAATGGAATCTTCATCTGCTCCATCAAAACTAAACCTGAGAGTCAGTCGACGCCAACTTCCCGTCAGCGGCCCGTCAGACTCGGCAGGGGGATAAATAGGCGGCGCGGGCCCCCTGCGGAGACTCACCGTGAGCGGTGGAGTGGACCCTGCTGGTGAGCGCCCAGCTCGGCCCAGATGAAGACATGTGACTCAGGTTGGTGGGCAGCTGGTGCCATCCTGAAGATTTAAATAGACGCTGGAGATGAGGAAGAGACGGCGCTGACAGCAGACGCTCCAAGACATTTCTGAACAGAGCAGCAGATGAACTCACCGAGCGGGAGTCTGAGGGAGGACACGTTCGCCACTTTGAGAGAGAGAGGGAGTTGAAAGGAAGCAACAGAAGGAGGAGAAGTACATCATTATCATGAATCATGGTGAGAATTACAGACAGGAGTGGAAACACTCACTTCACTTTACTTTTTTGGACATTAAACCTTTCTGGGTATTTTAATGAGTATGTAATTTAAGTTGTGTGTAACTGATGTGTATGTATGGATGTATTATTATGTGATCTACTGCACTGCTTTACAAATCATGAGCTTCTACTGAGCAAAACCACAATTTGAATGACAGTTTTAAGACTAAGAGAACCAGTATTGTAGAGAAATATTCAGAAACCTTTTCATTTCTAGCTAGCTAGCCTAGCGATCTATCTGTCCATATGCAGACGAATTAAATGTACTTCCATTAAAGGTGCATTAAGGAGTTTTACAACCTTAAAAATACTTATTTTCCACATAAACATGTCACACATTTTTAATGATGTGTACAATGTGCCCTGACATATTCATTACCAGAACCTCTAACAGTGCTAAACTGTCACTTGAAAGTCACAGTGCCGGTCCGGCTCCAGCATGTTTTTGGGGAGAATTTGAAAGGAATGACGTAATGCGCGCTCCGGCTGGTTAGGTTTCGTGTTGTCCGCCATTACTCCACCAGAGGCTTAGTGAGCACCAACTGAGCAGGATCTTCCAGAAAGTCAGAACAGACTGGCTTCTAGCACTGCCACAGCTCCACACAGACTCCACAGGGAGAAGACACTTACATCTTACTTGAGCGCTACTAAACGAGCGAGGAAGAGTCCCCCTCTTCCATGCACGCGAGCCACAGAGACAAGTTTTTCACTAAGCTGCATTACGCCCAAGGCCTGCAGGGGGCGCTGTTTTGCATAAAACGTGCAAACTCCTTAATGCACCTTTAAAGATTTATTCATCACCATCATAACATCGAGAATCCTGAGAGCACGGCCACTGAGTGTGAAATGTTATTCTACATTATAACTAATAAGCACTACAGCGTCACTGTAGACGACCTGTTTGTGATATAAGGTAATAATCTATCTTATCTGCTTCACATTCAGGCGTCTCCTAAATCCCACAGATACACTGACCATCTCTTCATCTTCAAAGACTAAAATGTCTGCTTCCCACCCACTGCTCCCCTCAAAGCCTGCAATTCATTTAGAATCACATGTTCTCATTTAGTGTTACATTGCAGGCAGAGCTGTTAAACACTTCAAATTCTATTCTATTCTATTCCCACGGTGCAGCAGGCCTGTCTCCTGCTGCCCCCCTGCTGGGTGGATAAAGAGAACGAACCTCGGTGCGGTCCTTCGACGATGGTCTGGTTGAAGAGCGGCGTGATGGAGCCGACGTCCCACAGCGCCGGCACCTGTCTGCCTGCAGACACAGAACACAGAACAAAAACCACCATGTCCAGATGTCTGCTGTGGAGACGGGGCCGTGACGGGTCATACCAAGAGAAGTGGTGAGAAGGACTAGATTAGAGAGTTTTCACATCAAAGTGTAACGCGTGATGCTTGGGGGGTTACTCACCCATTTTCCCTGCCATCACACAGATGTAGATGCAGTCGGAGTTGTTCCTCTGGCTTACTGAAGGACAAAACAGGACGTGAGACTCCGTACAGGACACAGGTCGTCACTGTGGACGTCCACCCACCGGAGACGATGGAGGCGGATTTGAAGAGCTCCTGCAGGTAGCTGCTGGAGTTCCCCATCACGTCTAACAGGATGGCCGTGAAGTCTGAGGAGGAAGACGCCTTTTAGAGAGAAAAGCTCACTGCTGCCAAACCCCCCGAGCGAAGCGGCGCCTCCTGCCTGTCAGGTCGTTGGTCTCGTTGGAGACGCAGTAGCAGAACCGTCTCCTGAACACGTCGTTCTCTAGACTTCTGATGCTGGAAACTAGCAAACACAAACAGACAGCCGATTGGGACTGAACTCATAGTAATGGAAAGTTTAAACTATCAATCACTTCAAAGACACTCAAAGGAGGAAATACTGTGCTTTATTCTATCATTTTAAAAAAGTTAGAAATGTAGTTGTGCTTATTTTTGCTGCATTTGATGGATTTGTGTAAGTATTTAGACTTTATGCTGTTTTTGACTTTGACAGAAGGCATTATTTCTATTTGTGTCTTTGTTGCCAATAATATCTGCAGTTATACCAGCTACCACCAGATGGCGCCATTGACAAGGTTTTTAGCCATGACCTGCAGGAGGCGCTACAGTGTGCTTTCACACTTGTAGCATTTCCCTGCTTGCTGAGCTGGAGATGCGGTAAGCAGCAGAGTTTACTGTTGTAGAGCAGCAGGGTGAGCTTGTGGAGAGCCAGGGAGCTGTAGGACGTCACGCTGAGCAGGGAGAAGAGCTGCCGCTGGCCTGGAACACAACACACCCAGCACGGCCGCTCCAGAGGACACACACTTTGAAATGGCTGTGTGTGTGAACTGGGATCAGCTTAAGGTTGCTATAAAATACTAACATCGTTCAGAGGACAGTTTAATCATTTAGACACAGAAATTCAACATGAGAAAACATGCGGAGGAGTCTTTTTAACGCAGCGCTCTGTAAAGCTCCCGTCTCGGAGCTGCAGCTCGACCTCTGAGGGACGGTCCGCTCTGCCTTCATCAGCTACATACCTGGAAGATCCACAGCTCAGAATTGATCCCTGCCTGAGTGATATTATGACAACGTACCCGATTGGCTTGAATTTATTAAAGTATTGACCAGAGGGGTGAGATCGATGGCGGCGGGGTCGATGTGCTCTGCTGGGAATTCTGGGAAATAAAGACAGAGGGTGAAGTCAATGGGAGCTCGTTGTGGTTTTAATCTCTATTATGGAATTAGCATCATCAGCAGAAATGGACTCTGAGAACTGCCGGATGTTCAAAAGGGACAAAAATAGGTTTGATCACCTGGAGGAAGGAGACTCTGGGGGAGCAGTCAGAACAGCTGGAGGTCACTGAAACACTTCGCACTGAAGCTGATATTGGCATTTCATTAAATATACCAAAGGTATCGGTCACTCTTCAATATAATCACACTATATAGAACAGGTTTTAGCTCAGTAATAAAAAAGAAGCGACCTCTTCTTCACTTTTCCATTTGCCTGTAACGTGTTCGTCATGATGGAATCCAGCCATGAAGGGCTTCTGATTTCAGAACCGGTTTCTGTGTGATTGCTTCAAATATATCTCACCTGTCTGATGCTTCACGGTCTCCCATCGTTCTGAGATAGAGATTTTGTCCTACACTGTTTGCATTAACAGTTAGAGACAGTGGGAGATATTGTACGTTTATTTGTCGGTGCTGAACAACCGATAAAGCTGCAATATTCCACCAACAACCCTCAGAATGGTGTGACCTCTGAGTGAGAGTTCACAGAGGTTGATCTGAAAGGAGAAATTCCAAATATCAGTTAACACAAGAGTAACGTTTGAAAATTTGTAAAATGTGAAATATGAACACACTTCAAAAATACTGTGGGAAAATTAACTATTTGTGAAAATTCCTCCTGCCACAACTCTGCAAGTCTAATTATCTCCCTTTATTAACTGTAATGAGCAGCGTTAGAGGGATGAGCGGCACAGCCGAGTGTGAATGCTCCCATGAAAAATGCTGTTCTGCTAAACTCACACAGCTCTTCTCTGCTGTTGTTTTTTTGGGGTTCTGGAGTTGAACCAGCAGACAGAAGAACCGACGCCGTCCTCCTGGACGACAGAGGGGTGTGTGTCCGACTCATGGCTGGAAACACAACCATGCTGGCTGACAGGCAGCAGTGTGTGTGTGTGCGTGTGTGCGCGTGTGTGTGTGTGTGTGTGTGTGTGTGTGTGTGTGTGTGTGTGTGTGTGTGTGTGTGTTCTTGCATTGCTATCCTTGTCGGGGCCAAATGTCCCCACAAGGATAGCAAAACGTGGAATGACGTGCCTTGTGGGACCTTTTTCCAGTCCTAAGTAGGAGAAACAGTGTTTTCTTGACCATGTTGTTGTTACTGAAAAAAGTAAAAGCGCAAAAACATTTCTTTAGGGTTAAGCTTTGTTGTGGTGTGGGTTAGGGTTAGGGTAAGGGTCAGGGTTAGGGGCTAGACATGAATGGGAGTCAATGGACGGTCCCCACAAGGATAGAAATACAAGACTGTGTGTGTGTGTGTGTGTGTGTGTGTGTGTGTGTGTGTGTGTGTGTGTGAGCAGGCTGGTGAGCACGGCGGTCAGGTGTCAGGTGAAGGTTAGCTTCAGCTGTGTCTGCTCGTGTCACATGAGGTAAAGAGTTGTGTCGTCGTGTCGAACATCAATCATCCACCAATCAGCATGAGGCTCTCACAAGAAGGAGTTTACTGGAACGGTTCAGCGGACGGTTTAAAGCTGCTGTAGGCAGGATTTTGCTAGTCAATGCTAATTTTTCTGTGTTTTCTTTGGATTAAATGTTAGAGTATCCATTGATAGTCATTTCCGAGTGTAGCATAACTGCTCTACCGCGAGGGCGCAGCGTTTCCATCTGTCTCTGTTCTGAGCTGAAAAGGAATCTCGACAGCTCCAGGTATCTTGACCAATCAGAAGAGCCCATGAGGCTCTAACCGTGATTGGTCGAGGGGCGTTCGTCGCACGTTCTTGTGGGAGGGGCTTAACTTGCGTGAGGGCGTGATGTCACAGAAAACAGGACAGGATTGGCTGTGCTGGGTTTCAAATCGCCATCTTAGATGGGTCAAATCGCCATCTTGCTTAGGGTTACCTAAGCAAGATGGCGGAGATGCGGAATCCTGCCTACAGCACCTTTAAACCTCACCTGTAGAGTCGGGGAGGTGTCTCTCCTGTCTCTCTTCCTGGTGTCTCAGGACTGATGCTGAACAAAAAATGAAAAGCAAAGATGTTGGTATGCTCCCTCAGAATTCTCATTTAACAAAACAAAAGATGAAATCAGTTCCTGGTGCCGACCCACCTCCACTGAAGAGCAGCGAGAGTGAAAGAGTGGAGATGACTATAAAGCAGAAGAGCGGATGCTGAGTGAACCTCCAGGAAGCAGCCATGGCCCTGCCGTCACAAGAAAACACAGGAAAACTGTTCAAGATGGACTTAAACCCAGACGGCCATTAAAGACACACGTCCCTGATCTGTCTTCTCCCTTTTCATAACTTCCACACAGGTCAAAGTTCACAAGCAAGTCTCAAGAGTTGAATTCATGACTCTCAATAAGTGACTGTCATTAGATAAATATCTGAGCAGAGCTAAACTGTGAAAGTACAATGATAATAGAGCAGGAGTGTGTATCGTACACGGACCTGACAATGATTTATTAAAGCCAAGCAGCATTTATTAGAAGAAATATTCAAACTGAGGAGAACTGAGCAGAAGTTTTGAAGTAGAAGTGAGAAACAAACCTTTCATTAGTGTTTAAAAAATATTATTTTATTAAGAAAGAAAATGTTGGTCAGAAATGTACTGTTTTACTCTCCTTTCATATAACCTGAATATTATCAAGCCAGTTTATTTGAGGTAAACGGATCCTGAAGGCCTCTCAGTGAGCAGCTGTTCAGTTATGAATTTAACTATTTAGGAAAACACTTTGTGGTTTTTCTACACATTAAGACAACAACGACTCGTTCAGCTTAATCATCTTCATAAGAGCTTTTCAGGCCATTCAGGAAGAAACTAAACATAATCAGGTCTCCACCAAGGTGGTGAAAGTACGTGTGCACACAATGGACACGCTGGTGCTTAGGTTTAATACTATCATTCAGAATACTAATGCATTTAGTGAGTGAAACCCAATACTTTATGCAGTTCCTAATTGACACATTAAAATCTATAATCAATACCTCGGTCCCGTAATGAACATGTGGCGCTCACCTGCAGCTCCAGCCGGTCCTCCGCGGCGGGTCCGCCTCCGCCGCTCGGATCACGATCAGCGTCTGTTTCCGCTCCTCTGGACATGAGCGGCTGGCAGCGGGCTGGCAGAGAGGGACACGGGCTGGGCTGGATCCCATGCCCCACCCCACCCCCGCACCCCCCCCCGCACCGCCGCACTGCAAAAAGTCTCAGAGAGCAGGGAGAACTCGGGCTTTAACTCTGCCCCCCACAGGCAGAGGGATGAACTGCAGCAGCTCACCAGTTTGAAAATAACTAAAATCACAGCAACAGCATGAGAGAAAACGAATAAAATCAGGGTTTTTCGTACCCCAACATCATTGGCATGAAAATGCTTACTTAAATAGGGTTTTGACGAGTTCTAGGGATTATATGTGTGAAGTTACTGGCCAGTGGAGTTTGCATGTTCTCCCTGTCTGTGAATGGGTTTTCTTCAGGTGCTCTGTAAAGGAAAATGAATAGAGAATTAGTTTTACAACAAAACCTAAACTGACTTTCACTAGAAGCTTCAGTAATCATTATGCTTCAGTTCCAGAACTCTGCTTCAATACCACCTCATCTGAACGACTGATCCACAATAGATCCTATTGTGGCTGTTTGAGTCCATAAAAAAGAGGATAACTAGGGTTTTTTTCAAAAATATTTACCAAAAAGGGAGGAAAACAAGTCTCTGAAAGCATCATTTCTTTCTGCAATGCATTCATGAACATTTGTTGTAGGACTACTGATTCGTCTTTACCTATAAGGGAGCTTAAAGGTGCATTAAGGAGTTTTTCAACTTTAAAAATACTTATTTTCCACCATAAATATGTTACACATTTTTAATGATGTGTACAGTGTGCCCTGACATATTCATTACCAGAACCTCTAACAGCGCTAAACTGTCACTTGAAAGTTGCAGTGCCGGTCCGGCACCAGCATTTTTTTGGGGAGAATTTGAAAGGAATGACATAATGCCGCTCCAGCTGGTTAGGTTTCATTTTGTCCGCCATTACTCCGCCAGATGCTTAGTGAGCAACAACTGACCAGGATCTTCCAGAAAGTCAGAACAGACTGGCTTCTAGCACTGCCACAGCTCCACACAGACTCCACCAGGTAGAAGACACTTAAATCTTACTTGAGTACTTCTAAACGAGCGAAGACGGAGTCCCCTCTTCCGTGCTCGGGAGCCACAGGGACGTGTTTTCACTAAGCTGCATTACGCCCAAGGCCTGCAGGGGGCGCTGTTTTGCATATAAACGTGCAAACTCCTTAAGGCAACCTTTAAATATTACCAAAATCAAGTTAATTTCACAGAAAAGTGGAAAAAATGAAGTGTTATGAATTATGCTTTGAGACACAAGATGAAGGTAATTTATTTGTGTAGTGTGTGATTCAGGTAAACATCTTAACGCTCACCAAACGATCTCGTGTTGAGAAATATCAGGTGCTTCTCACCCCAGTTTGCCTTTTTTATTCCCAGTTTGACTGTGAGAAAGACATATTTCTCCTCCATGAACACACCATCATGACATTATCTGAAAATATAATAAACCCCCCCCCCAAAAAAAAAAAAAATAATAATAACAATAATAAAAATAAAAGTAATATGAACAGGCTGTAGGTCTATACCTACAGCTCTTATCAGTACTGTTTTCTGCTTGAAGTAGTTTCAAAGAGATTTAGGACTGGCAGTTCATGGGCTGGTGGTGGAAGGAAACCCCTGCTACTCTCAGACTCACAGAATGTCTTTTAATGCACCACACAGCTTAGGAAGTATTCATAAACATCTTGAAATAACTCCAGAGGGCAGCGGGGCGGGAGTCAGCTGTCTGGGGACGAACATCCTCGGCCAGCTGATCCACAGCTCAGCTTTTTAAGCACCACAGTATGACAATAGTCACACACACCTTATTTTTTTGAACAACCATTCAGCAGAAACAGTAATGGCCAAAATAATATTGGAAAAAAGAAAAGAAAGAAAAAAGAAAATGATTATGCAACGAGCTCATACTGATATTATATGGTACCAGTGTTATGTGACTGATTACCTCTATCGGTGTACTGTCCTTACCATTGCTGGTATTGTGGTTGCATTGTTATTATTATCTATTACTATTGGTATTTAATGCTATTCCTTACCATTGTTGGTAAGTAATCAGTGTCTCAATGTAATCTAATTATTGCCTAAGATCACGTCTCCATATTCTATCTCTTGAGTCATTCAGTTACTAAAATGTCTGGTGTCTATTTGGATTTGCTGAACTGTTTTGAGTCCATTGTAACTGTTTGAATTCGGGCTAACCACTTTTGAGTTGATTGTAATTATTTGAGTCCATTGTAAATGCTTTAAGTCGGTTGTTGCTGAATGTTCAGGAAACGACATAAAAAAATAGTGGGATGAGTTTGCCAGAGAAACAGGGTGGGAGTAAAACAAGTATTTCTTCTTCCCACTCCTTTTCAGGTATCATTCAGGAAGTTTTGAATATAAATGTGTCAATTTAGTGTTAAAATTGTATTGATATGGCCTGAAAAAAATAAGAAACAAACATGTGAGCAAACTGAATGAACAAAAAGGGAAATCACATGACTCTCATACTTTGCATTCCCAGAATGAAAATACCATAAATGAGTATGAGCAACAAACATAATTAAAACAAAACTATGAGAGCAAATGACTGGTATTGTATTATATTGTGATATAAATAAACACAATCCTCTCAGACCTCTCAGAGAGAAGAGCCTCGCTGCACACTGAGTGTGAATGGATGATGCTGAAAAAAACATTTAAAAAAATTAACTCACTACCAGCTGAGAACCAATGATCTAAAGGACCAGAACAGAATCAGTTAAAAGAAAGATCCTACCAAAGGTCATTACTCAGCAGTAGACACAAAATATCAACAAAAAGTTATTTAAGATAGATAAAAATAGAATTAAAAAAACACCAAGAAGACAGAGACCGAATCATTTGAAACTGATTTAACACAACATCAAAAATCTTCATCAGGAAAATAACACATTTTACATGACTGAGCAAAGGAAACCTGTTTAGTAAATAAATCCCACAGAAGTTGTTTTCTTTAAAACAAATGTTGAAATAAATAAAATAATATGAAACCACTGGCATGGAGACAATATACTCCAAAAACCAAACCAACTTTTACAAAAAGTGTTTAAATCTGAAAAAACGTATGTAATTCCGACTGATGTGACTCAGTTCACATTTCTTTTAAAATGAGCATTTTTTACAGTGTGTGTGTGTGTGTGTGTGTGTGTGTGAATCAGCTGTGGAGACACCTGAGCCGGGGGAAGATCGGCGAGCAGAGCGCTGAAAGCAGGTCTTTATTGACGGGATCGGACGGCCCTCTGCTCGCCTCTCAGCAGGAAACAGGCTTCCGAGGCCTGGGAACCGAAAACACACACAAACACCAGGAGCATGGCAGGAATCACTGGAGCCAGTCAGCAACAAGACACATTCTGCTTCCTGGCTCTCGTGCTGATTGAACGGAGGAGGCTCAGGACGCTGCTGAGGAGAGGTACGGGCCTGGAAGCAGACCAATAGCAGAGCTACGGTTAAATTAAACCCTGCGCACAAGCTTTATTGGCATGCTGTCGGAGTTTCCCTGTGAGGATCAGCTGATCAGGATTCTCATTCAGGAATAAAGAAGCTAAAAGAAAACAGAGTCCGATCCGGCCGGGCCGGTTCATGAGGCTCCATCACTGGTTCTTCTCAGCGGTAGACACCAGCCAGTTTACAGCCATGACTGAGGCGATACCTGGACTGCTTCCAGGTAACAGAGTCTCTGGTTACTGATGACAAACCCATGGATCAAACCTGCTTTGAGTTGGAAGCACCGGATCCTGGAGGGACAGAACCGGGCCCAGCCGGTCCAGTCTGGCGCCAGGGGGCCTCAGAAGAGCCTCTGTGGAGGCTGCAGGGCAGCTGACAGGACGATGGATCGTCCGCCACCTGTGAACCTGTCTGTGCAGTTTGCATGTTCTCCCTGAGCATGCATGGTCCTTCTCCTGCTACTTGGGGACCCAGATGACACGGACAATGGAGTCAAAGCCTTTTCAAAGAGTTCCACCTTGGGAACTGTTTTCAGAAAGTTACATTTTCATTGGCTCTGAGCATCGTTGTCATGGAAACGGACCCCAAGAACACGACAAAAGTTCTGCATTGCCACTGGAAAATATAATCATGTGAAGGAGACATGAGAGGAATTACAGCTTTCTCTGGAATTAGCTAGCTGTATGTGGATTTAGCATTCTACAAAGACAATAACTGATCTAGAAGTGATTGAGTTGATTCCTGACTTTTTCTTACAATCAGATCTGTTTTCTTCCTTGATGCAGCTTTCCAAAGAACCAGGAGTTTGATCGACTGGCTCAATCAAAATGAGATCAGATGCAGTTTTTGGTGGGCTTTGTACATCTGAAGCCATCATAAACCAGACAGGAAGAATAAAATCTTCACACAGAGTTCAGTTCAATACTTTATTAATAACTGGTGCAATTGAAAAGACAAAAAATAAAAAATCAAGTAAGAATACATTTGCATATTATATCGTCAAAACAAAAATATTCAAAGTGGTCGAATACAGAATAGAAATGACAAGTTTTTTGTTTTTTTTTTCCAACTGGAATGAGAAAAAATGATGCACAGCTCTGAAGGCCACTAGTGTAAAGTTGTCCAAACTCCCTTTGAAAGAAACTCAAGAAAAACTAAACTGCTTCGGACCAATTCTCCTGTTGAAAGAAAATGGAAGAAAAATGGAAAAAGCTGCTGTCACAAACTCCCACAAAGCTGTTTTCCTCACTAATTAGTGTCTGATTCTCCGAATGCTGCATTTATTCACATTTCCTCAGTTTGAAAGCATGCCAGACGTCTGCGCCTCCTGTGGCTTTAGACAGTTTCTGTAACAGCACTCCGCCACTTACACCAACTGTCTTCTTCAATCTACCCCTTTTTATTCCTTTTGGCACATTTTCAAGTATGAAACCTCAATTTCAGAGGAGAGAAGACCCACCGAGTGCGACCGGGAATCTGAATGAATGAAGGTTAAAACGGCGGCATGCTGCTGCAGAAAATGGGGCAATGATGGCGTCAGCTGCTGCAAGAGCTGCAGCTCACCGGAACACTGCCAGGGCTTCCTGTGATTCTGCTCGGTAAGATTTTGGTTTTTTTGGAAATAAAGCCTGTGTTCATGACTTGACTGTGTGTATCTGTGTGCTGAAGGATGATCGGAAAGCTCAGAAACTGTTGTGCAGGGAAAACTTGTGTGGTTGTGATTTCTCAGCATGAGTGCTGTGTCTGAACTGTGCTTTCAGTTTCTGCACTAATCTGACTCAAACCCAATCAAAGTGATCTCTGAGAGCGTTCCAGGGCTGCGATCAGTCGCTAGACGTTAAGACGCATTGTGCTTTGTCTCCGGATACACAGCGATGCGTTCAATCACTCTGGAATGTGAAAGTTTTCACTGACATGTTGATTTGAGAGGTCTCCTTCTGCGGTTTGGCTTCAGCATGACTGAGTTTTCTGTCCAAAGCATGTGTGTTTGGCAGTGAAAGGGTTAAGCGCTCTGTGTAAATGCAGCCTTTCACAGAGATGTCTCCAACAGCTTTGTGCTGCGTGTCCACAGCGACGGCGAAGCCAGAATAAAACACTCACTTTGAAAAGAACCATACTGTAAAAGGCCAAGGCACAAATAATCTGTAGCAATCAAACGTCCGCAAAATGACAGGGAATGCAGAATGAGTGGATCAGTGCGTTGCTCGGGACAACCACCATATTCAACGGACCGTCGCAGCAAGCGCCGCTGCCCTCTGGACGACAGGGATGCCGTAAAGTGCTCCTTTCCATTCAGAATCAACAGACGAGAACACACACACACACACACACACACACACACACACACACACACACACACACACACACACACACACACACACACACACACACACACACACAGGGGGGAACAAAAACCACACCATGTGGGGCGGGAGGACACAGAGGGCGGGATGTGCTTCAACATACACACATATTTCAGTTCATCACTTTAAAAGTTGGGAAAAAAGACATTAAAATAACATCAAGGATTTCCAAAAAGGGTTAAAACTTCATCGTCTGTCAGGTTCATGAAACAGCTGCTGGCATTTCAAGCTTTCAGTGAGTGTGAGGGGCTGCTACAATTACAAGGTTGATTCGTGTTTGTGTTTGTCAGAGATCAATGAGACAGACGAGCGTCGTCTCTATAAGGTCAAGGAAGGAGTACCAGAATTAAATACTGGTCTCTCTCAAAACATTTAAAATAAAATAAAAAAAAACAAAAGCATCACAGTTTAGACATGTATCAGTTCACACCGAAATGTGTGAAACCAAATGACGGAGTGTGTTTTTATTAAAGCAATTAAAGAGTCATCAGCTCAAACGAACGGCCGCCGTCACACTGATCACTACGGACATTTAAAGAATGAAGGGAAGGTCCATGAGGAAAACACCAAATCACTAACAGAGGCAAACAGTTCTGTAGGAGAACTCATGGGGTATAGACTCCATGTGCCTCAGCAGGTCTGAGGCGTTTCCGGGTCACACTGGGTTAGGAAGGACCGCCGCAGGTCTGAGATCGACAGACAGACAGCGGCCGTTCAGATGAAGCCAGGCTTTTCAAAGTGCATGAGAAAAATACAAATTCACACACACACACACACACACACACACAAAACAAAACAAAAAATATTCCCTAACATGGCATATAACTTGTATGAATGGGACTTGGTAAACTGCCAGTATGAGGACAGAGCAGACACTCTGCACTTGAAACTATAACTAAATAATAATAAATAAATAAATAAATAAATAAATAAATAAACAAAAACAAACATAAAAAAAGTCCCACCTCTTCAGTGTCAGGTGTGTTTTCTGTAGACATCCTGTTCCTTGCTGTGGAAATGTTTGATAGAAAGACGCAGCAGAAAATACCATTTGAAGAGAAGTGTCCATAAAACATTAGGAGGGCTCATCATCATCATCATCATCATCATCATCATCATCATCATCATCATCCCACCCTGACACTTCATCCGTCACGTGTGTGAACACACAGAAGTGATGTACAGGAAGTTACAGCCAGGTTCCTGTGTAGTTTCCTGCTCATCCAGACAGCCTCTTATAACAATCAGGCACAACACCTTCTACTGGTTTCACTAAATATTCAGTGAAATGGTGTATTAGTTATTTTGTTAAGATAAATTATTGTCCTGGAAGACTTTTTTTTTGTTCTTCTTTCAATAATTCAAAATGATAAAAGTTGCTGTAACAGTAATTTGCCATCATGTTATTGTAAATATACCAGTGTCGTTCTACGGTTATTCCCAGTGTTTTCTGTTAACTGATACAAGCCAGCAGGTTCAGAAAGGAAGCAATATAAGTGTTCAGATGGAAGCAGAGTAACTAAAACAACCCAGAGGGGGGAAACCTCCATGTGACTCCATGTGCAAGCAACAGAGACACCGGCATCCAGTACCTCCGCTGAAAATACATGAAAAACAACGACATGGGAGGATCAAAACGTTTGGCTGATATAAAACAGAGAAACAGGAAGTGAAACGTCACCAACTTTACAATCCTGTGCAGCTGAACTTGGTGAATGAGCCAAAAGCACCACGGAAAGCTACAGAGTTCTATTTTACAAAAGCAGGGCTGCACTCTGTGCTCGGAAAAACCGAAAAGCTCTTAAAAGACAAACGAAAGGAAACGAAGCACGCACTACAGAAGGAAACACAAGCAACATTCGTACACCGTGTGTCGGGTGAGAGGCGAGCTGAAGTGAAACACTAAATAGAGAATGACGGCGTTGGAGTCATTCTTGCTTCAGAGGCACGATGAATGAGCGTCTGCAGGGATATACTCATCAGGCCTGTATACGGACGCCTGACGCCTGCTGATTTCAATAATATACCGCTGAACGGATCTCAGGAGCTGAGGAGAAGAGAGAGTAACGATAATAATACATTAAGTTAAATAGATAAGGCTAATAATCATAATAATAATAAAAAGAAGGATTTGGTTCACCTTACTAATCTCACAGAGTGCGGCGTCTCTCCGCCGGGCTGCAGTTCTGTTAACCTGCTCAGAGGAGACGTTCTGCACGGAACCAAAACACCGATGACTTTTCTGACCTGCAAAAACCAACAACTTCCTAATGCCAGTGATGCAGAACATGTATTCTCATCCACTGTGTCTATTTTGATCAACAAACTGCACAAAACCTGCAAAAAACCCCACTGATTTCCAGAATTTTTGCCCTGTTTATGCACCATTACATTACTAGCTACAGTCACTATTTTAGGTTTTTTTTTAATGCTAAATCAATCATGCAGTAATTAGCACATTATTTGTAAAATGTTATTCTGATTCATAACATTTCTGATTTGACTGTTTCATGAATGTAATCTGAAGATCTCTGCAGGTCAACAGATTGTTTTTCTCAAGTACTTTTGCTAATGTTGATGGAAGGTCAATGTCTTTTTAAAACTGGCTTTTTAAATGATTTGGGAACTATCTCAATATTCCAGAGATGGACGTTGTACAGCAAACACCTTTTGCACTGGCTTAAACGGTCAAATTGTTCAAATGCACTTCTTAAAGGGGACATATGATGCTATTTTTCAGTCATGTCATATCGGTCTCAGAAGCCCAAAAACATAGTATTTAAGTTTGTTCGACCCAAATTCATCCTTTGTTGGGAGTTTCAGGGTCTAGAAAGTGGCTCTGAGGAGCCTCCTCAGAACAGGCTGTTTGTGAGCCTGCTTCCCGGTCTGGCCACGCCCACTCTCACACACACACATGGTGGGGGCACCATCAGGGGGAGGAGTTAAATCCTCTTATTTCAGGATAAGCGGACCAAACTCTACCTCCACCGTTTCAGCTTCATTTTCACAAAATGTGGTGTAGCAAGACAGGGAGGAGACAGACAGTTTTCACATTTGAACGTCGTAATGGGGCTATGGCAACACACACTGCTGTAAGAAACTCTCCACAAAGTGAAAAAAGCAGAATATGTCCCATTTAATTCTACTTTTCTACCTTTAAAAAGCTGAGTATAGGAAAAACTTTATTTTAAGACATATCGACATTGGTAAATATCAGTTGTTGACCACAGCAGCAATAGGAACATGTGATCGGCCAGATTTTACATACAGGTGCATCCTTACACACAGTATGTTACATTAACCGATTTATGTATCCTGATGCTTCAACATGCCTGAAGATCAGAATAATGACAAAATAAAAAAGGACAATAGAGAGAGGGAGGTCATGTAGGCGAGTGAACTTGATCTTATGTGATAAGAAATATAAATATCCTCTTAAACAGGAATGCTACCTGAAGTAATTTGATCCTTTTAGTTACTTTTTCACTTTGACCTTTGTGACCCCTGACCCACACAGAGAGGCAGACGTCCGTCACCTGCTTCTTTGGCAGGTTTACTACTCGTGAAAGACTTTGACCTTTCCATAACTGACTTGCAGTACGTTTCCACGCGAAGCGCCCTGAGATGAGAATGAAACTGAACCGAACGCTGAACGTCCTCTGAGCAGGGACGAGGCCGCGCTGCCAACGGCGAGTCGCTGAAGCCCGGAGAGGAAGCTGCTCTGCGAGATCAGCCTGAAGGCGCCTGAACATGCTATACCTGTGGAGTAATAATTCATGTGTGTAGATAATATAGTCGATCGTTGGATATTACATTCATTATCTGTGTTGTCGTAAATCTAAGGTAATAAAAGCGGCTTAGGCCTACATGTGACTTTCCAGTTGGTTCTCACTGTGTTTTGTCTCAAAACAAATGTTCCCGACGTCGATTCGTTCACTGAAAGCCCTCACTCCTGCACCACGGTGCTCATGTCGATGATACGTTTGAGTTGCACTGCAGCGGTGAACTGTACAGCAAATTCTGAGGTGGTCTTCCAACTAAATCAAAGTTTTAATGGTGTGTTTGCATAAAAAAAATACTTTGATGTTTCGTCTTTTGCTTGTTTTTAAAGCTGCTGTCTATTTTTGAATTTGTTGGATTTCCATCGTGATATCAAACAGTCCAAATGAGACAAGAGTTGAGAAGCTAGAGCTAGTTTTTCATTTCAGTATTGTGTATTCCAGGTGATATTTGACAGAAAGTAGTTTTGCAATAACGACCTAAAGTGAGCATAATTTGAGAGACAAATTTACTGTTTGAAACATATTCTGGTGAATATGAAAGAAATAAATTCTCTTTGACTGAAAGAGAAAAAGGTCACAAAATAATCTGAAGATTCAAATTTAGGAGAGAAAACAGAAACGTTTCCTCCAAGCGTCTTCTTTTCTTGAATTAGTAGAACCAATGGAAAATAAGGGTATAACATCAAAATGTGTGACCCAGTCCTGCTTTTTAAGGAGTTTATCATTTAACTTCTGCCCTGATGTAATTTCTTAAAAAAAGCACGTTTTGTTTTTACTGAATCAGTCATAAATGTTTGAACATTTAACCCGCAGCTCACCCCCTGGCTCTGTGTTCGGGGTTAACGTTTCAGCTGGATGCTTACTTTTCTTATGACCTGAAATCCGACACGCAGGTGGTTCAAATCCCTGAATTCATGTGCCGACCAAGCAGTCGAGATTTAGTGTTTCCAACTCTGTCAAACGTTCTCTGTTTTCTCGGGTGGAAGGAAGCGGCGCCACAAGAACAGCGGTGTGAGAACAGCACGGCAGAAAATCTGACAGAAGCTCAGCACAACGTGAGGAAAGCAGAAATGATGACCGGGACTGTCAGCGGCGATCCGGTGTTCTGGTAGCAAAGTCCCGCGCTCTCGCTCGCTCTCTCTCGCTCTCTCTCGCTCTCTCACACACACTCCTCACACAGACAGGCAGAGACAGGAGACTTTTGGTTCCGACGCCGTCCTCCGACCGTCGCCTCATGAATGCTGCATCGTCATGCAAACATGCAAAAAACCAATGGAAATGTATTCATATAAAAAATAAGTGTTAGAAAATGGCATAGCAAGTATATGTTTCCATTCAACCTCTTCTCCGATTCCTGATGTCCTGAACTTTGCAGTGTCTACACTAAAAGTCGCATGCGTCACATGCAGTGCGGTTGGCTTTGCAGCAGTAAAGCTTTCGGGTGTATATAAGATGTATATTAATGTTCTTTTTTTAAATCAGCTAAGTTTCTGCGAAGAGTGCGCTGTACAGAGTTTTACTTTACAAACGGTCTGGTCTCCCTGGTGACGGGCAGTCTCGGTGCCATGGCTCTTGTCTGGACCGCGGTGGGCTGATGGCGTCCAAAGGTCGGTGACTTTGCAGCATCAAGGCAGATAAAACCCACCTGCTCCCCCGGCGGTGGTCCAGGTGTGGCTTTGACCCAGAGATTTGGATTTAGAGGCATGGGTTGGATTTAAGGTTTTTCTCTCAGGACTTCCTGTGGCCGCAGGTCCACGCCTGCCCTCAGGGGGGCGTGCTCCACACGGCGTCGCCAAAGCCCTCCCCGGTGGAGGAGAGAGGCAGGGGCCCCCCGCTGGGCGTGAAGGGGTCCGTGTCCGTGTCCGTCTCCCCCTCCGCCAGGTAGCTGGGCCGGGGCCTGGTCCAGCCGGCGTCCCCGGCCGGCGGCCCCGCCCCCGCCGACAGGTCCTCGCCCTCGCCCTCCCGCTCCCCGGAGATGCTGAAGCCGCTGGGCGAGCGCTCCAGCTCCTCGTGGTTCACCGACAGCATGGAAAGGGGCGAGTCGGCCCCCCGCCCCCCTGCGGTCCTCCCCGGCCCCGCCCCCGCCGACAGGTCCTGCAGGGAGCTGATGGGCAGCACCGTGGGGCGCTCCGTGTAGGTGGGGATGGCCGCGGAGGGGCGCCGCTGGTGGGGGTGTGACGGCGGCGGGGCCTGGCGGTCTGGAGGGCCCTCCCTGCCCCCCCGGCCCCTGCCGCAGAGCGGGCCCGCCTTGCCCACAGGCACCTGGTACGACATGTGCGGGAACGCTTCGGAGTAGTTCAAGAAAACCCGGCGGATTCCGCCGCTCCCGGGGTCGCAGGCCTCCAGGGTCATACGGGCGGCGCCGGCTGAGTCCACCTGCAGGTGCTCCGTGTGCTGGATGTGCATGTCCACCAGGAAGTCCAGCTTCTTCTCCATGTCCTCCACCTGAGACACATTCACAACAGCTCTGATGAGTGAGTCACAACTACAAGCACGTTCAGAGCTGCACGTTCAACAACAGTCACAGTCTGACGGTCCCTGACAAATCACAGCACACGTTATAAATACGTAAGAACCACTCACGGCCAAAACAGCTCTACTATGTGGCAGACAAACGTGAGTGAACTCATGAAGACACTCAGTGCACAACACAGATGTGGAAACCTGACTGGCTGTGAATGAAACAACAGACTGACTGCAGACATATTTAGATCAGTAATGCTGATGGAGTCTAATGTAACCAATGATGCATCTTTGCAAATCTAAAGTAAAGCATAATTACTCACATTGACTCAATGGATAAACTTTGCAATTAAGCTCCAGCGTAATCCGTCTAGCCTTTATGTCAGTTTTCCTCCACACAGCTGTTTTTAACCCTCTATACAACAAATAAACACGAGGAACAGTGGATATGTTGGTCTGTTTGATGAGACATGAGTTTCCTGTTTCCACGTTTCCTCTGCTCAACCCTTCCCCCTCGGCTAAACACACACACACCGGGTTGAATCAACACAGAATCAAAATGTTATAAAGAGCTGAAACAGTCCTTCATGCTGTAATTGAACAGTCTGCAGCAGAGCTGGGTTTGGGGACTGAATCCACTTGTTTGCTTTGCTCAATGGTTAGATAGCAGCATTTAAACTTCCACAAATAATAGCTCCTACTGAGAAATGCCATACAATCTTGAAATGGAAGAATGTGAAGTGTATAATCCAGGAGTGTCATCCTCCAGCTCTGGAGAGCCACTTCAACGCTCGAGTGCAAAGAATGCTGGGGCATTTCTCAAAATGTGTTCCTTTATATCAAATACCATATAATAATATAGAACTGTGAGCAGTAGCTGCTCATGTTTCCTTCCTAATAAAATAAAATCACTGGAATTAATTAAAGTTTAGTGTGTGATAGCTGTAAACAGTTAAACAAATCAAACATCTGCTTCTTTCTTTCTGTCATTAGAAGTAATTATCTTCTTCTGCTCTTTATTTTGCTCCCTTTCTTTTTTCTTTAGCCCAAATAAGCTACTTTTTGAGCATTCAGTTACACACAGGTGCATCTAAAAAACAAAACAACTACCATCAGATGTCAGTGGTTTTGTGGGGTGTATTCAGTCACTTAATACAGTTTCAGCTCATCTCAGTTTGTGTGCATTAAGTGTAAAATACACAAGAAAGGCTCACAGTTTGAATTGAGCTATTTGGGTAAAACAACAAAAAAACTTTTAATTAGACCCCAAAATGTTCTGAGATGCATCTACATGTAAGGACGACGACGACAACAACAACAACAACAACAACAACAACAACAACAACAACAACAAACGGAGATGACTGGGTGAGTGTCTGCCTCTGTGTTGACCTGTGAATGAAGCTGAACGTCCTCACCTGTCTCTCCACCCTGACAAATCTACCCATCATGCTTTGGTCTTCGGCATCCGGCATGGAGGTGGCTTTGGCTAGGAAGGTCTCATGCCTGGAACAAAGGGACACTGGGTAGACGAAGACTGCACACACATTTGTTTGGGGCAAATACACAGAAGATTACCTGTTCAGATAAACACAAAGACAAAACCAAGACGCCATAAAGAAACTCGGCGTTGTGTTTAATGTTTGAGAATATGAGCAGAGCAACAGTACCTGGGCGACTGATTGGGTGGGTAGGCAAAGGGCGTTTTCTGAGTTTTCTTGTGTTTGGGGGTGAGGGGTGGTCCAGGGGCAAGAATCATGTCGATCCTGAACCGAGACAAACCGAAGGGGCCGTGAGGAGGACGGTCTGGAGCCAGACGGGTACAGACTCCTGTGTGCAGACTCACCTTGTCTGGAGGTATTTGATTCTACACAGCATGTCCAGGTGTCCGGCAGAGTACTGCTCGATCACGTCTTTGACATCGTAAGGCCTCAGAGTTTCCTTAAATCGCTTCTTGTTCAACAGAAATTGCATGATCCTGTAAAAACAAAGCACAAAAGGGCAATTAAATAATGCTGTTTAGCACATAATACTGTGGAGGGACTGAAACAACTTCCTCCTCACACAAGAAAAACCTCTTTTCTCGAGATAACGTATCGCATCTTTAAAGTGCGACAGGCTCTCAGAGACTCTGATTCCACTTTAAATCCTCCCAGTTGGTGTCGTTGCTGAATCAGCACCTGTCTGTCAACACGCTGCTGTTAAAACTGAAAGGATGAGTTCACTGGTCATCTCCAAAACGCTTTAGCTGCTTTTCTGCTTAGACCTGAGATCAAACCCAGCCTCTTTCAGCTTTCTGAAAAGCGTGTGACCTTGAAGACCCGTCCGCCACCCACCGAGCTCCGGCCTTTGTCCCACAGATCCCCGGCTCGGAGCTGCCTCCTCCCGGAGCCGGCCGCCGCTGCACAAGCTCCGGCGTTTGACAGAAAGTCTTTGGCGCTGAAACTGAGCCCCCTCCAGGTTTCAGCGTCGCATTCAGAGCCATTCAGCCCGGGGATAATGGAGTGGAAGGAAGCAGCACTTTCACAGGGTTAATCACTCATCTCGCAGACCCTCACGCTAGATTAAATTCCTGCACTATGTCAGCTGTGTGGCCTATAGATTTACCGGCACGCTGTCGGCAGGCAGGACTTCTGCTCACACGCTCTGGTTTATGCTGTTCACACTGTTTCCTTTATACTCGTGCAGAACGAGGTCGTTTCAGACCCTCCTCATCACCAGGTACCGGCTCTTTACGACACATGACAACTATTACGCACTGGAGGAAAAAAAAACTACTTTTCTGTCTTATGTGGATGTTTTAAGCTTTCTTTATGGTTCTTACAAAGTCAATACTGACACTAAACAGTCACAAAAAGCCACAGAGCAACCTTCACCCACTGAGATCTCAGTCATGTTGTCCTGTTTTCGGAGCGCCTGGACGTTTATGCCCGTAAACCCTCCTTCTGGGTTCAAATAGCAGTCAGAGTTTGCATGTTCTCCCTGTGTGACCGTGGGTTTCCTCCAGGTACTCCAGCTTCCTCCCACGGCCCAAAAGCCTGCAGGTGTGGATGTCAGTGTGTGCGGTTCTCTGCCCCTATGTGTGACCCTGGGACGGACCGTCCAGAGTCCTGCCCTCGCCCACTGAGCAGCTGGGATTGGATCCAGCACCCCGAGACCCTGAACAGGATGAACGGCTCTGGAAATGAATGAATATTTGACCTTAAACACTACAGACAAGTAATTTTACCTTCATCTCACTAACGATACGACTAGAATTTCTTCAGAAAATGTAGTTAGTGAAGGAGGCATGCTGGGAATCCTGGAACCGGCCCAGACGTTCTCTGTACTCTGCACTGCTGTCTTCAGGATGACTCCAGGTGATAGTGGTTACTTTCATAATGTGTTTATGTACACAATGCACATCTCTGCATATAAAAATGCACAAAATGATTGTTGAATGAATTCCACGTTCATCAATGTCCTCTTATTTGAAAAAGATGAGAGCAAAACGTCAGCATAGAATCACACATCTGTCCAGCTGAAGTAGTCAGAGAGTGTGAAATGAGAGATTTATTTCACGAGACATCAGACCTCAGAGGATGAGGAACACGCTCCTTTGTTCAGCTCATTCTGCTGCGGTTTGGATTATTGTCGAACTTCTCTTTAGGTTTATTAAACAGACGAGGACAGACAGGATTTGTAATGAACGGTGGATTTATTAAAGGACAGGGACACAGTCGGGAGGACAGGGGACGTGAGGCTAGGACCAAACAGGAGGGGAGCTGCTGTTTCCTCCTCCACCAGATCTTTCTCTCACTATCTGTCTTTGTCTTTTCTGTCCTCCTCAGCTTCCACCCTGCTTTCATTCTCCCTCTCCTCCATGAGTTCCTTAGGGGTTTTGGCGGTCCCCCTTTCAGGTTTTCTTCTCAGTTGTCTTGATCTTGGCCTTCGGTCTGCCTCTTTAGGAGGACAGATCGTCCAGAGAGGAGACAGTGTTGATGAGGACCTGAATGTCTTGGTTGGTCCTCTGTGTCTTGCAGCCATTCCTTCTCCTGGACAGAGCAGACCTCCTCTGCATGCCTGTGTTCTTCCGGTCTTTGGCAGTGGTCGATACTGTCAGCCATCATCTTCTCGCTCACTGCCTTCATCTGGCTGACTCTTGGCGAGCTGGTTGTCAAAGTTCCCTTGCTCTCCAGCGCCTGCTTGAGGGCCTTGACCTCCTCTTCCTTTGGCTCCATGAGTTTTCCTGCAAAGCTCTCGGCTGGTGGTCACTTCCCTCCAGCAGCTTCTTTGATAGAACTGACTCCAGGTCACTCAACACGGCAAACCGAGGACGAAATCCGGCCGAGAAGAAGGACTCAGGCCTGAAATTACACAACCACGTAGACGATGACAGAATCAGGACAGCGCCATCTGAGAGAGAGTTCTGACCGAACAACATCCAGATAAACTCGTTCATGTTATTGTAAAGTGTGTTTACAGAATAAAATCTGTGCGGCAGCTGCAGCTCATCCACAGCCTTTAAAGAGGGAGGAGAACAATTCAGCACCGGCTGCCTGTGTCAAAAATCAACCTCCAAATCTGACATCCTGTCTGTAAAGCTTTGAATCATCTCAGGCTTCAATTCATCTCAGCTTTACTGGTAGAATATGAAACATGCAGACCTCTGAGGTCCTCAGGAAGAGGTTTACTAGATACAGAGTCAGAACTAAGAAAGGTGAAGCAGCTTTTAGTTAATCTACTCCTCACCTATAGAACTAACTTCATGAACACCCCGGGACTTTGGAGACACTCACTTCTTTCTAATCTGGCCTTAAAACTCTGATTTGTTCAGCCTTTCCATGAAGCGACATATTTTCTACATTCTATTACCGTAACGTTAATGCCTGTAAGGCACTGTGGACTGCTTGTCTGAAGGTGCTCTGTAGATAAATATGTCTTACCTTGACTTGTCTTGAACAGAATGGGAGGTGATAAAGAGTGTATTCTCAATCCTGGCAGGAGAAGTGACTTTTCACAACAGAGGTCAACAAACCAATGAGATGTTTAGCGCGATCAGTTCAGTTGAGAACCTCAGCTCTCCTGTACTTTCATCAGAAAGGATGGAATCGCTTTGTTTTTCCCTGGAGGCCAGCAAACCTCCACACTTCCATACACGGTAAAAACCTGCAGCAGGCGCTAACAGAGCGCTTTGATTGATAGATTTCATGAGTGTATGGGCAATTATTCACAGCATAACCACAAATGATCATAATTATGCTAATAACATTACCTGAGCAAGTTTTACATTCCAATTACCCCAACATCTATATAGTAGGAGGCTGAGCATTGACACTGGTCATACTATCTGTAGATTTAGAGATGTTTGCTTGTTTTGGTTTGTAAGAGGTGTGTGTTGGACCACAAAGTTTCTGGAGGCAAAATACAATAAACTGCACATTTGTTTTGAATGAATGAATGAATGAATGAGTACATAATTCTATCCCTGCTTCAGTCCTGACTAGCAATGTTTAGTAAAGGCCACTCTGTACAGCCCCCCCCCCCTCCCACAGGGCGCTGAAGTCCAGACCCATGCTTGTATGTAAAAACAAATGTGGACCTTCAAGATTTGGATTTGAGGACCCCTGCTGTACAGCAGTCAGTGAACCACAGTCCATCCATCACAGAGAAAAACCAACAGTTCCAAATCAGCCTGCAGATTAGACTTTACGTCAAAGCATGAAAACATTTCCACTGTTAGATCAGCGGTTTGGAGGGTTGCATCTCTCCCCTTACTGTCAGAACATCCTGAGATGGAACTGGGATTCAGAACCTTTCTTTGCAGAGTTTTCATGTTCTCACTGTGTCAGGATTTTCCCCCATTAACAAAAAGTTCCTCTTCCAGTCTGAATGTGAATGCCTGTCTCTGCTGGTGCTCTGGCCTGGTGGCCGGTGCAGTGTACCGTATTTTCCGCTCTTTAAAGCCTGTAATTTTCTCAAAACCCAACAGAGCGCCTTATAATTCGATGCGCCTTTTTTGCGGGAATTACGGTAATCACCCTGATCACATGAGCAAACAACCCCTGCTTGCGTTTAGCTAAGCTAGCCAGTTCAAACAGAACGGCTAACACGAAGCTTCAGGCACGTTCTCCACCTCCAACCTGTCAGTCCAGTGTTTCCTGCAGGAACAAAGTTTGGCCGGGGGGGGGGGGACTGTATACACCTTGGCTTTATGCAGAGTCAGCTGGGACTGACTCCAGCACAGCCCAGCAGCTTAAAGCTGGGTCCAGTGGTCTGGAAGTTTGCGTGGTTTCATGTTTAAAACGATCCTGTTTCAGTCTGACTGCTGTTCACCGTGGCAGCCTGAGCGTTCCCTCTTACAGCACATCTCTGTCATGAGAATCAGCAGCAGCTCTTGAGGAATATCTGGCCATCGGAGGGCTTCTTGTCACCAAAACCCAGCGGAATGGATTTTGCAGGCCAGTCAGCGCGATGCTAGCTGACGTGTTGACATGCAGAGTGTGGAGAGTGAATCTCTGCCACTCTGAAGCGGCGCCGATGACCTGCGGCTGACCTGACTGCCCTGATGACCAGCTTCAGCGTGGGGATCATCTCCTCCAGCAGGATGTCTGCAGGAAAGCCCCGCTCCTCTAAGGCTGGGTCTGCCAGGGCTCCGGCATCTGGCGGGAAGGCACACACACACACACACACACACACACACACACACACACACACACACACACACACACACACACCGTCAGTCCACATACACACACCGTCACTGTACTGGCTGACAGTCAGTGGCGGGCAGTGTGTGTACCCTCTGAGCTCTGGCGCAGGGTGTAGGCCTTCATGCGGAAGGCAGTGCGGAACCGTTCCCGGTTGCTGAAGCCGGCGGGTTTGGGCTCCTTGGACGGGCTCTCCTCGATGCCGTCGCTGTTACCCGTCAGCTTCTTCGCCGTGCCCACAGACGGCCGCGCATTGGGAAGGCGAACGCGCTCCAGTAAACTCAGCTTCTGGCTGAAATGTAGATAACACACAGTTTTTGGTCAGCTTGGTTGATAAGGCAGGTCAGCTGGTTCAGTCCGGCATTGTGAGAAGATTCAAGCTCAGTTTGGGCCTGAGGACTTTCTGGTGGTGATTTCTCAGAGTATCACCACATTGGTTCTTTCTGGTTTCTCAGTCTTTAAATTAGACTTTTTTCAGACGCATCTATTTCTGAATAAGCCAGAGTTTTTTTCCATCTTAGAGAAGTTCTCCAGCCTGCAGCTCCACAGCAGCCACGCTTCACGACAAGCAGAAGGAAGCCTGGAAAGCTCAAGAGCGTTCGGCCTCCTTCTTTGTGCGAAGACTGACAATATTTGGCAGCACAAAGACAAGAGCTCCCTGGGTAAAATAAGACTCCTGTGTGCCTTGGAAGAGGTAGAGAGGCGGGGTAACCGGAGCCGGCCGCGGCCTCTGAAACGTGGAGCATTCTCTGAGACTTTTCTCCCACAGCAGACACACAATATGAGCCTGTATGCGGCCGGGCCGAATGGGGACGGCAGCGATGGCGCTGAGAGGCTGCAGAATGGGAAGCTCTAAACGCAGAGAGGCTTTCTGAATGCTACTCAAACGGATAAAGAGCAGAGAATGAGAAGTGATTATCCCGGGGATCTCTATAAACGAGGCAACACAACGGGAAAATATAATGCCGCTTATCGCCTTCGGCTCTGCTTTCACACGGTTTGGTCCGGAGCGCCGGCACTGATCTGCAGTGACGGAGGGAGACCACATGTTCCTTCACCGGTAGAAACACAGACGGAGAAAACATTCAGAACACTCAAAAACACTACTCCAGCTGTTCCTGATAGTCTTTGGATTTAAGGGCAGATCGTGGAGCGGGGGCACTCCCAGGGCTTGTTTTAGCCACACTGACCCCAAAACCCAGTGTTTTACCAAGACGTAATGTTATGAAGAAAGCATAGCTATGGATGTGTTCGACACATTTAATTCAAAATACCAGCCCAGTCTTTATACACCGTTGGTAAACTGAAGCCTTTTTTATCATTCCCAGGAATCATCTAGTTATTTCACTCCCTTCTAGGTGGCTCCACACATTTTGCCAAATCAGCTGAAAAGCAGTTGATGGAATAACAAACAGTATCTATGAACAACGCTGACAAATGATTCTAAAAGAGTAAAAAGTGCAATGTGTCCACCTGAACAGCTCCCTTCATTTACTGGTGCTGAAAGAGACTGCGCTGAATTAGAGAAGCAGGAAAAGAAGCGGGAGAGTGAAACACCGGTGACCTCCTGACAGACACTGCTGTGGATCTGAGACACTCTCACAATGGCAGCAAAATCAGAACACACACACACACACACACACACACACACACACACACACACACACACACACACACACACACACAAACACAAGCATAACACACAAAATTGACTCTCAGTTGGGATATAATTTTTCTCTCAGTGTAATCCTGAATAGACCACACAGTGCTGCTGCAAAACTCAGATAAAAGGTCTAATATCACACAGAGCAGTGAAAACACACACACACACACACACTCAGCGTTATGGGCCTGTGGGTTAACGTGGCCTCGCTGCTGGAGCTCCTGGCCGCCGTCCACCTCTTCGCTCAGAGCAACAAGATAATGTCAGCCTGCTAATTTCCCAGCCGCTGCTCCGACACGGCGCCCGGAACACTCCGGTCTCTCAGCGCCGGTTCCACTCCACCACTCCCCGCTTTGTCGTGCTTTCCTAATGCCTTGCTCTTTTCATTTTCCTTTTTAATTTCTTTCTCCTGGTTCCTCATTCCATAATTCAAGCAGAGAGATCAGAGGAGCTTTAATGATGGTCTTAGATGCAGTGCAGCTGTGACAATTAAGATTTGCATACAAAGTGAATGGAATTCCTCAGCTTCCTTTAAGCTTTGAGTCTAAATAAACAGCTCTTATTAATTACTGCTCCCAGATATTCCTGTCGCTCAGCCTGCTGAAACAGTGTCCAGGCTCTGGTGAGCTGGACTCCCTCCTCCCTGTCGGCCGCTGTATCAGCCTCTTGTTGCTGCTGCACTGTAGCTTTTAGCAGCAGTAACTTAATCTGCGGCTCTGAGCTCGGCAGTGGAGGCCAGGAGGCGTCGGAGCAAAGCGCCCCGCTGTAATGAGCCTGACTGCTGACCGGGACTGGCGGCCTGGTGGGCCTGGCTGTGTGTGTGTGTGTGTGTGGGTAGTGGGAGTATCTCTGGGAGAAGTGGCAGAGGGAGTCTAATTGAAACAGCTGTTTGGAGTTGGTGGACTGCTACAGCTGCTTATCCACAGCTGGCAGGCAGGCCCAGCCCCGCACGCTGCGGTGGCGAGCCGCACGCCACGCTGCGGCGGCGAGCCGCACGCCACGCCACGCCGCAGAGACAGACGGCTGTGACGGAGCCGAGCCACTCACTGAAGTTCTGACGGGTCAAGGGTTCAGCGCTCTTCGCGTTTTGTGTCAGTTTGTGTCTTAAGCTCAAGCATAAAGACTAAAATCAGCCTGGTGAGCTGGACTGAAAGGAAGCAAGGTGTTAGCATGCTGCAGTCTGTGGAACAGGATATCATAACAGCATGCGATCCAACAACAGGGCAGAGCTGCCTCATGGGGCAGAGTGAAAATACCAGCAGCATAAATTTGTATGAGTCCACTAAGATCTCCATGAGTTTGAGTTTTGAGGAGAAAACCAAACATCTCAGCTGTGGTCAGTCCTACCTGCTGCTTTGCTTTGTCTTTTACAACCTGAAACATTAGCATTACTGTTATTTCATCCAAAAGAGAAGCTGAAGAACGTGTCTTAGAGATGCTGATTAAAATAAGCACAACATTTTGACAAAACTGGAGGGGAACTTTCAGAATGGCTGAACTTTAGATTGTGTTGTTGATCACCATCATATTTCTTAGCTTATTTAGGCTGAATCCCATTTCACCCCTCCCCCTCCCCCTTCCCCTCGTTTTGCGTGTTCACGTGGAGGGGTAGGAGTGTCCCGATTGTCATTATGATGGAGGGGTGGGGCCAAGAAGGAGGGCCAGTCACCCCTCCAAAAGGACGTTCTCCCGAGGCTCACTCCAAACGGAGGGTATGATCCAGTGGCGGCTGGTGGCGAGGGGCGCTTGTTTCGTCAGCCTACACCGTCAGTGGCGGGCGGGGTTAGTTCATTTCTGCACTGGCGGGAGCGCTCGTTTCCACTCCCACGCATTCCAGACGCATTCCAAACACAACAGGTAGACGATTATTTTCAATAAACTGGTTTCTTCAACACCGCCCGCCTGGAATGCGCCGGTGGGAAACGAGCGCTCCCGCCAATGCGAATTGAACTAACCCCGCCCGCCACTGACGGTGTAGGCGGACAAAACAAGCCCCCCTCGCCACCGGCTGCCACAGATTTCCCAGAAAGCCTTCCAAGATAGGCAAGATGGCGGCGTCCGCAACGAAATAAGTTCATAAATGTCAGTATTTTGTCAATAAATAAAGTTTTAAAATGTAAGAAAAACATTCTTCTTCAGCAAACAATTGTGGCGTCTGCCTACGTCATCGGCAGCGGCGACTACTGATGACGTACACGATTGTCGGAGGGGTGTTCCAATTCGGAGGGGTTCGCTTTCGGCCCTCCCCCTGAGCACTCCGTTTCATAGGGGGAGGGCTAGAAAGAGAAATGGGATTGGGCCTTAAACACAGGGCAAAGTTCTGGCTTCACTGCAAGAAAAATTGTGTTTTTGGACCAAATTCTTTTTGGCACGCAGCGTAACAGTAGTAACCTCATAAGATATCTTAATAATGCACAAAATGTAAGTAAATTAAGTAAAGAAGTAAAGTTAAGTAAGTAAAGAAAGTACATTTGCCTAACTGAGAAAACAGATCTGTGCAAAATCCGCCTTTCAATTACTTGATGCATTTCTCTGAGTTTTCTCAGACACTGCAGACCAGCCAGCAGAGAGGAACCTCGGTTAATTATGTAAAATGTGTGAAAATTGAAAGCAGATGTGGAATCAGGGAGCGCACATCAAACATGACAATGTGCTGATTATCACAATGGGCTGATGACATGACTGCAGCAGCTTGTGAAGACGAGATAAATGTCTCTGGAATCAAACATCCGGGCCAAGATTCTCTCGACGTGTTTTGATGTAGCGGCTCAATTAGCATGGCTCAGTGTGATGGATGAAGAAGAAAAAAATCCTCAAACCCAAAGACCTCTTCTCTTCTCGGGCTCTAATTACTGATCTAAACTGTCATACATAATTGAAATATAACTAATGGACTCACTAATAGGCTTCTTAAAAATAAACTCTCTTGGCTTAAGCGTTGTTAAAGTGGGCGGTGGGGCGAGTGGACGTTCTGAATCACAATTCACAAATTTCCAGCGGCCGCTAGCCCAGAGCTCCGTCTGACTGGCGGCGGGATACAGGAAGCCATTTAAAAATGTGGGATATTCTAGGAAACGTTCATTAGTCTCTGCAGCATGCAAGCTTCATTAAGCCATCAGAAAGTCATTACTGCGGGCATGACTATTAGAGATTCACTGCTGGGAGCAGCGGTGACCTACCTCGCCATTACCTCCAAGGTTTCCTTCCTTTGGATGAGGAGACACAAAAAAATAATGGTCAAATAGCTTCGCTAGCACAAAACTTAATTGCTGCTAAACATTTAAATTACATTCAGAAACTATTGCAGGAAACACGTGTAAATCAAGCAATAACTTCTGTGGTACAGCCTTCGTCTAACTCACCTGAAACAGGGAAGAGAGATGACCGTTTCATAAAATCTCCAAGTGGCAATAAGGTCTTCCCTGATTGGATTGGTGGAATAATATCGCCAGGCGGACTAGAGGAAAGAAGACTGAATGACTGACAGTGGAAGCAACACGGTTCTTTTGTGATCAATGTGAAGCTGTGCCGGGTGGGAGAGGCAGCTCTGTCCTGCACTGCTCTCTGGAGACGGAGGGAGAGGACATAATGACCCACGGTTCTCCTAACAGAACAGAATGGCTCGTTCCTGGAGTTCTGCAGTGAAGGTGTGAGAACACGCAGATCCACAAACAGTGATTAGAGCTTCTCTTTCCCCACAGACACTGTGTTGGGTTGCTGTCTTCTTTCTGCCTCTGCCTCTGCCACGTCGTCCAGCCTCGTCCTGACAGAGGGTGTGTTCTGTCCCCTGCAGAGAGAAGCCAGTGTTGGTGCAGAGGCCTCTCACCTGGATGAGCCCGGCGGCAGGATGCCGGCGCTTCTCAAAGTGCTTCTGTCTGTGCTGCTCCTGGACCTTCAGAGCCAACCCTGACCCCAGGATACCCTGCACACCCAAGCAACATCCAGGTCACCGCCAGTGAAACGACATGATCAGAGAAACACGAGCTCCCTGCAGCGTGAGGACGGGACGATCCGTCCTCACACTGCGTGCACGAGACTCACTGCAGGCAAGGCAAAGAAGGACACTCCGATCAGAGCGAAGGTGCCGGCCAGCAGCCTCCCGGCCCAGGTCTTCGGGGTTTTGTCCCCGTAGCCGATGGTGGTCAGCGTGATCTGCAGAGAGACGGTTTAAAGTCAGTCCTTGTAATTCCTCCTAACAGCCTCAGTGTCCTTGTTTCAGCACTTTGCTGCAGTCGAGACGCTCATGCTGCCGGTTCCAGCAGGTCTGATATTCACTGAAGGGCAGCTCAGTCTGAAGGGTCAGAAAGTCTCCTCTGAAGGGAAGCAGTGAAAGCTAAGCACCGTCCTGAAGGACGCCTGGAGAGGGCCGCTGCTCGCTGCCACGGAGCCTGAACCTCCGGCCTTTCGGCTGAAGGGCGTTTGCTCTAATGAGGCCGAACTGCTGGAACGTAACAGCCTCAGCACTCATTAAAACACCTGCACGTTCGTCTCTCCTTTATTTATTTAAATCTCTGCATTATTCTGAAGATAGAAGAGAAAAACAAATCTGTTTTTTCTGGAAACGACTTTCAAACCGAGCTACTGTTGGATACTTCCAGCCCTGGTGCCTGAGAGCTGATAATTGTTTTCTGGCAGAAATCACGTCAGTTGATGATTTGGCCGGGTGCAATCTGTCCGCAAGGCTGCAGCCAAATCCACTCCAAACCTGGAAGGTATCTCAATAACAAGCGGAGGAAAAGTTTTTAAGATTCCAGGCCTTACTGTCCTGAAACAGCATGATGAGTCCTGGCAGTGGACAGAAATGCTTCCTCTGGCTCTCTGTGGTCTCTCCAGATCGGACTGAGATAATAGTTCTCAGCAAAGTGATGTACTAAAGGACTGTGCTCACCTGGGATCATTTTAATGTCTTTTTTTTTAACCATCTCAAAGACAGAAATGGCAGTTTGTTTGAGAAAAGCTTTATTTTCGCTCCTGAAGCGCGGCGGTCCGGCCGGCCACTCACCAGCCCCCACCACAGGGCGTCGGCGTACGTGTCGAAGTCCTGCGGTTTGGGCTGGGCCGTGGGGTTCTCGTGGTCGGACACGTTCATCGACACGTCGTCCTTCTCCACCAGGTAGACCAGGAAAGACGCCAGGATCAGAGACAGGAAGCCGATGTACCAGGCTGTGATCAGCTCCTGTAGAAACCAGACACATTCAGTCCATTCCCACCTGGGTCAGTCTGTGCTTTTGAAATATAAATAAATACAATCAAATTTAGTTTAAAGAATAAAAATAAAGCCAAATCAAACCAGAAGTATCTCATGACAATAGCCTCTGTCTAACCAAAAAGTTGCATTTGAGCAGACACAAACATTTTCCTCAACAACATTTTTTCAGTTTGAAATACTGGTGATGGTGGAAGGTGACTGAACATTGTTTAACTCTTGTGTCTCTTTAGCTTTGATACCGTTTTGCTCGTATTATGTACTTAAATGATGCCTCAGACATCTCTTTATTGGAGGAGTCGTTTTCACCTGAACCATCAAATATGTGTCTGGATTTAGGTAGAAAATATCAGTTTTCACAACAAGTATCAGCAGAACAGAATCTGGTATGTCTGGGAAAGTGTGATCATCCAGAAAGCTGCTGCTAAAAAAAGCCTTCCAGAGCAAACTCACAACACCTGAGCATTTATAGAGTGAAACACACCTATCAGAAACATGATCAAAGTCTGAAGTGTGTGTGAGGAACAACATCTGAACAACATGTAGTCACTGTAGAAATGACTTCAGGTGAATCTGTGACAATTTAATAAAAGGTAAAAAACCTCAGTCCTGCCTTTATTACAAGTCCTGTCCTTATGGTTCATACAGCTGAGGGAGGCCAGATGAAGCCGTTGTAGCTAAAGCCGTGGTCCAGACCCGCCCTGCAGGTTTTAGCGGTCTCCCTGCTTCACCACGCCTCGATCTGTTCATCATCAGCTGCTCAGAACACACGCAGACGAGGAGTTTTCAAAAAGCACTCCCTCCTCCTCCCATCACCTAGAGAGCCAGCAGTGTGACCAGCATCCAGCCTCACTCCTTCACCCTGGCGCACTTTCTCCCAGTTACATGTGAGTTCAGCTGCTTTCAGCGTCTCCTCTGGAGTTCACCTCTGGATGGTTCTGCGTGGAGCGGCGGCGGACGGAGCTGAGCGCAGCCCACCTTGCTGTGAGCGTAGATGGCCGAGCCCAGC
Source organism: Salarias fasciatus (assembly GCF_902148845.1). Taxonomy (NCBI): domain Eukaryota; kingdom Metazoa; phylum Chordata; class Actinopteri; order Blenniiformes; family Blenniidae; genus Salarias; species Salarias fasciatus. Next base: position 29,855,355 of record NC_043762.1, read on the forward strand.
AGCTTCCAGGTCCCGCCCCTCCGGTCCATACGCAGCATCCGCAGGATCTGCAGGAAGCGCAGGCTGCGCAGGGACGTGGCCAACACGTTGCCCTGGTTACGCACCGCCACCACCGGCACCGAGGCAATCAGCACAAAGATGTCTGGGAAAGAGAAGTCCTCTTTAAACACACGATTCGGAGTGAAATCTTTAATGAGTCTGACCCGGCGAGCCGATCGGGTCTTCTCTGTAGGCTGGAGAACGCATTTTGAAAACTGTAGTTCTTAATAAGCGCTGAACAGAAAGACAATGATAACATTCTGTCATAGAAAACATCTGGTTGTAATTCATGAAGATCTGTGGTCTGAAAAGTTCCACTGCATTCAGCAGCTCATGCACGTGCTGAAATGAGTCTGTTTGCACATCTACATACTCATTTCTGCAGAGATTTAGAGAGAAATAAAACATTTCGTCTTGTCAAAAGTATTCCAGAGCTTATATATCAGATCTTACTACTTGTCTGTAGAGTATGAAATGATCCAGGGTTGTAATAAGGCTAAATAACAGAATATGAAACATTGAGACCAGTCAGATCCTCAGGAAAAGGTTTACTGAGTGTTTCCAGAGACAGAAGAACATCTGAGAACTGCTGAGGAACACTCCCATCCTTTAAATCAGGCCGCTAAAATGTTATTAATTACAATAAACAACAGGTTTCTCTTCTGTTATGTTAATAAATCTCTTACATTATGTGTTCTCCTCATGCTTTTCCTACATATCATACTATTTGTATTGTTTTTCCATTGCTGTTTGCTCTACTTGCATTACATTATGCTTTTTAAAACACTGTGAGATGCGTCTGAATGCTGATAAGTAAATAAAGTTTTTAGCTTTGAGTAAATTTCTCAGACAAATGAAACAATACCAAAACTAAACTACACCAATCTGGGTATGAAGCAGCAAATTTCCTCTGGTAGAAGAAGAATAAATTATTTCCCACAAAATGCAGAGCAAAATGTTGTTGTGGATGTAATCAGTCCTGACTTCTGATTTGACAAATCCACGGTACTTAATGTGGAACCTGTAATATTGAACTTTCTACTTCCAACCCTGCATTTATCTCTGAAATGTTAGAGCAATGCGTGGATTTCCGGAAGCGGTCCGAGTGTCTGGATGGATGTGAGTCAGAGAGAAGAAGAAATGTTTCTCCTATAAAAATCACAATATATCCTCATTTTATTGCTAAATATGACTGCTAAAGTTAGTTAGTTTAGTTCCAGATGGTTCTCTTTGCATTGCCTTTGTTTCCGCTGCATATCATCGTGCTAATTGTTCCTCAGGTGACGTTTCGTCCGCCTGCATCAGCTGAAGGTAAACAACGTCATAAATCCGGTGTGCACCGCCATTTCACCCGCATGTTTCTCCGAAACTGTTCCCGCTGTTGTGGTAATTGCTATTTTATTTCCAGCATGGGGACAACACAGGCCATAATTTACCCAGCAGCCACCGCTTGATACCTTCCCTGTTTATATTTACATGATCCTTCCTCTGGAAAAAGCCGTTCACGGGTCAGGACCTGCCAGGAGTCTCGCTCAGGTTACAGGAAATGCTCACAAATTTCACAGGCCCGCCTCATTACCTAAAATACACAGCGGCTTGCGGGCGAACTTCAGCCTGCCTCTCCATCCTTTGTAGCGACAGCAGCAACCCGCCGCCCAGATCCTCAGAGCAAACTCCGCCCCAAAGATGAAGATGGCGAAGGTTTCCTGCAACGGACACAGGTCAGGTTTACTCAGGTGTTCAGACCTACTGAGCATGAACCTCATCACATTACCTCTGATTCAGTCATTAACCTAAAGAGGGTGTGTTCACCTGAAGCTGTATTTTGGTCTTTAATCTAATAGATAGAAATAAATTTGTGCTTCAAATACCTGCACCTTAATGTGCAGCAGAGTAAAAACCAACCTAACGGTAGAACTTCTGAAACAGGCCGTGTCTGCCTTTGAGCAGAGCATTAACAGTGATGACCTGCAAAAACTAAATGCTCTCCGTCTGTGACACGAACCCAAAACACTTCATCTCAACCAGGAATACTACTGTGTGCTTAATTACACAGTTATTGCTTTTTTTGTTTAGTTTCCTTTGTATTTACTGCTTGGTCCATTTGTCAAAAGCTTATTAGAGCTGATTCATAGAGACACCTTAAAAAAAGATATACTGTGTGAAAACATTAAAATGCTGCAATTTAATCATCTGAGACATAAATCCAGTAAGAAAAGAGGATATTATAAGGTGGTGTAATGAATTTTATGGCCATATTTAGTGTGGAATAAAATCTATTAAGAGATTCGTTTTAAAACACATATAAATGGTGAAATCTGAGTTGATATTCATCAGTGTTTGTGACTTCGCCATAGAATCCAGTATATATTGTGCTTGTGCCTGCTTCTGCTGAGTTAGTTGTATAAGAAGTATAGAAATAGCATTCAGGTACACATTGGAAGTATAAATTAGAAATGTGCACGTGTGTTAGTGAGTACCCTACAAAGAAAATTAAACCATGTGAATGAACACAGTTAAGCAAAGTTCAGAGAGGAGGATGATTTTGAAAATGTCAGTCATCTCACCAGGATCACCAGCCAGTGTGCAGAGACCTTCTCATGCTCCTTGAATGTGGTCAATATGGCCAAAATCAAACATCCCAGAACGATCAGGAACCTGCAGACACGAAGGAGAGGAAGGAGAGGAAGAGTTCAGAGGAAGCAGCAGAGAGGAAAACGTGTCGCTTTTAACAAGAACAAGGAAACTCGAGACAGAATGTTGTGAGAAGTGTTTTTCACAGGCACAGCACACAGACGTGTCTGCCAGCCACCACTAGAGAGCGCTACACCTCTCTCTGAATGAGACCGGAAGATAGAACAGGAACCCACTGAAACATCCTCATGAAGTGAACCTCGGGTTAGAAGAAAAGCAGCAGGCAGGAAGTATCCTGACCGTCCCCTAATTATTGCTACAGAGGGAAAAACAAATTAAATTCTTCCTCACAGAGTAAAATAGGGAAGGATTTATAACTATTCATATGCTGGAAATGACTTTAAAATAAGACAAAAACAAGATATGTGCTTATTAAACATGTATATGTGTGAAAAGTTCCACTAGCAAACTTACCAACAGCTTATAAATGCACATACATTTGTGTTGAGGGATTCAGGAGCCTAATAGTCTGATGTTAGTGTGCAGTAGTATTGTAAAACCCATCACTCTGTTCTCCTCTCTAATAGAAGGTGCTGAAGCTGTTTTTGGGTTTGAAGCGTACCCTGAATTCCCCTGAATTCCCCTGAATTCCCCTGAATTCCCCTCTAGCAGTTGATGTTATTCCACTGGAATCAGCTGAAAAGACGAAGTTGCTTTCACTCATTAAGGACTTTTCTCTTGTAAAACTGAAATAGAAATGCAAATATTGTTTTCGCTTCCAATCAGATTGCAGGCGGGCTGAGTCATTATAACGGGACCATTGTCTTCAGCACAGGCAGTTAACAGGGCAGAGTGAAGAACTCTCCAATGTATGTAACTGCAGCCACTTCTGAGAGCGGCGGCACAAAACGCCGGCACTCAGCGAGAGAGCGGGATCATCACTGATTCATCACATCCATCCGTCCGTCAGGCCTCATCTCAGGGATAATGGAAAATGCAGGGTGCACCAGTCCATTACTACACATCACACTCACACCTACAGGCTGTCTCTTTTTTATAGTCACAAAGTAATGCTCAACACAGCTTTGGAGTGTGAGAATTATCCTCAGCACCTGGAGCAGATTCATGCATGTGAGTCAGGAGCGCTCAGCGCCGCAGCACAATGTAGGCTGGATTCATCACGCCGTCTCTTTTCACAGCAAAACTTACTTTCTTTTCTAATTAAATACTGAGTCACGCTGCCAAAGCTGCATGGATTCACACTGTTCTTGAGAAAACAGTGATGCATACTGGGAGGTTTGCTTTTATTCTCATTTGGCGCACGACAAGCTAAATATCCCGCCGCACGCCGCCTGGTTCAGCCTCCTCCTCCCTTTACTCTAACCTCTATATTTAGGCCTTCCAGGAGCTGTAATTAATTGGATGCACACATACAAATGGCTATTTAAATTTGGCCGTACGGCGGAGCGCGTTACCCCGTCTGGAGCTAACCACCCCGCGATGATCGATGGCGCCGGACCGCCCTGGATAAACCGAACCGGCTCCAGAGACAATTAACATTCAACCAGAGCGGAGCGACCAATATTCTCCACCGGCAGCACTGTGGAAAAATTCAACCATGGTTTTGAATCAAAGTGTGACGTGTTTGATAGTCTCACAGAAGAGATTCCAGGAATTTGCTCCAGAGTGTTGATGGTCTTCATAACAATGAGATGAAAAAAGTGATGATTCTCCAATCAGAGCTTATAAACAGCAAAAACAATTTTGAGGAGAATCAAACACTGTATTAAATTTTGATCCAGTCCAAACTGATCTTTTATATTATTTTTTTTATTAGTTAACATGTTGAAGTTGAACAGTGTTACGGCTGTGATTAAAATGCAACATTCTGGTTTCTTGGACTTGTCAGTCCAGTCAGACGTCCATCTTCAGTTCAGCCCAGCGAGGAGACGTTAGCGGGGAGATCTTCTGCTTCCTGGTGAGAGGACAGTTCTGTCCTCCACAGCGAGCTGTCCAGGGCGTTCCCACAGCTCCCGGGTCCCTGACAGAGTGAACACGGAGGACCAACTGTGGAGATTGTTTTGAAGAATTTTATATGCGTAATTTCATGTGATCGATCACACAAACTTGACACACTAACATGGCAATATGGGGTTCAAACTACCAACCTTTGGGCTGTAGGATAGTCTGTTCAACAACATCTCACAGAAGGCCGGACCTCATAGAAGCTACAGCTAGTTCCTCACTGAGCCTCCTCCTCTAAAGCTCCCCGTCCCTCCCCGAGTGGGAGCCTTGAAACATTTATGGCCGTTGTGTTGCCATTAGGCTGTGTTGACAGACCTCAGGAGTTTGTGAAGCGCTGCTCAACCATAACAGCATCAATATTTCACAGCTGAACCTCCCAGTGAGTTTTGCATAATTCACCTGGAGGAAACGATCGCTGAGAGACAGCCGAAGCTGCTTGATTGACGTCTTCGGAGAATGTGCGTCACTCCCCGTCCTCCGCAGTAAATCAGGGCGTTTCACCTTAAAGTTATCCAGAGGACACAGATAATCCTGGATCAATGTTAACTCGATATGATCCAGCAGATCTTGAGCAGCAGCACAGTGGGCTTCCTATCTGTCTCCAGTAGTTTGTTCAGTGAGGCGCACAGTTTGACGTCGATGGCCATGAGACCCAACTCAACACAAACCATCGTATCAGAGGATGGAAACATTAGAATTTAAACAGCAGCCATACCACTGAGATCACAGCCAGTACAAGTGAGTCACTATATTAGGCTTCACCTGTAAAACGTTCACTGAGGACACACTGAACACAAACATGAACACAACACTGTATTTGTATGTACACTATTTCGCTCAGTATTGTTCACAGATGTGTCCAAATCTGTGTGACGCACTGTCAAATCAGACACTGTGACTGTGGCATGGTGGTGCAGTGGTTAATAATCTCAGCTCACACTGCGGTCCAACTCAAGATGGAGTCTTGGTTGTTGTCTTTGTGTCTGTCCAGGTTTCCATCAGCTCTCCAGCTAAATCAATTGCACGTAATTGTGGGTAAGTCTGTTAGTAAAGAGGCCTGTACCCTGCCATCAGTGTCTGTCTGGAAACGTGTGGTATAAAAGATAGATGCAAGATAACAAAACAGACCAAAAGACACAGATAAACCCCACCTTGGCCAAACCAGCCTTAACAAATCAGTTTCAGACACTTTAGTATTTCTTGTCCCAGCCATCACTCCAACAAGAATCTTACAAGAAATCTTCAACCAATCAACAGCAATTTTGGCTGATTTGGCTGAAACTCAAGTATTAAGTCTCATAACATGTGACTGCTATATCGATGAGTGCAAAGTACAGCAAGACTTCCTGAACTGCAACAGATTCTGCTTCCATGTTCCCTGGAGCTCGTTCAGAGGGTACTGTGACTGGAGAGAGGCATGCTGGGTGCAGCTTTCCTACGTTAAATGCGAGCCGCAGCACTGGTCAGTGGCTTCAAGTCATTCCAGAAGATACTCCTGTTTAAACCTGCAGCGCCTTGGCATTAGCAGTTAAAATCAAACCAGAGAGGAAGTTCCCAAATGAAAAGCAACTTGAAAAGCATAAAAAAATCAAACACCCAACACATATTGATGAAAAAAGAAAAAAAAAAACATTGGTGCATCAAATATCCAGCAGTTGTCAAGTCAGCTAGTGGCATAGTGAAACGTATCCTGAGGCAGCCTCCACTCATCACCATCACCACAGCTCCGATCCACTGCTGCACACGATGACTGTAACACTCCATTACCGACCGGCTGGACAAATAAATGAAGCATGCAATCCAATCTGGGTGGTGATTGGCAATCAGGGCGGCGAGAATGAGAGAGCGGCGTGACCAGAGGAGACACCGCGAAGAATATGTTTTTTATTTCGATCTGCGTTCTGTCGGTGAGCGAGAGGAATGACCACAGTGTGGGTTTGTAAGATTGCCTATATATCAGGCCTGGATCACACTGAAACCCTCAGCTGGAAATGATTAGTTACTCGAAGCAGCTTGTGAAGCATTTCTGATAATGGCTTCTTCCACAGAACTGAGCTGCTGACATCTGAAAAGAGCAACAGTAGCACAACGTAACGCGCTGTTCTCACCAACAGACTAAAGAATAATAGAATATCCTCACAGTAGATGTGCTGATGGCTGTTAACACACACATATAAACACACCAGGTCGACAGTGATCAGCCTAATGAAGAGGTTTATGAATGATCAATATTACAATTGATATCGACTAGGGCTGAACGATATATCGTTATCATATCGATATCGGGATATGAACATTCAGGACATCAGTTTCTCAAAATCAATGATATCGAGATTTCCCCTGCTTGCCCTGCATGTCAGCTCGCCCATGCACAGGTAAGGCCAGCCAATCACAAACCTCCTTTACTGGTCGACAGCTGATGGCAGAGGGCGGCTGCAGAATCTGCACAAACGAGTTTGGTGGTCGTGGCAGTGAGTTCTCACAAATATAACTGCATTTTTTTTACATTCTTTTGTATTATGAAGTTTTTATTTTTCTGAAAAATGCTTAACTTTCACTGAATCCATTGTAATATATCGTATCGATATCGAGATATCTGGCATGGATATCGAGATATGAGATTTTGCCCATATCGTTCAGCCCTAATACGACACTCGTACAGTTGAGAGTATTAAGATATATATTAAAGGTGCTGTAGGCAGGATTCGGCATCTCCGCCATCTTGCTTAGGGTTACCTCAGCAAGATGGCGATTTGAAACCTAGCACAGCCAATCCTGTCCTGTTTTCTCTGACATCACGCCCTTATGCAAGTTAAGCCCCTCCCACAAGAACGTGCGACAAACGCCCCTCGACCAATCACGGTTAGAGCCTCAGGGGCTCTTCTGATTGGTCAAAGATACCTGGAGCTGTCGAGATTCCTTTTCAGCTCAGAACAGAGACAGATGGAAACGCTGCGCCCTCGCGGTAGTGCAGTTATGCTACACTCCTAAAGGATTATCAATGGATACTCTAACATTTAATCCAAAGAAAACACAGAAAAATTAGCATTGACTAGCAAAATCCTGCCTACAGCACCTTTAAGATAATATGCAAATGACAACAATGCTTCACTCAAGAAATACAATCTGGTTTAACTGGGTTTCCTTCCAACAGCATTTGCTTCACGTTGGGTCGTTTCATTCTTTTGCATGTTGTGAAGTGAAGAACAAGATGTCTCCAAAATGATTAGAACCACACCGAGGCATTAGGTTTTTGCATTTTCACCCTGAAGCCCCGAAAATGGAAAACTTTCTTTTTCTAAAGTTATCTTGTGGAGCAAAATGCCAAAGTACCATTAAGTTTTGGTTGACGACGCAAGTTTGATGATTACTTTCTATATATAGTGGCGACAGGAATCTAGGATCATCACATAAAGTGGCTTTCATTTTTTCAGTTTTCTTCGTTATGACTCCAAATTAAGCTTTGTTCAATGAATTTTACTAAAACAGATGTTTTATCAGTAATTAAAGGTCGCGGGTGTCAGTAATGATGAGCGAAGCCCACCAGCACAGCTCCTCGGTCTTTCATCCACTCTCCCTTCACGGGCCCAGTGGGGCTGAGCCTCTGCTGGCTCCCGGTGCTGATACCCCCCCGGAGGATTCCTAACAACCAATTTGCTGCAGAGATTCAATAAAGGGAGTGCAGACGATGCATTTCTGACAGTTAATTTGCCGGGCGCTACGCAAACACTGGTGGGAAAGGACAGCGGCGGCTCGGTGTTAATGACTGCAGTTACAAGGACGAGATGAGAGACGCAGATCTGCACTCAGCCGGGAGGCTCTCCGGGAAGCTCTGGAGACAGTAGCATGTCAGAAATACAGCGGAGCAGCCCCGAATCTCCTCCATCAACTCCAACAGCTGTGTTTTTCTGACTCCTATAAATGGGAGGACATGGTTTATGGAAGCAGAGGTAAGATTGAGCTATTAAAACATGAGCGTGGACGTGGAGCACAATCCTGTGACTTGAATTCAAGCAGTCTCTCGGGTTTATGCAGCAGCAGCTTCAGCAGAGCCGGAACTGATTTGATGTATGGCTTCACAAAAAAATGATTTACAGAAAATCAATCAGGGTACATTTTACCTTTAATGACAAGTGTGTAGGGTTTTAAGGGCTGTTAGCAGAAATAAAACAATGTACTCTTTAGTTAAAAAAAAGCAGTGTTTTTGTTGCGTTAAGCTTTTCATACCCTCTTAGTGGACAACGGCTCTGGAGAGGGCTCCATCTATTGTAGCCACTGAAGCATTTGAAAGAGGACGTTCAACAGAGAGCTGTTCACTTGGTTTTAATTTACTGCTGCATGACTGGGTGCCTGAAAATAAATCTAAAAGAAAAAAAAAACATTGCACGAGCTGGTTTCTGTATTCATTTTTGTTTTAAGTTGAATTTCTAGTGGTTTATCCTTTATCCTTACTGGAGTTGAAGAAACCGGCTGAATTGCTTTCAGCACCATGGACAGTTCACCTAACAGAGAGAGACAGAAGCCAGCTCCACACATCCACCGGGCTAACGTCCCAGCAGGTCCGGGCTGACCCTGAAGCCTCCTCCAGCTGGACGTGGTAGACCCAGGAGATGCCTGAACCGCCTCCGCAGGTCTGCAGAGGACTCGTCTTTCAGCCTGGCTGAGTGATATGCAGACCATCCTGAGAAGGAAACTAATGCTGCCAAAGATTTGCCGTCCATATTTTTGAGTCATGACACTATTTCCCCCTCATAAAGGAAGCAGGTCCTCCGGCGTCACCGCCTGACCCTGGCTGAAACTGTACTGCTCTCATAAACAGCTCCACCATAACTGATGGCCTAAGCAGATCGCTGTCATTTACAGTGGATGGAGTCCTGTCAGGAGCTGGCAGCAGCGCTCCCCCGTCAAGACTCTGTTCTGACCCCAGAACTACCTCTCGACCCTGACAGGAGGTCAGGTCTGCAGTCGTTTGCAGAGATTCTGTCTTAGGAGTGATGGATTTTACCTCCAGCACTTCCCTGCGCCCTCCCCCTGCTGTGGGACGGCTCGGAGGTGGATGGGAACGGGATTTTCAGGCTGTGATTTGGGATTTGCTGATGGAGCAGAGCACCATGTTTGACCTGAGGTATCCTGACCCCGGGACGCGGCGGCGGCGGCGGCGGCGGGTGTTGCATGTGAGGGCGGGAGCTCCGGTTCACACATGCAGGATCAGCAGGACGACAGCTGACAGCTTCACTGATGTGCAAACATGTCGATGCAGAGTCCTGCTGCTGAGCAGCAAATCACACAGATCAGACAGCGTCAGGATGAGGATCGGTTCCCACAGCAGGCATCAAATGGAGCTAACCACACATCTGTACCACCGCTGGAGGACTCTCATTCACACTGCCCATGAACGTCTGCACGGGCAGACTTGCTTTGACTCACTTTGCATGGCTACTCCCTCAGCGGCTGATGTTTGAACAGTCCAAACACGATCATTAGCACAACTAATCTGATTCATTACAGCCTGTTATGGAGCATTTGGTAATTGGGCTCAGAAAAGCCACAGCAGCAAACTCACATCTTTGTGGTCCAGTGGAGTAAATAAGCTTTGGACGTGTTGCTGATTGATTCATAAAACATATCTCATGTGTAGGATTTTTCTTTTTCCAGATTCAATCTCTGACCCATGAAGTTTCCGGCTCCCTCCCGGGCCTGAGCTCAGAGCTCAGCGGAGCTCTCTTTTAATCCCTCCTTCTGTGTCTGCTCAATAAGGTTTATGGGAGAATGGCGCTCGTCGCTGTGTCGCACCCAAGAAAGTCCCTCAGCTGTAAAATGGCAGCTGAGCTTTAGCTGTCATGTCGTCCTTGTGTTATTTTTTTTCCTTGATTTGACCAAGCGAGAGATCAAACCTTCAAATTAACGATTAAAACCTTGAAATGTGTCACACCTCGCAAAGTTCTTTCATCTAATATAAGAGCTGATTCATTTAGAAATTATTAAAATTATCAGCTTATATCTCAAAGTGTCAAAAATGAGAAATGATGATGGTTTCACCTATAAATCTCCTGAAGATTAATGATCTTTTTATTGTTAAATCATCTTGCTCCATCTTTCTTTTTTTAAGCGTGTTACTGGAATATTGCTCTTCCTTTTGGTGGTGCTGGTGTCGCATCAGCTTTCCTCCTCCATAGTTTCAGACTAATACGACAGTCTTTGTTTTCTTTTTTGTGCCGATTGCACAGAAAAGACAAATCCATCATCTATCCACTCTTTACTGCATCCATCAACTTAACCTCACATAAAGTTTTCAGACTGTGGAAGGAGAAATCAAGCTTGTGCAGGCAGATTATGCAACGACGGCGCGAACAACAGTTTCACCTTGTCTCCCACGTCAAATCTTTTCAGGCAAAATAGCAAATTACAGTGATTCTCGGAAGCAGATCTGACAGAGACAGGTTAGTTTTATCCAGCTGGTGATGTCTCTGCAGCAGTGATTCAAATAAGCAGCTTGATTAGAACATGAAACAAGAGCAGAAAGACAGGGGAACGCTGAGCATCCTCCTGAAAGTTGAACAGATCGCACACTGATCAGCTCTGACAGTTTAAGTACATGTGAGGCTTTCTTCAAGTAGAAGTATGCTGAAAGTCACTGAACTGAAGTAGACTTGTGCTCTCTCACCACTCTGCATCAAAACCGTCGCTGTCGTTCATGCAAAGTGACGGTCGCAAAAGTCTAAATCAATCACCACACCGACGCTTTCTGTTTGTGATCAGGTCGGCAAGTTCAGGAATCAGCAGAGCCGGATGGAGGAGGAGTAACTTCAGCTCCGAGCCGCAGCGGTTCTACGGAGTCAGGAGGAGGCAGCAGGCCAATGCTGCATATTATAGACGGATAGCAGTAAAAGGAACAATAAAGATTTGTCCCGTTTTGCCGTGAGCAGCAACTGACACACTCAGCTGACCCCATCCTACTGGAGTTAAGGACCAAACCTCAAATCCTGAGTGCTAATTATCTCAGATTCCCCGGCCATATAATTAGGGTCATTCAAATGAAATGAGGTCCAGTGATGCCGTCCCGGCCCACCGGCGGCGGAGAGAAAGACGAGTGAAATAAAATATGAAACTGTGGGCAGTAAACACGGAATGCTGAGAAACTCAGAAACGGTTGGGTTTACTGAATCATATAAGGAGCAAAAAGCTTAAGTAATTCTGACATAAATCATACTTTCACAGCAAGATAGCAGACGAAGGAAAGAAAATAACAGACTAATGGTCAGAAACAATGAAAGCATATCGACACAATAAAGGAAATGTTTTATCAGTCAAAGCATGATGTTTTCAGGAAGGGACCGATAATTAAAGTGGATGATGATGATAAAGTCACAGAAACACGGAAAGAGAAGTAGAAGATAAGCTGAGACAGAAGCAGTGACGGATATCAGAAGAAACAGAAGTAAGAGCAATGACTTCCAGAGTGAAGCGCTGCCTCCACCTCTCGGGCGAGGCCTCCTCTTTCAGAAAGGGCATCGCTCACTCATCAATCAATAGCTCCGGTCCAGCGCCCGTTCATTAATCAGCTGCGAATCTCCGTCACATTTGTGGGATGTTTTGAAGTTATTAACAGAAAAATGGAGCGATGATGAAAAATCACGCTATTAAGCCTCCCGGAGGAAATCGGCCGAGTCTCGTTTCTCCACAAGCCGCCGTTCGAGTTTGTTTACCGGAGTTACAAAAGCAGACTTATTGACCCAATTCCAAAAGCGTGACTTATTGTCTTTGCCTGCGGGAGCAAGCGTCACTACGACCGGCTGTCACCGAGAGGAAATGAAAATGAATGCGACGTCAGTCCGGTTTCGTCCCAACGCAGAAATGATGGAAAAGGTGACAGATTCCTCTTACACTGTGTTATTGTACTTCTTTTTTTTTTTTAAATTTGAAGTGCTTTATCTTCTTAATACTGCAGAGGTCATACTAACAGGGAGTTTGATGTATTTCTTTAGTGAAACGAAAATAAATAAATGTGTCAAACACTGCATGAAGGGCTTGTTTGACCCAGCGTAGCCTGATCAGTGGCAATAATAAAAAACACTTAAAAACACAGCTATAAAACATGGCATGTTGTGTTTTGTCCACTACTCTGAAGAAATGTGTTCAAAAATCAATGTTTTCTTTGATATTTTACATTTTCTTGGTGGTTTGGCAGGCCAGATTGGAGCCTGCGGACCCTATGTTGGGCACCCCTGCTCTCAACACAAACAAACATCAGCACACTATTGTTTTTCAGTATTGGTGGAGAAAGTGTGTCAGATGCTAAAGACCAGCTTTCAGAGTCACAAATAAAGCCGTTGTGGTCTTAAAGATCGTCTCGATGACGCAGAATTCCCCGCAGCTTCAAACCCTTCAGATGAAAGGCTCAGATGAAGCTGTGTGTGCTCCACAGCTGTGCGATTCAGCGAGGCCTCTGGGCCGGAGCCTTCCACTCAGTCTGACCGGGTCTCCGAGGGCTTCGCCTGCCAAAGGCTGTAATTTGTCACCTGAGTGCCCTTGAGGCCGGGGAAGCCATTACTGGCTTGGCAGGAGGAGGTGTAAGCAATCAGTGTCAGCTGGCCAACAGCGCTGTTCATTAGCACAAATACGCCTCGACTCGCGATCTCCGCGTCCGACTCCCCCTCTGTCCGCCCGCCTGCAGTGACGGAAACTTTCTTTGTCCGCGGTCGGCGAGTGGCGGAGGAGCCGTGGAAGAGCTTTCAGGAGCAGCACGATTAGACCACGGCGATTTCCACACACACACACACACACACACACACACACACACCAACACCAGAGGAGTCCAACCTCCAGTCCAGGAAGCTTTACTTTAACCAGGTCCAGAAACTATGAGGTGGAAGTCAGGGCCTGTGCTCAAAGCAGACTGAGATCAGGACTGTCAAGCGACGCTCCTGGCCTGGGCCAACCGTCATAACTATAGGGAACAAGATGTTAGGAAATGAGAAATGATGATCTCTGTGTCAGAATGAAGTGAAAAACTTAGATTTTCATGATTTTCTCAGCTGCCTTTACAATGCCTCTTCAATAGTCAGTCCTCTGAAATGAACCTGTTCAAATCACTTTGTTATTCTTGAAACGGTAAATGAAATCAAGCCTTGTTTTAAATCCACCCCGTTCACAGGCGAGTGAATTCTGTTATGAGCTGTGTTAAAGCTGAAAAGCAGAAGCATGACGAGGAAGTTTATCACCTCCTGATTTACTTGAAGGTTTTCTTTCAGCAAATCAGTCTTCAGCTTTATCTATTTCAGCTTCACACACTGCTGCTGTGTCTCAGCTCCCTGTGCTCCGCCACTAACACACACTCGCTCAGTCACAGCTACCGGCAGCTTTGGGTCACCGCTTCACCTGAATGTGTTTGGACTGTGGGAGAAAACTGGAGAAAGCCCACTTCCACACAGGGAGAGCATGAAAACTCACAGAAATGCCCACAAACCCAACAGGTCTCAAAGTGGGCCTTTCTAGATATGATGCAAGTGTGTGAACCAGTCCCCCACTGTGGAGCCAACACCATTCCATCCAAATACCAACATCTATCACACTTATGTGAAAAAATGCTGAAATAAACTTTAAGACTTTGAGATCTTTGGAAATCATTGCATGAAGTCGTGTGAGAGGAAAATATTTACTGCTGAACATATGAGAGGCCTGTTACTGAATCGAAATGAAAGCTGAATAAAACCAGAATGTGAGAGTTAAATACATCTAATAGTCGTGTTAAACCATTGTGAGAGGCTGGAGGTTGGAAACTGTCAGTACTTTAAGGTCTCCGACAGCTGTTAGTCATTGTGAGTCAGTGTTTGTTTGAGTTCTACAGCTGGATCAAGTCATCTAATAAATAAATGCATTACTGAAGGGTTCTGAGTGACGGCCAGCAGCAAGAGGTGAAGATGTTTGCATCATGAAAGATAGATGTGAAGAGACAGAGGGAGTGAGTCAGACTGGTTTCACTTCCAGGAACCACAGATTAGCTCCTGCAGAGTGGACGATCATCTGTTTTCTACTAAATATTGATCTCCTTGACACACAGAGATAAATTACAGCCTTCGCTTGTCGGTAAGTTTAAGATTCAAGTAAACAAACATTTTCCAGCCGGTAATGAGCGGCTTAGCCTGAATGCTTTCAGTCAGGTGCACTTCAGGATCCGCGGACGCGGCAAACGAAAATAAATGTGTATTTGGAGGATAATTCCAACCCCTATATAAAGGTTCAGTTTGCAAATATAGTCCCAGACTAATCATTTCAAATCTGTGGCACTGCTGCAGCCACGGCAGTGTCTCCTGTCCACTAACTGACACACTGCAGAGTCTCCACGTGTGTCCAAATCCAATTTCCAAAGGAAATTTACAGGACGTGATTCATCGTGATGAGGAAATGCATGCAGGAGCTCGCAAACGCAGAACGAGCTGGGGATCCTTTCTTTGTATCGGTGTGGTTGTGTGCAGTTTGCTTATGTTGAAACACAGGTCGGACTTGCCAAATGCACATTGCAATGCAAATTGTGTTCTTAATTAGATAATACTGCTACGTAACATTAAAAAACATGAATGAAATGAACACGATACAGCAAAAACAACCATAAATACCTGTAAAATAAAGAGAATGTAGCAGAGTAAATAAATAATTCCAATTTAATCAATAACAAACACGGCACAATCAGGATAATATGGAATACAAGCTCAAAGAAACTATTTTCTCATGGCTGTAAACTGACCTCAATGAAACATAAAGACAAACGCAGAAAGGAAAAAAACAAATGACCAAGATAGCAGCACAAAATGATGCAAATCATCTGCAATTTGGAGACTGAGAGGAGCCCCGAAGTGGCTGGGAGGTTTTCCTCCATCTAGTAAATAACCCCACGAAGCGGCGTGCTGCTGTGAGGGTGCGAGAGGCCTAAACTTCATTAACAAACACTCTGCTCCGCCAGCGGAGCCTCCTCGGGCTCATTAGAAGACTCCAGTCCACCTGACGGACGGTGCTGGGAATCGCTGCGCTCTGACCTTGGCCGCTCGGGGTGGCGGCGCCGGAGGGCACGCTCATTAATCCCGGAGCACGGCGGACACGCAGCCCTGCAGCCCTGCAGCAGGCCGCGTGACGCAGGCGGACAGGAGGAAAAACAGCCCAGCTTCTCCACCGTCACTGCTCACTTCCTGCTGTTCCAGCTTTCAATACTAAAGTGTCAAAACATCCACTTCAGCGTGGAGAAACCCACCGAAACGGCCCGCTCAGCAGATCTGACTGATAAATAAAGCCTGACACTCCGCGTTGTTCAACATGATGGGCCGCGACGTTCCGCTCACACGTCTTTACGTCCGTTCTGAGAACGACCTCAGAGGCGGAGGTCGTCCCACACAACAGCAAACCGTCCACTCTGCTGGTCAACGACATTTATGGCTCAACAAAACTTTCAGTCTGCTCGTCTTGCATCGTTCTGTGTAACCTTGTGGACAGTGCGCATGTTTTCAGTGAGTTTTTTTCTACTTTAGTGAATTTTACTCATATTAGGAACTACTCTATGGCTCATTGTGGATATTAGGCAGGTTTCAAGGTTCATTAGAGTTTATATCGGGACAGAAGGTTTTAGGTCGTCAAACATTTTTAGACACATTTTATTACTGAAAACACTTTAGAACTTATAACGCTGCACAATATGACATCCACAGACCACAAAAACAGACGACAAACTAAAAGCACAGACAGGAGGCTTTGTGAAATGAGTTTGAGAAATTGTTTGAAATACATATGCAGTAACATGAAAATATCAAACCAATAATGATTTAAAGTGATTTTCAAACAGTCATTTAATCACACCTCTGACAGGCAGCCATCTATCTGTTCGCTGCAGCTAATCCCACACTTCCAGCAGGTATGGAGGTATGATTTGACCTCAAGCATGTTTCTGGAAAGTGGGAGGAAAACAAAACCCATGCAGGATGAGGATGCAGGAATCTAACCAGGGATCCTGTAGCTGTGAGGCAACAGACCTGCAAACTAAACCACTGTTCAGCATTTACCGTCTGGGCTCAGCCACTCAGATGGTATGAAGCAGACTGCAGAGGAGCGGAAAGGCGTACCTGCTCAGTCTTTCAGTGGAGATTTGGTGTCATTTATATATTTATAACTCTAAATTCTGCTTATTTGTGTCTCAGACTGGTTGTTGACTGCAGGACTGACTAAACTGTTCGCGCTGGAGGACTGCAGGTCGCCATAATGAAAAGCGGAGGGAGGAGTGAATCCTAATGTGACAATAAGAAGCTGGTAAAGAAACGCTTCACACTTCCAGTCAGCATTTGCAGATTTCTGCTTTTCCTCTCCGCTGCAGCACATTAATGAGGTGCTGCATCATTGCAAGCCCCCCTTTCTTGGATGACATGCATTGTGCGTTGCTATGGCAACAGTTGCTCGCTGCTCTCTCTCTCACTGGAGTATCCCTCCGTCTCCAAATCACCATGGCGACACCTGCCCCCCCCATCCCTCCCTCCCTGCCTGCCCATCATCAGTCTTGTCAGGTATCAGCAGTCATACTTCATCTGGGTGTGTTTCCATGGCGATGCTGAGCGGCAGCAGGGGGTGCGCGGCGGGGGGGTGAGGGAGTTCACGTGATTGGTCGGCTGAGGCGTGGAGGGTCTGGCGTGGCGGGCTGTCGGGAGTAAACAGACAGAGGATCCTCAGCGACGCCGTCGACGCGAGCGGCCTGCAGACTGTGGGCGTCTGGCGCTGTGGACGCGCTCAGCTCGCCCAGGCTGCAGGAAGCTGCCTCAGTGTGGACGCAAACAGGAGGAACACAGAGTCACGCTGTTAATCTCCAAAACTCTGAAATGTGTTATTACTTTATCAAACTGTCAGAAGCGAATTCATTATGTTTAAAATGTGATAATTTTATAATATTATATTGACAGCATCTGCTCCAAAATATCTGCAGTCGTCCCATTATAACATATTATATGAGACAAATAACATGTTATGTTTTTACACTCTAAGAGATCACACTGAAACTGTTTAAGGGACTCAGTATTTCTTTTATTGATGTTTCATTAAAAAATGTATGTTGTAATATTGCATTTTTATTGTAGATAATAGAAATAAAATAACTAAATCAAATTTTTTTAATCTTATGTTATATACACAAAAATGTACCAAAAAGTGGAAAACATTATTGAAATAGTTTCAGGATATCTGTCCATATGATCCATCCGCCAACAGAAAAAATGGGATGCATAAAAAAAGGCATTAGTGAAAAAAATTATTAAAACATTAGTTTACACTTGTTTACATGTAATAATGTGCACCTTTTGACTTTTACTCAAGAGAAGAATTTGAACGGGAACTTTAAGTCTCTTTTTAACCAGTGCCTGTACCTGAGGGGAACTTTAAACTTTAGCTTGAACTTCAAATATTTCACTGAGTTGAAACCAGCATCTAGAATCTGTTCCAGTGGTGATAAACACAAGTTTTCTTTGTGTTTTCTCCATCTGGCTGCATGGCTTTTGTTCTTTTTCCTTCCTTCTCTGTTCATCATCCAGTTAGGAGAAAATGGTGACTCCAGGATGACAGCAGTGCAGGACGTCATCTGGGCTGCAACGCAGAAACAAACATCCAAAAAACATCTGGAAAAAGCTGATTAAAGCTGAGATCATTAAAGCTCGTGTCCGGAGTTTTGAAAGAGAAAGTTTTTTTAATCCAACGTCTCAGGTTCCCCCTCCCTCTGCTTTCATGAGCGACCAAGCCACGCCCCTTTAATTGTGCACGCTATTATTCGTCGGGTGAAAATGAGAGCCTCCAGTCCTGCAGCATCCTCCATGTTGAGCTGTTTACGGTGGATGTTCAGCAGACGGTGGATATATCTGCTGCAGAGCTAACTCTCCTCTGCTGGGCGAGCGGCCGTGCTCTCTGGCTGCTCCACACGCTGATTGACAGCAGGACAAGGCGGAAGTTCGAAATCTATTGGCTGACGCTGACCGGCGCTTTTTCGGATAACATGGGGGTCTATGAGACGAAGGCGGGACTCATAAATACATTTTTATATTGCTTTATGCTGATATTATATTGTAGTATGAACCAGACTGACACATTGAAGCTCTGTTGAAAAACGATACATACATACAAATGAACGGAAACTCCAGACACCAGCTTTAAATGCAAATATATGTAAGAGTTGCTGAATCTCTTCTGGTGACTCTGCAGCTCTCTGTTTTTGGGGTTACTTCACTCTCTCTGGGTTTAGAGATGTTTGTGAAACCTCCGTCCGTCCCCGGCGTGTTGCAGCGGTTGAGGCCTCGCTGCAGCACGCTATCTGCAGAGTCTGTAACTCAGCTGGGCCGGTCTCTGGTGTCGACGGCACGCCGCGTCCGCCTCGCTGAATGAAGCGGTGTTACTTCGTCTCAGTCTGCTGGGTTAGTGAATTGGACTCTGGGAAAACGAGGCGAGGGGTGCTGAGCCTTCCCCGCCAGCGCTGCCTTCAGCTGTCACTGAGGGCGATGACGTCTGGTTCAACAGAAGCCTGAAAGCAGAATCCTCTCAGATACATGAGGTATGCAAAGAGACCTTGGTTTTTTGGTTTCACATTGTAAAATCCTGCTGTGCGGTGAGAGAGAACAGCTGCGGGTGTGATTCTCTCCGTTATGTTATGTCCACAGTTTGTTTCTGTTGGTGAGGCAGAGCAGCGAACTCAGCAGGGCAGCCTCGAGGTCAGCCCAGGACGCCAGAGCCATGAATCCCTCAGCTGTGAAAGGGAAACACAAAACGCTGCCAAAGCTGCTTCCGTTCCCACTTTGAAAGATGAAAAAGTCAGTTTATCGCCACGCAGAAGCCAGCTTCATGCCCGTCCTGTGAGCCAGGCCATGGTGGTGTGTACAGACCGTGTGACCTTCTGTGCTCGTGAACTCAGCCCCGGGCCGCCCGGTACACTGTGAGGCATCGATCACATTAAAGGTTGCATTTTTCGTTATTATAGCTCTTGTCACAAGAAGTAGAGCAAAGCTAAATGAGCAACAATGCTGAGCATACATCATGAGCATTCAGCCGTGTTATTCCACTCAGTGGCAGACTGCTGTGGAGGACAATGAAATACTTTAGAATTCATCTACAAAATGCAGAAATGATGAATGTCCATACATTAATCTGTGTGATCACTGAATATTTTATGTCTTTTTATATCAGTGTCTTTTCCAGATGGTAAACAGGTCAACAAAAATCAGTTCATACAACATTTGCATGGTAATGTGAGTGAACTTTACACTGAGTGAAGACCTGTTTAACTCAACATGCAGACAGGAACAATGTCCCTGGAATCACCCTGTGTGTGTGCTGTCACTGCTAAATATTTCATGTTATAGAAATGTTTTTATTTAAGCACAGTTTTCTTCCTGATAAAACAGTCCATTTGTAAATGGACCAAAAACAGTTTTGGCTTGTATGTAATAATAAAACAATGATGGACCATTTTGAGGATTTTAAATAGAATAAAGAGAGAAAAATAACATCTGTATCCTCAGCAGTGTTGCTCTAGTTACTTTTAAAAAGTAATTAGTGATAGTTTATAGTAAAGTAGACGGGACCAAACGGCAGCGGCTGGTCAGAGGTTTTTGTCACGCCCTGTGCCCCTCCGGCCATGTGGGGGCGCTCTGGGCCGGTTTTGGTTTTGTTTTCTCATTTGTGAATGCCCTGTCTCCCCTGCTTGTCTGTTCCTCATGTTCTCCTGCCTGGTTAGTGCCCTAATGTGCCTCACCTGTGTCTACCCTATTTAAGCCTGCTTCCCTCACTTGTCCTTGTCCGTGTGTTGTGTGTCGTCCGTGCGCTGTGGGTTGTCCGTGTGTTGTGTGTTGTCCGTGTGTTGTGTGTCATCCGTGCGCTGTGGGTTGTCCGTGTGTTGTGTGTTGTCCGTGTGCTGTGTGTCGTCCGTGTGCTGTGTGTTGTCCGTGTGTTGTGTGTTGTCCGTGTGTTGTGTGTTGTCCGTGTGCTGTGTGTCGTCCGTGTGCTGTGTGTTGTCCGTGTGTTGTGTGTTGTCCGTGTGTTGTGTGTTGTCCGTGTGCTGTGTGTCATCCGTGTGCTGTGTGTCGTCCGTGTGCTGTGTGTTGTCCGTGTGCTGTGTGTCGTCTGTGTGTTGTGTGTTGTCTGTGTGTTGTGTGTCGTCCGTGTGCTGTGTGTTGTCCGTGTGTTGTGTCCCTGCCTGCACCTCAGCTCAGCTCAGCTCAGCTCAGCTCGCCCTGCGTTCCTGTTCCCTGGATTCCTGTAAATAAACCACCTCAGCTCTGCCTGTGCGTGGGTCCTCCCATCCTGCACCTGTGACAGTTTCACAGGCTTGCAGCTCACACAGCTCAATATTATTGTCAGTAACGGTAACGGTGTTGTAACGACAGAAAAAGTAATTAGTTACATTACTTGTTACTAACAATAGTGGCACTGTTAGCAATGCTGTTTATTTTAATGCCGTTACTACCAGCACCGGTCTTGTGAACCGATGCTCAATTTCACCAAGATATGCAAATGAGCAGCTATGGAAATTAGATGACATCATCATTTAGAACTCTCCTGACTGAGGAGTTGGCAACAATGCATCGGTTTTAAATGATGTCATCACCTGATTTGACCTGGATTTTCAAATAAGCAGTTATGCAAATTAGATGATGTCATTTAGAACTTTCTGACCGGCAAAAATGTATCAGTTTTAAAGAAACAATGTTATTTAATAAAACACAACAAAGTGCATCATATTTAATTGAATTATTACAGATTTAATGAAAATATCAACATTTCACACTTTCATTTAAATTATTAAGACACTAATATGTATAACACGACTCACCATTCAGTTCAATTCAGCTGTATTTATATAGTGCCAAGTGCAGTTCTAGAAACGTTTACAGACAAAAACCCAACAGTTCCACATGAACAAGCACAAGTGACTGTGGAAGGGAGGAAAGCTTCCTTTGAAAGGGGGGACAGCTCCTCATATTATAGTCAGCAACGGTAACGATGCTGTAACACTGGAAAACTCATTTGTGAGAATACTCGTTATAAAAAAGTAACACCGGTTATTTTAATGCCGTTATTCTCGTCACTGATCCTCAGTGAGAACATGTGGAGACTCATTATATCGAACTTTTGATCAACAAACTGTACAAAACATTCAAAGAAATCTTTAATTTCAAAGAAATGTAGCCCTAAATATGTGTTATTACATAATATACTGAATCTATTAGTTATCACACACATTCACATTACAATCTTTAATGCCACCTCTATACTGTGAAAATCAGACAGTAACTGAATAAAGAAAAACGTATTACAATATTGCTTGAAATATTTTAAAACATTGACAAAATATTATGTTATTGGCTTTGTTAAGTTTAAAACGGTATACAATATATAGATACCATTTAATATTTACTATTTGACATGCTACTTTTTTTTGTAATGCATTAAAACATTACTGAAAATCACAAATTTGGACTTTTACAGGCAAAAATGTGCTTTAAGGGGTGAATAAACTGTCAACACACTGAAACCTTTTCATTGAATTCAGGATCCGAACATTTTTTCATGTGTGGGTTTATATGTGATTCTTTCTGCAATGATTAAACATTCCAGTTATATACATGTATTCAGCAGCTTTCATCGGTTTCCTAGATAAATAGTTAAATTTGACAGAGTGGATACAACCCACATACAATCATTCAATCAATAGCATCATGCCTCATTACTTCCTACAAACCTCCAACATGGATTTATTCCAATTAATGCTTCAAGGGAAGGAGAAAAACAAGGCAGATGCATAAAAACAAGCCGCCTCTGCATTCAGCAGGCCTCCCCAAACCAAGCCACGCTCCACTGATGTTCAATCCCACATGGAGAACTTTCCAGAGTCCAGTGGAGCCCACTTCATGTTCCTCTTAGTGTACATGGCATTTCCAAAAACAAGCATTTGAAGTGGCAAGTGTGTAAGTGTGTGTGTGTGTGTGTGTGTGTGTGTGTGTGTGTGTGTGTGTGTGTGTGTGTGTGTGTGTGTGTGTGCGTGTTCTGTGATGGCGTGGCCGGTCCAGGTGCTTCCTGCTTCACCTGCAGGCGTGTGGGCCTGGCTCCAGGCTGGATGAGAAAAACCTTCTCTGCTGCTCTGTCATTCTAAGAAAAACCGTGCAGATGTTGCGATCTGAGAGCAGATGTGCCAAAGCGGTGTGACGGCAACATTTAAATCGCGCGCCCGTTGATCACGCGTCGCCACAGCGAGGTCTCGGAGACGGTCGGCGGAGCCAACTCTGACCAGATGGATTCTGGGTGTAATCACACATAAATAAACCCAACTGGTCCCGCCGTGCTGAGACCTCAGCTGAGGACCCGGGGACGCCTCTGTCGCCGTCTCGCTCACATTTATGGCTCCACAGCCAGTCTGTGAAAAACCTATTTCTGCCCGGTTTTAACAGTTTATTTCCCATGATAGCCACACAAATATATTACACTCAGCAATCCACCAGGGGGAGTGTGTCACAGCAAGTGTGTGTGGACGCTGGAGCGGTGCAGAGTCTCCTGTCTTGGTGTTTGGGGGAGCGTTTCAAATGGAAATGTGAGGAAGGCAACAGAAAGGAAGGATTTGCTTGCGGATCCTGCATTTAGATCAGACTGTTGCAGAGAGAAAATAACATGCTGGAGAACATCTCCTGTTGTTTACCGCCGCCGCCACCGCTGATATTTCCAGCAGCATTCATTCAAGGTGGGGGAAAAAATGACGCCTTGCGTTCTGCTGAATGTCAGCCATTGTGTGACAGCCGGGATAAATGCCAGCTGGCCTGCAGTCAAGCAGGGATTTCACTGCTTTGAAACTCCTGTCAAACTCAACCACAAGGTGATCCGCTCTCCACGGGGCTACAGGTGGCGGAAAATCACATCCGACGCACAACAGCAGATACGTGTGGCTCTCGGCGTCTGCTGCTGCATTGTGTGGCGCCTGCTTCTTTAAGTAAAACAACTCGCTCATCTAGAGAAACGTTTCTCAACAATGTTTCCAGCTGAGAAGACATTAGAGACACCTGTGATGGAAGTGAAGGCAGGACTTCAGACCGGACTGAAGAAGTGTTCGTATCAAAGATTGTGGGTCTAAATTTGGAGAAATGTGTTTGTGTTGCTGGATCAATGATTGAATAATGCTGTTGAATCTTACATGAAATGTGAACTTAACGCTGACGCCATTAGCAGAAAAAAAAAATCCAAACATTTGTCTGTTAGTTATGACGTCCTCACAGTGTGCCAGTAGCTGTATTGTAATAGCGTTGCTTGAACACATTAGTGGGTTATTAAACCTGTGTTTGAGAGTCTAATGACCGATCTGCTCACGGCTGAAGTTACCCCAGAAGTCAAGCCGTGGTGCAAACAATCCAGTTTGTTTACTGGTGTCATCATCAGTCTGGCAGGAGGATGGAAGCGTCGGCAGTCAAGCCGAGAAACAAGATTCAAGAAGAAATGATGGAGGGAAGCAGGCAGCTCTGATGAAGGCAGCACTACTTTAAAGGTGCCTTAAAGAGTTTGCACGTTTTATGCCAAACAGCGCCCCCTGCAGGCCTTGGGCATAATGCAGCTTAGTGAAAAACTCGTCCCTGTGGCTCGCGTGCACGGAAGAGGGGAACTCCTTCCTCGCTCTTTTAGTAGCGCTCAAGTAAGATGTAAGTTTCTTCTCCCTGGTGGAGTCTGTGTGGAGCTGTGGCAGTGCTAGAAGCCAGTCTGTTCTGACTTTCTGGAAGATCCTGCTCAGTTGTTGCTCACTAAGCATCTGGCGGAGTAATGGCGGACAAAACAAAACCTAACTAAATCAGGCCAGCCGGAGCGTGCATTACATCATTCCTCTCAAATTCTCCCGAAAAAACTCTGGAGCCGGACCGGCACTGTGACTTTCAAGTGACAGTTTAGCCTGTTAGAGGTACTGGTAATGAATGTGTCAGGGCACATCGTACACATCATTAAAAATGTTTAACATATTTATGGTGGAAAATAAGTATTTTTAAAGTTGAAAAACTCCTTAATGCACCTTTAAAGCATCCAGTGCATCACCGGTGCTTCAAATCTGATGAACAAATAGAAGTTCCAGCAGAGAGACAGCAGCTCCACCACTCTTCTTTATGTGCTACAAAATTAACAACCTCCCAGATATTGATGTCATTTTAACAGCATTTTAATAGGATCCCATTATGGACTTGTTACTGCTGGAAGTAGTTCACGCTGAAGATTTTTCTTTGTTTCTCTTTTAAATCAATGTCTGGAATCTAATTTGACTCAGACAAAAGTAGCTTGTTGAAGTAATTTGCTGAAAACCTGCCTTTGTGCTTTCCAACATGTGCACTTCAGCTGCCGCATTAAAGATGTTATTGTGCACACTCAGGAACAAAAAAATCCATTTGTATTGAATTATAAAAAATGTAATATCTCTAAACTGAACTGCAACATTTCTGCAAAAAAGAGAGAAGCCTTTCAGCACATTTTGCACATCCTTGAAGCAGGAGATGGGAAATCTCAGCATCACAAGTGGGCTCTGCAAGTGTTTCCTCTCAGCTCGATCGATGATCGTCCCGTTTGCTATGATGTGAGAATCAACGTCAATAACACCACTAAGAGCGAGCATTTCCTAACAGCCTCCACAGCCGCGGCCTTCTCCAAACAGATTTACAGGTTTCTGGAGTTTAATCCATCAGTTCCTGATCAGCCTCGGTGATTACTGGTGTGTTTATATTGACCACGATTCCCTGTTTACACAGCGCAGCAGCATGCAGGAAACAAGACTGCAGCGTGGCGTTCAGTGTGCCCCTCATCAGCAGAGGGGTTTTCTGCCTCCATCGATCCTTCCATCTTGTGGGCTACTTTCACAGGCGGCTGTGGGTGAAGGCAGGTCACGTCCTGAACAGACCATCGGTCCAAACCGACAGGCGTTTCGAGCGAGAACATGCAAACTGCAGGGATGAAAGGCTCACAAGAGGCGAGAGAGCAAACCGCGACACTTCCTCCCTGTTTGGTCTCCCTGTCAATGCCTGCCCTGAATTATTTTACTGCAAGAGGCCAAAAAGTCAACCATAAATACTGTGTAGTTTTAAAGGTGCATTAAGGAGTTTGCACGGTTTATGCGAAACAGCGCCCCCTGCAGGCCTTGGGCGTAATGCAGCTTAGTGAAAAACTCGTCCCTGTGGCTCGCGTGCACGGAAGAGGGGAACTCCTTCCTCGCTCTTTTAGTAGCGCTCAAGTAAGATGTAAGTTTCTTCTCCCTGGTGGAGTCTGTGTGGAGCTGTGGCAGTGCTAGAAGCCAGTCTGTTCTGACTTTCTGGAAGATCCTGCTCAGTTGTTGCTCACTAAGCATCTGGCGGAGTAATGGCGGACAAAACAAAACCTAACTAAATCAGGCCAGCCGGAGCGTGCATTACATCATTCCTCTCAAATTCTCCCGAAAAAACTCTGGAGCCGGACCGGCACTGTGACTTTCAAGTGACAGTTTAGCCTGTTAGAGGTACTGGTAATGAATGTGTCAGGGCACATCGTACACATCATTAAAAATGTTTAACATATTTATGGTGGAAAATAAGTATTTTTAAAGTTGAAAAACTCCTTAATGCACCTTTAAAGCATCCAGTGCATCACCGGTGCTTCAAATCTGATGAACAAATAGAAGTTCCAGCAGAGAGACAGCAGCTCCACCACTCTTCTTTATGTGCTACAAAATTAACAACCTCCCAGATATTGATGTCATTTTAACAGCATTTTAATAGGATCCCATTATGGACTTGTTACTGCTGGAAGTAGTTCACGCTGAAGATTTTTCTTTGTTTCTCTTTTAAATCAATGTCTGGAATCTAATTTGACTCAGACAAAAGTAGCTTGTTGAAGTAATTTGCTGAAAACCTGCCTTTGTGCTTTCCAACATGTGCACTTCAGCTGCCGCATTAAAGATGTTATTGTGCACACTCAGGAACAAAAAAATCCATTTGTATTGAATTATAAAAAATGTAATATCTCTAAACTGAACTGCAACATTTCTGCAAAAAAGAGAGAAGCCTTTCAGCACATTTTGCACATCCTTGAAGCAGGAGATGGGAAATCTCAGCATCACAAGTGGGCTCTGCAAGTGTTTCCTCTCAGCTCGATCGATGATCGTCCCGTTTGCTATGATGTGAGAATCAACGTCAATAACACCACTAAGAGCGAGCATTTCCTAACAGCCTCCACAGCCGCGGCCTTCTCCAAACAGATTTACAGGTTTCTGGAGTTTAATCCATCAGTTCCTGATCAGCCTCGGTGATTACTGGTGTGTTTATATTGACCACGATTCCCTGTTTACACAGCGCAGCAGCATGCAGGAAACAAGACTGCAGCGTGGCGTTCAGTGTGCCCCTCATCAGCAGAGGGGTTTTCTGCCTCCATCGATCCTTCCATCTTGTGGGCTACTTTCACAGGCGGCTGTGGGTGAAGGCAGGTCACGTCCTGAACAGACCATCGGTCCAAACCGACAGGCGTTTCGAGCGAGAACATGCAAACTGCAGGGATGAAAGGCTCACAAGAGGCGAGAGAGCAAACCGCGACACTTCCTCCCTGTTTGGTCTCCCTGTCAATGCCTGCCCTGAATTATTTTACTGCAAGAGGCCAAAAAGTCAACCATAAATACTGTGTAGTTTTAAAGGTGCATTAAGGAGTTTGCACGGTTTATGCGAAACAGCGCCCCCTGCAGGCCTTGGGCGTAATGCAGCTTAGTGAAAAACTCGTCCCTGTGGCTCCCGTGCACGGAAGAGGGGGACTCCTTCCTCGCTCTTTTAGTAGCGCTCGAGTAAGATGTAAGTGTCTTCTCCCTGGTGGAGTCTGTGTGGAGCTGCAGTGCTAGAAGCCAGTCTGTTCTGACTTTCTGGAAGATCCTGCTCAGTTGTTGCTCACTAAGCCTCTGGCGGAGTAATGGTGGACAAAACGAAACTTAACCAGCTGGAGCGTGCATTACATCATTCCTTTCAAATTCTACCCCAAAAAACTCTGGTGCCGGACCGGCACTGTGACTTTCAAGTGACAGTTTAGCGCTGTTAGAGGTGCTGGTAATGAATATGTCAGGCCACATTGTACACATCATTAAAAATGTTTAACATATTTATGGTGGAAAATAAGTATTTTGAAGGTTGTAAAACTCCTTAATGCACCTTTAACATAGGCGACAGTGAAGACAAGACAAATGGAGACAATGATGTGAGTTTTCACAATGTGTGACATAAATTTAGGAAACCCAGAAGGGTAATACAATCAATTCCTGGAGTCTACACACTGTTACACAAGGACAGGATGACTTCAGAGGACAGGCAGCGCCGCTCTCATCACTGACTGTACATCCAGCTGCCAGCCGACCAGGAAAAACCACCTTTCTGCTGCAGGCGAGCTTCCCCTATTGCTTCACCCTTCAGCTGACTTTGTTAGCTTCAAACAACAAACACAGCGGTCAACACAGACAACAAAACCCGAGTGCAAACCGGACGACAAACAGCTCAGTAAGTTTTAAAGATTACTGACAAATGGAGTTGTTAAACACTGGTCTGCAGAATGCCGATACGCGACGCAGAGCAGCAGGTGGAGATTGATGTGTCACTAAACACTGTCTGTTTTCCCCTTTCGGGGTACAGAAAGAAGTATTTTACTACATATGTGTACACTTCTTTTTTCTCAGTAATAAGTAAAGCCATCCAAGGCTGCACAGGCGCAGGAAGTCAAATAAACTGAACTGAACTAAACTGAGCTGTGTCCTCAGGAGGACGGTGACACTGCAGCTATTACCAACAGGACTGCACGATATTAGCTAAACAGCCGATATGAGATGTTGTAGCTCAGCATTGTGATGGTGATATAACCTGCTATAAATATACGAGCCGGATTTAACTAGTTTCAAGATGCAGTTCCCATCAGCAGCATCCCAGCGTCCTGCTTTCAGTCCGTTCTCTGAGATGTTTGAGCTCCTCACTCCTGGCGAGTTACCCACAGGTATGATGCAAGGTTGAAACACTGCAGTGAAATATACTTTGACAGAAGGCTTCATCTGATTGGCTGGACATGTTACAGTCTGAACAAACTGTGCATGGAAACAGGTTTGGTTTTTCCAGTTTATAATGCATCCGACAAACTGTGGAGAACAGACGTTGTGTCCGGGCAGCGTGGACACAAATATCAAATAGCCCATATAACTCAATTGTTTTTCAAGGTTTTTCTAATCCTACTAATTCTGGTATTATCAAGGATTTTTATTTATTTATTTATTTTTGCAGATAGTTAAAAAAACAACAGACAAATATTCAAAACCATCTTTTACAAACAAGACGCATCTTTCAAAAACTATGATCCAAAACATGTTGATACAAGAGAAAGCAACGAGGATCAGAGCAAACCTCCTACATTATTCACAAGTACACTGTTTTGAATCCGATCTTTTATCTTTGTCCCTCTTTAATCTCTTCTTATTTTTACTGGAGCAGGCTTTTTTTTTTAATAACCTGTGAAGAACATTAACTTCCTCATTTTGCTAATGCCGTCCCTGGAGGAAGAGGGAGGAAGACGGAGCACATGTTTACATTTTTTAAAACAGTTTCAGTGTCAAGATGAGTCAAGCAAGTGCTAAAAAGCTTTTTTAAATTATTATTATTATGGCTAAATGAATGAAAGTAGCAGCTCTGAATGTGTTAAAACAGACATTCAAGCCGCACAGCCAGGGTCTGCATTTGGAATTAAAGTCGACAAGAGAAAAAAAACAATAATCCTGAAATTAAAAAAGCTGGTGGGAATGTTCCATAATTATCTCTGACTCAACTTATTTTGCCTGAGAATAAATCCAAGATGATTGCTTCTTTGATCGCCTGTCATTGTTTAATGTTCCAAGTTCACCTACTCTTAATAACATCTGACATTAAACTCAAAGACATGAATTAATTGTACAGATATATTATTGAAGGGAGGCAGGAAATGCAGTGCAGACTGAAAAGGTCCAGGGTTCAGGAGTTACTGAAAAGAGCTGCATACAAAACACAAGAGCACTGCGATGATCTGAACAATAACCATTTCCAACAACTCACATTAACGCTAAAGCTAAATTACAGCAACAAGAGCAGAAATGTGAAATGAAATACAGACTACAAACCGATTTAAGGCCATTCCAAGTAAATGTGGGGTTTGTGGAGGATGTAGTCAGCATGTCGAGCCACTAGTGGCTGCTGTTCTTTGTTTTTTTTCTTCAATGAAACCACAGAATGCCCCCGAATGAAGACGTGCATGGACAAAGCTGGATCGCTCTTACAGGCGTCTCTCAACTACCCACACATGCACAACACTCACACTCACAGTGCTTTAGAACACGTGCGAGATGTAGTCGGAGCATTCTGGAGAACATCCACCTGGGGAGCATTTTTCAAAAAGTTGTTTTCAGCGGCTGGACGCACCACTGTCGTGTTAATGGACACCGACAGCACAGCCACTGGAGCAAAACACACCCCGCACCTTATCAGAGGGTTGCTAATCAAGAAAACTGTTACGGTGTGAATTCTGATTTTAACAGCTACACCGTTTTTTCAGTGGAGACAGGAAGTCATTGTCATCAGTGGACTGTCATGGATGCGATTAAATCTGGAATATAAGACACTTCAATCTGATCATATTTTGGGTTATTCAGTACACATAAACTGGCACAACATTTCACCGAGTGACAGTCATTCGTCTCCTCTCTGACTTCTGTTATTAGTTGTAGCTTTAAAAAAAAAAAGGAAAATTCAAAGAGAAAAGCAGCCATGTTGTTACAGCTGAAAAAAACTGGGTTAAGTAGATGCAGGTTTAAATCCTGACACGTTGGCAAACATGGCATCAGAATGCATTAACAGCAGCAGACCGGGAGCGGCCCGGAGCTCAGCGCTACAGGTGCTGATCCCCCTGCAGGCCGCCGCAGCGAAGCCCTGGCAAAGAGAACCCTGAACGTCGATGGCGGCGGCGCGTGGCGTCACGCCGCCTCGCCTCCCAGAGGAGCGGGCAGCTGGTCGCCTCTGTGAAAAGCTGGAATGCCATTTCCATCAGCGTTTTCTGAAACCAGGTCGTGACTGAGAGAGAGCAGCCAACCAGATTAGTGACAGTAAATCCTGACAGGAGCGAGAGAGCTGCTTGGATGAACAATGGCTTGAAGAGTTTGGAACAGAACACATATCTTGAAATAGCCTCAATAATGCAGCAGAAATAGGAAGATTTGTACAATTTAATATGAAATATTTCTTACTGATGGCTCCATCACACCAGAAGACTTGAATGCAGAGGGCATGGAGTTTCTTTGCAACACAGAAAC
Organism: Salarias fasciatus; assembly: GCF_902148845.1. NCBI lineage: Eukaryota > Metazoa > Chordata > Actinopteri > Blenniiformes > Blenniidae > Salarias > Salarias fasciatus. The sequence continues at coordinate 29,886,394 of NC_043762.1, forward strand.
ACAAATGTTTTTCATTTTCTTCCAGCTACACTCAGAGTGTGTCTGGATTGTAGATTAGCCCTCTGAATTCTGGGTAGCAGAGCAGATTTCCTCCTCCTAGGACTCTCCAGGTCTGCTCGCCGGTCATTTCTCACAGCCAGATGTAAAGCAACAAGCTGGAAGGTGGAGGTTTGAATCGCACAGGGTTAGGGCTCAACGAGGGGTCAGTCCAGGTCACAGAGGCCAGAAGCAGAGGCTGACATCGTTACAAGGAAACTAACTTCTCAGTTCCAAGAAAGGACAAGTTGGAGCTGGTGTCAGAAAGGAGAGCAGTATTTGAGCACATTTTGTTGAGCGTGAGTCAAAGAGCCGTTTACACACCGACATTTCCAGTGAAAAAGGAGTTTTTGTGTTTTTGTTGCAGAAAAGTTTCACATTTAGAGGCTATATGGCTGAGCGCTGTAAACAATGTAATCAACACGCCAGGCCACTAGTGGGTGCTGTTGGGTGTTTCTGTATTGTAACCACACACAGAGACAAACAGCCATGTTGGAGTGACGCCACTCCGAAGACCGCCATTGAAAGAAAAACAACAACATGACACTAGGAAGTGATTACTGGGGTATTTGCAATCACTTACTGGATTTCCATCTCCATGACATGTGCCTAACGGCTGATCATGAACTCCTAGAAAATGTGAGCTAAGATCATGAGCTGGGTAAAAATACTCGTGAAGAAAAGTGAACCGCTTCCTAGTTAATGGAATAACTTTCAGTCCCAGAGGAAGTGCAACGTTTTGACATCAAGCAACATTAAACCTCAGTGAACAATGACAGAAATGATGCTGTTTTCATCGGAAAAAAGAAGAGAGGAGAAAACGAGGGATTTCCAGACGTCTCACTTTAACGGCTTGCCACAGCTTGGTGCCACAGCTTGGTGGGATTTACCGGAGCGTCTGAGAAGCAGCAGCTCGGACATTCAACAGGTCTGAGTGCTGGTTTGACATCTCTTATGCAGTTATTGGACGATGAGTGTTTGCAGGGTGAAAGCTCGAAAACATTCTCCAAAAAATCTATTTTAAGCTTGATAACATTTTCTGTGTGAAAGTATTCATAACAAATCCAGTGACTGTTGAAAGAAAGAAAAAAAAAAAGCTAGGCTCTCAAAATAAACGTGTTTGTAGTGATTCAGCACTACGTGTTTGCATGCAGACTATTAAAAATTAAAAATTCATGATCAGCTGTTTCCCTATATTATTCATTTCCTACTTTTTAACAAATCTGATCCAAACTTTTGAACTGAGCAGCACAGACTCGGAGAAAGCTTTTCCAACCACTCATTATTTAAACTGCATTATGTTCTTTTAAACGCCGCCTGGCCGGGATGTGGGGCAGAGTCGGGGAGCGTCTCGTTACAGATTATACGTGCGGTCCATTAGCTCCACCGCTCCCAGAGCTGCTGCCTCAGATCAGACATGTGTGACTGAACGTCCCCGTCTTAATGCACAAATCATGTCCTCGGCGGGGAGCACGAGCGGCGGCGGGCCAGACGCTCCGCTGGGCGCCGCATGGCGATGAACAAAGAGTGCAACGAAGGGGAGGGAGGCAGAGGGCGGGGCGAGCGAGAGGGAGGGAGCGCTGAAATGATGGAGGAACAGAAGACTGAATATTTATTCACATATTGAATTAAAGTCCCAGCTTTGCTTTAAAACGCAGTGGTGAGAGGTAAGAGATGGAAATACATAAAAGAGACAATCTGGAGGCTCCATTAACAGTTAACCTGCGTTTCTGATATATGTTAGTCAGTGGCGGCTGCTGGTGAACTTTGTTGGGGGGGGCTAACAAATGCTTGCATAATGCTTGCAAAGAACATACTAACAACTAACGGAACATCTTCAGTCAAACCAGCTGTTGCATCCTCAGCAGTTTGGATTTCAGCAAAAGTATAGCACCGAACAGCTAATTGCTACTTGCTCGAAAACATCAGAGGACCTTTGGACAAAGGCTGTGTTGTTGCAGCAGTATTTCTTGACCTGAAAAAAGCGTTTGACACTGTGGACCACCGCGTTCTACTCAATAAGCTTCAGCATTTCAAAATGTCACCATCAGCACTAGAATGCTTTAAATCTTACTTAGATGGTCGACAATGTGTTCAGGTAAATGGAGTGAAGTCAGCTCTTTGTTCCAATGACATGGGGGTCCCGCAAGGATCAGTTTTGGGTCCACTGCTTTCTACCATCTACATTAACGACCTTCCAGACTGTTGTCATGGTGTCAACTGCCAGTTATACGCTGATGACACAATAATCCATGTGTCTGCTGAAACTCCAACTCTGGCAGCGCAGCAGCCGACATGTGCTCTAGTGAACATCTCAAACTGGCTTGAGCTGTCTGACCTCACCTTAAACATCAAAAAAAAAAACAAAAAAAAACAGTAGCCATGAGTTTTTCGATTACAAAAAGGACACCTAATAGCATGTTTGAGGTCAGACTAGGAAACGAAATAATCCAAGAAGTCAAAGAAACAAAGGATATAGGAATTATTCTTGATAACAATTTGAAATTTCAAAGTCAGGTATCTTCTGTGTGTAAGAAAGTCAAATCTAATTTGAATTGTTTTCGTTTTATCAGAAGGGAGCTGTCCCACCAGGCTGCCCTGATGTACGAGGGCGGACCCAAAAGTAACCGGAATTTGGTTGTAACTTTTTATTTCTGACATTTCAAAATAAAACACCACCGTCGCCTTCAAAATAATCTCCATCTGCATTAATGCAGCGCTCCAGCCGTGTCTCCCACTTCACCAATGCGTCGTCAGACCCGTGCGTAACTGTGTCATTCTGAGCCGGCTGCGATTTTTCTGTCACCTCCTCCACATCTGCAAACCGCTGTCCCTTCAGCTGCTTCTTCAACCTGGGGAACAAGAAAAAGTCACTGGAGGCTTCATCTGGAGAATCAGGCGGATGGGAGAGGAGATTCATCTCATTCTTCTCCAGAAACTGCGTGAGGCGCAGCGCCGTGTCCGCTGGCGCTCTGTGGTGGTGGATCAACCGGCTCCACTCCGCCACGACGCTCTGCTTCCTCCTCACATCCTCACGGAGCGTCTGAGGACTTCCTGTAGTAGTCCTGGTTTACAGTCTGACCTGGAGGGACAGACTCGCTGTGGACGAGACCCTGGACAGCCAAGAAGCAGCTCGGCATTGTTTTCACGGCTGAGCGGACCTGACGCGCCGACATCTGGCCCTTCTCAAACCCCCGGACCACTCATGGACCTGAGTCTTCCCCAGAGCAGCATCCTTGTAGGCTTGCTGCAACAAGCTGAGAGTTTCTGCTGCTGTTTTTCCAGCAATAAGCTAAATTTAATGTTCGCGCTGCTCTGGCTTCCCAGTGAATGTCGCCATTTTGGAAAAAATCGAAGACGCCGCTGCACTCTGTTGCTATAAATAGCGCCTGACAGGCGTCAGTGTCACTCTGGGAGCTCAGCTTTTTCACAGATATGCACGAGGCTTACCTGCAGCACGTCTGACGGCCAGAAGTCGAAACTCATTATTAGTATTTTCTGACCAAATTCCGGTTTCTTTTGCGTACCCCCTCGTATATGCATGCAATGATATTTTCGCATCTGTCCTATTGTATCACATCTTGGTCACAAACCTCCAACTCTGTACAAACCAGTCATTTCATTGTATAAGCAGGGAATGAAGGTATTCGACAGAAAGCCAGTGAGATGGCATCATTGTAGAATCATTCAAGAGCATGATCTTTTTACATTTGAGAATTTTGTTAATTTTAGCACATTGAAACTGGTTTTTAAGTAAGGATCGACCAATTATTGGCCTGGCCGATAATATCGGCCGATATTGGGCATTTTTCTAATAATCAGCATCGGCCTTTTTTTCCACCAATATCCGATAAAAAATTTTTTTTTTACCGTATTTCCCGCACTATAAGGTGCACCTAAAAGCCTCTAATTGTCTCAAAGCCCAACGGCCTGCCTTATATTTCGGTGCGCCTTTTTTTTCAGAAAATACGGTAATAAAGACCAGTCGGTTGTCAGTCAGTTGTCTTGACTACGGCTCCCATAATGCATTGTGATGTGATCACATGAGCAAACAACTTCTGCTTGCTTGTAGCTAAGCTAGCCAGTTCCAAAGAACGGCAAATATGAAGCTTGAGGCAGATTCTCTGCCTCTAACCCGTCAGTCACCAGAATCACACAGTTTGTCCTCAAGTCTCCCAACTGGAGAGCACGGCACGCGACTGCACAGCCGCGAGGAGCGGCCCGACGCCGGCGGACGGCCCGCTCGCTGGGACGCCGGGAGCGGTCGGCCGGCAGCGGATTACAGTCAAGTCGGCCCCACGCATCTTCCGTTACGCACTTACGCCACACATTGAAAACTGAAAAAAAAAAATACCGGTAAATGTGTCTGGTGCGCTGCTGTGGAACCGGGAGGAATCAAACACAAGCCTGTCACAGACCTACCGGTGATTTTTTTTTTCCAGTTTTCAATGTGTGGCGTGAGTGCGTGACAGAAGACGCCGGGCCGAGTCGGTCGGGGCGACCGGGGGTTGACTGGTTACCGTGCCGACAACAGACTGCCTGCCGAAAAATGACTCCCCCCACGGGGGCGCGCATCGATTAGTGATAACATTGATTTTAACATATTTTTTAGCGTTACAGTAGCCTACAACTTTAGTTCAACCAGGATTCTCCATTGTTTATTTTATTATTATTTTTGATTCCTGCAGTACAGGACATACAGGGGACAAAATACAAGAAAATGAAGGAAAGAGTTGTGTTATCAGCAGCGACAGATAGTTGAATATTGGAGTTTTGGGGAAGTTATGGATGAGATGACTGCATTATTGTGTGTGTGTGTGTGTGTGTGTGTGTGTGTGTGTGTGTGTGTGTGATAAATATAATTACATGTATCAGTAATAATAATAATAATAACAATAATAATAAAGTAATCGCACAATTATAAACTGAACGAAAACAAAAGGCCTGAGTATAATGAATGTAGAAGTGTTTTCCACTGAGCACATCACATCTCTCTTCACTAGTCACTTCACTACTAAGTCACTACTCTGGGCTGTGGAACATTGTCCCACCCACAGCTACATTTTGATGCCAAAATGTTCATTTTTGCTGCAAATGAATATCGGTTCAACATATCGGTTATCGGTTTCCATAAGTACCAATAATTGGCATCGGCATCGGCCCTAAAAAAGCCATATCGGTCGATCCTTATTTTTAAGTGTCTGAATAATCATGTGTCGCCACCCTTTTCTGCTCTTGTCAGAAGACAGGCCTCTTTAAGAGCAAACGCCAGAGCAGCTGACAGTGGAGACTGTGCACTTCCATATCTTAAAGCAAAGTCTGGAAGGTCTTGCTTCTCCCATAACGGAACAACACTGTGGAACTCTCTGCCTGGCTTAAAACTGCAGACTGACTCGAACACCTTCAACAGAGGTTTGAAACAGTGGCTGAAGTCAGGCCAAAGCTGCACACATGACGATGTATGAAATGCACATGATTTTTATTTAACATGGACTTATTCTTGTGTATTATGTTTAATTCGTTAAAAGTCTCCTATGGACTGCTGTTGAAAATTAGCAGTTCTGCTATAAAGCAATGCATCTAGTCTGTCCAATGCCTTTGTTAAGTCCAAATAAATAAATAAATAAATAAATAAATAAATAATACAGATTAAATAATTAACAGAGCTGCCAAAGCAACATCCCCTACGATACATAGTTACATCAATTACAGGTACACTATACTTTTTTAGTGATCTACATCAACACACTCTCTCTCTCTGTCACACGCACACACTCTCTACAGATGTGTTCCAACCCAACTTCAACGACTGCCCACAGACAGCCTGCTGCAGCTGCTTGGTGACATGTAGCCAGACGTCTTCAGTCCAGCAGCTGACCTCAGCTAAAACCAGGCGTCACGTCCTTCAACAGGTCGACGTGGGCCGACCTTATCTGAAAAGAAGCTCACATCGACGCCTTTCTGGGATGCAAACAGGTTAACCACCATGTCGCTGAAGTCTGGTCGTTTTTGGATGAAGTCCGTCTCGATAGACAGCGTGGCAAGTGCATTCAATCGGTCCAAATTAATCATTAATGAATTATTAATGAATTATCCAAAGCAAATAATCCACCTGGTTCCTGCTGACGCCGCCATAGCTGAACTTTTCCTCCCTCCTTCCAACCCTGGCACCAGTAGCAGCCCCGCTGCGTTAACTCGCTGCTGTTGGTCAAAAGTCAGCGGCAGTGGGCTAACTGAAGCTAGCCCACAATGCTCAGTAAACCACGGGGGGCGGGACATGACACCTGTCAATCACTGACAAGAAGGAAATGAATGTATCTGCTGGGCTGTAAAAAATCAGCCCATTTAGAGAGATTCTACGTTTTCCTTTTGACTGATTGGTGCTGCTGCCTTTGGTTTTATCTAAACTTAAAACAATCTGTTGTGAGTTATTTAGAAAATAATTTTCTCATCTTTTTTGTGTTAGCTGTGTTTTTGTGCTGGGAGGACTCAGCCCTGCTGTCCTATTGATACCAGCCGTCCCTGATGTTAGTAATTAGCAAATAAAAAGTTATGACAAAAACCAAGCAGTAACCAAACAAAACAAGCTAAACTGTCACCAAAATCTAAAATGGCTAAAACAGCTAAGAAAAGGTAAAACTGTAAAAATGTAGCTGAAAGCAGAAAACCTAAACCGAAATGAAGAAGGTAAAAAAAAACTTTAAACATAAAGACATAAAATAGACCCAAAAAAACCCCAAAAATGTCTTTAATGCCTAAAATTAAGTCTTAAACTAAATAAAGTTAACAGATGCCTCAGTTTTAACCTTCTTTTTTTTTTTAAACTTATTTCATTTTCTATGTAACCGTTGAATACTTTATTCAGTGGATTGTGAGAATAAGTGGCTCTTTGGGTTATTGAGGCTGTGATCGTCTCCTCAGGGTTTACATATCGGTACAGGGGCAATTAGAGAGGAGTTAACAGTGACCCCAAAGAGGTCACAGGAGCACAGTGATGGAACGTATCTGACATCTCAGACATTTATGACAACCTGTGATTTCCCTTCCCACACACTCCTGGAGCAGCAGCAGCGTCTGAGCAGACGCCTCCGTCAGTCGACACTGGAGCGAGGGCCAGCAGACACAGGAGGGCCAATCACAGCAGACCTTCCACCAAACAGCCACTTCATTCCAGGGAAAGGCAAGTTAATTTATAGATGAAGCAGTCGCTCCAAAAGTAAAGTAAAGGAGCTATTTGAGAGTGTGGTATGAGAAAGACATGTATGCTGTCTGCTGTTGACAGTCTGGCTCGTGAAGCTCATCGTTTCTGCACCTATGGAACAGTAGAATCCAGCCTCGCCTTCCTCTGGCTCAGCCGGCCACATGAAGCACACACTTCAGGGTTTTCGCCTTCATTTCAATATTCAGCAGTGCCGTCATGTTCATGCTGCAGTTCAAACTGCTGGCTCAGACAACTCTTTCTGTTTCTAACAGTTGTGCTAATTGCATGCTGTAACATGATTTTCAGTGTTTTTGCCATGGACAAACGTTGCCATGTAGACACAAAACATTTCTGAAACGAGAACACCAAAATACTGCATCTCCACTGGAAACACCGTCGTTAAACAGCGCTGTAAGCACCATCTGTGTAAGGACGTCCTGTTCCTGGTATCATCCTCCACCCCGGATCCCAGGATGCACTGCCACACACCCCAACCCCCTTCATGCACTGCTGCCGTTGTGAAGGCTCCGGCCGCCGGAGGTCAGGGTAAATGTGACTTTGAGGTTTCAGTGGAGCAGGATGTTCCCCGGGTCTCCAGATCTATATCAGCTGCAGTAAGTTTTCCAACATCACTCAAAATAAACATGTTCAACGTTTGACAGTAGAGTATCTGACTCTTACAGCCACATCCAGCCTGCATGGATTAAACACTGACAGAGGAAGAGGACTGGTCACGGTCGAGACGGAGCAGAACGACAGTCTCAGTCAGAATCATTGAGCTTCACCTCACGTCTTTAAAGACGTCGCTTCTCTTTCCTGCAGTAACAGATGTGATGAACTCCACCTCTGAGGTGCTCGTGTAGCTCATGAATTAACAGGATTCACCCTGCGACCCCGTGAAGTCCCAGCAGGCCGCGCTCCGCACAGCCGACCTGGATTTGGCTCGGTGGGTAAAACAATCCATCAGCGCCGCCTCGGAGGGAGACGGATTCTGTTGTTGATGGTTTCGCCCGGCGGAGAGGGGAACGCTGTCGGGAGGTTTCGGGGGCTTGAGGAAATATCTTTGCACTTCTTTAGAAAACTGCCTCGACACATTAGTCTGGTTATCTGAAACACAGGTCGGCTCTGAAGTCCCTCCAGGTCAGCGATTCCCTCAGGATTCCTTCTAATATTCTTCTGAATCTTTATCCTCGCGACAAAAAACAATGAAATTCATGCAAACACAGAGTTTATGTCCATGAGAAACTTTTCTGACTTATGAGAAGTGATGATGATGAATAAAAGCTTGAACAGGGTCAAAAGAGTGAGACACCCACCGATAAATGAGCTACAGTATGCAGTCTCCAGCTTGACCTGAGTGCATACCGACACGCCGCACAAGGCCTTGGATTATGGAAATATGCTGCATGCGTTGCGTCTTATATGAATACAGAAGAGCATGCAGAGGCTCTGATGTGACCTTCAGCCTGATCGCCCTGCCAGCCAGACGAGGCCTGCTGCTCTCGTTGAGAGCAAAGCTCCGGCGAGTCCATGTAGTTTTACACAAACACTGGCTCAAAACACCAAAGGTCGCTTTTACTGCTTTCTGAGCAGCAGTTCCCAACCAGGGATTTATAACAGCTCACAGAGGGGGCAGAGAGAGTGTTCACCATGGGAAAAAAATGGAACAAACAGACATCAGTTGACAGAATGTCTGGGAACCAGGTATGGATTTTATTTTCAAGGGTGTTGTACTACTTCAGTTTGTGCTTCACTGTAGTATTTCAGTATATTCCCCCAGAATGTGAAGTTCTTATTGAAATATTGAAGTACTTGAGTAAAAATGGCCAGCTGTGAGGATTCAGTTTGCTTTTCCTCACAGAGCTCTATGCAGACGCTTTCATTACATGATGTTTTTTAAACTCATGCTTTATCTTATTTTCATCACACAATGTAAAGTGCAGAGAGGAGAAATGTGTATTCAGTGTGAAGCAGCATCCTCAGCACACGGCTTGCAGGAGCTTGCATGGCGGTTGTTTTAAAATTTAATTTTCTCACAATTCAGATCCTTCCGTCTCTCTCCATGAAAACCCAGGCAGGTGTGATTATTACAGTTAAGAAGCTGTTAAGATCAGCTTACATGCGCCTTTGTCTTTTCATTACAACAATAAATACGGCATGAATCTCATAACAGATTCAGCTGAAACATGTATATTCTTCTATTGCCAATTCCAAAGTAGAAAGTAAAAGTTAATATCTACTGTCTACAGTCACCATTCAGTTACTGTTGCTCATTTCATGTGAGCAATGTAGATGTTTTTACCAAAAATCCAGAGTAATTCCATTAATGGTGAAACCATGAGTGCAGCTGGGCACGGTGGAGGAGTGGAGAGGGGGTTTCCTCCTAATCCTTCCTCCACGGTCTCTGCTCCGCTCTGTGGCCCGTTCATTTCCGCTTCTGCATGTTCCGGAGGGTTTAGCTGTTCCCTCTGCCTGTCTGTATGCCGACACCGAGCTGCGAAGCCTTCCCACCACACTCGAAGCATGCTTCTAATCAATTAACACTTCAGTGGAAAACTGGAGAGAGAGAGAGAGAGAGAGAGAGCTACTGTCTCCAGTTGCTATGTGATTATAGCATGCCAGTCATCCTCTGCTGCAGAGACGAGGCCTTATTAAGCTCTCTGTGCTCAATATTTATCAACAATAACATTGAACACCATTTTCAAGTGAAGACAAACCTAAAACCTGGATTTTTAATATTTATCATATTTTATTCATTAAAAAAAGTGAAGAAAAAAGTTTTGACACCCAAAAAAATGGATGCTGGAAAAACTGATAACTGGAACAATATCTAATGACGTGTTTTGTTGATTTGTTCTTTCGTCTCCCCTCCAATCGAGACAGATACACTTATTTAACAGTGACACTGTATCTTCAGAAGCACGGGCAGATGTTTGGATGTATGGATGGACAGATTGATGATCTGCCGGATTGAAACTGAATCTTCCAAATCGTCAGACCTCAATCGATCAAAGTCTACAGAGCCCACATAAAGAAAATCACTCTAATGCATCTAATTAATCCGAACTTCATCATGTTTCCTCAGACGCTCTGCTTCCTCTGCAGTTTGGCTTCAGCAAACACCTGGACTCTGATGTTTCATCAGTTCTGCAGAAAATGTTCAAACTCTCACGAAGTCCTGCATTGACAGATTTGATGCCTGAAACAAACAATGCCAAAAAAAGAAAAGGAGTTGTGATTCAGCAGAACGTGTCCGCCACCAAAGAAAACAAAAGCATCCGTCAGCCTCTTGGCTGCACAGTCATCAACTCCTCCAGCGACTCCGAGCACCGTCACGCCGGAACGGCAGGAAGCAGGAAACTTGAGACTCAGGATTAAGGATCGACCAATTATCGGCCGATTTTCGGCATTTTTCTAATAATCGGTATCAGCCTTTTTTTCCACCAATTAACCTGGCAAAAGCCATATTGACATGTGCAGCAACAAATTGCTTCACGTGGTGTGTGAGAACAAATACCGCCAGAATTCAGCTTGCCGGCAAGGTTACCACCAATAGCCGATAAAACAAATTTATTTAAAAACGTGCTCTTTGGATCATATATACGTCTGTCTGTCTGTCTGTCTGTCTGTCTGTCTGTCTGTCTGTCTGTCTGTCTGTCTGTCTGTCTGTCTGTCTGTCTGTCTGTCTGTCTGTCTGTCTGTCTGTCTGTCTGTCTGTCTGTCTGTCTGTCTGTCTGTCTGTCTGTCTGTCTGTCTGTCTGTCTGTCTGTCTGTCTGTCTGTCTGTCTGTCTGTCTGTCTGTCTGTCTGTCTGTCTGTCTGTCTGTCTGTCTGTCTGTCTGTCTGTCTGTCTGTCTGTCTGTCTGTCTGTCTGTCTCTCTCTCTCTGTCTCTCTCTCTCTCTCTCTCTCTCTCTCTCTCTCTCTCTCTCTCTCTCTCTCTCTCTCTCTCTCTCTCTCTCTCTCTCTCTCTCTCTCTCTCTCTCTCTCTCTCTCTCTCTCTCTCTCTCTCTCTCTCTCTCTCTCTCTCTCTCTCTCTCTCTCTCTCTCTCTCTCTCTCTCTCTCCTCTCTCTCTCTCTCTCTCTCTCTCTCTCTCTCTCTCTCTCTCTCTCTCTCTCTCTCTCTCTCTCTCTCTCTCTCTCTCTCTGGCCTGTGTAACAATGTCCCACTCACAGCTAAATTTTGACGCCAAAATGTTCATTTTTACTGCAAATGAATATCGGTTCGACATATCAGTTATTGGTTTCCATAAGTACCAATAATCGGCATCGGCCCTAAAGAAGCCATATCGGTCGATCCTTACTCAGGATGCGAGCATCAACACCGGCTGTGACCGGGTTCACACTGGACTGTTTACACATTCCATCTGGTTTAAAAACATGTATGTATGTAATGTAAGCTTAACCTTTTACATGGGCTTTGGTGAACTTAGTGACTTTATCTGAGACTCTAAGGAAAGAAGGGTAAAGAATGATGTCAACTGTAAAAGTGTTATCATGTGGATCAGAAAAAAATAATGACTGAAACAGGTTTAATTTCTCTTCAGGTGTCCACAGGTGTCACTGCAGCAGGATCATAGACATCCTGTAAATATTTCACACACACCTGATCTGAATTGGCACACACACACACACACACACACACACACACACACACACACACACACAGACATGAGTGTTCATGAATAAACCATCTCTCAGCAGTGACGGACTGAATTCATACATCCTGATGGAATCAGAGGCTTGTTGTTATTCTCCAGCTACATGTTGACACACGACACACACCATTCAGAATACATCTGGCTGCGCAGTCTGCACTGCTCAGACTGAAAGCAGCTCCCTGTTTTAATACATATGTTTATTTCAGGTCATTTTTTTCACATATTGGACGAGTCGTGTAGTTTTTGCATCCAGTCGTGTTCCTTTTCTCTCCTCTTTGCAGAAAGTAGTTCCTTCCGTTCGTTTTGTTTTCGCTTTAACAGCCCGTTGCTGATTTCCTCTGCTCTAAATACAAAATAACAAACAACTACTGTTAGCTGTAAATATAATCCCACTGAAACCACACCCCTTTCAAGGAAATTATAGAAAACAATGCAGCCTCAAAGAGAGAGAAATATAGACTGTACATTTAAGCCTGTAAAAAAGCAGATTTATTCTGCAGCGCTGACACATGCCGGTGAGAGTGAAGCATATATTGAAGCGATTGTTTTTCTCCGCCGGCCTCCATGTGAGTCGCTCCGCAGAACGAGTGACGCTGCATGAGGCATTTTATGGTAAGCAGTAAATGGATTTCACTTATATTGCACTTTTCTACTCCTTTAGCAGTCTCTCACACACACACACACACACACACACACACACACACACACACACACACACACACACGGTGTCCAGTGTCTTGTTCAGGGACATTTTGACACACAAACAGGTCGAGACGGGGATCAAACCAGCAAACTCGACCGGCTGAGCCACGGTTGCCATAGCGACTGAAACATAACGGGCTAATGGGGGAATAGAAAAATAAAAGCCTTTTACTTATCACGCCCTCCCCGGAGCCCTGCTCTGTAAGCCGGGAGTAAATGTGGTGATTAGAGGAATGGCGCTCTGGACCGAGAGCGGCCGTCAGGAAGGAAACCTCCGCTGTTTGACTGACTCCAGCTGTCTTGTCTTCCCCTCGATGATCCCCACACCTCACCCTGGTTTTATTCATTTGTCGGCTCTAAACGGGAGCGAGCGCCGTCGCCGGGTTTCTGCCGCAGGTGAAAGCGTGATGAGCGCCTTGCTGCGCTTGCAGGGACGCGTCAACAGGTTTATTGTTTGTTGTTGTTTAGGGATCCTCATGAGCTTCCACCGTGGTGGTTGCTACTCTTCCTGGGGTCTCAATTAAAAACATTAACAAAAAATTACAGTAAAAAAGAAAAGTTAAATGAAAAGCTGACAGACATTTAAATTACAGTAAAAAAGAAAAGTTAAAAGAAAAGCTGACAGACATTTCTCGCCGTACATATATTGACAACTCTTTAGCCCAACTCAATCAGCGTGTCACTCACCAGAAATCTGACGCTTGTAACTCAAAGTCTCTAATTCTATGAGGTAGTTTGTTCCATAGCTGAGAAGCCCTGTATAAAGATGACTTCTGCAAAAAACAGGTTCTGGGGCGGTCAACAACCATGTCTCCTCCAGAGGCGCTTCGTGTGGGATGAACACGGGTCTGATTTACAAACGTCACTCTCTGAAATAAAATGTCAGGTTCTTTAGTTATAATGATCTTCTTCAACAACATTACAAGGTATATTGCACTTTACGATGAAACATTAACCAGGACAAAGTAGAGTGCATGTCTTTCACTCTGGTAGTATGAGGACATTTCAGAACTCGATGGGCAGCCTTATTTTGGGCAACCTGCAACTTAGCTAAGTCAGATTTATTTGCGGCGGACCATATGACGGCACAATGCTTGAGCTGGGATAAGACAAGAGACTGGACGATCTGTTTGATGATCTCTGGAGTGACAGAATACATGCACCTTCTGGTCACAGCTATAGCTCCGCCCATTTTACTGATCACATGATCGATATGATTTGACCCAGAGAGATGGTGATCCACTATGACTTCCAGCAACTTAAATTCTTGAACATGTTCTAACAAAGAATTTTCCATAGTAAGTGCAAGTTGCACATTTTTCAGCAGGCGTAATTTACTCCCTATAAGCATGGTTTTAGTTTTAGAAACATTCAGAATCATATTATTATTTCTGACCCATTTCAGTAGAGCTGACAGCTCCACTTCCAGCACATCAGAGATCACATTTACGTCAGGATTAACATAGTACTTTGTCGAATCGTCCGCATACATAACAACAGATGCCTTCTCTGAAACATAAGGTAGATCATTGGTAAAAACAGAAAAAAGAAATGGCCCCAGACAACTGCCTTGGGGAATGCCGCAGTGGACACCAGTGCTACCAGACAGAGAGCCGTTATAAAACACCTGCTGGCTTTGGTCTCTTCAATCGTCTCTTAACAAGAACAAAGATCTTGAAGAAAGTCCAAAGCACTGAAGCTTAGAAATGAGGAGGTCATGGTTAATTAAGTCAAAGGCGGCTCTGAAATCTAGAAATACAGCTCCCGCTGAGCTGCCATTGTCCAAGGCGCGATACCAGTCATCGATCATGTGAACCGAAGCTGTAACAGTGGAATGATGAGATTTATATGCATGTTGAAACTTCGTGAGTAGGCAATTGTCCACAAAGTACTTCTGAATTTGTTCACTTATAATGCTCTCCATCATCTTACCTAAAGCAGGCAATATACTTATTGGTCGACTGTTCACACCATTAAATGACACCTTATTGTTTTTTGGAATACGGATAATCTTTGCCTTTTTCCATTCATCAGGAAAACCCCCACATGTCAGACACCTATTAAATATGTGACATAAGGGACGTGACACAGATTTTGCCGCAAGTTTAAGAAACCACCCATCAACATTATCCAGACCAGCTGACATACTGTCAGATAGAGCAGTGAGAAGCCCTCAACTTTTTCCACATCGACTCTAGTAAAATCAAAAGTGCAAGGTTTGTTTTTCATTAGGGGAGGGACGAGACACAAATTCCACGAGACGAGATGTCCGGGGGGGCGTTGGTGCTGAGCTGTGTGTGTGTGTGTGTGTGTGTGTGTGTGTGTGTGTGTGTGTGTGTGTGTGTGTGTGTGTGTGTGGGGGGGGGGGGGGGTGTTGGTGCTGGGCTGTGCGGTACACACTTACAGTGTGAGAGTGGCGCAGAACAGTGCTCACACGGAACACGGCGCGTCGGGGCGCCCCTTGTCCGGCCACGGCGCCCCCCCCCCTGTACACTGCGCCCGAGGCGGCCGCCTAGTTCCCCTATTCCCATTCAAACCGCAGCGCACAGACGACGCCATGACTGCATTTGCACTTCATGCCACTAGGTGTGCTGTTAGCATGTTCAACCTTACTTACTTGACTACTACTGGTACTAGGGATGGGTACCGAATTTCGGTAATTTTTGGGTACCGACCGAATTCCCGCTGAAGTACCGAGTATCGATTCACGGGAAATCCGTCGGTACCACATTTCGGTACCTGAACGCACCTTTTTTTTTTTTTTTTTTGACCCTGAATGCACCTTGACATTATGCATCGGCAAGAGCGGAGGACACGGCGACTCGGTTACGTGGGTCCAAAATCTTCGGAGTTTTTTGACTCGCAGACCGGGATCAAATATATAATGTACCGGGAGAGCGGACACGCACACGGGCCGTGAGAGCGGGCGGGCGGGGTGGGGGGGGGGGGGGGGGGGGCGGCCGCTTGTGGCTGCCGGCCGGAATACACCCCACTGGCCTGGAACACACCGGCCGTTCGGGAAACCTCCCGATGGCCACCCCATAGACATATGGGCCACCCCGCCCCTGTTCGGAGTTGTTCGCGGGAGGAACAAGCCGCTTCTGCGGCTTCTGCTTCTGCGATGGTCGCTCCCGCTGCATGTCACTTCCTAAACAATGCTCTGCGCATGCGCGGCTCGAAACAAGAGCGCGCATCGAGGCGGCGACTCGACATGATATGTCATCACGCAAAAGCGGTCCCACGTGGCTTTTGATTGGCATTATGACTGCCCAATTACGAGTTGGAACCAGACAATTGTGATCCTCCA
Organism: Salarias fasciatus; assembly: GCF_902148845.1. Classification (NCBI taxonomy): domain Eukaryota; kingdom Metazoa; phylum Chordata; class Actinopteri; order Blenniiformes; family Blenniidae; genus Salarias; species Salarias fasciatus. The sequence continues at coordinate 29,902,298 of NC_043762.1, forward strand.
GTAAACCTTTGAGTGTTTACTGTAGAGGTGCCTGGTGCTGCTAATGTGAAACATTTTATACAGTTATTTATTCTGAAAGTTGTTTGTTACTGTATGGGCAGCAGGTGCAAATGTGAAACATTTCATACAGCTATTTATTTTGAGTCTATTTTTATGATGTTATTTATTATTGTTATTTATTTAAATTTTTTACTTTATCGCCACACACATTTTTCTCAAGTTTTCTCAAAGTTATTTCAGTTGATGTTATTGAAGCATAAATGTTGAAAATTCTGAAGTTTTGACTATTTTTTTAAATATACAAAATAACTTTAATTACCAAATGCATATCCCCCCCCCCAAAAAAAAAAAGTATCGAAAACAGGTACCGGAAAATACCGGTATCGATTCGCAGGTACCGAGTATCGGTATCGTATCGATTCAGATGTGAAAGGTACCCATCCCTAACTGGTACTATTAATAATACAACTAACTTCCACAAGATCATCTATAATAATTAAATTTATAATTATAATCGCCTTAACACCTTAAAACATCACCAGGCAAGACATGACCAGTCACCCCAGTGGTTAATTTTTCTAATTTCTTTTTAAATATCAATAGTTACAAAGCTATGTTTGTTCCTGCCTGCTTATAGTTTCATGACAACTTGATGTAGGGAACGGTGTTGAGAACCTGGATCCTCTACTGTCACAGCAACGCTAATCATTGAAGAGGGGCTATTAATTTAATTGTTGAATTGTTATTACTTTTCCTGGGTTTGTTGTGTGCACTAAATGCATGTTCAACCGTGCATCTGAAATTTCATCTTAGCATTTAAAAGACTACTCTGAGCTGCTGACAACAGAACAGAAATGCTCTTTAATTGCTGAAGCTACTGCTAATTGCTAATAAGCTAATGCTAAACGTGACCTGGTGTTAGAATATTGCAAATAATTTAAAGCACAAACTTCTTGATGAGTGTAGTTACATTAGTAACTCACCTGGAGCTGTCGTCGCGGCTCCTCACGTCTCATCTTGGGCTTGATTCGGCTGCAGGGCCTCCAGACTCTTCCCTACTGATCTTTCACATTATTTCTTGCTGTTTGTAACATTTTATGACTCTCTTCTTACAACGAAAAAACGGAAGAAAAAAAAACAGCCACAAGAAACATGACGGCCTCTCTGTCATGTGGTTTACATCCACTGAGGGGCGGAGTGTTCACCGTCTGATTTCCCCGCCCACTGACGGGTTTCCAGGGAGACAAACAGGGCCGGTGGAGACACAACCAGACCGAGTAGAGTCGAGTCGAGTAAAAGGGGGCGGAGTCGAGCCGAGTAGAGCAGGGGAGGTGGAAACGCGCCATTATTTCACACAGACACCACAGAGGAAGAAGGGCTGCAGGCTCTCTCTGCATGCTGTTAGAAAAAGAGTGTGAGCCGGCAAGACGTGGGAAAATGTTCGTTGATGCGATGCACCGTTTTCTCAATAAAAGAGAAGAACTGAACGATCGTTTCCGCACATTTTATTGACATCGTACCAATTAAACTGTGTCACAAGTAGTTTGTGAACTCAAAAGACCAAGATTCCTTGCAGATAGAACATGTGCAGAACAGCATTTCATGTCCCTTTCGACCGGGTTTTTAAATATGAACATCAGCATATTCAGGGTTTTGCACGTGTTTATATGGCTGTGCACCATGTAATGTATTATTCCGTCAATATTCCAGTTAATAAAGAGTTTTTGCCTTTATATAAACGTACTCAATCTCGCGGCATTTTACAAGATCTCGTCCCATCCCTATTTTTCATGATTGCATTTTTTATTATTTCTGATGAAGGTGCAGAGGTGAGGACAGACGACGACTTCCTGTTTCTATTGACAGCCTCATGCAGACAGGAAACGTCTCGCCAGATTTAGAATCTGAGGTTTTTCACTGCACCGCTGTCGGCTTGAATCAGAAATACAGCTTTGTGGGCAAACTGAACTGTAATGAGTGAAAATCTCACCTTTAGTTGTAGATAGATTTTGGGGATTTTCATGAGTGCTCTGTCCTCACGGCGAGGGGTACCTGGTTCGAGTCTGGAGGTCTTTCTGTTTAAGTTAACATTCAGGGTTTTCCTCCATAGTTTCCTCCCAGTCTATAAACGTGTCCTGAGGTTAACTGATGGGCTTTTGACCTGTTCAGGGTGTGTTTGGTCTTTGGATCCTGGAATAGATGAGAATCGGTCACTATTTTGATATCTGTCTCAGGACTGAATGTATCTTAAACTTTTTAAGACTTTTCACTCAACCTTTCACAATGTGACTGTTAATGCTTTATATTGTTTTGTTGCAATAGAACATTTTTAACAATTTTAGCATATAAACAGCAATTAGAGAAATATAGAAAGTCACTATTTTATTCAGAATTCTAATTAATCCCTATAAAGATCAGTGACACAATCAAGTCTTCCTCTTGCAGGTGTTTTGCGTCACTCGGTGGTCATTTTACACCATTTCATGGTCTTTTTTTTCTTTTTGCGGGGGTGTTTTGAATCTATGCTCATTTTGTGTAATATTTGGCCGGATTGTGTCTCTGTGAATCTTCTAAGTATTGGCCACTTCTGTTTCAGTGATGCAACCGCTCTGCAACGTTTGACCGGCTGATCCCAGCAGCGGTGGCTGAAGTCGGCTGCTCGTGTCTTCAAGCACAAACACTTGTGTAGAAACTTTGACCAGTGTAAGATCATTGATTTCATTTCATCAGTGAGTTAAATTTACTAAAAAGTGCTGGTTGTGAGATATAATGTGAGCATTATTCTAGCTGTATGTTTTTATCATTAGCAGTGAAACAGGAATGAGCCACTCTGACAAACTAAGATTATTAAAAGAACATTAGGGTTATTTATTTTTCAGTATTTTATCAGTTTCAGGGAATAAATGTTTCAGTTTGGCACAACTTTGAGGAGTAAATGAAAAATGGAGTTAATTTAAACATCTGTGTTTTCACTCCTCAGCAGTCCCACAGTCTCACACAGCTGAGGACAGAAGCCTGTCTTCTGTGAGCGTTTAGCTTTACAGACCTGCAGCACAGGTGGACAGAGCATGTCAGCGTAGGGGATTGAACCATCAACCTAACCGAACATCCTGAAAGCGAACAAACTTCCCAACAAAAACAAAAACAGCTGGCCCGGCCTTGAGGTGTCTCCATAACTTTAACGCTCCGCCGGCTTCACAGAGAGACGGGAAGCAAGGCGCTGCCGCTCAAGGTCACGCAGCGAGTCCAGAGAGCGCTGGAGGAGCGTGGAGCGCTCAGCGCCGCGGCGTTCTCTTCCCGGCCGGGCTGCTCGCTCATTGCAGAGGGAGTCTGGGACCGGCCGTGACGGCAGGAGGCTTTTAAAGCTGTCAGGGACTGAGTCACTTCCTTTATTTAGAGCGCTGCTCTCCCATACATCCTCACCTGTGGGCTGCGCTTCACAGAGCAACTTTACTTTCTGCATCCGCAGCAGCGCAGAAATAAACCGGCGCACCCTCGCTGACTTTCACATGAGAAAAACTGCAGCATCGTTTTTCTCCCTCACAAAAAACTATTTATCAAACCACTGTCACATAGCGAACTGTTTCACAGATGGAAAAATGTAAATTAATTGTTGTTGGGTTACTGTTGCATCTAATTTGATGACGCCGATTCAGCCAGTTGTTTTTGCACTACATTTTTTAGCTTGGTTTAGAGAAATTTTATCACAACTATGAACCAAATACAGTACTTCTGGAACAAAAAGCACAACATAAAAATAATAAAATTAAGACAAAATGTCTCTCCGGCACATAACAAAAGGTAAAAACAAGAGTTCCTCAGGAAAAAGGTTGGGACTCTGCTCCAGATTCATATAGCTTATTATATTTCGCATCTGTGTGTTGATATGAGTTTTTGTCTATTTCCTAGTATTTTGAGAGTTTTGGTGTTTTGGTGGTGTTTATAATTGTTTGATGGTTTTTTGCATCAGTTATACCTGTTATTTCTCTAAAATACCTTGAGGAAGACAACCAATTTACTGTAATTCTAACAATCACTATTCACTTTCAAAATGGATTTTTTTGCTCATTCTTGTCTTGTTATCTCTGTTCAATCATCCTGTGAAGTCATCTGAATTGTACCAACTTCTATGAAAAAAGAATATGAAAATAAAAATGATTGAAGACATTAAGACCTGCGAATAATGAGGTGTCACTGCAAGGAGATGATAAGTTGACTTTTTCCAGAGTGGAGATAAGAAATCATCCTTTCTGTAGTTAAGCTCCTGCAGCCCGCTGGCGCGCCACCAGCGAGGAACAAAGTTCAATGAATTCAGAGAAACCGGCAGGAATTAAGGCTGTAAGCGCTCGTCCTACTTACACACGGAGCCAGACGGGTATTGCATCTTAATTTTCAGTGAGATGGAGTTCATGGCAGCGCAGGAGGTGAGCGAGTTCGAATGGGAAAGTTCGAGAACCTGAGATCAAAAAGTCTGATCCCCCACAAAAAAACCCAACCAGCAAAATGTCCCGGAGCGAGAGGATGATGAAGAGCCGCCGCCTCGCTCGCCCAGCCTCTCTGGGAAGTTAAATAAAACACACACAGTGAAGGGGAAATACACACATAAATGAAGCAGTGCTGATCAGATTGGAACAGAAAGGCAGCGTTTCCACCGGGAGCTCCGGGTTTTAATGACGCAGCGTTACGGACGGCTCCATCAAAACTCCTCCAGTCATTCTTACTGTGCGGCTGTGCAGCTGAGTTCACAGATTCCTGTGACGAAGGAGGCTTTTAAACTGATCGGTCGCCAAGTTAAAGTAACAAAAGCTCCATAGTCTCGTGTCTGACGACGGTCATTATTAAAGGAAACCAAAGACATTTAAAATCCCGGTGCTCTTCACAGTCACCAACACGTCATCATGTCTTATCTCCACTCATTTGTTTAGTTGTTTAGTTGCAAAGCTGTGAATGCATGAAGTCTGTCACAGTCACACCAGTTGGCCTAAATTCAATGTTTTGGAGTTTTAGGATTTTAAACCAGAGTGCATGTAAAGGGAGAACATGCAATCTCCACACAGAAAGTGAAACCCGGGGCTTTCCGCCATGAAGCAGTAGTGCCACTGCACCACTCTGCAGGTTTATCAACCACTTGTGTGCAAATTTAACCATCATGGAGAAGCAACAGTTTCTTTTTTAAAGAACTGCCTGGAATTTAGAAATTAAAATAATTAATTAAATCCTTAATGGGACACTGAAATGTGTGAGAGCCTAATACTCAACTATACACCCACACAATCTATCCATAGATTTGCCACCAACTTCCAAACCACTTGATGATTGATATTTCTATACTCATTTATATACTCCTAATAAAATGAAATATCTTCCATGACTCCACATGAACTGCATTTCCACTGTTTTCCTAATCAGACTCGCTCATGGTTCTCAGACGGTCTCGGAACACGCAGGAGGAACCTGGAAGCGCCGGCTCACTGTGAGCTGGGAGGTCGCCGCTTTCACATCCTACCAGGGTGAGTCCTTCACACCCCTGAGAGGCTCCTCTCTTTAATTAGTCCGTCTCCAGAGGATTCCACCGGCCAGCAGCCGCGGGGACAAACTCACGACGCGTTCAAGGGCTGCAGACCAACAATAACCAACAGGAGCGAGACTCACGCTGCGAAGCACGATGCTGATCTGGCTGCTTAGCAACAGTCTGCATCCACGCCGCTGCGCCGAGGCAGGCCAGGTAATATTCACTCAGTCTGAACACACAAAATGAAACAGATTTTTAGATTCTGACAAACCCTTTATGCCCTCTTTTAGATGAACAACTGGAAACTGTGCTCTCTTTCACTGCAGAAGCTGCACCTGGAGTTTTCCATCCATCCAGGAGGTTCACACCCACATCTCTCCTCCATTTACAGCATCATTCTTTCCTGTCTGCAGCACTAATCCCCTAATCCAGCTTCAAATGAGCATGGTCAACAAGTGACCTCTGAACCTCGTGACCTCAGATCACTGTGAGGCTTCTAAGGCAACAGGATGTCCTCGGCCCGAATCAACAGGCCTTCAGTACAGAGGAGATGGACAACAGCAGCGTTTGATCCAGAGTCCTGACCTCAGGCCACGCTCTGGACACTCACTGGTCATAATAATCCAGCTCTGTCCGTCTGTCCACGCAAACACCTGTGTCCTCCACTGCTGTGCATGTGTGTGTGAGACTTGATTCCAAAAACAAACAGCTGCGCCTGACATGCTCACTACACGGTTTTCAGCAGTTTTGCCAGTGTACAGCTGACAGGCGCCGTTTTCAAACCGTTGCTGTGGAAATGCAAACATCCCCATGGTGGAGCGTTTGAAGGACGCCCCAAATGTTTCCCAAGCCGTTAAATGATCAGAGTAAACGATCCATCAAAGATGAAGCTTTTAGTTTCTGTGAGATTCTCCCACTAAATCTCTATATTATATTCAGCATTTCATGACATATTTTAAATTTCAGTCGTGCTGTGAAAGCTGTGGTCTGGAAAAAAAAGAAAAAACTGGTTTCACAATTTTCGTCCTGGATTTTCTAGTTTCCCTGCTGAATAATATTAAAAATAAGAAAAAACAGTGAAAGGAGCTCAACTGTGAAACAGCCGGTGTAATCACCTATTTAAAGGAAATATTTCGGGCTGCTATCAGGCAAAATTATCCATTATCTAGGTCAGTCTGTCTTTTCTTTTTTTCTCGAGTCCCCAGGGGAGGAGTCAGCGGGACGCCGCTGGCACTCTCTGCTTTCACAGTTATCAATATGGCTTGTTAATCCGTTCCACGGCCACCGGAGACACCCGCTCTCCCAACGATTCAACAGGAGCACGACCATTCTGAGCCAGGACGCTTTCCTGTCAGGACAAACTGGTTGCAAAAAAGACAATTAGGCTAGAGAGTTATCCACTCGTCTGAGTATTGTTTAAAGCCTGGAGGAGAATACAGTTGTACTTCATACTGCTCTTTCGGCTGCATGTCTAAACCGTTAAAACGAGGCCTGCAGAGACTCTGAGTCACGCAGGACGTGTCGAGCATCAGACTGTAGGTTAGATGAGTCTGTTGCTGCAGAAGCAGATCGGATGCAGAGTCTCAGACAGGTGGACTCCTGCGTGGGCGTCGACCTCAGGAGGCTCCACAGGAACACAGAACGAAAGCACGCAGTCCGGTCTGAGCTGCAGCAGGAACTGCCTCTGAAGGGAATCTGGGACGTTAGTTTCAGGCTGAACGTGTTGATGAAGAGCATGCACAGCTGAGGAGACTAACTTAACAAGACTTTCAAACTCTTTTTGGACGCTGCAATAAAGCATCCTCCGTCTGGTTGTTGTGGAAAACGTCTTCGGCGGCAGATGACTGTTTTCATCTGTCTTTACTTCCTCTCAGCGTCCGTGCACTCTAACTGCACCGCAGGATCACTTTGAGGTGGAGGTATAGCAAATCAAATAGAGACTTGCTAAACTGGGCCACTGCGACAAGAAACAACCAAACACGTTCATCCTGCAGCCACTGAGACTTTAATCAAACTTTACTGAAGCTGTATGTCGGGCTGAGAGCGGAGCTACAACGGGAACACAGCCCACTTTTAAAGGAATTCTAATTTTATTTGTGCATCAGTAGCTCCTTATGATGCCAATGTTACTGTGTGCTGAAGAATATGTACAGTGGCAGCGTGACTGTTCTCCAAGACCAGAGAAGGTGGGTCAGGAAAGCCACGAAGGCAGGGTTATTGTTTCCTGTGTGAATCACACGGCGGTGAAGGTCAGTTCTTCTAGAGGGATCAGTGCAGAGGTGCACGATGCTTCAGGACACGGACACCAGTTCAAACCAAGAAACCACTCATTCGGTCTTCAATGTCAAGTTCAAGCCAGCGACTGTATAATCAGCCGTACAGATGAAGGTCTCCTAAGGGCAAGCAGGCGCGCCTTTCCAGCTTCTCCTTCGGCTGCCTCGGAGATCACGCCCCCTCGCCAACAACCCTGCCCTCCCCACACCACTCATTCTGCTTCCTTCACCTGCGCTGCGCAGGCTTCCTTCGTTCAGTATGCAAAATAAATGAGAAGATGATAATCTGCTGTCGTCAGCCACTCATCAGAGCCCAGCCAGGAGCGACCTGGAGGTACAGAGCCTCCTCTGTGAGGCTCTGGACAGACACTTTCTGGGCTGCTTCCCTCTCATCGACGTAATTAACCAAGGTGACTGCCACCGACTAACAGCTCGACTTGGCTGCACCTGCAGAGCAACAGAAACTGGAAGGTTTTCTGACTTGAATCGCTGCCGCCGTCCTCTGGAGGTCATCAAGGGACAGTTCCAGCAAAGTTTACAGCGACAGCGGAGTTCATGAGTCTCTCTGCAGGTTACAGGAGGCCAGTCTCTGCAGAGCCATCCCAGATGGCAACAAAACCACAGAAGAGTGAAGAGGAGCGGCGGATACAAGAGACGAGCAGGTCTGAATAATGCCAACCCGAATGAGCAGATTTATTTACCATAGAGATGGTTTAACTGAGCCAAACGGTGCCTGCAGGAGAGAGAAGATCAGCCTGACGGTGCTAAGAAGTCCCGGACGTTCAAACAGACCTAAGAACAGTGCTATTGAACACATTTCCTCTTCCAGACCTTTTAGTCTATATTTACCCACAGTTCAAGCGACTTTGAGTATCTTGTAAAAGTTCCATTATGAATTCTGAATATGATGTTATTCCAAGTCAAACATCCTGTAACAAACCTAAACCATGTCATAACGTGTCTGTTCAGAAGCTCAGAGCTTCAATTGTTATTTTCTTCAAAACTTTGGAAAGTGTTGATTTTTGTTGATCTTCTCAAACAGCACGACTGAATCTGATCTGTTTGTTTGTGAGAAATGCAACACGGACAAACTGCGAGTCCATCTTATATGACCATGAACATACAGTATGAATATTGATTGCCTATTTTTTTTTTTTTTTTTTTTTGGGGAGGGGGGGGGGGGGGGGGGGGGTTCCGTTCTACTAAATTTCTAAAGCCAATGCCCCAGTATCCCAGTTGCCATGGCAACAAACAAATTCCAGGAGACTGTGAAGGTAGATGCCAATGTTGAAACGCCTGAGCTCAGCCTATTAAACCCACTTGAAAGGGAGGATCCACCTGTTTTCACATATTTCCTATTCATGGACTGAAGAAGGGCGCTGGCCGCCGGCTGATGCTGCTCAAACCGCAGAGACAACAGTTTCCTCTGGATGGATTTTTAATCGTCAGTTTTGTGGAAATGGAAATGAATTTTCCATACGAATGTGAAAACAATCTGTGACTGACGGTTGGCTTAATGGCTGTTTTCAGAGGTGGCATTTTGAAGAAGCTGCTCTCAGGAATCAAACCGGTCGTCGGGAACACTCCAACTCCTCCAGCTGAGAACCTGCCGCTGCACACGCACTATATTTTGTTAGCCGAGTGTTTTCAGAGGGGGTTGCCTAGCAACAGGGACTCTTTGTTGTACACGGCTGTGTCATCGTGCTACAGCCAATGCAGTCACGTACACACACACACACACACACACACACTAATCTGAGCAAGCACACCCACCAACACGCTAAATATAGGCAGCCATTGATGGAGTCAGCATGCTGGGGTTGTCTCGGGTGGGGAGGGGTGCAGCTCGGTGTTTACTGTGTGAACATGTTGTCATCCTCTGCTTCTCTTGTGTTTTTAAACAGTGTGGCGAGCATGAACGCATTCAGCCTTTCATCGCTGCTGCACGGCGCCAAAAAGCAGACGCTCCGCTAGGGAATGGAAAAACTTCAAGCACAAAGACCGGCGCCAGTCGCTGACCGAACTGCTGAGACTCCAGCAGGACAAAACAGACCCCCAACATCTGCCCCATGCAGGGGGTTACCGTGGCAACAAGTCACATGGTTAGCCCCACAGCCAGCGCAGCCAGACGCTGGAGAGGTGGTGAAGTGGTGGTGATGAGGGAGGAGAGCAGCGAGGGGCGGCGCTGCGTCGGCCAGCCGGCGGTTCAGCTCAGACGAAGGCTGCTTCCATGATGGCGTCATTATCGTCGTAAAGGAGAAACGTGAGTCTTCGCTGTCAGGCAGGATTCAGGCTCTGATGTGTTTTACACAAATACCTGCATAGCCATTTCTATTTGTCTTCATTATGTTTATGCTCCATGTGTAGTGACAACATTTAGTTCAATATAAGTATCAGTACATGTACTGGCTCCTCAGCCATTTCACTCAAGTTGTTCCTCCGAGTTAGACGTCAATCCACTTGTGTAGTGAAATTGTGTGACAATCTGTTGTTTTCATATTAATAGCATAACTTTACATAAATATAAACTCAAAGGAATTACAGAGTTTCTTAACAATCAACTTTATCAGACAAAAAAGATGATGAGATGCTGAAAAAGCAAAACCTCACGTTGAATGATGGGAACCAGCCACAGGAGATCAATATTCAGCCAAGGAATTATTTCAACCCTGAGCAGAGCTCGGAGAAATGCGTCAGCATTTTTTCAGAAATGCATTTTGGGACGGGCCCAAACACCAAACACATGAACGCATTCAGGGCTCTGTTCTCTGCCTGTTCAGCTTCCTTTACAGCTGTATCACAAAGTCAGTAGTTTTCTTGTTTTCTTTCACCATAAAAACCATAAAAATGTGATTTATTTGTAGGGGGGTGTACATACAGCACCTCCTCTTCCACCGGGACGCACCTGAACAGCCATGTCTTTATGTGGGAATCACAGCAGCAGCTTCAAACACCAGCGCAGAGCTAGCAGCGATCAGAACCGCAGCTCCAAACTGGGCCAGCTTTCATGGTTTCACCAGAAATACAAACGTATGACGTGTGTCACTCCGACCCCTCTTTTCACTTTTCACACCCTGCTGGATGAATTAGCGCCTCCTGGTTCTGCCTTTATTGGCAGCGACACCAGTCGTCACCTTGTGGATTTCCTGAAGCTTCAGGATTAGTTTACTGCAGCGCAGACGGAACGCTCCAACAAGTGTGGATCTGCGGCCTGCAGCAGGAACGCAGCCCAACAGGGCGTGGCCACACACACACACACACACACACACACACACACACACACACACACACACACACACACAGCCTCTTTACTGTCACTCACATCCGGCGGAGAACGATGGACAAAGGGAAATAAACTGCGGAGGAGAGAGCTGGAAGAGAGGGATAAGAAGACGGTGCAGCAGTGGATGTGGAGGGATGGGGGGGGGGGGGGGGGGTGCTGAGAGCGTTGGGGGGGGGGTTCAAGGGAAAAGACGCCAGAGAAATAAGAAGCAGAAAACAAACAGAGGGGGGCGAGAGGCAAAAATGAAAGGCTGGAGAGAACAGAGGAATAGAGACAAGTGACAGCTGGTGGCAGGGCAGAGCGAGCTTCGACAGAGGCTGATAAAACAGCAGAGAGAGAGAGAAGACTCACATCGCCCTGTGTTTACTCAGCCAGAAGAAAGATGGCCTTTATCTAAAGGCCACGCTGAATTTTTCATCTATGATCATTTAATTAAACAGACTTTATCACAAAGTGTAATAAGAACATTCCAGTGAATTTATCATGGCTGCAAACTAATCCGTCACTGTCACCTTCTCTCTCTTAACGTGTGTGTTCCGTGTTGGTGTGTGAACCTCTGGTGAATCATGAATCACTGAGTTCACTCAGTTTACAGCCTGTATGAATACATGGGCCGGCGAACAGGCCCGACCGGTGGTCCAGTGACAAGGCCAGAGAACGAACTCCACCTCATTAGCAGCAGGAAGTGAAACCTGGATGAGCTGAGGAGCCGCGCTGGAACGCCGCCATCACAACACCCAACTGACCTGGATCTGCTCTCTGCCAAGCACGGCTGCCTGCATTTTTCAAATCCAGACACTGAACCCATAATGTGCCTTACTTAAGAAGTGAAATGAATCCATTCAAGCATCCTGTTCAGTTACACAGGCAGATTACGAATTACAGCTTCATCACACGTCTTAAAACTCAGAATGAGACGGAGGGAGGCTGGACGGCGGTTCAGGCCCAGCAGCACAGACCGAACGAGGTGAAGCCTGGATCAATTATTCACGAGCCGGGCAGCCTGGAAAATGTCAGCAGACTGACTGTGCACATGCTCAGACCACACTGCTACCGCGCGCACGCACGCACGCACACACACACACACACACACACACAGGCCTGCTGGCTGGCTGGAGGCTGAAGGGTCCAGGAGGAACCAGCTGAGCTCCCTGTCGGGTGCAGGCCATCCAGCTGCGGGTCTGATCGCTGTGACAGAATAAAGACTTTCATTCTCAGAAAACCAAGCTGCTGTGGAACAGTCTGCTGACAGGAAGCATCACCTGAGAGCCAGCGGCAAACAACAACAACAACAACAACAACAACAACAACAACAACAACACTCGTTGGGTTTACTGGAGACTGTACATTGTGTGTGTGTGTGTGTGTGTGTGTGTGTGTGTGTGTGTACCCTTCAGGTTGCACCCTGCTGTTCAAGTTTAATTTGCTTCATTGACCTGGGTGGGAATCTCTTCCCAGCCTCTTCACAGTTAACTTCAGCCACACTCTGCTCCAGTTGTGGGGGGTCTGGGGGTCTTGGGGGGTCTTGGGGGGTCTGGGGGGGTCTGGGGGGTCTGGGGGTCTGGGGATCTTTGGCTGACGTCTCTAACCCGTCCGTCACCACAGCCTCAGAGCTGAGAAGGGATTCCCCATAATCCTGGTCTCCAGAAAGTGAGTATGAACTCAAAAACTCAACTCAAAAACTCAAAAAATGTTTAATTTTAAGTAAATGAATGAATCTTTTGTCTTCATAATGTTCAAACTGGTGAGGAAGTGATGAAGGCGTCATGGGTCCAAACTACTAAATAAAAACTACTGAAAACCAAATGCAGAATAATGTAATAGTTCAAAAAATAAAGAGAGAAATAGAACTGAATATGACAGAACAATATGCATTTACCCTGATGGCGGAGTGGAAAAAATCCTTTATAAAACATTTTGTTTGAATTTCGTTGTATTCTCATAAAAAGTGATCTAACTGCAGCCTCTTCTTGCTATTTTGATTAAGCAGGAAGGCTAAAGGTGAATAATTTCTTTGGAAAACAAATTTCATGTTTTAGAGGAGGTCTGGAATCAAGATCAGGTGATCTTCACTCTAGAATATTTCTGACACAAAAGCAGTATAATTGGGTTTTTTCTCGTTATTTCTGTGCAGAAAATACAACGCCACTACCTCTAAAAATACAGCTCAAAGTCAAGAGTAATCAGATTACTGCAATGAAGTGTCACATGTGAATAACCCTACTTGGAGGAGACACCTTTAAGTTAATGAACTGATCAATCAGAGGTCAATATCAGATAAAGACACTGAGGATTGTCTTTATGTTTTCTCATTTCTACTTAACAAAATGTACTTTTACCTCATTAAAATAAAAATACTCACAAAAGCAGTTTTTTAAGGGTAAATATGTTTGTCTGAAATCTTCTCCATAACCGGAGGTCTTGGGAGAGACGTGGCCTTTCTCTGAACTGTTCTGCAGATTCCATCATGCTCGTCAGGAAAAGACGACTCGGCCTGAATGTTTTCCTGATCTAATTATCCTTTAAATGATCCCTCGAAGGCTACGGAGCGGGAGGAGTCACCGCCGCCTCCAGGATGAACAACGGGACGCATGAGGAGGAGAGGAGGTGTCGGGAGGAAAACACATTATGTATTCATGGTGTTTAGTCGGAGTGAAGACCGGAGGGTCACATGTTGGGAGAAACAGCACAAGAAAACAGAGAAATAAAGAACTCCTCTCCCTGAGTTAGAATTCAGATCTGTCATCATCAAATGTGCATCAGATGCATGAGTTCCTCCCACTGCAGGTTATTTCATCTCTGCTTTATTTGTTGGCTCCGTGAAAATGACCTGATAAATGGCCGGGTCACTTTATTGCAAAACAGATGCTTGACAAATGTGAGTTCTCGTGCAGTGTGTTCATCCATTAGTAATGTTCACAGCTTCAACCACAACAATAACAAAAAGAGAATCTGCTGATACCCAGAAAAGTTACAAACTGAGCAGCCAAATGTTTATAGTAATAGCTGCAGGAGTCAATAAATTCAATTATGCCCGGTGTTACGGTCTGTTCTGTTTTCTGCTCTAATTATCTAACAGAAAAATAATGGATGTCAAAACACAACTTAGTGCTAATTAGCTTCAGAATCAATGGAATTACCTGATGGGAAAACTTTAGAGTTCTGACAGCTAATTTGAATCCTGCCATCTGAACTTTCTGTCATATTTTGTTCTTCTCACTCACATTAGAAGATGTAGAAGGGTTCTAAAACCCACTGCAGCTGAAGTGGAGGAAACACTTATGATAGCAGGACTTTAAATCAAGACCAAAATATAGTTTTAAGACTTGGATGACAGAAGAAACTGAAATTAACTGCAGAAACATGTCAGTTCAGTAAACCGGAGTCATCAGATTCTGGAAAACCTCGCTGATAATGCCTGTTAGAAATGTTTAGGAATTAAAGGTCCGCTTTGTCCAGTCAGCGGTCCTGGACCCCCTGCCGCCGCCCCCTGCTGTGTCCTCTCCCGCCCTTCACTCCACCCGTGTTTCGGCATCTTTGAGAGCGATTTGGCTTCAATATGTGTTAAAATGAGCGGATGTACCCTGCCTGTCTCTGCTGATCCGGTTCTGGTCCCTGTGTCCACGCTGACACCACACCCCCTGCGGTGCAGCCTCCTCGGGCCGGCGGCTCACCTTCCGGACTGCACCCGGTGACCCGGGTCAGCACGGCTCGGACTCAAGCAGGAAGTCCTGAGAGCTCAAACTGCCTGAAACAGACGCTCCACTGCAGCACACATGAAGCAGGGGACTGTTCCTCATCTCAACTCGACATACGGCGAATATTCAGCTGCAACTGGCTGCAGACGTCTGGTCTGCCCTGACATCCTCCGCATGAAGAGACTGTTCTTACCATCGCTGCCGCGGCACACACTGCATGAACACAAAGCACCGCTGGGAATAAAGCAGATAAACTGATGCTTCGCCCCTCAAACTGAGTGTTTCTGCCTTCAGGTGTTGTTAAATGCTGTGTGAAATTTCAGAGTGTTAAACAACAATACACGCCATTTATATAGAAGTAAATCTTTTGTAAAGTGTGAAGTCTGGCTAAACGGCATATCCATAGTTAAAAAAAAAAAGTTCTAAAGCATCCTGAACACGACATGAGTGACACAGCTGTCTACAAGAAATACATCCACAACCAGAAAGGCTTTAGGTCGCACAGATCCTCCGCTTCACTTTCAGTTCCTCCACAGAACAACTCAGCATTAATCTATCACGGTGTAAACTGACCCACACCTCACTGAAGGTGGGGGTTCAAAACCTGCCGGTGCTCAGGAAGCCAGGAGCATGATGGGAGGTAGTGAAGACGACCCTCAGGAGTTGAAACCGATGCACTGTTCTGGCCCTAAAAATGGTTCCTGGTGCAAAATAAAGCATGAATAAGTGATGAGAGCGGAGTTCACACTGGAGCTGAGTGCTCCGTCAGCGGGGAGGGGGAGGTGGAGAGGAAGCCTGCAATCCGATGCTTCACTGCATACTTTCACTCCTGTGGTTAAAAAATACAGAAATGCACCAAAAGCTGCAGGATCCATCACAACCAAACCCCAAAACCAGGAAGAGGAATCAGAGAGCAGCGCGTCAGAGCGGAGCTGGATTTATGGTCCTCAGAGGAGAAGCCGGGACTTCCTCTGAACATTAAACTTTCATCTTTGACTTCATTACTTGGAAACGGCAGAGCTCATGATATCCAGCAGTGTGTTCGGATGTGGGTCGTACGGTTCAGCAGCTGCCTTGATTTGATCATAATTCAGGAAAATAAGAAACCTGGCATTCAGTTTGTGGCGTCTAATGGCTGGCCTCAGGTCAGAAAGGGAGGCAGATTCCTGGACGGCCGTCGTCACGGCCACACAGTCTGAGACGATTTCCTGGCAGCAGCAAGAACAACACAACCAGCATCGGAATAAACTGCACAGTGTCGCGGCTGCTGCAGAAAGTGACGTAGCAGTCTAAACAACACCCACAATTAATAGTTGATAATTGATTTAGTTTCATTTCAACCTCAGAGGTCAAGATGAGCGACATGCAGAAGAAAACCGGCAGCAGTCGGCAGCAGGTTGGGTTCAGCAGTCCATGACGTCTTCGTCCGCTGGAGGAGGTGACACACGCAGAGGGTTTGGAGTTAGATTTCTGCCCAGCTTTGGTTTTGGGCCATCATGAAGCATCCAGCAGATAGCTGGCGTCACTTCGTCACTTCTCCACGCTACGTAAGTTCTTTGGGTTATTTCAGCTGCCAATTAAAACCAAGTCGACGCTTGCTTGTTCATGGAGAAATCACAGAAGAAAAACAGCTGTGAAAAGCAGCAGTCTTCTCAGAGCCTGCCTGGGCAGGCATTGTGTCTGTAGGATGAAGTATCTTTGCTTCTTTCCCTCGTTCAGATCTTCGTTTTGCCTCATTGATGTGACCAAATGTCATAAAGGTTGAATTTGATCCAAATGACTTCAGCAACAAGTCAGAATCCACTCTGTCGACTCGGTTTGCTCCTGCTCAGGACTTATATCTTTCTTCTTTCCTGCTTTTAGACGTAATCTCGGGGTAATTGCAGCTCAGGTGTTCAAAGTTCAAACTCCATTCACTGTGGACAGATTGTCTTTACCAGCGATCACTAATCCAGCTCACTGGAAGGAATCTGAGAATCGTCCTGGAAGAAGTTCTCATGAATGGTGCTTCTTTTTTACCAACATCATATCATAATGGAATGAGCTGCGTAAGACTCACCTTTCCACATTCGCCAGCAGAAAAATGAAACACCGTGCACTCCTGTCCAGCACAGGTGAAAAGATGATTCAGCTCTCCTGGTTAATATTAGAGAGGTACTGAAAAATATCATATATTCCAAGAAATGTTGTCAATAATCCCAATAATCCTAAACCTCCCACAGTGCCTTCCCTTTGAAATGTAAGATCTGAGGCTGCGTGGTCTGATCTGAGAATTACCCACGTCTGTACAACCTGAGAATATTGACAGACGCCGTCCGCCTGCTCGCTCGCAGCTGCCTGCCGTCGCGGTGCGTGTTTGTTCTGCTTCCCCTCCCTCAGATCCATTCTGGAAAGTGAGGACATGCGGTTTTGAAGCAGACGGTATTTAACCAGGCTGCGGCTCCCACACTCGCTGTAAAAGCTTCCTCTGCAGGCCTGCAGACAAAAATTATCACCTCATTGTCGCCTGTGTTTGTGGTGGATGAGGCTGATTAGTGGCAGATTTTTTTTTTCCTTCAACACACATTACAATCTTTTTTTTGTTGTAAAAGATCCACCTGTCTCTAAATCACAAAGCAAACCTTGATGCGGCGTGCTTTCATGTTTCTTCATGGATTCAATTTGTCTGAGACGAGAGCAAATGAAGAGAAGCTTTTCTGTAATGAGCAGCGAAGCAGGAGATCAGAAAACCAAGACTTTAAACAAGTCTCATCTGGATTCAGAGGCAGTGATGTGACTGTGACGACTGGAGTGATGACAACAGGAAAATGTGTTTACAGGAAGGACAGCACTGTAATGGCATTACTTTCAGCTGCAACTTACTGAGGTTTCTCTCAGCTCAGCGTTTGCTCTCTATCGAACAAGAGCTTGAGTTGCACAGCTGCTGTCTCTCTGTTCCTAGTGGTGGTTAATTAATCACAGCTTTCCAAAACAAGAGTGAACTACACAGAAAACAACATTAAAACAATAAGGGTTTTTTTTTTTGGTCAAGTTAGATTGTTAAAGTTCTGATGAGAACACAGAGAGCGAACATAACTGTACACACACGTGCACAGGGGCGTGCACGCACTTTCCAGTCAGCAGGCAATCAGGCCTAATGTGAACCAACAGGCTCCAACTGCACTGCCGGAGAAAAAAACAGAACAAAACAAACAACAGCACCACCTAATTAACTGCAAATTCATTGTTAACACAAGCTGTGTCAAACTCTCCTCCGGAACACACACACACACACACACACACACACACACACACACACACACACACACACACACACACACACACACACACACACACACACAAAGGTAAGCGGTGCTGCAGTCCATTTCCCTCCTCCACAGCTCCATCAGGCAGGGTGGAGGAGATGCTAACACGGTTAGCGCTGAGCACCAGGGCGAAGCAGCTCGCTAATGCCTCCCAGCAGCCCCAAGCTCAGAATGGCTTCAGGCTCTCTGATTGGAGCAGCCGGTTGTTCGTCTTCACTGGAGGAAAGTTCCACGAGTGACGCACCATGAATTAATCCACAGGTACAAAGTGATGAGCATGATGCAGGAATCCAGTAGCTCTCCTCCACACGTCCACCGGTTAATTACTGTTCTCTCTCAGTTTTCAGAAGTGTCACATCAACTTCTGTCTGAAGCAACATGAAGCAACACAGAGTTTCTCTGGGCTAGTTTCTAGATCTGATTAGTCCACATGGCCTATCAGTGGAGCCTCAAGCCACTCCCAAATCAAATGATGGATATAGTCTCTCCACCAAATCCTGGATCAGTATCAGGGATTATTCACAGTGATTGAATCAACCATGAAAATCCAAATCATACTTTTAGAGCAACATGCAGTCGTCCGCCAGATCATTTTTCTAATAATGCTTAATTGAAAGGCAATGATTCGCACTGCTTTATTTTAAGTCTTATATACACCGGAGGTAAGGGCTGCCGTCAAGCTGAAGAAGGAGTCCTATCAAGTCTTGGTGGCTCATGGGACTCCAGAAACAACTGACGGGTACCGGCAGGCCAAGCCCGAGTGGTTGTGGAGGCAAAAACTCAGGTCTGGGAGGAGTTCAGGAGGCCCTGAAGGAGGACTATCGGTCAGCCTCAAAGAAATTCTGGAAAACCGTCCGGAGCCTCAGGAGGGGAAAGCAGGTCTCCACCAACACTGTTTACAGTGGAGGAGGAGCTGCTGACCTCAACTGGGGATATTGTTGGACGATGGAAGGAATACTTCGAGGACCTCCTCAATCCCATCGCCACGTCTTCCGTGGAGGAAGCAGAGACTGAGGTCTCAGAGGTGGACTGAGGTCTCAGAGGTGGACTCGTCCATCACCCAAGCTGAAGTCACCGAGGTGGTTGGTCAGCTCTTCAGTGGCAAGGCAGGGGTGGATGAGATTCGCCCTGAGTACCTTCAGTCTCTGGATGTACAGGGACTGTCTTGGTTGACACGTCTCTGCGAGTCAGCTCTGCGACCATTTATATAACAACGACCTATGAGAGTCTTTTCAGTCAGGTTTCAGAGCTCATCACAGTACAGAGACAGCTCTGGTAAAAGTCACTCATGATCTTCTCACAGCCTCAGATAGAGGACTGGTCTCTGTTCTGGTCTCTGTTCTGGTCCTGTTAGATCTCAGTGCTGCATTCGACGCTGTTGATCATGATATTCTACTACAGAGACTAGAATATACTATTGGGATTAAAGGTTCGACATTAAACTGGTTTCAATCATATTTAACAGACAGGTTAACGACGATTCTTCAGCCCGGATCAAAGTTAAATATGGAGTCCCACAGGGTTCTGTTTTAGGATCTATGCTCTTCACATTATACATGCTTCCTGTAGGAACATCATCAGGAAACACTCCATTAACTTCCAGATGATACACAGATCTACCTATCCCTGAAACCAGATGACACCGATCAACTGGTCAAACTAGAAGCTTGTCTTAATGACATAAAAACCTGGATGAGTCTGAATTTTCTCCTCCTAAATTCAGATAAAACAGAATTTATTTTATTTGGCCCAAAACATCTGAGAGAAAAATTATCTAATCAAATACTGACCCTAGACGGTGTTGCTTTAACTCCCAGTGACACTGTGAGGAACCTGGGAGTGACCTTTGACTAAGACTTATCCTTTAACTCCCACATTAAACAGGTCTGCAGGACATCCTTCTTTCACCTGTTAATATTTCTAAAATCAGGAACATGCTGACTCAAAGCCAGGCTGAGAAATGAATCCATCATTTGTTCCTCCAGAGTAGACTACTGTAACTCCTTGTTATCAGGAACCAATAACTGCCTAAAAAGTCTCCAACATGTTCAAAACGCTGCAGCAAGAGTTCTCACAAGAACCAACAGGAGAGATCATATCACCCCAATATCAGCTTCCCTTCACTGCTTCCTGTTAAATCTAGAATAGAATTCAAAATCCTCCTCTGAACCTATAAAGCACTGAATAACCAGGAACCATCATATCTTAAACAGCTGTTAGTCCCAGACTGTCCCAGGAGAACGCTTCCTTCTCAGAGTGCTGGTCTGCTGGAGGTTCCTGGTTCTCTAACAGTAGAACAGGAGGTCGAGCCTTTAGCTATCAGGCTCCTGTTCTGTGGAACCAGCTCCCAGTGTCTGTAAGGGAGGCTGACTCAGTCTCTGCTTTAAGACCAGGATGAAGACCTTTCTATTCAATAAAGCTTACAACTAGGGGTCGTGCCTGCTCGCTCTCTCTCGCTCTCTCTCTCTCTCTCTCTCTCTCTCTCTCTCTCTCTCTCTCTCTGAACTATTATGTAACTGTTCTGTAAGGTGATGTTGGGAAAATGAGTCGTGGATTTATTGTATAAATCTGTGAACCTGTGTCCACTTCAATGGAAATAAAATGATCTCTCGCCCTCTCTCTCTCTCTCTTTCCACTGTGGGAGACCAAAAAGTCAGAACACCAGAACCCTGGACCAAGAGGCTGTCTCTGAGGTGGACTAGAGCCGTGCTTGAGGGATCGCAGACAGAACATCAATCAGCTGATCCATTGAGACAGCCTGGATCCAATGGGTGCAATTCTAATTGGGCATCAAACAAAACAGCTGCTCCACTGATTAATGGAGGAACCCGGACCCAGTGGGGGGAGGTTTACTGAACCCCGGGTTCTACCATGTGGAACCGGCTCCCAGCTCTGCTCCTTCTCTCGTTTCAATGTAATTTCATTGTACTACTGTAATTTCATTGTATTGCTACATGCCATTGATGATTGTTCCTGTTGTAGCCTCTGTACCCTGTGTTTATATATGAACTGTATGTAGATACAAGAACCTGTCTGTCCTAGCTCCTTCTCCTTCTGTCCCCTCACCCCAACTGGAATAGCAGAAAGCCGCCACCTCTGAGCCTGGTTCTGCAAAGGTTTCTTCCTGTTTAAAGGGAGTTTTTCCTTTCCACTGTGGCTTATGCTGCTCATGTGGATCTGTTGGGTTTCTCTGTAAAAGTGTCTAGAAACCACCATGTTGTAATTGGCACTTCATAAATAAAGCTGAATTGAATTGAGCTGAACATCGCGTGGCAGTCGGGGACAGTGCCTCTGGATTGGCAGACCGGGGTGGTGGTCCCCCTGTTTAAAAAGGGGGACCGGAGGATGTGCTCCGACTATAGAGGGATCACACTCCTCAGCCTCCCTGGGAAAGTCTATTCCAGGGTCCTGGAGAGGAGGATTCGACCGATAGTCGAACCTCAGATTCAGGAGGAACAATGCAGTTTTCGTCCTAGTCGTGGAACAGTGGGCCAGCTCTATACCCTCCATAGGGGCTCGAGGGCTCGTGGGAGTTCGCCCAACCAGTCCACATGTGCTCTGTGCACTTGGAGAAGGCATTCGACCGCGTCCCTCGTGGTGTCTTGTGGGGGGTGCTCCGGGAATACGGAGTCCGGGGCCCCTTGTTCAGGGCCGTCCGGTCTCTGTATGACCGGAGTAGGAGTCTGGTCCGCAAGTCGGACCTGTTGCCGGTGCATGTTGGACTCCAGCAGGACTGCCCTTTGTCACCGGTTCTGTTCGTCATTTTTATGGACAGAATTTCTAGGTGCAGCCAGGGGCCGGAGGGGATCTGGTTCGGGGACCACAGGATTTCATCTCTGCTTTTTGCAGATGATGTTGTCCTGTTGGCTTCATCGAACCTGGACCATCATGCACTGGGGCGGTTCGCAGCCGAGTGTGAAGCGACAGGGATGAGGATCAGCACCTCCAAATCCGAGGCCATGGTCCTCGACCGGAAGAAGGTGGCTTGCCCTCTCCAGGTAGGTGGAGAGACTCTGGCCCAAGTGGAGGAGTTTAAGTATCTTGGGGTCTTGTTCACGAGTGGGGGACGGATGGAGGTGAGATTGACAGGCGGATCGGTGCAGCGGCTGTTGTGATCAGTCGTTGTATCGGTCTGTTGTGGTGAAGAAGCTGAGCCGAAAGGCGAAACTCTCGATTTACCGGTTAATCCACGTTCCCACCCTCACCTATGGTTATGAGCTTTGGGTCATGACCGAAAGGACAAGATCCCGGATACAAGCAGTTGAAATGAGTTTCCTCCGTAGGGGAGCTGGACTCCCTTAGAGACAGGGGGAGGAGCTCAGTCACCAGGGAGGAGGTCGGAGTAGAGCCGCTACTCCTCCACATCGAGAGGAGCAGCTGAGGTGGCTTCTGTTTAGGATGCCTCCTGGACGCCTCCCTGGGGAGGTTTTCTGGGCATGTCCCACCGGGAGGAGACCCCGGGGAAGACCCAGGACACGCTGGAGAGACCATGTCTCTCGACTGGCCTGGAAACGCCTTGGGATCCTCCCTGAGGAGCTGGAGGAAGTGTCTGGGGACAGGAAGTCTGGGCATCCCTGCTGAGACTGCTGCCCCCGTGACCCGGCCCCGGATAAGCGGTGGAAGATGGATGGATGGATGGATGGATACAAATGAATGTATTGATCGTTCCTCAGCTTTCAGCAAGCATGAATGCAAAGCACTCTGTCAAACTTCTATCAGTAGACTGGGTGCTTCCCCATCAAATACTGTAATATCACTCTCCAAGGTAATTGAAAAACATCTTGCAGGAGTTACTTGAAACCTTTATATATATGTGTGTATAAGTGCATGCAGAAAATATTTCAGTCTGTTCTTTCAATTTGAAATCGTTATTTGATTTGGGAAAGACTGCAAAATATGAAGTTAACCCATCGATTTTTGAGAGCATTGACTGTTTGACACGTCTTTAGATCAGAGTCACGTAATTCACCAACATATGGCCAGAGGAGGCTTAGGCTCAGTTTACACCGCAGCATGTCGAGAAAGGAAATCATAGTTTTTGTATTTTTGTTGCAGAAAAGTTTGTATTTACTCAGCAGGGTTTTGAAAATGAGGTCCGTTTACACAGAAACGGCAGAAATGCTGAAAGTGATGCTGTTTTCCTGTACGCTCACTAGTGGGTGCTGTTGTTTGTTTTTGTATTAACAGAGTGTGCAGTATCAAGGTGAATAATGTTTAGGACACAAACATTCGTTGAACTGCTATTCTGGGCCTACAGGTGACAGATTGACTGGTTGAAATCCCACTGCTGAGGGGTCACTGAGGATCAACCACCAACTGCTGCAGTGTGTAACCAGCAAAAAGAAGAGCGCTCTGTACTCTGGTTGTTCCATGTTGTTCCAGTAAACTTCAGAAGTTTTGCAGCTGCTGAGGTGATTCCATCTGGAGCGCTGGGTCCTGTTTACATGCAGAAGTTGACTTTTAGTGTTAGTTTCCAGTGAGTTTGTGTCACTGCATCTCAACAAATCCATAGAAACCCTGACTCTTGCTGAGTGCTGAAATGGAAAAACCTGAGCCGTTCACCTGATTGTGGTTCAGGTCTGTCACTTCTGGACGATGGCCTCTCATGGCAGGGAGACCAGCCAAAGCCTGTGAGTCTCTGCTTGATGTGTCCTGAGGACTGGCAGCGCCCCGAGGCCGCTCTGACCCATTTTCTCTCAGAAACACATGATTACAGAGAGCTGGTGCTCCAGGTTTCTGCTAAGCGCCTGAACCATTCTGCTCCCTCCCAGTCATTCAGTAAAGAGCTCCTGGTGAAGTTTTGGAGCCTGTTCTGTGTAGTTCCACCGCTTCTATATGTTTTAATCTAATTATTACAGACTGAATTATCAGTCCACAGTGGCAGAACTCACACATCTCAGTATCCAGCACTGGATTTGTGTTAAAACAGACAAGCCAAAAAAAATGTTCTCATGCAGCATCACTTCCAAGTGAAGAGATAATGAATGAACTTCATTACTGAGCCTGTAAAGCAGCCATGAGACACTCTCACATTATGTCCTGCTTCCTGCAAAATGTGTCCAAACCCAAACATGTTATCTGTGTTTTCTTTCTCAATAAGCAGAATCCCCAAAACTCTGGAAGAGTTTAGGATGTAAAAACCTAAAATATGGAGCAGACTAGATGACATTCACATAGAAGGAACTTTGCAGCAGTTTGATGAATGAATGTATTGAATCTTTCAACAGACAACTTTACTGAAAAGTGAATGAAAACACGACACACGTCCCTTCAGTCCAGATATAACCAGCATTCTGTTGAAGGATTAAGTCTGCAACACAAAAATCTGTATGTTAATAAATCAATAATTACTCAATCTGAGTATTTTCATGACTCATCGTTATCTAAGTAGCTGTCAGCTGAGTCAGAGAGCGGCGCCCCCTGTCTGCAACAAGCTGCAGAGCCCTGCGAAGGGGCTTTAAAGGCTCCAGCGTGTGAACGCGCGGGGTGTCGCAGTCGCTCTCGTGGCACCAGGACACACACACACACACACACACACACACACACACACACACACACACACACACACACACACACACACACACACACACACACACACACACACACACACACACACACACACACACACACACAGAGCTCTGTGAGATGACTGGGCTGTGCGGGCTAAATCTGTCTCCGACCACACACGGAGCTGCAGATCTGATCCTGTTCGGATCCACGGAGGCTCTGACTCATCCCTCGGCCTCACGGAGAGCCGGGCTGCAGGAGACGCTCCCTAATTGTCTCCAGCTTGCCGCCGTGCTCGTACGACAGCAGGTGTGCAGTTTAGCAAATGTACCATGCAGTAAACAACTTTATCCACATGCAGATCAGTATGAATAAATAAATGATTAACGGTGGAAACATCATGATGGCTGCGTTTCGGCAGACACTGCAGAGTGTGATCGCAACAAAGTCCCATTGTGCAGGTATTCATTCCTTCAAATTAAGAGGATTCCGTTCAGATTTGTCGCTTTAGGTCACAAATACTGTCATCGTTTGCTGTCAAGTGTGAGTTAACAGGTGAGTCAGCAGCTCCAAACGGGAGAGTATAGTTTTAAAGCAGGATGACACACAGCGCCTGAGTCAGTGGAGACGGTGGAAGAGGTCCAACGCTTTAGTGAGAATCTGCGTTATTAACAGAGGCCCGAGAGGTCGCCGGGAATTCACTGCCTGCCTCCGCCTGCGTTTACCTTTAGGGACGGATAAAAACCTAACATCTGCTCATTCAGCCCATCCTGAACTCTCCCTTAAAGAGTAGAAGAATTCTGAGTTAAATGTTATTTCAGCTTAAGTTCTGCAACGTGATTCCAGTTTTTCAGAGTGAAGTGTGAAACCGCAGGAAGCATTTCATGGTTTATCCCCCACTTCCTGTGTTATGTTTTTATTATGAAGCTTTACACCCCGGCCGCCTTGTGAAAACACAGAGTGTGTGTGTCTGTGTTTGTGTAATGCACTGGCAGCATGTGTGTGGGAGCAGGTTATTTTTATTGTCACGTTACAGGAAGTAGACTGGGCCAGCGGACTCTGAAAATCACTGACACGGCAGAATCAGACGGGACTGAAATTACAGACGGTAATGATCCCCCCCCCCCCCCCCCCCCCCCCCCCCCAGGGTCTGATCCCTCCTGCGGGGTGTTAACTCCTCCACCTCCCTCCGACAACTCCTCACTGACAGACTACAGCATGTAGACCACACACACACACACACACACACACACACACACACACACACACACACACACACACACACACACACACACACACACACACACACACACACGGCAAAGGTTTGGCGCTTAGCAGCAGCGGTGGAGAAAGGGATTGTGGGATTGGAGAGGGGGTTTCCCTTTACAAAGGGAAGATCATCTTTCTCCTCCCGGTAAGATCATCGTCCTCGGGGTCTGGCTGCTCCACCTGCGCCCATCGATCGCCGTCTGCGTGCACGAGCCTATGTGAGAGTGTGCATGTGTGTCGGATATCAGGTTCGCCAGTCAGTGATGGAGGGGCTGCTGGTGAGTGACCAGAGCTGCAGTGTTGATGTGTGCACGCCTCATCACACACTCCTGTTGAAAAATCATAGCAGCAATCACTGCTATTTCTCATCAAATGAAATGATTGGAAATAAAATTTTGCATCGCAGTGTGATTATTTTACATCACATCCCTGAATTCCAGAGACGGTGCATAAAAATCCCAGTAGATCAACAGTTTCTACTTTGAGCACACTTTATTTGGAGGAAAGTGGGCAAAAACACTGCGAACCAAGGCGCCAAAAGAAAGAGGAAATACAGCAGATAAAATAAAAACTCCATGTAGACATTAGTGAAATGATCCACCAAGTTCAAGAGTCGTTGTGACTAATATGAAAAATATATGAACTGCAGCAAATGAGCTACTAAATGTGTATCAAGTAGTTCAAAAATATCCACAAATGTGCAAAACAACTAAGGAATACAAACTAAGAATTCCATTTGATGGCAAAATGAGGTTAAAAGTTTACAATAGAGTATAGAAAAGCAACAAAGAGACCAAAACACCAGAATGAGTCACAAAATGATCAATGAAAGATGTTGACAGGCTCCAAAAGCTGCAGAAGAGAAAGTTCAAAATAGAAAAAAATAGATGGATGAAATAGATGAAAGTGCCAAAACCAAAAAAAAAAGATGCTTTGCAGGGTATCGTAGGCCTGTGTTGTACAACGACATCTAGTGCTTAATATTGCAGTAATTACAGTGTTTACTACTAAATACTGTGTTATTTATATGTCTGTATGATCATTGCACTAAGTTGCCTATGCTGGTGCAACGCAATATTGTTCAATTTTCAACATAGGATGAATACATTACATCCATCGATCTATCTATCTATCTATCTATCTATCCATCTATCCCAACCAATCAAAGTGAGTTTTGAACAGTTTTTCTGAAGCCTTGTGATTGGTCTGCTGCTGCTGGGTCTGCTGCTGGGTCTCTGCACAGCTCGGCCCCCAACATGCTCCTAAACACCGGCGTTTATTCGCTCCACTGGGGTGATTTGTTGAGCCGTGTGTTTACGCTGGAGGACGGCCAAGACGAGGGTCAGAGCCCACATCAGACATCCCCCGCCTCCCCGCCCGCTCCCGTATTAATTACACAACACCTTAAAATCCTCAGACCCTCAGCATCTCGGCAATAAAGCCGTGAGTAACAGCCCGCCAGTGACGACACGCACGCCGTTTCCCAGCTTCCCTCACTGTGGCGGTAAACTACGTCTGAGGCCTCTGAGATGAAACGAGGAATCACCACATGACTAAACGCTGTTGCAGCAGAAGCAAATTCTGAACACATCCAGCAGGTTTATCTAGTGTCAGTCGAACTAGACGGCTGGTTTCAGGTTCTCATGATTCTCATTAATATGTGGTTTCAGTGCGACGTCTCAATAAGTGGAAGGGTAGGGTGTATGGGGACCTCTAGTGGCCACAGTGATCATGACAGGAGCAATGTAGGCAGGCAATGCAGCAACCAAAGATGGAACATTATTAAATTATTAACTGACATGAGGGGGTGTTGAGGTGAAGCTATTCCTATAAAATGATGCTTGCCCATCATTTTTATTGTGTTATTAACATTTTGACTGAAAAAGCGCATCCTAATGACGACGACGGGGCTTCTTCCCGCTCAGGACCGCATACCTGAAGATGAAAGCGTTCCGCTGTGAAACCTGAAGGCATCACTCTACAGCAACTGCCGCTGGCGGCGAAAAGCCCCGGGGGATTCTGGAGCCTCTGGGCGCCACAAACATTACTGCTGTCTGGGTCCGTGGGAGGAAGAGAGGAGAAGATGATAATAAAGCCTGCAGGCCCGGAGAGCCTCCGATGAGGAGCCGGCGAGAGCGGGAGGGAATATGTACAAATACCGAGCACGACAATTGAATCTGCTCCGGTGTTTGGTGTAATTGTGCTCGAGAGGAAGACAAGAGAGTCCCCGTGGCATCGTCACGGAAACGCCAAATCATCCAGACTAATGCGGCTCGGAAAGGGTCGCAGGCCAGTGATTGATAGAACGAGCGAGCGACTCCCTCGAACGGGCCGAGGCGGGCAGCGCCGGAGTGAAACCCGACCCGGTCCACGCCGGCTCGCCGAGGTCCGGCGCAGTGATCAGCATCCCCCAACCGCTCCATCACAACAAGGCTGTTTACACTCATTTCCTGCTGGGCTCAGTGATGCTGCCTGCTCCTTCATTCCTGCAGACGCCACGCTACAGCGATGAGCCAAAACATTATGACTGCCTAACAAGATGCTCGTCCTTCCTGTGGAACATGGTGACGCCTGGCTTCTCAGATATTTGTGGCTCAGTGCTGGAGAGAATATTAGTTAATAGGCACAAGTAGTTAATGGCTTAAATCCCCGAAGACAAGCTTTGCATTCCAAACATTTTTTATGAGATTGGACGTTGTTTCTTGCATCTGGATTAGAAGATGGGCTCAGTCGGCTCTCATCAGTTACTTTTCTGAGTTCTGAAGACTCGTCTACCTTCAGTTTCAAAGGGAATTGAACATCTTTCTACACCCACCTCATTTGGTTCAGGAAACAGGAAAAACTTTCACACTGGACATAAACACCAGACTTCTGAAAGAAACTTGTAGTTTGATTTAGTTTGTTTACTCAAACCTGTAACCTGGCGAGGAGTTTCCTCTTCTTTAAGTCCATTTTGTGTCGGTTGCTTTTGTCATTTTTGCTTCGATCACTGAAGAAAGTCCTGCATGTCTTCATGCTTGTGTTATCTCCCACAGAACGGGTCCAGCCTCCACAAGTTAATGAACTGACAAGAGTTGGAATCAAAACTAAGAGGTGAGTCTTACCAGGAAAACACCAGGAAGAGACCATCAGCAGAACCAGGTGGACACATGTCACAGTTTTGATGAGCTGCGGTGTCTTCTCAGGCCTGGCAGGGTCGCAGCGTCTCCGGCTAAACGATGTCAAACTGCAGTCAGTCTATCGTTTGCTCCACACAAATGCTTCATCTGAATGTGGCCGAGCATCGCTGCACTGGAGCAATGTTCCAGCCACAACATTATCTAATTTTCATTTAATAGATTCAACACTCACAAACCACGCTGGTTTTGTAGGAAGAAACTGCTTCGGCTTGCGGATGTGTGATCATTAAGCTGAGTAATCATGCACATCCACAAACCCTGCACCACCACATCTACGACAATACTGCGAGCTTTCAGCTGATCTACCTTCATAACGTGATACAGTTTAAGATTTCAAAAAAATCGTGGTTTTCATCAGCAATTTCTTCAAAATCAATACTTTATCTTTCAGATTTTTGTAAAGTATTGAAATAAAAGGTAGGTTTAAACCTTTGAAGAAAAACATCTTGAGTGAAAAGTTTCATTTGTACAGTAACACAAGAGGCAGAGAGTTGGATTCATCAACCCTAACATGCTGTC
Source organism: Salarias fasciatus (assembly GCF_902148845.1). Taxonomy (NCBI): domain Eukaryota; kingdom Metazoa; phylum Chordata; class Actinopteri; order Blenniiformes; family Blenniidae; genus Salarias; species Salarias fasciatus. The sequence goes on from NC_043762.1 coordinate 29,931,843, forward strand.
AAGGCTCTCCAGGCTGCTGTAACGCTCTTAAACACACCCAGGGGCTTCATTACGGCGTGGGTAACCCCCTGAGCTGCGATCATGAAAGCCATTTTTCTGCAGCAGCAAGTGCTTTCTGACAGCTGGTCATACAGAGTCCACTCATCAAGACGGTGCACGTGCTTTAAAAAGGCAGGGGAATGTTTTCAACTCAGAGAAATGTGGCTCATCACTTTCATACAACCAGCAATGAGGAAAAAATGTCTTCCAGTTAGGATTTATTTAAATAAAAAAATCACACAGGGGAGCAAAAAGTGTGCCCAGCAACATCGTCACAGTGACAACAGCAGCAGTAAATACTAAATAAACATGTAGCTTCAAACACCAGCTGATGGAAACAGCTCTTTCTGATCTGCAGCGGCAAATCCAGATCAGTTGCTTTCATTTAAATATACAGTTTTTTAAAATCATTATGTTTCACATTGAAAACATCTGACTTGCTTTGAGTGCTCACTAAAAACACTCCTGGTTTACGTTGTCTGATACACTGCCACATTTGTCCACACAGATATCTGAAACTGCAAGAACAGTTTAATTAACTGACTGAATTGAGTGTTCAGCCACATGTATGCTTAAAGCAGTGCTCGTGTTTACTTCCATTGTGTGCAGGAAATTAATTGGAATAAATAAAACCAGTTAAGGAGAAATCCAATAATCGAGCAGGGAGAACTGTTTTAAATTTACCAAGTAAAGCTTGTTGGTATTTCCCAAGATTATTAAGAGATTGATTATTTGTTTTACTCTGTCTTAAATCTTAATTGTACTGCCGGTAGATGTACTGTAAGTAGAGTCACATTACAATACTATAAAGCACATGAGTGCATTTAAATTTCAACCTGAATACTTAAAATTCTCGAACAACAAATCAAACTCTGGAGCTAATGACTGAACACGGTGAAGTCACCTTGGAAAGTCACACTGTGCTCAACGGCACAATAGATTATTGCAAAGTGATGAAGGACAAATGAATTTCTGCAATTTCTCACAGTTTTGAGACTGGGAAATGTAATGTGTGTCCCATTTTTCACCCCAGCACGAGCCGCGGTTGAATAACTCTCCTGCTGAGTCGACATCTGCAGAGGAAAGATGTCATTATGCTAAATGACCACAACCACAGAGTCCATTAGCAAACCCAGACCTGAGTCCACAACTGGTAAACACAAACAGTTTAGCCTGGTAAAATTCCGGCTCGTAATGGAGGCTGAAGCGAGTGTCAAGTCTTGAATCTAGAGCTTGAATCATCATATTCTATTTTCATTTTAGAGATCAGTTCAGAAAAATATATAAAATAGATGTTCTGAAAAAGAAGAAGAAGAATGGCAGACTGTGCTCATGCTACAGAAGCTACTGAGCTTGTTCTCCTGAAGTTTCACTGTGCTGGCACTGGCAGGCCACACAAGCTGGTTTTCTGTGAACAGACACATTTCTTGATGAGGCTTGGTGTGTTCACACAGCTTTCTGTGAACAGAAACATGTGGACAGATGTTCAGACATGAGGACAGACAAAGAAAGGACGGTTTGACCAAACCTCCGAGTTTTGTTTTTTTTGATACTTCTGGTGCGGTCAGTGCTACTGAATGGTTCTTCTTCTCCTTCCATGTTTTTTAAACAATTCCATGAATAAGGATAAGGATAAGGTGTATTGTGCCCTCTAGAAACATTTTCATGCATGACAGCAGCAACCTGGAGGAAGCAGAGGCTGAGGTCTCAGAGGTGGACTGAGGTCTCAGAGGAGGACTGAGGTCTCAGAGGTGGACTCGTCCATCACTCAAGCTGAAGTCACCGAGGTGGTCGGTCAGCTCCTCGGTCTCAAGGCACCGGGGGTGGACGAGATTCGCCCTGAGTACCTTAAGTCTCTGGAAGTGCAGGGACTGTCTTGGTTGACACGTCTCTGCAACATGGCGTGTTGGTCAGGGACGGTGCCTATGGATTGGCAGACCGGGGTGGTGGTCCCCCTGTTTAAAAAGGGGGACCGGAGGGTGTGCTCCAACTATAGGGGGATTACACTCCTCAGCCTCCCCGGGAAAGTCTATTCCAGGGTACTGGAGAGGAGGATCCGGCCAATAGTCGAACCTCGGATTCAGGAGGAACAATGCGGTTTTCGTCCTGGTCGTGGAACAGTGGACCAGCTCTACACCCTCCATAGGGGCTCGAGGGCTCGTGGGAGTTCACCCAACCAGGTTACATGTGCGTCCCTCGTGGTGTCTTGTGGGGGGTGCTCCGGGAATACCGAGTCCGGGGCCCCTTGTTCAGGGCCGTCCAGTCTCTGTATGACCGGAGTAGGAGTCTGGTCCACATTGCCGGCAGTAAGTCGGACCTGTTCCCGGTGCATGTTGGACTCCAGCAGGGCTGCCCTTTGTCACCGGTTCTGTTCACAATCTTTATGGACAGAATTTCTAGGTGCAGCCAGGGGCCGGAGGGGGTCTGGTTCAGGGACCAGGGGCCGGAAGGGGTCCATTTTGGAAACCACAGGATTTCATATCTGCTTTTTGCAGATGATGTTGTCCTGTTGGCTCCATCCAACCTGAACCATCATGCACTGGGGCAGTTTGCAGTCAAGTGTGAAACGATGGGCGTGAGGATCAACACCTCCAAATCCAAGGCCCTGGTCCTGGACCGGAGGAAGGTGGTCTGCCCTCTCCAGATCGGTGGAGAGACTCTGGCCCAAGTGGAGGAGTTTAAGTATCTTGGGGTCTTGTTCACAGTGGGGGACGGATGGAGGTGAGATTGACAGGCGGATCGGTGCAGCGGCTGAAGTGATCAGTCGTTGTATCAGTCCGTTGTGGTGAAGAGGGAGCTGAGCCGAAAGGAGAAGTTCTCGATTTACCGGTCAGTCTACGTTCCCACCCTCACCTGTGGTCCTGAACTTTGGGTCATGACCGAAATGACAAGATCCCGGATACAAGCAGCTGAAATGAGCTTCCTCTGTAGGGTGGCTGGACTCCCTTAGAGACAGGTGGAGGAGCTCAGTCACCAGGGAGGAGCTCGGAGTAGAGCCGCTACTCCTCCACATCGAGAGGAGCAGCTGAGGAGGCTCGGGCATCTGGTTAGGATGCCTCCTGGACGCCTCCCTGGGGAGGAGTTCCGGGCATGTCCCACTGGGAGGAGACCCCGGGGAAGACCTAGGACACGCTGGAGATACTATGTCTCTCGGCTGAACTGGGAACACCTTGGGATCCTCCAGGAAGAGCTGGAGGAAGAGTCTGGGGACAGGAAGTCTGGGCATCCCTGCTGAGACTGCTGCCACCACGACCCGGCCCCGGATAAGCAGAAGAAGATGGATAATATCAGAAGTTGTCTTCATTTACAGTCTTTCTTCATTAGCGTTATGTAAGCACACGTAAACTCAGTTTAGCACAGCTGAGGACTGACTTCCAGCGGCCGGTTCATCATCATTACATGAGTCTAAATTGTCAACATTTATTTCATTGATCAGCCATACAGGAAATAAGACGGCCTTGGTTCAAAAATACAAACCGAACATTTAAATACAACTTCACAGAAGTGCAACCACGCTTTTCAGTTGGATCTATTGGCTGCTCAACAATGAGAGAAGGCCATTAATTCCAATCAGATGATGAAGTGGACATAAAAAAACAATCCTTTTCCGAACACACAAAACACAGTAACCAACACTGATCAACTTCTGTTACATAAGAGGAGCTTGCTGCTGTAAGCTCAATTAAGTTTTCACGCTCGGCATCAGCTCCCTCCTATACTGTGAAATCTGCTGCTGGGTGAAATTTACAGGAACTAATTGTTAAAAAGCGTTCAACAGTCCTAATGAGACGCACCCATCTCCAGCCTATTCTGCTCTCATCTGCTCGGCGCACTTTAACTGTCAAGAGCGTACATCTCTGGAAATGTGAAGAGTTATGCCATCGACGTGAAGAGGTGAGACACGACTCAAAAATCCTGAAGACCATCCATTAAGCCAGCTTTTCAATCACAGAGAGAGATTTAAGTTGAAGAACTTGTGAAGGAGTACAGAACAAAACTAATATTTATTTTTGTATTGAAACATGTTGTGCATGCCAAACCAAAATGCAATGAACATATGAACAGTGACAAAAAACATGAGCTGGACATGAGTGACAGCTGCAGACTTTACATAGAGATTGTGTAATCTCTCTCTCACAATCAATGGGAACTGGGAACTGCTTTATTTTTTTTCAACATATGTTCTAATAGGTTCTTTTAGTTTTTGGAAGAGGCTCCAGGAGCAACGCCTTTTACTCTCAACTGTTAAGATTGCAGAAAATCCTGCAAAAGCAGACGTGTGGACAAGATCTTCTGGAGCACCGTTAGTACATGAAGGAACCGACATGGTCAAAATATCTGTCAAACCACAAATCCTGTTCTGAACAAAGCGTAACCAAATGAAAATGTAGCTCTGCCACTCCCAGTTCAATATTCTGTTGATGCTTTGAGGACAAGCGAGAGTTTTAAAGAGCGCTGAAACTATTTTTACATGTAGTTGTCTTGTTAAGTTGAGTTCTCTCTGCATTAATGGGCGTTGTCTGCTTACTCTGTATTAATCACAAAAAAAATTAAAATTCTTTTTCATTCAAAATTCTTTCATTAGATTCTTTGCATGCAAAATAAAACAAGCAGAGGCCTCATAAATATGAGATCAATACATCAACAAACAACACTGCTGCTGCTGAGCCGTCCACCAGCAGAACGGTTCCAGACACGTCTGATCAGCATGTTAACGGTGGGAAACCCCTGAGAAAACACATGCAGTCTCCACTCTCTGCACCAGAGATACGTTCTCCCGTGTTCGAGCTTCCAACTCAGTGACTCCGCTGCACCACAGAGACAGATGTGGCAATCAGGAGTGGCTTTACTGCTCTCCAGCTGTGAGGGAGCTGATAATCTGCTGAGGCTTCAGGTAATTAAGCACACAGCGGTTTTTACATCACAGCTAAAAATAGCTTTCTGCAGGCTCAGCAAAATGAGAAGAGATCAACAGTGAATGTGAACGTCCTCAGCTTTCTTTCGTCTCAGCCTCGAACCATTCCTAGAGTTTTAGATGAGAGTCTGCAGCAGTAAAGAAGAGCGGAGTTGGTGAAACTAAGAGCCGTAAAGCGACTTTTGTCATTTCATGAAGAATTGGTAATTTCATGAGAATTTCAATTTTCAGGCTGAAGCAAGTTCTCTTTTTCACTATCCTCAGAACAATTTCCTCACCTGCATCTGAGAGGTTGAATACTAATCAGTAGATTTTGCTTTTTTTTTTTTTTTTATTGGTCTAATTTCTGATTCTGAGGTTATGAATGAACTAAACCCTCACATTTGAATCATCACTTCAGACTCTAACACACTGGCTCTACTGAAGGCTTGTTTTTATGGAGGAGAAGATTTCAACTTCCGCTAAAGTATGACATTTTAGGATAGGAAGGTGCTTTTTAGCTTTTTAACTTGTTTTCATGACAACATGGAAACAACATGAAGTAATACGATGAAATAATGCTGCTTCTGAAAAAATTCCATTTACTATTGACTTAAGACTCTTGCACTTATTTAATTGTGGGGAAAATACATTTCTTAATTTCACAGAAGTCACTGTTAAATACCATCAGGCCCATTTTGGAAGCTCACCGAACAATCCCACTTCCCCACACGGGAACTTCCCACTTTGACCTCCATTCAGATGCATTTATCCCACCACAAAGTGAGAACTACTAAAGAATACACCGTCTGTATGCTTTTAATTCTTTATTGAAACCATATTTTCTCTCAGACCTACATAACTTAATACACATTTTTAGTTGACTTCAATAAATGTTGAAGGAATAAATAAAAAGTGTGTTTTCTGAGTACATTAAATGTTTGAACGTGTCGGTCTCTGTCCATGGTGCTGAAAACTCAGCTGAGCCCATAACTACCTCCAGCTCCTTATATCATCCTGCACAACATTAATAAAATATTCATATTGAGAATCTTTCCAGAGCCTGCATATCTTTCATAAATTCATTCAATTACTCACATTTTCCTATTCAACTATTTGGATTTCTGTCATTTCAGAACACAAAGAGATAATAGTAAAAAGTTTGATTTTTCAAAAAGTCTTTTTAAAAAGTGTTTTCAGTTCTGTTCATTTCAATATGTTCTTTTTACTAGCTAGACACCAATTAACTCTGAGTTCTTTATTCGGGTTGCAGAGGAACAGAGATAAGGGTAATAGACCTCTGAAGCATTAAATAATATTGACATCCAAGGATTGAAGCATCAAACACACAGTAAGTGTTTGATTGAGACTTTAATGGTGCAACCATTGCAGAGAAACCAGAGCTGGAGGAAAACAACCATGGAATCATTCAATGAGCGTTTGAATAAAGCATTTCTGCGTTTGCGACGGCCTGAGCTGATCCATCCGGCTGTGTGTCCAGCAGCCTTTCCTCGGCGGATGACAGTGCAGGTCTGACATTAATCAGCTGTGTTTTCAAAGCGTTCCATGAGCCTGAAGCGTCCACCTGCAGAGGACTTTGTAAATGCCTCAAAGCTGAAAGCATGAAAACAACCACTGCCAACACGTTTTCATCCGACTGGCGTGATTCACACTCACTGCTGCTGCTTTTATAGTCAAAGAAATCGCATCAATATTCAGGAGAGGTGGAGGGCGGGCGGAGCGGGAGGCGCCACACGAGTATTAAAGATAGAGCGGGAGATGGGGGGGTTCAAACAGCCATGCATTCTGGGAAGAAGTCCTCCTGTCAGGCTCGTCTGGATGCCAGGACGAGGCCAGGGATCAGCTCCGATGTGCCACCAGATCTGCTGATGTTCAACATCTCATGCTCTCTCTCTCTCTCTCTCTCTCTCTCTCTCTCTCTCTCTCTCTCTCTCTCTCTCTCTCTCTCTCTCTCTCTCTCTCTCTCTCTCTCTCTCTCTCTCTCTCTCTCTCTCTCTCTCTCTCTCTCTCTCCTCTCTCTCTCTCTCTCTCTCTCTCTCTCTCTCTCTCTCTCTCCTCTCTCTCCATCTCTCTCATCTCATCTCTCTCTCTCTCTCTCTCTCTCTCTCTCTCTCTGCTGTGGATCAGATTTCACTCGCTCCACTGCGTTGTTATGGAAACCAGAAATTTGGGTAGTACAGTACTCCTGCGACTGCAACTGGAGCGAGCGACCTGATATTCCCTCACAGCGACGCCCTCAGAGGGCACGGGCCCCACGGCCTGACTTAAACCTCACAGGGATAAATACCAACGACCGGCAGGTCACACACGACCTCCAGCTCTGCGGTGCTGCAAACAAAGAGCACACAGTGAGCAGTCTGCAATCACACTTGATAAAGTGAGGCTTGGGCCGGTGTGAAGGTGAGATTAACATGCAGACGTGTGAGAGCTTCCAATGGAACAAGCACAGTTCGAGAAGTAGATCTCAGGATGCTTCCAAAGTCCTGAGCAGACCAGGACGCGTCAGGCTTTAGTAGCTCTGAATCTCAGATTGACACTGATGTGCACAAAGTGAGGAGCTCCTGCTGCGGTGGAGATTTCTTTATTGTATTTAACTGTCATCCAGCTGGGAGTCTTTCGTCACAATAATTCCTGATGCATTGTGAAAGTCATGCTGCAAGTTATGCATAATAGCAGCTGTTAACCTTCATTTCTTTGTGCTTCTTTTGGCCCAATGTTGAACATACCCATTTGAATCCAGGGAAGATCAGAGCAGAGAGTCTTTTTATTTCTTTTTTAAGGTTTTCAACACTTTCGGGGACATTCAAAGCAAACGTTTCTCCTCATCTAGTCCTGACTGACTCCATGATGTATTCAGCACAGCTATGGCGTAACTAAAACGTGGTTTTAGTTATTGAGATGACAGTTTTGACCAGTTTAAACGTGGTTTAATGCCCTGGAGGCATGATATTTGAGAGGTTTTCTTATGGATGATTCTGTCAGTGAAAGTGATGGATGGTTAAAAGTGCTTTATAAACATTAAGGTAGGGAACAGTGCTTTGCAACCAGAGCCTAATTATTATGTACTTGGTTTTTGTTTGATTTCAGGCTTTGCTTTAGTTTGCGATTGGTTAGCCATAGTATATCTGTGCACACAAACAAACTGACCATCACATTGGGCCGGTTTACAGAAGAACCTCCTGCGCAGTCGTCTCTTGGTTTTTCCTTTTTTGCTCACTGACAGTGAACTTCTTCTGCAGCTGCAGACCCTCAGAGCTCCTCTGGGGCTCAGAGCTGCATGAACACCACCGGGGACCAGGCTGATACTAAAACCCCTGTGGGGGGACGAAGAGCTGCAAGCTCAAATTCAATTATGTGGGTTATCAGTCAAACCTCCAGTCTGTCACAGGAACTATTAAACTGACATTTTGACCTGACTTGCCTCGAAAAATTAAGGATTAAAGCAGAGGTGTAGAAATCTTTTTGCCTCTCCCTCCCTCTTCATGTTTTCCCTCATTTCCGTTCTCCCACCTTCCCCTGCTCTGCAGCCTTCTGTCTCTGTTCTGCTGCACATGCATCACTCCGAAGCCTCATGCATCACGATCTGTAGGTGAGGAGATCGAGGAATGCTTCCCCTGGCACCGGCATGATCGCTGATGTGCCCTTGAGCAAGACACTCGGCACGTCGTGCTTACAGCTGCAGCTGCTCCAACATGCTGATGAGAGTCACAGATTTTCAGATCTGTGCTGACGGAAACCGTATGTCATCTTTCAAAAACCCAATGCAGATGAAAAGGTTCATCGCTCTCCTGCATATTTAACGCTTTTTCACCACTGAGTCACACTCACACACTCCGGACAGCTGCCTCCGACGGTGCTCCACCTCCATTTGGAATGGTTCGAGGTTCTGTGTTTCTTTGACACATGGGCAGGGCCAACATGAGGGATCAAACCAGCAACCTTGGGATTAAACCAACAGTTGTAAAACTTTTTATAGTGTATACCGGCTGAAACGTACCACCAGCACGGAAATTAGGAGCGGAAGCTCAGAGGATAAGAAACAGACGGCTCTAAAAAGACATGTCGGTCAAAGCTACGCTGAACCAGGCAGACGCTTTAAAACAAGAACCTGAACTCATCAAGACGAGGTGAAGCAAACCCTTACAAGACCTGATTCACAGGCTTTCAGAGACACAAGCGTTCGTTTTCGTTAAAGAGTATTCACTTTACTGTATCAAGGTCACAGATCATCCAAAACGCAAAGTGCTCTGAAGCAGCGCACTCATGCATGAGACGGCGCATAGCAGGGTGATATCGAGACCAAAATGAAAGAAAGATTATTAATAATATGAATGTCATGTTTTATACATTCCATTCCAATAGCATGGAAGTAAAACAGACATGAATACCTCCTGGTGGAGAACGAGCAGCTCTTCATCATCGATCGCTGACTCCTACGTCTTGTGAATTCATCACAAAGCTCCACAGTGAATCCTGATAAAAACTGCTCTCCTTTCAGTAATCGTTTCCTAAATGCTGGTGAAGCAGAAGCAGAGTTAGAGTCAAAGTGTGAGGTAGAGGTATATGAAATCCGTTTTATTTTTTTCCCAAATTCCGTTTTTTCCGTTTTAATATTTCTGAATTTGGTATTTTGTTTTTTATGCTCATTTTTACCATTAAAAAAAGGTGTCTGGTAAGTGGAAATGAATAAATGTCCACAATTTAATAGGATATAACAGTCCATTTAATGTTTAAAGTCCTGCAACAAAGAAATACTTTTCAATTAGTCGCATGCGTCTTTGCGAGTCCAGTCCACGGTACGTTAACAGTATTTACAAAAAAGCTTTTCCCCTGAGGCATAAAAGTCCGTGTACTGTTCTGCTCTGTGTTTAGCGCTTAGCGTGGAGTTTCATAACTTTATTGAATGTGTGAGAGGGGAGGGAGCAGCTGGCTTGGACATCGTGTTGTTGCGTCGCGTCTCGTCGCGGCTGGAACGCGCGTTCACATTTGTTTACAATTGTATTTTGACGCAAAATCGTGGAAAGCATTTGGCGTTGTGAACGCAGCTTTAAGGTAAGGTAAGGTAAGGTACTTTATTGGTCATTATACAGTGAATGTACAACGAAATTTGTTTCTCTGCATTTAACCCATCCATCGATGCCACTGAGGCATTCCGTATGGAGCAGTGGGCAGCTGCGGGAAGCGCCCGGGGACCCATCTCCAGATGTGGGGTCAGGTTAATGGTCAGAATCACCTGACTGGAGGACTGATCTATGGTGCATGTTATCGGTTGACGGGGGAAACCGGAGATCCCGGAGGAAACCCATCCAGACACGGGGAGGAACATGCAAACTCCACACAGAAAGGCCCGCACGGTCCGGGGATTGAACCCGGGACCTTCTTGCTGTGAGGCAAGAGCGCTAACCACTCAGCCACCGTGCTGCCGTTAGCAGTGCCGTGGAAGTGACGTACACGTTGCAGCAGCTCAGGCGGTCCCCCCGGCATGTTTGCTTTGCACTATAAGGTTCCATTTTCTCCCGAAAACTGAATTTCAGACCAGATTAGGACGAATTCCGCAATATTCCGCGTTTTATTCCAATTCCGTTTTTATTGGTCATTTCCGCGATTCCGTTAAGACGGATTTCATATGGCTCTAGTGTGAGGGCATCCTGCTTCAAAGCAGCTGACTAACAGTCAGGGAGGACCGACTGAGGAATCATTGACCAAGTCACAGCCAGTCCTGACAACAGACTAAACAACATCAGACTTCGACTCGTATTTTGAAATTTTTCTAACTGAACTGCTTCAGAAACACAAACAAGCTTTGCTTTCTAAAGTTCTGAGAAATGTTTGAACTCTTCGGACTCGGGAGAGATTCCCTCACCCTCGACGAGGAGAGCAGCAGAAAACGAAGTGCTGTGTCAGGAAGCGGGAATTCAGCACCCTGGAGAGCGACACCACAAGAAACCAGAACCTTCAGTTCACCACGCTTTGACAGGGCGGAGTGAAAACAAGTAAGAAGGTTTCAGCAAGTTCAGTCTGAAACTTTCCAGTCAGCTGTAATCTTGAAAAACGGAACGTCTTCGTCATTATCACGGTGTTTGAAGCAGACCTGGGTGATGTACAGACTGCATGCGTCTCACTGGCCCACAATGAGGAAATACGAATCAAATAAAACATTGTTCAAGCAGCACTTTGCTTTTATTTTCAAATAAGCGGTTATTGCTCATGGGCACAGCTCCCTCCGTATCCCTGCTGTGACTCGAATCACAATCAGATAAAAACTAATGGAAAGAAATGCAAGAATTTGGTAAAGCAGAGCAGGACTAGAAGCCCAAAGCCTGATTAACATCCTGCTGCTGATTACAGACATATTTGTCTAATGCAGAGCTGAGCAGAAGTGATTTATAGTTTGGCCCCTCCTCATCCTGCGGGTTATTTATGCAGCCTCCTCTGGAAAATGAATAGCCGGCCCCTGGTCTGCAGGATAATTAAGAGTCTTGTGGGGATGAACTCATCATTTAATGTAATTCCTGAGCCGAGATCATATTCAGGCTACAGCAGAACAAGCAACACATAAACTGTTGTATTTCTTGAGAAGCTGGAGGTCTGACAGTGGTTTTCCAGGTGGATTTGGAGAGAGGGGTCAAAGGTCACGACCAATATTTCAACACCGTCTGAAGACAAGTCACTCTGGTTCTTTCTGACTCTATTCAGCTATTATAGAAGCCCGAATGGCAAAACGAGCATAAAAAGATTCCAAACTGCTGCAAACACATCAAATAGAGAATAACTTGTCAGTTTTTCATTTCTGAGTGAATATTCTCTGCTTACGAAACACAACTTAACAGCAGAGTTCACACATACAGCAACTAGAAACGCCATTCTTTAAAACAAGAGTGAAGAGTGAGATGGGCGAGAGGAACAAATAAACAAACAAACAAAAAGGTATTTCTCCTCACATTGGTGTCAGCTGTCGTTTTGGCACAGAGACGAAGCAGACTTCAAACACTACAGCTGAAATGAGCCGGAGCGCGCCGTGAAGGAGGAAAAGGTTAAGCTCTGGGACACGCTCACAAAATACCACTTCAGATTCATCTGGTGAAACAAACTCTCCAGTCAGCTGGAAGGTAACAATACAATAAAAACCCAGGTTTGAAATGTACACTAAGAAACATTCCAACTGAAATTAAAACAGCCAATAAACTGGCTGAATTCTATATTTATTATCAAACATGTTTCTTAAATGAATTCTTTGTCATTTCTCATTTTTAACAACTTGTGAGAAATCACAAGATTTGCTGCTGTGAAACTGAAAAGTCTCAGGTTTGAGAATTCCATGTTAGATTCTTCATTTCTGAAATACTGGAGCAATAACATTACAATGGTCTTAAGTGTGCGTAATCTGGATTGGAAACAAAAACAGTTGGTTTTTTGCTCTTTATCTTGGATTAAACATTAAAATCAGTTTCCTTCAATGAGAAAGGAACAATGAAATCTCTTCTTACGGCGGCTTTAAGGTCACAAATGATATCAAACTACAAACGTCTCCAAGTGAGTGTAGAGTTTTGAGAATTTCAGATTAAAATACAATTCTTCTCCTTCATTCTTTAATCTTTTGTTTTTGTGAATATGGACCTGCATAACAGCTGATCTGAAGCTTAACTTTGACATAAGTGAGGGACGTTTCGTTCTGTTTCACTGCAAACACTTTGGCTTTTTATCATTTCTAAGATTAACTAATCTGTCCAAGCCTCGTGCGGGACAGACAATAACTCTGAACCATGTCCAGCCAAGTGTAAAAATGCATACTTCTCTTAACCAGCAGATCACCAACTCGTGCTGACTGAAGTGGATAAAATGTGACCCCTCTCTGCACGCGCTCAGCTGGGAGCTGAAAACAGCCACTGCAGGCCTGTCCTCCCTCTCAGCTCAGAACTTGATAACACACTTCTGACCAGCCATCTGTTGGAGCTCCATTTATATAACTCTAGGAAATGTAAGTGGTGTGAGGAAAGAAAAAGTTTTTCCTGTGCGGGAATCCACGTGACGAAATCCACCAGGACGCAAAAAACGCGCACATTTCATGTCTTGATTCAGAAACAGGCGAGTAAAAACTTAAGCGACGTCCAGGAGGCGATGTGTAGACGTGATGTTGCATAACGCGCAGCTGCAGAGACTTACAGGAGGAACTCTTCATCTCCAGCAGATTAGGTTACAGCCTAACTGGATTCCATCAGCGCGCGCAAAGCTTCATTAATGGACTGAAAATTGCTGCAACAAAGTGAGTCCACTGGTGGCAGCGACTCGCAGTGAGGAGGCTCTCACTCAGTTCATCCCAATTAATTAATTCTGAAGTCGTTAATTACCGGCGCCAGTTGCGTTAGGTACTCACACGAACGCGTGGTAGAGCAGCGCCCATCCTCTCGGCCGCTCCAGCGCGTCGTAGATCAGGTTCTGGATCCTCCTCCTGCGGATGTTATTCCTCTTGGTGGGCCGGGTGTAGCTCAGGGGGGTCTTGGCCAGCAGCCCGATGCCGATGCCCTGAGAGCCCCGCTTGTAGTCGTCCCGGCCCTGCGCCACCAGCAGCAGCGCGCCATCCTTGTCCGCTCCCCCGGTGCCTTGGTCCAATAAGTCCCCGGGGGGAGCGCCGGAAGGCTTCTTCTGCTCCTCCGAGCCGCTAGCGACGGTCCTGGACCGGAGCCCCATGGTCAGTGCTGGATGCTCTGTGTGGGCAGCATGCCATGGTCCGGGCGCCGGATCCGGAGACACCCCCTCCTCAGCCGCGGGTCATTTAAGGATGTGGTCCCCGGCGCGAAGGGAGGTGCTCAGCAGTCTGACTGGAAAACAGAGAGAGAGCGAGGGAGAGAGAGAGGGAGCGTTACATATTTACTTTGGTAGAGCAGCAGCCGGCACGCCGCGGCCGTGGAGCTGAGGTGATCCGTGCGTAAAATCATCGCTCCTCACTGAAACACGCCCTGATCGGCATCACGGAGGATCAACACACCAGGCGGAATCTCCACAAAGTGGCAGAAACTCGCTGCCGCGCGCCACAGGGCGTCTCTCCGTGCTGCTGTCGGAGGTGCTATTTTACAGATTTTACGGGAACGCGCAGTTCGGACGAGCCGAAGCCTTTTAAAAGGCAAGCAACAATTCCGACTCCCCGAAACAGCTTCCTCCTCCCTGAAAACACGCGCACGGCAGATAGACAAAGACCAGACATCGCGGGCTGCATCCTCTCTCTCTCACACACAGACACACACGCACACGCACACGCAGCAAAAAGGGGAGACACGTCAGGGAGGAAGACGCTCCTCGTCGAGCCTACCAGCAGCGGATCCGGGGCATGGCTCGTGTCTCCGGGGCTCCCAGCCTCCACCTGCAGACGAGGCGGTGCTGAGGAGGAGGAGGAGGAGGAGGAGGAAGGTGGAGACGGAGGATGGAGAGCAGAGATGCTGCGTGAAGGAAGTCGATACTGAAACTGAAGCAGAGGAGAAGCGGCGGACAGAAAGAAGAGAGAGAGAGAGAGGGAGCGAGAGAGAGAGAGAGAGAGAGAGAGGGGGATCAGGTTTTCTTCAGCAACAGCGCAGACGCGACGTGCGTGCGCACTCACACATGCCTGCATGTGCGCCGCCGACCGCTCGTGCGCGCGCAGTAAGAATGCACACCTTGAGGCGTTCACGAGAAACACATGCAAACGAAAACATGGGCTCACGAGAAGTTATTATGCACCGTCATACACGCGTGCACGCGCATGTCTATGTATGCGTGTGTAGACCAATGTTGCTTTAAAAACCTAAAAGACTGATCAGCCGCAGCTTTGTTGGTTCATAAAGTTTGTTTAACTTCAAATATTCACTGATGGATTGCATTACACAGCACTTTCACGTCTCTCTTTTTAAACATGGTTTATTTCTTATATTTGGATGCTATGAAGTCAAACGATGTATGGAAATATCCATATTAAAAATGTTGATTAAAATCATCTGCTGTGCTTCAAGGTCCCAAACTGCATGTAGACAGGCAGCATGAGCAGGACTTCCACTCGGTGGGCCAATGATGTGCACAAGCAAACAAAAAGAGAGTTTTACACACAACACAGAAAATACTGAAGTGCAGTACAGCATCAGTCTTTCAGTTTTATAAGAAAAAACTGTAAAAAGCCACAAAAAAGTCAGTGAAAACACTGCAAAGAGCCACAAAGTGAGCGGAGGATAAAGAGTAAGGCTGAATCCCATTTCACCCCTTAGCCCTTCCCCTTGGCCCTACCCCTCGTTTTGCGCGTTCACGTGGAGGGGTAGGAGTGTCCCAATTGTCATTATGACGGGGGAGTAGGGCCAAGAAAGAGGGCCAGTCACCCCTCCAAAAGGAGATTCTCGAGAGGCACACTCCAAACGGAGGGGTATCGGCCGATGGCGAGGGGCGCTTGTTCTTTCAGCCTAGATCATGCCTGGCGGGCGGGGTTTAATTCACTTCCGCATTGACTGGAGTGATCGTTTCCACACCCGCGCATTCCAGGCGCATTCCAAACACAACAGATAGACGATTATTTTCAATAAGCTGGTTTCTTCAACACGGCCCGCCTGGAATGCGCGGGTGGGAAACGAGCGCCCCCGCCAATGCGGAAGTGAACTAACCCCACGGTCCAGGTGAACAAAACAAGCGCCCCTCGCCACCGGCGCCACTGGATGACAGATTTCTCAGAAAGCCTTCCAAGATCGGCAAGATGGCGGCGTCCGCAACGAAAGACGTTCATAAATGTCAGTATTTTGTCAATTAATAAAGTTTTAAAATGTAAGAAAAACATTCTTCTTCGGCAGATAATTGTCGCATCTGCCTACGTCATCGGCAGCGGCGACTACTGATGACGTACGCGATTGTCGGAGGGGTGTCCCAATTCGGAGGGGTTGACTTTCTCCCCTACCCCTTAGCACTCCGCTTCATAGGCGGAGGGCCAAGGGGAAGGGCTAAGGGGTGAAATGGGATTCGGCCTAAGAAGGGTTGTACAGCAGAACAACGGCTAGCACAGGCTGAAGTGATGCAGTTTGCATGTTCTCCCTGTGCCCGTGTGGGTATTCTCCTCACACTCCAGTGAGTCTGAAATGATGTGAATGTGGCGGTTGTCTCTGTGTGGTGGACTGACATGTGTCCAGGAAGTACTCTGAGTCCCTCAGAGTTTCGCTCAGTCTCACTAATTCTGAGTTGGATAAATTCATATAAAGAAAGCAGTGAGGTTTCTCTTGGGTGCTTTGTACCTTTTGCAGTCATTTTCATTTTTCTACTGCGTTTTTCATTATCTTCTCACGGTTCAACATCTGCTTGTAGCTGCTTTAAGTTGCTTGTAGTTATTTGGAGTGTTTTCCAGGTTGTCTTGTGGTATTTATGTTTCTGTAGTTTAGTTTTTTTTAATCAAAGATCATATTTTGAATCAATCGGTCCCTGTCTCCCCAGACAGGTTGCTCAGCTGCAGCTGTCCAGCATGTGTTTTGATGTGTTGCAGTTCCTTGATCGATATGAAACACGTGCAGCTGCTCACAGCCTGCAGAGCTGATATAAATAACAACTGAGGGGTAAAAGACATGCTGATTAAAAACAAACACTTTCAAGTAGAAGTGGAGTGAACAATAAGCTGAAAGTCAGCGGCGGCGCTTCACAGAAAGTCTGCTGAACCGTGCAGCCTAACAGGATTTACCCAGAACAGAACAGAGCAACCTTAAAATAGATTGATTGTGTGTCTTGGTGGCCTTTAGTATTTCTACTTAATCGTTGGCGGTCGGCGGATTTGACTAATTATCTGGATGAAAAATGGCCGAACAGGTCTGTAATTGAAAAAGCAATAATTTGACTCCAGCTGTCGGTCGCTGAGCAGAACGCTCCTGCGGTTCACGGCGGCGCTGACACTCGTCTCCGAGACGGGAGGGATTCAGAGGCTGAGCTGCGTTTTAAACGCTCCGGACCAATGAATCCTCCTAATGATTTTATTTTTAATCCTCCCTCGGTATGACGCTGCGACTGCTCTGTTTTTATCCTCTCTCCTTTTCGAAATCTTTCCAGATCTCAGACCTGCTGCTGATTGTGCTGCATAAGCTTTTCTCCTTCAAGGATGCTTTTCATAGCGGGAAAAAAGAACGTTTCTGTGGGCCTTCAGCTGGATTTTAACTTGCAACCTATCAGAGAGGCACTAAGGCAGAGGGAGATGGATGGAGGTGGACTGATCACTTCAGAGCCTGCCGGTGTGTCAATATGTGGGTGTAAAGTGATTGGTGATGGACGAGGCTCCGATCGATTCCCGTGTCCATGAATGGAACCAGATTTATCATCCGTGTAATTTTACAGGCTGAGAGGAGCGCCCCCCACCCCCCCACCCCCCCGCCCCCCACCGAGCGGAGGCCATCCGTCCTGCCGGCGGCGTCCAGCGAGCACGGCGACGCCGCTGTCTGGCCTGCAGCCACGCCAGCACAGGTTCAACCAGCAGACATCCTGCTTGAGCTCCCTGAAGCCAGAGCTGCTCACAGAATCGTGATTTTAATTCAAGAAGATCAAACACTGACCGACAATGAACAATGTAGGAAGTGCAGTATTTCTTTGGATAAAGTAACGAGGCAGATGGAATCCTATGAATACATTGTGAAAAATAAACCAAAATCAAAAGAAGCTCGGCCAGAGTTTGATCTGTCCAGTAAAGCAGCTCTAGAGCAGCAACAGCATCCAAAAACACTGAAGGCCACTGAGCATTTTCCTTTTTCTGATTGATTTTCTCTAGCTTTGCACTGGGCTGCAGTCCCCGTCCCTTCTGGTGGCCTCATGTGGTTTGCTGGCCCTGCAGCGGCCGCCCCACTGCTGCAGGACGGCCTCTGGTCAACACTTGATCTGGTCAGTCTCATCCACCAAACAGGAGCGCATGTCAAAGATGGTGGCAGAAAGGAGTCTGCATCCTGCAAATGCATGCTGAGGCAATTTAAAATGGGAATAAATAGATGTTTTGCAATATGACATCCATTCAGTGGTGGGCCGTCAGGGCCTGCAAAGCCTTCTCTGCTGGCCTAAAAATTATCTGAATTACAGACTGATGTAAATTATTATGATTATTTTGTCCATAAATAATTAATAAATGATTCCAAACGGTATGTTCTGGTTCCTTTCATAGTTTTCCCGTGGTTGCGCTGCTTCCAGACATGTTTTTTTCATATTAAATCATTTAACCAATCAGATTTCAGGCATCATCTGTTGCTAGGGTCAAAGAAATCTGCCCGAGGCCTTCACTATCCGTTCCTGATGGCGCAGTGAAGTAAAGTGAAGCGTCAAACAGACAGTTGCGTCAACCAATCAGATTTCGAGTTGGCGACTCAGCGCCTTCTAGCTTCTAACAACAGCAGATCCAGGCCCTCTGATTTACATTCACCAAGAGATACAGTAGGGGGCGGTATGCACCTAAGTTGTTGGTCACCACCCGCAATTATTCCAAAGAAGAAGAAGAAGAAGACCTGAAGAGAAATAAAACTTATGCCAGAAATCCCACAGGGCAGCTGGACTTCCAGCCCTGGCTTTATGGAACTGAAACGCAGGGATAATCTATATGACAGAGCAGTTGAACTCTTTTTGAGGAAGGAAAGGAGGATGGATTTTGTTTTCAAATAATCGGGATTTTGGTGAGTAAAATGTTCCTCTTTTCCTAAATAATATTGCTGTTTTATTAAGTTGTTGATGCTCATTGTATGTGCACAGATGTAGCAGGAGACTTGTGCACTTCAGCAAAGGTATTTATTCTGGCTGCACAAGTATCTATCTGCTGTGCAACAACTCTTTATGTGCATATCTGCATAATAAGATTTTTTTTTTGTAGACAAAATAGTTATTCAGAGGTGGATTGGTTCAGGCGGATCTGTTCTGAAGGCCTTAATGTGAAATGCACGGTCCACCACTGCATCCATTGCCAAGATTTCTACAAAGAAAAAGACATATCAAACACACATTTCCTTACTTTGAGTGTGTAGTGTATAAATAGCTGTGTCCAAGCGTCTCTGAGCGTCCTGCAGTCCTCACCTGTCAGGTGTGGCAGGGATTCTTCTGCACCTCCTCCTCCTGTTTTCATGGCTGAGTGCTGAGGGCGGTGATCCCAGTTCACAGCCTGCCAGGACCTCCAAAGTGGACTGCTCACCCTCCTGCCGCTGTATCCCCCCTCAGCCGTCTCAGTAACACACACCGACATGCAGGAAGACGGAGGCGAGAACGATGGAATGTGCTTTAAATGCTCATTTGTTGAGAACCACAGGCTGAGAAGGTGACAGTGGTCCCCTCGGCTGTCACACACGATTTATCAGTCAGAAACCCACCAGCGAGCTCAAACTGCACAGTTTAATGAGAACCACAGTTCAGATTTAATATCAGCTCGTTAAATTTCACTTCTGTCCTGTCTGATGCTGACTTTCCATCACAAGGTCGCAGGTGCTGCAGAGGAACGACCTCAGATCTGTCTTCATTCTGAGCCACGGCGCAAGTCGCAGCACCTCCTTCCAAAAGAACGTTTTGGAAACTCTGGCCGTGAAAAAGATCAACCTTCTGCTTGCTTGGAACTGATTTGTGATTTCCAGTTTAAAGATTTGCTTTGGTTCGTTTACAGCAGGAACCTTCCAGTAAATCAGGACCGATGTGAGAGGAGCTGCTCAGCTTCATCTGCCGCTGCTTCGCTTCAAACACCCGGGTTTACTGCTGAAATGAAGCGTAGCCACGGAATAGACCCACTGATCCATTTTTCACTTTAGAGAAAGATTATAGTCGCAAGCAAATATTATATATTTGTGTTTAAAACCATGTAAAATGAAACCTGAGTGTTCATGGGCGTGAGTGCAGTGGCGTGCGCTGTCTGGGGCTGCAGCGCTTCCTGTTTGTTCAGACGGTGAGTGATCTCCTCGGAGCAGTGGAGGGGTCTCTGTCGGGATCCAGCCGCTGAATAATTGAAGGTGTTACGGCGTTGTGTTATATCCGCATGATGTGGCCGACTCCTCAGCGGTGCAGGCCGCATGTTTTATTCATCCGCCTCATCCAACTTTCACAAAGTTAAAAGGCTGGGCGGGCGCGGTGCACAGGTGGCGACGAAGGAAACGAGGAAATCACTGTTTCCTGTTGTCACTTGGAAACGTCTGCTCTGATTTAATGATCACTCATGTCTGCTGTTGATATGTGAAGCTTCCTTGAAACTTGTCTCAAACCTCTCCTAAGTCATGGATATGTTGTCGCAAACTCCCGGTATTTTAATACAACAGTCTTTGACTAGAAGATCTCTCCCTCAGCCTCTTCATCTCGTTTGGATCGTAACAACGCTGATCTGCCTCTTTTCCTCATCCAGCTCAAGGCAATTCAGGTTACCCTGCCGTTTAGCGTCCTGAGGACGAGCCCAAGCCATCACAGCCCGAATCTTAATTCCATGAGACATTCTCATGCTGTACATCTCCTGAAACATCTCTTCAGTGACACTGGTTATTGCAGGAAGAATATATTGAAAGAAATCTGACCATCATTCATACATAAAATATCTTCTGAAGGTGACTTGCTGTCTGTTTAGAGCTGTGGGTTAGTCTTGAGGTCAGCATTCAACCATATTTCATGTTTCTTTTGGGAAGAGTTACTTCAGGATCAGAGAGAAAACACTCAGTAAACCAGAGTTTAGAGAAAAGGTAACCACTAAGACTGCAGCTTTAAAGCCAATGGGAGGCTCAGTGCTTTTAGATACAGTGAAAATAAGCGAGCGTGTTGAAGCTTAACTCACTGATCCTACCATCGCAGTAGCTTCTGGTCAGTTTCTAGCATGTTTTTGACAGAAGTCGAGACTTTACACTAAAGCGTTAAAGAACATATGGTGCTATAAATGCATGTTTTTACACACTCACCCTGCTAAACTAGTTTAATACCAATGAGGCAGTAACTTTCATGGCAACATCACTGATATCTGGGCTCGGTTCTCAGTGTTGTGTTGTGTCGACTATTTGTGAAAAATGTGCCTAGAAAAACTAAATCAGTATTTTGATTTGCCGTCTGAGATTCGGTAAAATCTCACTGGTGTTCACTCTGCCGCTGGGTAGGGTCCCGGTTTGTGTGTAAAATATGCCGTAAATGGTTTGAACCCACGCTGCTTTCACAGCTCGGGGATTTTCCTTCTTACTGGAAGGAACTCAGCTGAAAGCTAGAAGCCACGGATCTCACTTGACCATGAAGACGATGATGAATTAATGAGACTTCCTGATCTGAGCAGCAGCAGAGACTGTGTGATCATCACTGTGTCACCTCACATGGTACCTGTCCTCTTTTAAGACCCTGTTGACTTCTGGGAAATGACCTGGGGCCTCACCTATAAAGCTTGTGGCGCACAAAACGAGCCCCAAACTTTGCGCAGCGGCTCCTCTGCGCCAAAGCAGGTACCTATACACATTTTGCGAAGGGAAAAAATGCGCGTGACTTTGCGGTCCTCACTGCCAACAAAACAGCTGCCGCACAGGACCGCACAATTAGAAAAACTACATGGAGACGACAAAGCAGAAGGAAACGGAATTGAAAATCCTTTATTTGTCCCGCATGGGGAAACTGCAGGGTCGCTGCGGCAAGAAACGTAGAAAGAAAAGTAGAAAAATACAAAGCCCAACCATACAAGGAAAAGTTAAATATAATTTGTATGTAAAATTAGATATAATTGCATAACAGGAATATACTGACCGACACAACTAATTATTTAAGTTGAATTAAATATAACGGAAATAAATCGAAGACACATATAATCAAATTATAGATAGAAGCCGACAGATATAAATCACACATAATTTACACCAAGATCCAAGACAGATATAATGAAATAAATAACAGACATAGGTTCGATATAATTTAAATATACATTTAAGACAGACAGTGAGTGGTGATGAGCACATGAGGGGAGACACTTTGAGGAAGTCACGTTCAGAGGCTTTGGAATGTTTCCATCCTGAACCCTCAGCTTTCTACATCTTCTAAAATAAACACTAAATCAATAGTTCAAAGGGAGCAATCAAACACATCACGCAATAAAAACACTACAATGTCTTTGTCTCTGCACTACAAACACCGACTGTCACTTGTAATGACTTATTTTTTCTCATGATACACACTTCAAATTGTTCTCAATTAAATGGCAAATTGACACAAAAAAATGTTTGCTATTTTGCCATGGCCATATCTGACGTCCGAACCCCGAATCATCCCGGGTTCACAGCCTCTAAGTGCTGCAGTGCATTAGAACCCTGCTGACTCCAGAGACAAAACAATTTTGATAATGCATGGACGCACAATCATATTTTATGATTTTTTTGTTTTTTTAACATTTTTATGTTAAGTTTTTTTTTCCTTTTTTTTGTAAAGGTGTTTCTGCAATGTTGAGACACTATGAATTATGACAACTCACCTTCAAGTCGGACCACTTTTTTCACTTCAGCAGTAGTGAGGCTGATGGCACTGACACCTGCTCCCACTCAACGTGTCTCCGTTTGTCTCTCCACTGCTGTGTCCTCCAAAAAGGACAGAAGATCGGCTCTCCCCTCACCAATAATAAAATAAGGAGCTGCAGCATCACCTCAAACCTCCTCAGCGGCAGATCCACCGCCTGCATGCGGCGTCTCACCTGCCGGCGACACTTGTGTTCTGCAGCGAGACGCTGATCGCCTTGAAAAGGAAAAGCTGCGGTGTCCTCTGCTGAATGTGCGATTAAATTGTAAATGCCATGATTATGCACACTCTTGCTCGTTTGGCTGATCAAAAAGTGTTTTTCTATCGTTTTCGTTCGTTTCTTTATGTTTGGAATAAGATTTAAAATGTTGCTTTTTTTTTTATTTGAGTGCTTCAACACAACCCGCCAGAATGTCATAAAAATCTTAATTTTTCGACACGTCATCTGCCTGATCCGCTGTTATCTGCAGGCTCCGCGCTGCGCTGCACTGTCTAATGTACCCAGATTTCATTCATGAGTTCATTTGCATACCCATATATGGTGCCAAGGGGTGGAGTTGGGGGGATTGTGGGTGTGGTCGGCCACCGACACGTTCTCCGCAGGATTTGAAACCGTGACTTGGAAATTGCGAACAGCTGTGCGGTGGACTTTTTTTTGGCTCCTGAATTTTTTTTGCGGACAGAAGAGTGTGTTGCGTTCCCACGCACAATTATTGTCAGATTTTCCCGCAGAGTTTCATAGGTGAGGCCCCTGGTGTTAAGAACATTCCCATCTCCTCCTCACACGCCAATCTTCCATTGCATCTGTCAGAACTGATTCCACCACTAGAGGGCACAGTAAAACTCAATGTAGGCTGAATTAAAGGATAAGTTCGGTTTAAACAGTTTTCACATTGTTAATCAAAGTCAAAATCAGCTTTATTGTCAAATATGCCATACATACAGGACATACAGCACAGATGAAATGATAGTCCTCTCGGACCCACGGTGCAACAAACAATACCTCAGTTTAAAAAAGAAAAAATAATATATTATATATATATATATATATATATATATATATATATATATATATATATATATATATATATAATAGCCTACTAAAAAAGCTAAAGTAACAAATAAAATAAATTACTTTGAACAAAGTAAAAACAGAAGAGTGCAAACCCGAGGTCAGTGACGGGGAGTGGGGGCAGAGCAGGGAGGGAGTTTAGCTTCCTGACTGCCTGGAGGAAGAAGCTGTCCTCGTGTCTGCTGGTTCTGGTTCTGGCCCGGAGGCTCCGCAGTCTCCTGGCCGACGGCAGCAGGCTGAAGAGGCTGTGGGCGGGGTGGGGGGGGTCACCTGCGGTCCTGGTGGCTGTGCGGGTGAGGCGGGGTGTTGTAGGTGGAGGAGAGGGAGGGGAGAGAGACACCAATGATCCTCTCAGCACGATGCGCTGCAGGGTCTTCAGCAGGACACGGTGCAGGCGCCGTACCACACAGCGATGCAGCTGGTCAGGACGCTTTCTACAGTGCCTCTGTAACAGGTGGTCCTGATGGGGGCGGGGCTCTCGCTCTTCTCAGTCTGCAGAGGAAGTAGAGCCGCCGTTGAGCTTTTTAAGCCAGTGATGTGGTGTTGATGTTCCAGGAAAGATCCTCAGAGATGTGCACACCCAGGAACTTGGTGCTGCTCACTCTCTCCACAGCAGCACCGTTGATGGTTAGTGGAGCATGCTGGGAATGCTCTCTCCTTAAGTCCACCACAATCTCCTTCGTCTTCTCCACATTCAGGTGGAGACTGTTGTCCTGACACCACGTGGCCAGGCGGCTCACCTCACTCCGGTAGATCGTCTCATCACTGTTGATGAGACCCACCACGGTCGTGTCATCCGCAAACTTGATGAAGAGGTTTGAGCTGGATGTGGGTGTGCAGTCATGGGTCAGCAGAGTGAAGAGGAGGGGGCTCAGCACACATCCCTGGGGGGCCCCGTGTTCAAAATGATGGAGCCGGAGGTGTTGCTGCCAACCTGAACTGCCTGTGGTCTCCCTGTCAGAAAGTCCAGCAGCCAGCTGCACAAGGTGGTGTTGAGTCCCAGTTGGTCCAGCTTGTAGATGAGCTGCTGGGGGATGATTGTGTTGAACGCTGTGCTGAAGTCGATGAACAGCATTCTGACGTGGGAGTTCTTGGTCTCCAGGTGGGTCAGGGCTGAGTGGAGAGCAGTGGCGATAGCGTCATCGGTCGAGCGGTTGGACCGATAAGCAAACTGTTAGGGATCCGGGGTGGATGGGAGGGCAGACTTGATGTGCTGCATGATGAGCCGCTGGAGGCACTTCATAAGCATGGGGGTGAGTGATAGAATGAACTAGAACAATATACTCACCCAGAAGGCTTTTCTGATCCGAACAGTGCTTCAGGAAAATTTAGATCCAAAATCAAGCAGCAGGCATCGGTATAGGTCTAGCATGCGGGGCATGGGTAACGCCGCTCCTGAAACAGCTTTAATTGTCCAAAAACTCATTAGTTTCCCAATATTTCATCATGGCCCGCTCAGCCTCTCCTCCACGACAGCCCAGTGTCGAGATTGTCATATATGCTGCAGATATATGTTTGATATTCGACGAGTCCGATGAACGGCTTGAAATGGTGCAAAGTGATGAAGTACCACAAGCTGCACGAACCATAAGACTTAAAAATGTCAGTAGGTAATTTCCATCACCATCAAAAGACACAGACAGTGTAACAGGAGGAGGTCTGGCAGACCCAGAGCCATTACTCAGTCAGAAGACTAGTTTCTAAAGAGTTACCAGCTTGTTTAATTGGCGGATCGCAGGACATCAGCTCCAAGCACAGCTCAACAAGTCTGGGTTTCCAGTCTGAGAAGACCTGGAGAGCCGGTCTGACAGGAGCATGAAAGCCACTGCTAGTGCTGAAACATCAGGATTAGAAAAGAAGTCTTCCTGAACCACTGGACGACAGAAGACTGGCAGAAGGATGGAAGAATCAACATCTGAAGTCTTTGGTTCATCACAGAGACCCTGTGTGTGTCGCTTTATAGGCGAAAGGACGGTATAGCTGTCAGAACTCCCAGAGTGGAGCTGGGAGGAACTTTCTGAAGATTTCCACAGCAGAGAGAATGAGTGTGTTCAGCTGTCATATCAACCAAAGGAGCCACTCTGATGAGTCAAATGCTTAGAATGCATTCTGGTTTATAAATTGATTCTATTTCTTTTTTTAGCTAAAGTTCATTTTCTTTATCTTCCATTTCAGAGTGAAATGAGACATTAAACGTTGTGTTTTAAAATGTTTGGCCAGTAGCATACACACTTCTGAATAATTTCTACAATCCATGTATGCGCTTAAGCATGAACCTGTATACTTAGTCCTGATTAAATATGAATTTTATGGAAAAAAGACTCATAACATCTTATATTTATCAATTTATATGTGAAAATGTTACATTTCATATCAATTGTACATTAAAAAACATGTATATATGGTTTAACACACTCTTGTGTAGATGTGAGCTTATTGTTGCCAGATAAAGATTCCCATCATCTTATCCAGACCCATCAGTAGATCGTACTGTGACTGGGTGAGGTTCAGTTTCACAGAAACAGCACGATGAGCGGAATGAGAATCCCTGATCTCAGCACTTAATTCTCAGGGAAACGTCTTCAAAGCGCCGGAGTTCCTGTTACATGTTGGCTCCTCTGAACTTGGCAACAGCTCAGCGCTTTCCCCGAGACAGACATCACTCTGGACAGATCTGAAGCACGGAGACTCAGCTCCACACCGATGAAAAACCAGCTCCAGCAGTGTGGCAGTCCAGCACCACAGGGACCAGAGGAGCGCTACCGTGATAAAGTGTGTGTGTGTGTGTGTGTGTGTGTGTGTGTGTGTGTGTACTTGTACGTTGTTGTGAGGACCTTTTGTGAGGACCATGGGTTTATAACCTTAGAAGTGAGGACAATTTGTGGAAAGTGAGGACATTTTTGCCGGTCCTCACTATTCGACAGACCTTTTTTGGCCTTTTTGAGGTTCAGACTTGATTTCTGGTTTAGGGCTACAGTTAGGTTTAGGGTATAGGTTCTGGTTAGGCATTCATTTTTGATGGTTAGGGTTAGGGGCTAGGAAATGCATTATGTCAATGAGTGTCCTCACAACCAGGGTTGGGAGGGTTACTTTTAAATTGTAATCCGGTACAGTTACAAGTTACTTGTCAAAAAATGTAATCAGTAACTTACTCTAATTACTTCAATTAAAAAGTAACATACCAGATTACTTTTAGTTACTTTCAGATTACTTCACCAGCAAACATAAAAGATAAAAACAAATACAATGTGTCGTCCTCAGTGTAGTGACAGCTCTACACAGTAAACACTAAACGCTCTGAGTGTTCTGAACTCTGCTGAACTCTGAGTTCAGCCCCAGTTAATACCAACAACATGACATCCTCTACTGACAATCTGACTTTCTTTCTGACTCAGGATCAGAAGCATCAGTTCAGACTGTGATTCTCCAGCAGTTCTACAGTCCAGCAGCAGAACCAGGAGCCGCACTGACAGTGTTAACACACATTTATATTATACTCAAAATCTGCTTTGTAGCTGTACTGCTGTAGTCACTACAGGAGTGAGCAGTGTTTTGTCTTCAGGTCGGCCTTGCACAGTATTTTTTCAAGAGTTCAGAGTTGATTCATTCCTCAGTGACAGAAGGAAACATGCAGTCTCCAGTAAATCCTCCATCCAGGCTGAAGAGATTACTGCCTCCATCAGATTCTTCTGAGTTCAGCCTGGTGAGGCTGGTTAGCAGGTTACTGACTGGTTACTGACAGGTTAGCAGGTTACTGACAGGTTAGCAGGTTACTGACTGGTTAGCAGGTTACTGACAGGTTAGCAGGTTACTGACAGGTTAGCAGGCTAACAACACTTTAGCTTCACTGTGAGTCCAGGTGTGTTTCATACTGTCGATGTGTCTTCAGGTTTGATGAGTTCCTGGATGTTGAGAGCGTTTTCACAGCTGGAGGCAGAGTTTACATCCTACAGAGAAGTTCTGGCCTCATCTGACTTAAACACAAAATGTCTCCGTTTCCAGTCAAAGAATGAGTTTCTCTCTCTGGAGCAGCCATGACTCCAGCAGCAGGGGGTAAAATCCATGGCATTTTTTCATTCACAGTTAAACACAGCAGAGGCTGCTCCGAGACAGCGGTGGATTCGGCGCCTATCATTTATATATCTTCAGTGTCTATTGTTTATAGATCTACGGTGTGGCGGTCTGTGCTGTAAGGTGCTGTAAAGTGTCACGATGTCTGTATACGGATATCTGTTGTTGGTCCTGTCTGGTTTTCAAAAGTAATCCCGCTCAGTAATCCGTGTTTTTATCAGAAGTAACTGTAACGAGATTACATATTTTTTGCGTGTACTGTAACGGATTACAGTTACAATTTTTTTGCATCCTGATTACGCAACGCTGTTACATGTAATCCGTTACTCCCCAACCCTGCTCACAACATATAGCTGTACAAACGTGTGTGTGTGTGTGTGTGTGTGTGTGTGTGTGTGTGTGTGTGTGTGTGGCGATCAGGACCGCGGTGAAGGTGAAATGAACACGTGAGGCCGTCATGTGTTTTTGCCTCTGGAGACGCTTGCGGACTTAAATCCTGGGTGGATGGAGCTGTAGGCCGGTGAAAAACGACTCCAGCTGTCGGCTCCCAGAGGACGGGCGGATACAGAGACTCAGCATAAATGCTAAAACAAGCATATCAATCTCACAGGATTGACATCAATCAGCCCGGGGCTGTCTCTGGGCGGAGGCGGAGGCGGAGGAGGGTTTTGGTCCAGAGCGAGCTTCAGGCCTGTCAGAGCCAGATCAGTGCTACCTGAAGCTCTTCCTGCTGAGTGGACCCAGAAGGCTCTGCTCTTCTGCTGCCTCTGTGTCTTCTCAGCAGTGGACGGGCTGCAAAGGACTGGTCTCATGCAGAAGTCACATTTGGATTTGGTGATTCTTTTTTGAAGAGCTGAGCATTAGGTTGATCTTTTAACTGATGGAATTAGCTGTATGACTGTAAATATTTTAAAATCTGTTTTTGAATCTAACATGTCATGTGGTGGAGGGTAGCACTTCAGAACTGAAAAAAACTTTTTTTGAAATGCTCTGTCATATCGTTTACACAACTTCCTTCAGTGTTGAATGAACATAGTGCCCTAATTATGGAGCTTTATTATGATTGTTGTCATAAAAACCAGAGGGGTTCTGAATTTCCTTTTCCATGAAGAAAATGACTGAAAACTTTTTAGAAATACATTTAAAGAACATATTTTCCTTTGGAGTTTTCACTTAGTGTGACAGTTGTTGTCTTGTGTCAATAAATAAATACAAGCTCAGTTTGGGTACATCAGCAGAGAAGGCAAACTCTTGTTTTTGCTAAATGAGCATGCAGGAACTCTTCGTGTGTCACCGAAACATCTGGAACTGCTGCTTAACCAAAGTGAAGAAGACCCTATAGAGAACGGTCCTGACTGTCTCGGTCTCGGTCAGCGATGCTCCAGTCGTCTGGGCTCAGCAGATTTCAGTCTGACTGATTTAACTTCTTGAGCACTTTGAGTTTTATTTCCTGGTATTGCTTTAAAAACACAGGAACCTGCAGGTGTTGGTGGCCCTCCGCCTGGAGGCTCTCTCTACCCCCTTCACCCCCATCAGCTCCATCACACAAGGGCAGCACTTCCAGAACAATGACAGAGAAGTCTGAAAGCAGCTTCCTGCTGGCTTTAATGTCCACGGTGCTGGAGAGCTCATTAGCTGCTCCAGCTCCGGCACTGCAGGACTGAGGATGGACGCTCCACGTCTGTCCTTGGCAGCAGCACAGGACGGCCGGCCCAGAGAGGTGCAGAAAACCAGAGAGAGGGAGGAGGGCTGCTCCGAGGGAGACGGCTAAATAATTCATCCCGGAGTGGAAAGGAAGACGGGAGCGAGAGAGGGGAGAGAAAAGGAAGACCACTCAGGAAACGTAACGTCTTTGGATTTCCTTCACATGACTCCTTGAAGTGTCCCTTTGGTTCGATGCGACTCCGGAGTGAGAATCTCACATTCAGTCTGAACCGCCGTCCCAGGCAGCGACCCAGTCCTGCAGCTGTGTGGCGTCCTGTCAGGACGAGGCCCCGCCCAGCGGCGGCCAAAGTTCCTGAACAGAACAGAGCGGTGCTGATACCGACACCGGGCCACACACGCTCCAATGAGGAAGAAGAAAAAAGCATCCATCAGCCCCCGGGGCAGCTCCACATGTACGGCTATCCTATTCATCACCCTGGCAAGACAGGTCAAAGGCCACACAAACAAGGCCTGCTGGTATAAAGGACGTTAGTAGAATGAGCCGCAGACGTTGATGCTGAAGCAGAGACTGGTCTGGAAGACATCCAGGATGGGGAATGTGACATATATACTGAAATACTGTGAAGCGTCTAACGCGGAGCATATGGGAGGCAGCGGTGCCAGCCGGGCCACGACGAAGACCACGTCTCAGATTATCACGCTGCAAACTCAACGGTGCGACCGCTCTGCAGCAGTTTCTGGCTGCATCACTTCTGGGATTCAGGTCTCCTGCTGGGTGGAATCCTGTCAGAGAGCGAGACGCTGCTCCAGAAACCCTCCGGCAGGCTGGAGAATGAGCTCCGTCTCACAGACAGCGTCAACACGGCCCACAGCCTGGCAGGGTTCATCCTAACCTGCTCGCTGGCTCTGTTTATCTCCCGTCGCCATGACAACAGAAACACATGTCCCGTCAACACGGCCACTCTGTCTCGGTAAACCCTAATGACTGCGATGCACGTTGCATATAGTCTCAAAACACCGAAGTGCTGTTTGAACAATTTTAGAAAACTAAACAAAAACAGCAGCAAAACGGCCAAAGACGCCGAGATGACTGGAGTAGTCTGGACACCAGCAGGCTGAGGACAGAGGCGAAACGCAGAGGGACGCAGCCGTGGTGGAGGAGCAGAGTTACAAATCTCCATTTTGCTGAAAAATGACCGAGGCTATCTCGCTATGAGCCTAAAGATGTAGAGTTCATGACAAAAGTTGGTAATTTTACAAAGAAAATTACTGTAACTTCAAAGATGCATATATTTCACAGAGATGAATATTATCATGGAACATCACAAAGGTTTACTTCATATCTATGTGACTGGTAAAAACCAAGAAATGACAGGATTGTAATGAAATTCGAATTTACTTAATTGTGTAGCTCAAACACTATGAAGAGGAAGGTTTGTTCTCTGGGTGACGTGACAACTTTGTGGCAAAGCAGCCAACACAAATAACGGAGATCACAGTCCACCTGATAAAAACTGGATAAAAATAGAGCAAAGTTTATCTGATGACTGCAGCAACGGTCCAGAGAGCAGCGCACAGCGACACACACAGCGTCACTGATCTGTGTCTGAACTTAAAGAGGGAGAAATCCTCAGTACATCAGAGAGCGAGCCGGTGTCTACCAGCCCATCTGCTGTGTGAGGCCTTCACTGACAACACACCAGACAAGAGAAAACAGCAGGGGGGCGCTGGCTCTGCTGTTTCCGCAGGTGAACCTCCCTGAACGGAGCATCTATCTGTACATCCATCTACTGCTGTCAGTGGAAATATCCCAGAAGCTGCAGGCGCCTCTCTCTCTTCAGCAGATGACGAACAGAAAGTGACCCAGGTCGACACGAGTCGGTGCTGCAGCTCAGAACCAGTGGGACCATCTGCTGCCATGGCAACAGACAAATCGATGAGGCAGTGATTCGGCCTGGACAGATAAGAAAAGGATGGCTGAGCGGAGAGGCGGCAGGTGCTCCAGGTTTTTGTGTCTGCGGATTTCATCAAGGAGACATATCTGAGTGCGAGACGCCTGGATTCGTCTAATATGGGTGTTTTTTCATTGTGGCAAAAAGAAAAAAGCACCAGTGAACAGAAACGTCCTGACTCCGTTCTTCTGGAGAACAACCTGACCTGGCCCCGGCTCGGATGGAGATGTAGGTGAGGAAAGTGAGCTGGAGCGCAGGTTCCCATTGAAAGGTACATGAGTCTGTAAGGTCGCCGGACCTGTGGCGAACATCCACCAAACATCAGCTCACCACAGAAACCAAACCCAGCTCCCACCGCCACACTGACAGCAGTTAAAGAGTTGAGGATTGTTCACTAGGCTTTTCTCTTGTAATTGCAGCCCACTGGGAGCCTGGAGGGTCTGACTGAAATGCCAGTGGTGACGCAGGTCTGTCTCATTAAACCAACGACAACGCAACACGGCTTATCAGCGCCGCCGCACCACGGACCGGCAGGATTATTTATCAATAATTAATGAAGCGGAGGAGAAGTCGGTGCCGCCCACGGAGCGCCGGTCTACTGTCAGCTCATCGTTCTCCAGATGTGGGTCAAAGTAACACCAGGGATGATGCTCTCCCGTCAATCTGGAAAGCTTCCCAGCCGTCACACCTCAGTGTTGCGGCAGCAGCAGGAAGCGTCTCATCAGACGGCTGAAGGCAGAAGGCGGTGTGAAGTACAAACCTCACCGAGCTGTATGGTTTAAGAAGGAGTGCTACTGGAAAGAAGCTCGTAAACCGACAGTAACTCCACACACTCTCCTACTGAACTTCAAATACATCACCAGACTGAGGACAGAAGGCACAGGGAGAACAGGAAGACTCCAGGCCTCTGATCCAGCTCTGAACCTGAAGCGGAGATGAACGGTATCTCGCTGTACGTCCTGCCAGCGCGGTGGTCCTCCCAGTCCTCAACGGATGATTCTGAAAAACCTAAAGCAAAGTTGCTGCACAGTCTGGTGTGTTTTAACAACATGTAGCCAAGAAACAGAAACTCCGCGCCTGCTGCTTTCTGGGCTTTAACAAGTGTAAGTTTTCATGACACTGCAGCTATTAAATCACTGCTTTTCACGTCCACCGGTAAAGTGCTGCAACTCAATCTGCTGTTTGAACATCGAGGGCAGGCTTTCAGACCACAGTTACATGATTAATCGTAGCCTAACATGGTTCCAGTGTTGATAAAACCTGGAGCCTGAGACAACATGAGGGATTGCAGACTTATTTTTTTACGAATATGTTTAGCAGATTACAAATATTAAACCCTCCATACCAGGGAAATGATATAATGACAGCAGTTTTGATTTAGGTTACATATTTATATGTCTCTTGAAATATTTCATGTCACTTCTCTCCGGTGAATTGAAAGGTCACGGTGAACTTTTATGTTTCTGATGTTGGTTTGGAGATCGCCTGGACTCAGAGGACATTTCTGACATCCCGGATGGAGAGCAGTCATTAGAGTGGCGGTGGCAGTGTCAGGGGGTCGGTTCGCATTACCTTACCATTTTTGCACAAAGCGTGGCTCTAACAGCCTGGATCACTGTCGCCATGGCAACAAATAATTAGCCAAACAACAACCCCGATTCCACAAAGGCTGAGATGATGTTTCACATGTGAGTAAAAACTGCAAGCAACTCCACATCCGATGCACAAACAGCGAGCACACTGCGTCAGCCCCGTGGATTAAATCAGACCGTCACAATTCCTGGACCCGACCCAGTCCATGAGACAGGAAGTCACAGCAGCTGACAAGACCCTGCTGCCTCCAGACACGATGACGAATGGACGACGTCCACCCGATGGAGCTGACTGCAGCCAGAGGCTGACTACTACCAGAGGTAGTCAGTGCTCACTGGGGAAGGACTGACCTTCACCGGGTTGATCTCCTCTGAAATCCATCCTCTTTCTTCTAATTCTTGGTCAAACGTAGCTGATCCCAGCGGACTGGCTGAAGGCAGAGCACCGTGGAGCGTTCACCAGTCCACCAGGCTTCAGGAAAACTCCACTCCCTCCAATCAAACTCTGGATTCTCTCCCAGTGAGTCCGGGCTCAACACTGCACCACTGCGAGGCCTCTTCCTGGATCTGACTGACAAACCACACATTCCACTTAGCAGTTAAAAAAAAGACATAATACTCATGTATGGAACCAATGAATAATGCAAGTGAAGCGTCTTTGAGTGTCCAGAAAAGCGCTGTATAAAAAAAACAATGCATTCATGTGAACTGTAGTATTTCTCTCGGTAAAGTTCCTGGAAATGACTGTGCTGTACTTGGCGCTATATAAATGAACCTGAACTGAATAAAACCAAGAAGGTTTCAGGTTGAAAAGACAGACATCAAATTCACAGCAGTATTTCTGGACAAGCTAGTTTCATGCAAGATGCTATCCCAAACATCAAACTGGTCCCCAGATGAAAACTAGAGCGGCGTACAGATACAGGACGGCTGATGAAAGACCTGCGCTGTCAGCAGGGAGGAGTGGTCCCCCGCCAAAATCACTCCTGGACACACCGTGGCTGTAACAGGAGGACGAGGAGGCGATGGAGTCTGAGAGGCGAGGACAGGGGGACGGGGAGGTCTGAGTGGAGTCTGAGGGAGAGCTGAAGTGGGCTGAGAATGTTTGGACCGCTGTCCTCAGGGTGCGTGGACAGGCTCTCTGATCTGTCTGGCAGAGTGTCTCTGCTGGGGGGACGGCAAGACGAGGAGGCAACGCAGTGAAGGCAGAGAACGACACAGAACGACACAGACGGCCGCCGCGCTCAGCTGACTGACCCTCCTGCTTCTGCAGCAAAAACTAAACACCTGCAAGAAGTTCAGTCTGCCGACGCTAAAATGAACAGCTGGACTTTCTGACTGACGGCAGCAGTTTAATCCTCTCGTCTTTTTACCTGGATCCAACCTCTCCAAGAGTCTGAAAGAGACATAGAGAGGATATGTATTTATTAAAAGATGAGTTGTAGAGTTCCTGGTTTGGGTTTAGTCTTGGCCCTGCATGTGGAGGACCTGGCTGGCCTCACTGTGGAGATCCGTCAGACACTCACTGAAATCCTCTCTCAGGGTTTTGATGAAATGATATTCAGAGACTGGAAACTCTCCAAAAATGTGTCAAACATAAAATAGACAGTCACTGAAGCGCTCCTTTAGCTTCGGTTGCTACAAGGCTCAAGGTACTTCATGATGGAAACACAGAGCATGTTGTTCTGGACAGACTGAGACAGAATGTCCTTCAGCACCGAGTCAAAAGAACAAGCGATGCTGGAGATGGAAAACACTGAAGAAAAAACTGTTATTGTACTACCAAGAGATAAAATTATGACCGAGCATTTTCACCACAAGGATAATCTAATTTTCCTGAAAGTGTACATTTTACAGTGTTATATTCTGTAATTCTGAAGTAATTTAATTTAAAATAAGGTTAAAGCTTGTTTCATAATCTGTAAAAAGGAAAGCGTGGAGACGGGGGCAGCGTGGATGAGCAGCAGCATTTTGTCAGGAACTCAGACACTGAACCCAAACACCCAACCCAAGACTTTTTAGAACAACAAAAATAAAATGGCTAACACAGAAGTGTCAGCACAAAACACAGGGTAAACCGGAAAAGATGAAGTGTGCCTGGATGAAACAGGGACAGAACATAAAGAGAACAGATGAACTCACCGGATCCTCCTGGAGAAGAAACAGAAAACATCACAGCTGAAAACAATCCGGGGTAATCACAGGACAAGAAGGTGGAGCAAAAACACCCTGAGCTGAAGACTGGCACCGACCAGCCGCCCACTTCTTTTATTCAGAGCAATACATAAACTGCATCATTTGCAACTTTCATTTTTCTGAAAACAAATTTGACAAATTTATCAACCAGAGCAGAAAGACACACAGTCATCTGAAGGCCTGCCACATTCAAACAGTCTGCTTTTCTCACGGTTTCTGTTAACATATCTGCTCTGAGAGCCTCTAAACCCACAGGAAGCCGTCAGGCTGGTCTGAGGCCTGCAGCCAGTCGTCATATGAGAGGTGGGACATCCGGGTGGTCCTGGAAGCCCTCAGAGAGGGGAGCAGCGGCCTCCGGTGGATTCTCTGAAGCTCTCTGCCTCCACACGATGCCGGCCAGGTCCACGGCTGTGCGTTTGCTGGGGTCGACCTCCAGCCTCTCGGGAACACCGGCTTTTCTGCAGAATGGAAACAGTGAACACATTCAGCTTTGATTATTTGGGTAACTTTTCCTACATTCACAACATTGTACATTGACACTGCAATAATTTTGCAACTACTTCTGATTATTTACTTATTAAACAGTTCATTATCTATTAATCCCGGGGGGTGTGTTCAGTAAATTAGGTTTATTGGATGAATTTGATTAAATCTCTTTCTAAATTAAGTGATAATGAAATGTACTGCCACATTTCAGTGCTAGGAATTTATCCATGTCAATGGGAAATAAATAAACTCAGATTCTGAAAGAATAGCTGGCAGAATAAACGCTTTTTGTTGCCTTGGTACGAAAGAAATGTTTGGAAAAACATGTAAGCAAATAAGTGATTTCACAGCGACTTTTACTGTAAAGGCCTCATTTCTCTGAGGAAGCCTCTTCAGTGATCATGGTCTGTCGGCGCCTCAGCAGCATCTGCTATGAACAGAATTTAGATTTATGAAAGGAGAATAAAGAATAAAGAACACTATCACAGCCACTGCATTTAGAAAATCAACCCGTGGAGTGAAGACACTGGAGCTAAACACTGCTGTTGGATTTACAGTCAGCTCGGCACCACTCCAAGTTGGCCCCGGCCAACTCGGCACCGCCCCGGGATACAGTCAACTCGGCATCAAGCCAAGTCGGCCTCGCGGGCGGGGGGGCTCTCGAGTGGCCGAGTTGGTCGGTGCCGACTTGACTGTAAGCTGCTTACCAACTCGGCCAAAAGCGTCTTTCTTTTTTTTTTAATCACGATGGTGGATAATGTACCTGGGAGCTTCATGTTTGACGTCCGAGTAGCTTAGCTACGAGCGCGCAGCGCGAGCGGCTGTCTGGTCATGTGACCAGATCATGTGACCGGCATGTGATCCGCGAACGCAGCCTGATCAAACCAGTCGCCTGCATTATAATTTTATTGTAATGTTCTCCACCCTCTAAGTTTGGTCAGCCAGTAGA
The DNA here is from genome assembly GCF_902148845.1 of Salarias fasciatus. NCBI lineage: Eukaryota > Metazoa > Chordata > Actinopteri > Blenniiformes > Blenniidae > Salarias > Salarias fasciatus. The sequence continues at coordinate 29,968,225 of NC_043762.1, forward strand.
ATTAATTTATTTTTACCCAATCAGTGGAAACCTAGGAAGACCGAAGCTGCATGGCGAACTCGATCATACTTGCTGTATTTCATCCCAACCACAAAATAATACCTGTATTGCATTATGCTTATGCTGATTTGTTCATTTCTGATCAACATTGTTAGTTTATCAGTCATTATTCTTTTCTTTAACAAACATTGTCATTTGCAAAAGCATGTATTTTGTTGTAAATGTTGTTTGCCCGCCATCTACATTACAATGTAAAACATGAAGCTCCAGGTCCATCCTCCACCTCTAACCTGTCAGTCACCATAACCACACAGTTTGTCCTCCAGTCCCCTGCCTGCTACGTGAGGAGAAGCGGCGCTGCCGGCACGAAAAAAACTGCAAATCGTCCCGGCGCAGCCGGCATCGCTGCACTACGATTCCCAGAATGCCTTGGGACCGGTCACATGACCAGACAGCCGCTAAGCGCTGCGCGCTCGTAGCTAAGCTACTCGGACGTCAAACATGAAGCTCCCAGGTACATTATCCACCATCGTGATTAAAAACAAAAGAAAGACGCTTTTGGCCGAGTTGGTAAGCAGCTTACAGTCAAGTCGGCACCGACCAACTCGGCCACTCGAGAGCCCCCCCCCCCGCGAGGCCGACTTGGCTTGATGCCGACTTGACTGTATCCCGGGGCGGTGCCGAGTTGGCCGGGGCCGACTTGGAGTGGTGCCGACCTGACTGTATCCCCTGCTAGTTGTCCATCAGAAGAGGTGTTGACTGCAGCCGTGGTGTGTGTGCACAGCAGCAGCATTTCCAGCACCTCCAGCGAGACGGAGCCCAGATGTTTTCGAAAGTTGCACCAAGGAAGCCGTTTCATAAAGCGTTATCTGCATCACCGAGTCAAAACACCGCGACGGCTCTGTCTCAACATAATTTAATCCTATTGTCGAATAATTTAATTCACAACCCGTCACTTTGCGTCTCACCGTCTGTGAAGCCAGAGCTGCTGGAGGCTGAAATGAGCAGCAGGTGAACGGGCCGTCTTTCATCCTGCTGCAGAGACATCTGAGTTTGAAGATTTAACGTGCAGAAGTCGATACGGGAGCGGATACAGGTGTGATGAACGGCTCGGCCCGGACATGTAGTTAAGCCCTCCAACTGTAAATATGACTGCGCTGCACGCATTCCTGCTGGGCGGTTATCTGACAGAAAGCCCTGTATCTCATCTCTGCACGTCAAACCCAATACTTTAATATCTCCACAGCACATTATTCTACCCTCACTGAAGGCAGCTATGAATATCTGAGAGGCTCCAGACTTTTTATGAGAGTTTTATCATATTTTGAAATTTTACAGTGAGCAACCTCTGGTTGCATCAGGAATACATTAAGAGATATTCAAACACTAAAGTGGATTTAAAAAGAAATAACTCCGAGAACGAGATGCACTTCTTGTTCTGCGCTGCGTTTCTTTTACTGCCTTTTCATTTGTTCATCATTTCTTTCCTTTGTTCATATTTCTGAGAGCCTGGGCTCACCAGTGGTGTCTGCACGTCTGCTCATGATCCATCAGAGACATTTCATTCAGAAACATTTTATTCATTTCATTCCACCACGTTTTTAAGCAATTAAAAGTCTTGACATTAAAAATGATTGAGATCTATGAATTCTTGTGTTTCTGTTTCCTCATGAGTCTGCCGGGTTTTCTGATGAATCAGTGAGAATCACTTTGTTTGCTTGAAAGAATAATTTCTGATTAATATTTGCAGGAGGTAATTGTGTGTGTGTGTTAACTAGTGGTGTATTAAAGAGGTTAAGAGTCAACTGAGGCCCTTTAAAGACGTTTTCAACCGTTGTGTCTTGTCTTCGTCTTCTTCACTGACTGGTTAGAACAGTTGTATTGCTACTTTAATTTTAATGTTTTAGTGGATTTCGGAGTTTAACTGTATGGATGAGATTTATGAATTCCATGCACTGCCTGACGCCTGTCATGTTTAAGTTATAGGAGCTGCAGCAATTCGTCTCACTCGGTGACAGACGGACGGAGACCGACCTACAGATTCAACACAAATCAGTCAATTTCTTCCTGAAAAACTAAACATTCATATATTGACGAGATGAACAGACTTTAAGCTATTAGTCTCATTTTCACTGCACGCCTGTCTGTTCAGTCAGTTTTATCATTTTCCTTAATGTCGTAAGGAGGATTTCCTTCATTGAGGGAAGAAAATGACTGAAATATATGTTGACAGAGGAAAAACAGCTCAGCCTCCAGTCTCTCACAGCCACTCTGAGGTGATCCTCTGTGATCACCCTTACTTCTAAAATGCAGTTTTTATGCTTCCTACAGCCATTTATAGTCAGAAAACAGGACAAGGTGAACAGAAAGAGCTTCATTCAATCTGCTCAAATAAATAAGACACAATTCACCTTTTTCTCTGTCAGCGAGGGGAATTTGAGGTCTTGCTAGTTTTAATTGTGTGTCCATGTTTATCACAGAGCCAGTTCTAATGCATGCCAGAACACTAACGGAGCTGCTTTTGTTGGTTCACTGTTAAAGTTATTTGACAGACATGAAAGCTGTCAGGACGGTTCAGAGGCTTAATGAAAGCTTGAATAGTGTTTATTTCGCAGTAAACTGAACCGATCGGCACCTTGGACAGGTTCAGATATACAGCAGCTGATGATGCAGTTATATTATTAAACTGTTATGAAACTGCACTGATATTTACTAAAAGTGAAGCAGAGTTTGAAGAGACATAAATCTTAAAGAGTATTTATGAGTTTGGAGTAATTTCTTAAACCGTTTGGCAGTTTAGTTTTATTATAAATCAATGAAATCCATCTTGTTATTGAAAATAGGGTTTCTGTGGAAGCAGACTGGAAGTGGACAGAAGGAGAGACGTCTCCCATAATATCGTCCCAACTGTCCCCGGAGACCAACAGCCAATCTACCTGAGAGAGGCGTCCTCCTGTCCCGGAGGACATCAGGGACCAAGCGTCCAACCCAGCCGGAGCTCCGTCCAGACCTCTGAGCGCCTCACTAACCTGCTGCAGTCAGGAGAGCGCTCCCTGCTGCCTCCGCACCACGAGCCACGGCTTCAGGGATTCATGCACGAGCTGCGTCTTAATGCAAGACTGCATTATGCGGGTTTATCGCGCGCAGCACTGGTAATTATACCGACTGTATCGTCACAGAAGTGGAGACCACCGGCGAGAGAAACAAGAATGAATGAAATGTGCAGATTTTCCTGGAAGAGCGTGGATGTTAGAATTTAATCTCCCGCACAGCGGCTGACAATAAGCAGCAGCAGGAAGCGGGAGGTGGAGCTCCGGCATGAGTCTGTACATTCTGAAACTTGTTTATTGAGAAGGGAATAAAGCTGCCACAGGACATATATACTGGATGGCGAACAAACGGCGCCGTCTTCCTTCACTCTGCTGCAGGAAAATTACCAGCTTGGACCAAGAAGACGGGGAAGCAATTTGGTCCAATTTCCTGCTGATAGAGCAGTCAGCCTGTGCCTATTTATAGAGCGGGAGTTTATTGAATGTCATACAGTGTTCAAACTAAGTGTTAATGCTGCACACACACTACAGAAAGATGAGAGAATGTTCTTGGTGGTGATCAGCGATGAGCAGGTCTGGAGAACTGATGGCAGCTTCAGTTACTTTTAACTGCTGCTTTTTGTTGTCAATACTTTCATGGAGACCACAAAACATCAGTTTCACTGAGCTTCTGCAGTGTCGGTGGAAACATCCTCCTGTTTTTATGAAGTTCCTGAAGTTACTCTCAGTGAAGCTGTGAGGCAGATCTGCAGCACAATCACAAGAACAACACTGTTTCCTGCATAGCGATCTCACAGCTCAGTTTGTTTTTTGCAGTTTGTTAAAAATGTCTGCCTGACAATAGAATGTTGGACTTTGAAGTCTTTAAAGCGATACTTCAACATTTTGGCAAATTGGCCCATCTAGGGCAATTCGGTAGTCATTTAGAACAGCATACTTACTTTTTTTGTGAGGGCGAGCTGTTGTTTATTCAGCGGTGAGTCTGAGGAGAGCTTCACGGCGGACATAATGGAAGTGGATGGTACAGTAGCTTCCCTCGTCAAACTCATCAATCCAACACAATCCAACAACCCCAAAACACACTCTGGTGGACACGTTATAATCCCCACATTCACTACGCTGTGAAATATTAATGCAAAATTACGAGATTGAGCGTTTTTTTTGCGAAGATTGCTAAAACGGAACTACTTACTAAACATGGCGTCTGGGCGTAGTGATCTCAAAAGAAAAAGTAGTTCCCAATATTTGCTTCAATGTCGTAACGCTACAATATTATTTGTTGGTGTTTCACAGCGTAGTGAATGTGCGGATTATAACGTGTCCACCAAAGTGTGTTTTGGGGTTGTTGGATTGTGTATTTGATGAGTTTGACGAGGGAAGCAACTGTACTGTCCACTTCCATTATGTCCGCCGTGAAGCTCTCCTCAGACGCACCGCTGAATAAACAACAGCTCGCCCTCACAAAAAAAGTAAGTATGCTGTTCTAAATGACTAACGAATTGCCCTAGATGGGCCAATTTGCCAAAATGTTGAAGTATCGCTTTAAAAGGAAATAATTATTAACTTTGCCGGCAAGCTGAATTCTGGCGGTATTTGTTCACACACACCACGAGAATCCATCTTGTACCGCTCGCGCTTATGCGCTCGGGCTCGGATTGTTTTCCTTCGGACCAATCACGCGTCGTTTAGGGCGGGACACGAAGCTTTGACGCAGGAAGCGATGGACTGCTAATAATATTAGCATGACTAGCGAAAACAGTGGATGTAAACGACCCTAAACGACGCGTGATTGGACCGCAGGACAAAAATTCGAGCCCGAGCGCATGAGCGCCTGGTGCAGGATGGATTCTCGTGGCGTGTGTGAACAAATACCGCCAGAATTGATCTTGCCGGCAAGGTTAAGCTGACAGCCGATTTCTGCTAATCCGTCCGCCACGCATTCGTCTATGGTCAAGCGGGGTTTTTCAAAAATGAGCACAGTGTTTGTCAGAACGCCTTTAATGCGCAGATTTTCGCTACATAAACGGCAAAAATCACTCGACATCTTGTCACGAACCTCAAGGCCCCTACATACTCCACAAGAACAAGAACAAAAGGTGCGTTCGACACGAGAAAGCCAGAGGCAGACCTTTAAGACTTTTGAGCCGCCCCGCCCAGATTTGGCCCGGCGTCACTGATACGTAGGACCTACGTAGGGCATCGAAAACTCGCGAGACCCAAACGAGATCGGTCACAGAGGTAGCCGCGTGAGCTGCTGGAGAGCAACTCACCGCGGCTACCTGGCCCACCTCTCTGGTTCATACAGGCAGGGGATTGGACCCCAGCCCACTCCTCATCAGTTTGATGACAACACGCTTTATTTGCATAAATAAACACCCAGTCCCGGCTCCAGCCCAGTGTAGAGGGGGGAGGGGGGGCAAAGGTGGCAAAAAAGTAACGGAGCAACGCAAAAACAGAATCCACAGATCAGAGGCCTGTTCTACTGTGTCCAACAAAGTATGATCATTAATCACACTGCTAAAAAGCACAAATAGTAATAAAACAAATGATAAAATAACCAGCCCTCACCTTTAGTAGAGCTGGAGTCTCCTCTTTTTTTTTTTTTTTGGAATTTTTAATAGCGCAACACTTCATATTGATTTGATCAAGCCAGTGGAGTTTGCTGTTGTTTTTTAAGCACAAAATAGACTGAAAACTTTATTAATTTTTTGGACTGAGGGGGCGAGGCAGTCTGCCCCCCTTGATGCCTGGTAGCACTTGCAGCAGCAGCACGCTTCACATGACAGAAGCCAAAACGTAACTTAAAATTATTTTGTTTTTTAAATTGTGTTTATTTCAGTTAACTGAATATGAATTAACACAATGTGACACACAAAAGAAATTATGAATTCTTTTGTTTTTAATAAGAAAAACAAAATTACCCCTCTGACAGCCAGGGGGGGCAAGGAGGCACAGGCGGGGGGGGGGGGGGGGGGGGGCATTGCCACCCCGGATGCCAGGCCTGTAAACACCCCCCCCAGTGGAGTCATGAGAAACACAAACATGGAGAACATAGGGTTGTCCGACTTGGAGGCAGACTTATAACTCCGCCCCACGGCTGCGCCGTCTGCTTCGTCTAGCTCTGTCTGCCTCTGGCTTTGCCATCGTGAACGCACCTAAAGTTCTTACACGAGGAGGGCGCGAGGCTGCCGAAATTTGTTCGGCAAGGAGGCGGTGCGAGAACAAAATGACGTCATTTTGTTCTCGCACCGCCTCCCTTGCCGAACTTTGTTCTTGTTCTTGTGGAGGATGAATAGGCCTTCACTCTCTCTCCACTGTGGGCTGATTGTTGATATTCACTTGCCAGGTGCTTGCTGTCGACGTCCTTTTTTTCTTTGCAGTGATTGGCTGAAACCAAACATGGTTAGGCGGCGCACGGTGTCCTTCCGTCCAATGAACGCAAAGAGTTCTACAGCAAGCCCCTCCTTCCCCGAACGGATTCACCGAGTGAAATCCCAGAGTGACATGCGAAGCAATTCCTTGCTGCACAGGTCAATCCGGCTTTTTCCAGGTTAAATAATGAATGTCTTCTCACACTTAAAGGCCATGTCCAGCCACAGAGTGCGACTCACTAAAGCAGGGATTATTTTTATTATTCACATCATTTCCAGTTTTCCTGCAGTGCTTCGGGCGTGACCTGCTCAGCTTCAACCTAAAGCTCAGCCACTCAGAGCAGGAAGCATCACCACCCTCAGACTCAGATACGTGAGAAATCAGAGGATTTTACTACAGATAGAAAGCCACATACTGACCACAGATGACCCTCCAGCCTCCTGACGCAGGAATATAAGCACAGCGGAGCTTTCATCAGGACTGAGCTCCGATGGGGTATCACTCTCATTTTATAATGGGGATGTAATCCAGTTACTCCAGGCAGCAGCAGCGGCAGCGGCTTCTGTTCGAGGCCATGATTACCGATGGAGCCACAGGTGATGTCAGGAGTCTGATCGTAATCCCATCGCCTCAGGTACAGATAAGAAGCAGACCTGCCAGTCACTTCCTGTGCTCACAGGAAGCAGATCGGTTGAAGAAGAATCTGAACTCTCTGATTCAGGCAGCCTGCTTCTCTTTAGCACTAACTCTTCATCCAGGTCAGGGTCGGGGGTCACTGGATCTGACACAGCTCAGTGGAGGGGTCACCTCTCAAGGTGAGCAGTTCGAACCCTCATCTCACCCGGTCCAAGTGTCCTCGGGCAAGGCACTGAACTCCAAATTGCCCCATGGACATTCTGTTTGTTTAATAGATTTGTTTAGCCTGAGATCCAAAGCAACAAAAGCCTTTTCTCATTTAACTCTAAGAGTAAAACTCACCTGATTGCTGCTGATACGGCGATATTCTCTGCCTTTAACCTCCAGCTGATTCATTGTTTCACATTAGTATCAAGCAGTGAAGGCCAGCCCATGCAGGGTGCTTCTGCAGCTCATTACCTTCCTGGAACTCCTAATGCTGTAAAGGACCTGAACGATTCTCGAGTGCATTAATGATAAAGAGGTGGAAGGTGATTTTGAAGATTTATGACGTCTTCCAGCCGGTTCTAAGTTTAGCTCCGAGTCGACGGTCATCCTGGTAGCGTGTAGACCTGAGAGAGGGTAACTCCCCTCCACCAGATGGATGGAGTCATTAGAGCGGGGCTCCTCTCACTAATGTCCTTCCTGGTCACTCACGGCAAAAAGCCCGTTGGTCATGACATCCTGCAGCCCTCAGCAGAGAAGTGTTCACGCCTTGTTATCAGGCCAGGATCGGCTCTGATGAGAGCCGGGACTAATAACTGCTCACGCTGCAATATTGATGAAGGGATTCCTCGTGAAGAACTGGCGCTCTGTCAGACGTCAGAGCGCTTCGGAGGAGGAGGGGTCGGCTTATGAAGATAAACCCGGCAGCTTCTCCAATGTAAACACAGACACATGAGGGGTTAATAAGATCCTGAATTCTGAAAAGAAAATCCCGGTAAAAAGAGAAAAACCGCTGATCGCTGCTCTGTTGGTTACTTATGAAATAATCAGGTTCCACAAAACATGTCTATTATCTAACAGGAGCAACATTCCAGATGTAAAACAGACTATTTAGAGGAGTTTATCAGGTTAAAACTGATCATTGTTTAAATACCAAATCAAACCAAATGTTTATCATCTTTTTCTGACTTTCAAACCTAAACCAGTCGGAGTGTTTGTTCATGAAGTCACCAGTTCACCTGGAAAGTTTCCGGGTTTGAAATGGAGTTTTGATTAAGTTAAATGGAAAGTGACAGAACAGATATTTCCTGGACATCAGCAGGTGTTTTCCTGATTTCCTGCAGTTCCATCAAATGATCTGGTTATTTATCTGCATGGCAGGCAGTTTTTGGTCCTGCTCCCTCTAATCTGAAGAGCGTAAATTTGTTTTTATTTTATCGAGCTCAGCACAAACCTTCAATAGATTGTTAATAAAACTAATCACAACTGTTTTTTTCCTCATTATTTCATTATTTTCAAGTCCCTTGAATTAAAGGCTAATCAAACAGTCTTCCTGGTTTCTCCTCTCTGTTGACCTTGACCTTTTAAACTCAGCCTAACACGATCAGAGGCCACATCAGCCGTAGATCTCGGATCATATTTGCTATTCCATTTCATCATACCGTTTACTCTCCGCTCTGGCTTCTGTTATCAAGTCAATCCATTTCAGTTCCATTTGTATTCATGCCGGAGGCAATATAGAACCTGTGGGTAAGCTTAAGGTCAAAGGTTACTCCTAATCATGCTGAATACAGTAAGCCAGCAGCGTTTCCCGCCTGCCGCCATGCAGGAGCAGCTCAGCATTCCATCCAGTGTTTAATCTGAGGGAGGGGGACTGCAGGGGCCTGGGGCCAGCTGAAGGACACGGAGCCTCTCCAAGCCATAAAGCGGGAATGGTGATCGCACCGAGACAAGAGAATATCATTCTTCTAGTCCCCAAAAAACAAATAAAGTAATGGCAATTCAAGCGGATGCTGTTTAATGTTTTTGTGTTAATCAGTAGACACTAATACTGCACCAATATCATCCTGCTTCCCTGACAATGTCATCAATGCACAAAAAAGATTATCTGATGAATTCCATGTCCACTCCGTTCCACGATACCTGACATTTCAGACTGGATTTGTCAGAAAATGTGAAACAACAGATTTATTTCAGGAAATATCAGACATGAGGGGATGTTCAACAAGATAAAGCAATTCCAAAGCCATTAAAAAGAGCACGTAAAGTCACAGTGTACTGCAGATGAAGATTAATGACAGACTTCTACCAAATTCTGACTCATGTTCCCCAGGATAGGAAAATATAGAAATTACACATAATTAGGTGGAATTGTAAAAAAACATGTTGCTGCCCATCCTCCTGGTCACAGAGTGCTGGAGACAACCCAGCAGGGGGTCACCAACAAGCCTCAGGAGCATCTTTCTGGACTTCAGGAGGCTCCCAAAGCGATCCCAACCAGGAGCAGAGTTCAGCACCACTCCGTGACGGTCCCGGAATGTAGGATTAGAAAAAGTTCTGACCGCCAGTCCTCAGGCTCTACATGGACTTATCGCTGATGGGATACTGGGTAAAAGCTGCTCATGCTGCTATCGTAGAAGTAGGTTTCATTAGTTGAGTTTGCATAACAATAAACAAGACTGAAAAGAAAATCCTGCCTCTTTCCTGACCAGAGGTTCTGTTCCTGACTCCAGCTTTTCCTTGCTGCATTCAGCAGAGTGAGTCTCGCTCCAGCGGGACGTGCCGGCCAGCAGCCTGCAGCCACTGTGGAAGACGTGCCCGGCTCGGCGGTTCACTCCTCTTCCTCCGAACGCTTCACGTCTGGTCAAGGTTATCTGCGCCCGGCACACGGTCATTAGCGCAGGGAGAGCTATCATCAACGCGGCTGATAAAACGGAGTGTTTAATATACACCAGGCAACTGTAATTGGGACTACGGGGACCTGATAAGCCACGGGCATTCAAATATGTGCGCATCAAACTCAAGGCCAAACAAAGACCGACGCCGGAGCCGGGTGAGACCGACGCTCCGCTTCATAACAACACTAACTGCGCTGTGTCTGCAGGGCACTGCGCTGCTGCGAGCTGCTGTTTATGGCTTATTCATATTACAAACAGTCTTTCTCGTGCTGTCTTATCATCCGTCACCTCTACAAATACATGTATTTGGATTAAATTGTGAATTCCAACAGTACGTCCTTTAAAACTGCCTGTTTTTAGGCTTCTGCTGTGACTGGTCTTCTCTCGTCATTTGATGTGTAACATCGCTGGACTTATACATGACTGAAGCATGTTCTCACCGAGAAAACCCTCACTAATAAAAGATAAAAGCTTTGTACTTCCTTAAAACACAGATAGAAATTAATAACTTGTGTGACATAAAACCAAACTGAAAATATTAATCAATAGAGAGATTTTTTGTTAAAACATATATACAGCATTTTTGTATAATATTAGCTTGATAACAATAACTTTATTTTTTGTGTGAATGAAAACAGGACATGAGTACATTTTGGAAAACTCCATGATTTTGGTCCAGATAACCTGAACAGTTTAAACTTTTTAAAGAAAATTAAAGGCAAATTTAACATGAAGTCAAACTTCACTTCCGTGATTTGGCGTTCAGGCTAACTTTAGCATTAGCAGCGATTTATCTTTTATGATTTCAAAATAAAGAAAATTAAAATCAATATTTAAGAATCTTCCTAATTTCAATCAACCTCATACACCGAGTCCGTCGTGTTTCCAAACCACAACAAAAACACAGAAATTAAGGAATAATTGTAAACCTAAGACCTGCTTCAGTCATCACTGATGCACAGACCACAGCGGTCAACGTTACTGAAGCCTTTCAAGAACAGCTGAGTAGACACGTATCGCTGAAATGACGAGTGTAAGAGAAGAAGACAGGATGACAGAGCTGGAGCAGATCCAGGACAGCGTCTGGTGCTGCAGCTATTGAAGGGAATATATGAGTAAGAAGAGCTGAACTGCTTCATGGCTGTGTTCCTTCAATGCATGGAGTGGAGGCTTTTTGGTCTGCATTAGTTTGCATATTCTGTGTGTGTGTGTGTGTGTGTGTGTGTGTGTGTGTGTGTGTGTGTGTGTGTGTGTGTGTGTGTGTGTGTGTGTGTGTGTGAGAGAGAGAGAGATCGTCTCTCTGCCTGTTGCCTGGTGATGAACTGGTGTACCCTGCCTTCGCCCTGCGCTGGATAACGCGTTGCAGCATATGGATGAATGAATCCAGTGGTATGGAGATATGTTCAGATATATGAACCGAGTTCGTGACAAGTTAATGAGCAACAGCTGAAGCTTCATGGACATGAGGCAGACTTGGATTCACTCACTTGCTCTGAAATCTTAAATTATGTCTTCCAAGAAAGTGAAGAGAGGAAAAGTGGACTAGATGACCTGCCTGTGTCCAGCAGGGTTCAGACTGGATGCACTGCTGGAGCGAAGCAATCGACTGCTCGTATGAACAAGAGAAAATATCTGGTGTTTCACTTCAGTCAATGGATTTCACTTAACTAGCACTTTTCCACCACTTGAGCAGAGCATTCCCAAAGCGCTCAACACTGGTCATCACATTCACCCATTCACACACACGTTCACACACCAGCATCTCCTTCTGCTGCTGGTTTGGGGAGGACTCCTACCTCCTGCTGTCCTCCGGCGAGCTGCTGCGGAGTGTGTTGAGAGGTGGTCTGGGCGAGCTGCTGCCTGGGGTGGTCTTCCTCACTATGAGTTCACCTTCAGCCTGGAGGACACACAGAGAGCAAAGATGTCTGGATGTGTCCTCTGCAGACAGCGCTCACCCTGTGAGTTCAGAAGGTTTACTAGCTCTCTGGTGGGGAACGAACCCGAGGCCATATGGAGGATTGATAGTGGCGGTGCTGACTCTGCACTATCAGCATCTGCTCCTTTTTACTGTCACTATAAACATCTCTTCCATTAAACATCAACGAGTCTGATTTTCACCAACGGTGAAAAAAAAGAAGCAGAAGAGACTCTAACTTGACAGCATTCATTGAAGTTTTTCTTCAGAGATATTTTGTTAGGTTTTGACATCTGACCTTTGGGTCAAACTGTACCTTTAATCACTGATGAAACTACTTCAAAACATGAATCCTGCAACAACCTCTTCCTGGATTTCAACAGCAGAAAACCACTGAAACCAATTTAATCAAAGATCAAACATTTACAACAAATGTACAAACAGTTTGAAAAACAGAACACAGTTTGTGGGCTTGTGTTGATCGAGTTGCTTTATCCAGACGTCTCGACGGTTTGAAAGGTAATGACACAAACTGATGGCCAAGAACTGCCGTCTCTCTCAGGATGACTTCAGGAGTCTGCTTTAAAATCCTACAAAATATCTATTTGCTTTGAGTGGCACACTTAAGTTGAACAACGTACCATTTGTAACCAACAAGCTAGTAGTTTGAGGTGAATCCTAAATCTGTCCAACTAGTTTCAGTCGAGCTAGTCTCTGTGTCCGAGGATCGGGTCGCCGGGCACCCTGCCGTCGGCTGCCACCCAATCCACACTGCACCCACAGTTCCCTCAGCGGGTGGTGGGTCCGCCGGAGGGTTGGCCCACGTCGCCCCTTCGACCTGAGCTCGGTCGGGCCTCGTGGGCAAAGGCCCGGCTCGCTTACAAGCCCCAACCCCAGGCCTGGCTCCAGGGTGGGGCCCCGGCTGCGCCATACCGGGCAACGTCACGGACCTAGACTGGAACGCCTTCATAAGGGCTGTTGACCTGCCCTTAGTCTGGCCCATCACCTAGGACCTGTTTGCCATGGGAGACCCTGCCAGGGGCATAAGCCTGGGACAACATAGCACTTGGGATCATGCGGGCACTGAAACTCCCCCCACCACTTTAAGGTGGCAGGTCAGGGGGGAACCCTGGACTCTCCACTTCTCCTGCATTGCCCGCGGTGAAAGTCAGTCGCCATGTGTTGGAGTTCTCCCCAGTGAGCAAGAGGGTCGCATCTCTTCGGGATAGATGCCTCACTGTTGTTTCGGCTTACGGGCCGAACAGCAGTGCAGAGTACCCGGCCTTCTTGGAGTCCCTGGGAGGGGTGCTGGACAGTGCTCCATCTGGGGACTCCATGGTTCTACTGGGGAACTTCAAGGCCCACGTGGGCAGCAACAGTGAGACCTGGAAGGGGGTGATTGGATCGCACGGCCTCTCTGATCTGAACCCGAGTGGTGTTCTGTTATTGGACTTCTGTGCTAGTCACAATTTGTCCATAACAAACACCATGTTCCAGCACAGGGGGGTCCATAAGTGCACTTGGCACCAGGACACCCTAGGTCGGAGGTCGATGATCGACTTTGTTGTCGTGTCATCTGACCTCTGACCTCATGTTTTGGACATTCGGGTGAAGAGAGGGGCAGAGCTGTCTACCGATCACCACCTGGTGGTGAGTTGGATTCGCTGGCGGAGGAGGAAACCGGACAGACTTGCCAGACCCAAACGTGTTGTGAGGGTCTGCTGGGAACGTCTGGTGGAACCCTCTGTCAGCAGGGTTTTCAACTCCCACCTCCGGGAGAGCTTCTCTCATGTCCCGAGGGAGGCTGGGGACATTGAGTCCCAGGGGACCATGTTCTCTACCTCCATTGTTGAAGCAGCTGCTCGGAGCTGTGGTGGTAAGGTCTCCGGTGCCTGTCATGGCGGCAACCCCCAAACCCGGTGGTGGACACCGGAAGTAAGGGCTGCCGTCAAGCTGAAGAAGGAGTCCTATCGAGCCCTGGTGGCTCATGGGACTCCTGAAGCAGCTGACAGGTACCGGCAGGCCAAGCGAACTGCAGCCCGAGTGGTTGTGGAGGCAAAAACTGGATCTGGGAGGAGTTCAGGAGGCCATGGAGGAGGACTACCGGTCGGCCTCGAAGAAATTCTGGCAAACTGTCCGGCGCCTCAGGAGGGGAAAGCAGGTCTCCACTAACACTGTTTATAGTGGAGGAGGAGCTGCTGAACTTAACTGGGGATATTGTTGGATGGTGGAAGGAATACTTGGAGGACCTCCTCAATCCCATCGCCACGTCTTCCGTGGAGGAAGCAGAGGCTGAGGTCTCAGAGGTGGACTGAGGTCTCAGAGGTGGACTGAGGTCTCAGAGGTGGACTCGTCCATCACCCAAGCTGAAGTCACCGAGGTGGTCGGTAAGCTCCTCGGTGGCAAGGCACCGGGGGTGGATGAGATTCGCCCTAAGTACCTGAAGTCTCTGGATGTGCAGGGACTGTCTTGGTTGACTCGTCTCTGTAACATCGTGTGGCGGTCGGGGACGGTGCCTCTGGATTGGCAGACCGGGGTGGTGGTCCCCCTGTTTAAAAAGGGACCAGAGGGTGTGCTCCGACTATAGGGGGATCACACTCCTCAGCCTCCCTGGGAAAGTCTATTCCAGGGTATTGGAGAGGAGGATTCCACCGATAGCCGAACCTCGTATCCAGGAGGAACAATGCGGTTTTCGTCCTGGTCATGGAACACTGGACCAGTTCTAGACTCTCTATAGGGTTCTCGAGGGTTCGTGACAGTTCACTCGACCAGTTCACATGTATTTTGTGGACTTGGAGAAGGCTGGGCGCTCCCTTAGAGACAGGGGGAGGAGCTCAGTCACCAGGGAGGAGCTCGGAGTAGAGCCGCTACTCCTCCACATCCAGAGGAGCAGCTGAGGAGGCTCAGGCACCTCTTTAGGATGCCTCCTGGACGCCTCCCTGGTCAGGTGTTCCAGGCATGTCCCACCGGCAGAAGACCCGGGGAAGACCCAGGACACGCTGGAGAGACTATGTCTCTCGGCTGGCCTGGGAACGCCTTGGGATCCTCCAGGAAGAGCTGGAGGAAGTGTCTGGGGACAGGGAAGTCTGAGCATCTCTGCTGAGACTGCTGCCCCCACAACCCGGTCCCGGATAAGCGGAGGAAAATGGATGGATGGATGGTTTCAGTCGATGAACCGGAGTATATTTGTGACAACATCAGCTGCATCACATCATTAAACCGGTTTGTTTTTAACTGCTAGATCAACTTGTGTGTCATTGATAATATCCTCCAAAGTCAATTATTAGTAGAATCTATGATCTCGTGCTGATAAATGTTTGGGAACCAATAAGGACTTTGTTTAAACTCAGTAAGAAAACGCTGTAGCATGTGGTTTTCCAGTGAAAGAGTCAGAAAGCATGTGAAATTAAACAGTAACTGGACCAGGAGAAGCTGAACAGTGAAAAACTGCTGCAGATGTCACAGACCAGCAGAAAGAGGCACACTGCTCGCTCACAAAGGAACAACACTATCCCAGAAGCTTTAGCACGGTTTTATCCCCCCCCCCCCCCCCCCCCCCCCCCCCGGAGGTGCAGCTGTTCCTACCCGGGGCATCGTCAGGACCAGGTGTCCGGTGGTCTGAGACCTCTGAGCCGTGGAGCTGTCCGGCTTCACTTCAGCAGGAAGAACCACCTGAAATATCTGCAGAGTAAATTATTCAGAACTTTAATTAGTGAGATTAATGCTGCGATCTGGCACCGCCACTGTCCCACTGCGGCAAATGGCTTTACTCATCAGTACGTCTTTTAATAGGAACACTTTCCAGAGAGGACTTCGGAGAGTCACCACGAGCAGCTCTGAATGAGCAGTGGCCATCACTCACTCGAGCAAAACGCAGGATGAACCATCTGACCACAAATCGGGCATAAAATTGGAGTTTTTATTTCAATTTGATCTGATAGTCGGAGTGAATTTGAGGGAAGCCGCGATGAGTGGGAGACCACGAAGGAAGACTTCAAGAGGGGATGTTTCCTCTGAGTGTGGGGATGTGACGGATGTACCCCCCCCCCACCCCCCACCAGAGATCACTCCACCAGTCAATTCCTCCTGCTCCTCTAAATGAACTCGCATTAAAATGGAATTTTAAGAGCCTGAGTTGATCTATCGCTACATAAATCACCTGAGCTTGTCCAATCAGGCTGACCGCTGGCATAAAACACCCGTCCATAAATACAGCGGCGGCCCGGATCCGGCCGTGACATTCTCAGGACTGCCGGCCCCCTGCAGGGCTGCGTGGCAGCTGTGTGGTCAGACTCGGAGGTCGCCGGGCGTCGTGTTGTATCTGTGGCAGATCAAAAGGCTCCACTCCATGCTGAGGGAGGCTGTGTCGGACCGAGCTCCTGCAGGATCCGGCCTCCCTTCGCAATGAGCCAGACTGCAGCAGATCTCATGCAGGGCTGCAAATAAAGGTTAAAAAAAAGAAAAAAAAAACTGCTCGACTTCTGCTGACGCCGAATTTGGCAGGAAGCTCACCTGATTACAGGATGCAGCATCTAAACGGGACCGCTCCAAAGAAAGATCGGCGTCGTTTCAGACTGGACAGCTGCCATTTTGTCCTCACAGTCAGGAGTTTCAAACTATCATAAACGTATCAGGAAAGCCAGAGTCAGATGAGTGTGATGATTCAGCAGGCCGGGCCGGGCTTTATTTGCTCTGAACCTGACTCCTCATCCATCACGCGTCCCTCCGGTCCCGCCGCAGTGACGGCCGGTGAACACATGAATCACTCCATGCTCCCCGCAGGTCGTTACATTAAGAGGCAGCGTGTAAAAACGGGAAGAATCAAGGAGAGTAGCAGATAAAAAAGGAAAAGAGGCTTTTGCTTTACAGCCTGTGAGCATTATAAAAGTGTGAGGACAGTGACGTCCTACAGGCAGCAGGACGGGGTCTGAGCTGGACCTGGGCTGTGTGAGGGACGGGCTGCAGCAGCACAGCCTCAGTCTGGAGAGACAGGCTGCGATGCAGTGGGCTGCTGGGAACCCAAACAGCCAACCGCACAGAGGTTTTCTTAAACTTTACAGAGTGATTCACTTAAAAAAAAATAGCAATCTCAAGCAAACGAGCTGAAACATGGGAAAATCCAATCTAATGACGAATTCTGAATTGGATTTCTTGTCGGTAGATGTGCTGCTGGCAAAGTTATGCTTTGAAAATAAAGCATAAAATGGGGAGAGACATAAAGAGCAGAGAAGGTAAAGTCCTCCAGCCAGTCTCACATATTTTCTGTTCGATTCTGAACCAGAAGAGAGCCGGTCCAGGCTCTGCGGCTGAAACCGGCTCACACAGCATCGAATGTGTGCTGGAGCCAAACCAGGATGAGTATTGAAGATGATGAGTTCTTCATTCTGAAATCTGAAAGGAACCCATGGAGGAGGAAACGTGTGATGAAATCATTCTAAAAAAACTGCAAGAAGCCCAGAAACTGGTATCTTCAGTTGAAGAAGGCTGAGGGAGTTTTTCCCCGACTTAATAAAGTTATGATTGTCTTCATCAGAAAATTAGCATTTTAACAAATTTGACAACGATTTATTTGATGTATGCTTAAACTTTTCAGCTGAGCTCCAGTTCCATCCTCTCTGCTTTGGAACAAGCAAACAGAAGGTAATCAAAGCATTTTGGCTTTTCTTCTGGGCGCCGTCACGCCGTTCATCTTCATTCCGTCCATGCAACACTCAATCAGACTCCTCCAGTGGCGTGCAGGAGCGCTTAAATCACCACCTTGTTACTCGAGGCTGCCGGGATCCATTCACAAAGCAGCTCTCGACCCTGAAAGCACATCAGCGTGAGCAGCTGATGGGTCAGTGCGACTGAGCTGTGCTGTGGGTTTGAGCTGGAGATCTAAAAGAAACCATGCAATAAAAACCAGAAGATCCTGACAGTGAATGAGTTCAGAGACGTGTCTGGTGAAATGACTACTCACTGGAGTCTGGGGGCCTTTAAGAGCAAAACAAAATGTCCAAGAGGGCTGTTTGACATCAAAATAATTAAACTGACATAACTGTTAAGTGTTGTCACTTCGGCCTACACACTCAAGGTAGTACACAGAATTTCACTAACTGCTCCATGCAGTTTTGTTCTTAAATAATCTGAAAGTTCCCTTCAGGATGCTCTGATTTACGGCTAAATTGCAGGGTGCTCGGTCCCACACGTCTGTGTGGTGCGTGTCACTCTGACAGCCGAGGCCGTCCTCGGCAGGGAAATGGTTTGTATAAACATGTGTTGTGCTGACAAGCGATCTGTTGTGATTGTGTGAATGATGCCGGCTGTTCCTCTGAGCGGCAGATGTGGCGTTATTCTGAGGCCGGAGCCGGTGCTCTGAGCTGGCGGCCGGGCCTTGCATTCACAACACATCTGCAGTTCTATGTGAGGAAGCCTGTTCGATGGTCATCCTGCAGGGTGCTGGGCCCAGCTCTGTCAGCTGCTGCAGCGCCTCACAGTGGAGGATCGGAGCGGCGCTGTACAGCCCAGAGTTTCTGAAGCTCCCTGCGCCCACGCCACGCGTCACGCAGCAGATGCAGATTTGCATTGTGGGAGTCTGCTAAAGTCAGGTGTTTCATTTCCACAAAAAAGGCTGACTTAGATTTGATCACTGTGCCCTTGAGCAAAAACTGGCAGCGCAGCAGGCGGGTTGAACTGGCCAGACTCCAGTGTGAAAGAGCGAAGGGGGGAAGTTCTCCTGACGAGCTGCAGGGTAGATATCATTAAACACAGGATTGGTATCAGGTTTGGAGCGAGGCTCAGTGTTTTTCTCTTTATCCATATCTGAGAATTCTGCTCCTCGCTTTCGAGATCTGAGGATGCATCAGGAGTGAATCAGCACAACTCTGATGGAAACCGTTGCTGAGCAACAGAGTGACCTATAAACCGAGGAGAATAAAACAAATTTAAGGACCGTGTCCAGGTCCTCAATGCCCTTTAAGACGTTAAAAAAGATCCCAGATGAGCGAGTTTGTCAGAAAGTTCAGGCTGAGCGCCCGAATCTGAAAGGTCATCAGGAAGTCATCCTGTCACACAGCCTACCTTTCCTTTGACTGAGACTCTGGCGTAGGTCGGCTGGACGTCCACGTCCATCAGAGAGGTGTCCATGTGTCTGAAGGGAGGAGTCCACATTCTTTAGAGAAGAGCAGAGTACAGAGGAGACCTGCAGGCTCCACGGATCAGACACGCTCATGAACCTGACAAACCAAGACAGTGCAAGTGACAGTTCTCTGATCACACACACACACACACACACACACACACACACACACAACTGCTGTGTGACCATCACTCTGAATTATAGTTGTATATTTTCAATAAAACTTGCAGCAGAGACTCATTCATGCAGAAAGCAGACCTGTCCCACCTGTACACCGACAGGTCCAAGACCACGGAGTTGTTCTCCTCGTCTTCAGTGAGGCAGAAATCCAGCCTGTTGTTGTGCACAGAGAGAAAAGACATTAGGAGCTGAAGATCTACTTCATACTGTGTCTATATCACAACTGGAAAACGACTATCAGTGTTGACTGAGTCAGAGCAGTTAGTAAAGGTCGTCCTTCTTCAGCTGTTTGAGCTTCAGCTCTCAGTTTGCTCTGCTGAAACGAGCTTCAGCCCCGTTGTTTTCGCCACTAACACAAGTTACACAACTCCCACCACTTTGGTAAAAGTAGACTTCTACTTTTTCCAGACAGAATCCTCACTTTTCACTGAGCATCGGTGACCTTTCACCTGCACTAGCGCGGAAAATAAATATATCCTCAGAATACAACATAATGGTAAAATCCAGGCCAGGAACGTACGGCGTCTGACTGCCTCCATACAGCCGCTATCCATCTGCAGAGGCATACAGCTCAGGGCCGCCACACACACTGGCCAGGCCTCCAATCCATCACAGGCTGAACACACACACACACACACACACACACACACACACACACACCACACACACACACACACACACACACACACACACACACACAAAATACAACCGCTACTTCATTTCAGCTGCATGTTTTGGAAACCCAAGTGCATGGAGAACCCCAAACATGCACAGGGAGAACATGCAAACTCTGGTCTGAAAGAAAGCTGTTTTTCTCCTTCTAACCACCACACTGTGCAGCCTTACATTTGACAGTGCAAGTTTTGTCCTTCTGCCCGTTAATTCCTTCAGCGAACACCTTTTCTTGTAGATGATCATCGCCACGTTTCGTATCGGCTTTCATAGGCGTTTGAGGCGCTCGTGGGAGGGAGAGTTGGAAATCAAACCGTACCAATATTGCAGTGCTGCTATCAGGCGGGCAGCAGTGGCCCACGCCATGCCGTCTCTCCGCTGGAGGAAGGTGATACATCACACACTGCGGCCCGGCCGTGTCCTCAGCTCAGATTACAAATGAAATCAGTTGCGATTTGAGGCCTCGACCCCTGTGGCCTTGCTCTTGATATAAACCTCTGGCTAATGGAGGGAAAGCGAGGCAGGCCCGCGGCGATCGGGTTGCTCCGCCGCCCTTCACAATACATGACGGCAGGCGGGAGATCAAAACCCAAACACCATGAATAAAGCAATCAAACGGCGCACGGCGATTTCAGCCAGCCTCACAGTAATGCAGGGTCTCAAAACCCAAAGACGACACAGATGAAGAACCCTGACAGAAAACTGGAAAAAGTCATCTGGCTGTAACATTTTCGCTGTAGTTGATTGAACGTGTGCTGTCACTGTAATCGTGCAGAAACAGTTCTGCTGCTTTCTGCTGCTGCTGGCTGGATCAGGCAGAAACACTACCCGCTGCACAGAAAAGCTGTGGTAGTCAACAGCTCTACAGAAAACTTCTATCAAAAAAGGGCCGGATCTGAAGTCTGTGGACCAGAACAGACTGGCACATGGTGGGAGGCGCTTCAGGACCATGGACTCTTCAGGACACAGTTGTACAAGTTCTCCCACTGAAAACGGTGACGGAGGTCTGTAATTCCATCACAGGTACACTCCAACTGTGAGAGACAGAAACAAATCCAGGAATCTCTTTGTAGGATTTTTAAAGAATCTGTGTGTAAATTATGGTGTAAAATAAGTATCTGGTCATTATCTACGGCTCACCTCACTTCTTTGTAACATAACCTCTATCATCCATATGCTCTGTGGTAAACTCCGGACAGGCCAGGACCCGCCTGGCACTGCAGGGTTTGATCCCCTGTCGACGTAGTGTGTTACTGACAGTGACCTTTGTTCGGTCCCAGCTCTCTGCAGGTCAGTCACCAGGTCCCCCCAGGGAGTTCTGGGACTTTTGCTGATGGTTTTCATGACTTCATGTGATGGTTTTTGAGCCCACAGGATGAGATCTTGTGTGGAGTCACAGATGGAGGGAGATTATACCTGGTCTTGTGTGTCACAGATCTTGCTTGTTTGTTGGTGACCAAACACTTTTTTTCCACCATAGTTTACAAATAATTTTTTAAAAAATTCTACAATTAAAATCCCTCAATAATTCTTGTCACATTCTGTCTCTCACGGTTGAAGAGTACCTGTGAAGAAAACTCCAGAACTCTGTCCTCATTTTAAGGGGGAAAATCACAATCAGTGGCTGACTAAATACTTTTTTGCCCCACTGTATATCAGAAAGAACCAGTGAAACCAATGCATTTTTAATTAAAAACACAAAGCTGAAGAGAGACCGGCTGCAGACTCTGACTTCCACTCAGTTCAATGTGGAGCGCTGTGGACCGAGCCAGAGAATCCACTCTCTTACAACCATAACTTATTGTCAAAACTAAATCTGGGCCATGTTGCTGATGACAGTTAGGTCTTTTTTTTTGGTAGAAAGAGAAAAAAAAGAAAAAGAAATCCTGTGGTCAGTGCTCTCATGTCAGAATGATAAAGCACCAGGTCCAGTTCGGGGCTTCTCTGTGTGGAGTCTACATGTTTTCCAGTGTCCTGTCAGGATCTCAACATGTGCATTTCATTTTAATTGGTGGCTCTCCCTGGCTGTAGGTGTGGATGTGTGGTGTGTGACTGTGTCCGCCTGTGATGGACTGGCTACCTATAACATGAATTCATCCACAGTCCCCTTTGCCCCTCTTGCCCCCCTTGACCCCGCGTTGTGATGAAACTGTATGGAAGATGGATGGATGGTAAAGGGTTTAGGAATCTTCCTGCGCCACCAAAGTTAACTCTTTAAATCAGAAGGTGAACCATACATCTAATAGACAGTCTTACCCATTCATTTACCCAGTTTGTCCAAATACAGACGAATGGAATTCCTACTGGATTGTGCTGAAGAATATAATCTAAAGAAATGTTCATCCAGCCATCGCTTCAGTTTAAATGTTGCTTTAAAAACCTGCCGTTCCTCAGGTCATACTTTGGCTCATTGACGTTCAGCACTCGTCCATCGGTGGTGATCAGCGTCCTGGGGGCTTTCGGCTTCTTCTCCGTCTCCCTGCAGAGAGCCAGGGATGCATTAGGATGGAAGAAACATTAGTATGAGTGTTGTTGTCTATAAGGAAGACTGACGGGCGGCAGCGCTGGAGTTCTGGGGTGTGAGGGGTGAAGGAGAGAGCCACCTGTCATCCAGCAACTGCATGAGGACAAGAAACCAATCATGGGGTCGACTGCAGAGCTAAAACATCTGCAGCAAAACTTGTGCTCATTTCACAAAATTTAAGACTCACTCATTGCTAAGTATCGTCAGTGTATAAATATAATGCAAATTAAAGGACCTCTAAATTAAGAGTTGGGGTGATGGGAATCGAAAGAAAAGAAACATACTTTTCATTAATCATAATTAGATCAAACCAAAACTCAAACATATGTTATTTTTTCCTAAAAGAAATACACTCTTAGTTTAACACGTCAGTGTATTATTTTTATAATAATAATAATAATAATAATAATACATTTTATTTGTAAAGCACTTTCCATTTCAAACAGAAATCTCAAAGTGCCACATACAGCAAAATAAGTAATAAAAAACATGACACAGTTAGCACAGCATAATAATAAAAACAAAAATATTAACAAATTGAAAATCAGAAAATTTTTGTGGTTGACTTAGGAGTGTGGGCTTTTTTAAATAAAACTTTCACCTGACTCCATTAGGTGTCTTTTTTGTTCTAACCCTTAATGTTGCTAATAGTCTATGTAAGAATTAGATATTAAAAAAACATGTTGGAGACGCATGAACTCAAGGATTTAGTTTTGTTTATTCCATACCTCCCTGTAGAAAAGATCAAATCTGTTTCGTTGTAACTGACAACCACAGACACAAAGAGGCCGTTTGAAATTAATAACTCATTCATTCATTCAACCTTAGATTATAAAGTGACTGACTTAACATGCTCCACTGTAACCTGTCCAACTGATTCAATAATGTCCTGAATTCTTTCTGAAAATGACCACGTATATTCAATACTTTCTTCTCCTTTTGTCATTGCTTCAAAGATTGATCTGGTGGTTGTCAGGTGGGAGAGGAAGTCTCTTTCTCTCTCCTCCACTGGTAAGATGTAGCCCAGTAAACCTGTCGCATCAAGGGAGGAGGTGTGCGTCCCCCTGGGGCTGGGCCCGAATGTGAGGCACACAGGCCCACCGATGTGTGGACACGCCCCGGTGCCACACAAAACACCCCGCAGCACCACTGCCTGATGGTCGACACAGGAGTGACAAAGGCTAAGGGAGACACCCCCTACAGAAAATCCGGAGAGGATCTGATTGTCCCTTCCGTTGGACACTACCAGCAGAGCCAAGAAGGGGGATCTGGCGACCGGACATCTCAGTCCCTCCATAAGTCTGCCCCGGCTTGTGCCCTGGAGGGGTCACTCCAGTGCCGCCTCCTGCAGCAGCTCAACAAACATAGACCCAGACACTGGTTAAAAGCCCAGGGCTGACTGGTGTAAGCTCGGGCGCCGAGGGCTGTCTCCCGATGGTGGGAGGGATCATCGTGTCCCACTGGCCAGCTACCGAACGCCTTTAGCTGGGCAGCCCCCAGCCAGTAAGGTGCTGGATCTCCACAGTCCGCTTACTTCAATGGGTGCTTGAAATGTCGGCCAAAAGCTGAAGCCCGGACTGCAATCACTGCACCGGGCAACATCAAGAAATCAAAGCCGCCAGCGCTGAGTCTGGCAACCTGGACCACCAGAATGTGTCCTGGCCTGTCTGACAACCTCCAGCAAATCAACGATGCCAGGAAAACTGCCATCGTCGACCGCGAGCTGAGGAGGCTCAATATAGACACTGCAGCACTGCAACAGACGTGACTCCCGGGCAGCGGCAGCCTGAAGGAAAAGGACTATACGTTTTTTCTGGCAGGGACAGGAGCCTGACCAGCATCGCCTGGACACTGTTGGATTCACTGTGCCAAACTCCCTGCTGTCCCCTGTAGAACCTCCATCCTTAGGCACTCCACCAGCCCTCTCTCTCCGTCTCACAACCTCCTCTGGTCCAGCCAACATCTTCAGCATCTATGCTCCAACGCTCTGCTCTTCAGCTGAGGTGAAGAATGTATTATCACGAGGCACTTGAAGCCAGGATCCAGCAGATCCCTGCCAAGAAGCAGCTGTTTCTGCTCGGCGTTTAATGCACTGATAGGGGCGGATCACGACTCCTGGCCCCGCTGCATCGGACGCTTCGGCATCGGCCAGCTCAACGAAAACAGTCAATGCTTTCTACAGCTCTGCTCCTTCCATGACCTCTGTCTGATCAGCACATTCTTCTCCACCAAGCCCTGTCACCGAGTATCCTCGAGACACTGGAGGTCTTGCCACTGGCATCAGCTGGACTTCGCCATCACCAGGAGATCCTTGCTGAACCAAGTGCTCGTCACACGCAGTTGATACAGCGCTGACAGTGACACTGATCATTCCCTGGTCGCCACTAAGGTAGGTCTCTGCCCCAGACGTATCAACCGCTCCAAGAAGAAACCCCGGCCTGGCATCAATACAGCTATGATCGCAGTGCCTGAACTGCTGGAACGCTACGCTGAAGCCATAAATGAAGCCCTGATGGACTGCCCCACTGACTGAGCTACTGCAAGGTGGAAACATACCCGCGGGGCTGTGTTTCAGACCGCCATAGGCACCTTTGGGAACAAGATGGGGAGGAGTGTGGATTGGTTTGAAGCAGGAGCCACTGAGATGGAACCTGCCATCGGCACTTCACATGAATCGCCCACAAGAAGGAGCCCTCAGCGAATTCCTGCTGCACTGCAAGGAACAATGCTAAAAAATTGCAGGGCGTCGTGTCAACAACTACTGGCTTAACCTCTGACGGGACATACGGCTCTGTGCAGAGCTTGTAGATGTGCACAAAATGCATGAAGAAAGCTTTTGGTCCCAGTGCCATAAAGACCACCCCAGTTAAATCAGCTACTGGCGACGTCATCAAGGATCGTGGTAAACAAATGGAGAGATGGGCTGAGCGCTACCAAGACCTCTACTCGAGAGAAACCACCATCACAAACACGGCCCTTGAGGACATCCCTTCACTGTCCGTCATGCATGAGCTTGATACTCCACCTGCCTCCGAGGAGCTCAGCAAGGCGATAGACTCCATTTCAAATGGCAAGGCTCCAGGCAGTTGCAACATCCCCCCTGAAATCGTCAAAACCGCAAACCGGAGCTCACTCTTCAAACATCTTCACGAGCTCCTGCTGCAGTGCTGGGAGGAAGGGGCTGTACCCCAGGACATGCACGATGCCAAAATTATCACCCTCTATAAAAACAAGGGGGAGCGGAGCGATTGTAACAACTACCATGGCATCTCACTCCAAAGCACAGTTGGCAAAGCCTTTGCCCGTGTCGTCCTCAACAGACTACAACTACTTGCTGGATGGGTGTATCCAGAGGCGCAGAGCGGATTCAGCAAAGACCAAGGTGTGGAGCGTTCTCCACAGGGAGCTGCTCTTTGCTGATGCAGGTCTTGTTGCCCACACTGAGGCAGCGCTCCAGCATCTCATCAGCTGCTTTTCTGGTGCCTGCTATGAATTAGACCTCACCATCAGCCTTAGAAAGACCGAGGTCCTGGTCCAGGATGTCAGTAGCGCTCCCAGCATTAACATCGGCGACCACACCCTTGTGGTGGTGGATAAGTTAACCTCCCTCAGGTCAATCATCTTCAGCAACCTCTTCCTAAATTCCGAACTGAACGCCCGTACCGGCAAGGCATCGACAGTGATGGCCGCCTGGCGAAGCCTTTCTGGGACAACTCCATGCTAACCACCAACACCAAGATAAGAGTCTACCAGGCCTGGTACTGAGCACTCTCCTATACGGCAGCTATCAGGAACGTCGGCTAAACGCTGTCCACCAACGCTGCCTTCGCAGACGACTGGACATCACTTGGCAGGACCGTGTCTCCAACATCAACGTCCTGCCAGAGCAGATATGTCCAGTATGTTTGCCATCCTGACCTAGAGATGCTTGTGATGGCTTTTCCACGTCACCCGAATGGGCGATGGCCACATCCCCAAAGACTTACTGTACGGGGAGCTGGGTACTAGAGACAGGTCAAAGCTACGTCCAGCCCTTAGGTTCAAGGACGTCTGCAAGCGTGACCTCAAGGTTGGAGACTTCAACCCCTCCAACCTGGAGTCAGCCGCCTCCAACTGCTCTGATTGGCGGACCTCCACCCAGAATGTCATTAGAACAGCAGAGGACAGAAGAGACACCCGCTGGGAGGAGAGAGACTCCGCAGACAGCAGAGACTGTTGACATCCCCCCCACACTGCCAAGAGTTCATCTGCAGAGGCTGCAGCAGGACCTGCGGATCCCGTATCGGCCTCCACAGCCACGGCCAACGCTGCAGCTCCCTGACTGAAGACCCACGGCACAAAACCCCCCCATGATCTCTCCAGACCGATGGAGCCAACGAAAGGTTGAGCTCCCGTGTGGACTTCATGGGTTGAAGCAGTAGCATCTGACACACATCAGAATCTTGAACTAACTTTGTCCAAACAGGAATTTTTATTTGTTATTTGTAAACATTCTGCATACTTTGAAACTGAAGTCACTAAAAGTGTTTTCCTCCATGAAGCTTTACCACTCTCATGTAACCATCTGCTGATGGAGCGGCCCGGGACACGAGCATCAGCAGGGAAATGCACACTTCACATCCACCCGTCTGCCGGAGCCACTGAGCAGCAGATGAATGTGCTGGCGGGTGAGCCGGATGAGCGTTTAGCTCTCGGCGGAGGGTCGGCCGTCACAGCCTCCACCGCCGTACATCAACGGCGGGGAAGACGAGTGTGACAGCGCGCTCCGGCAGCCTTCAATCTGTTGAACTCAAGGATGTGAGGTTCAGGCTTTCATTGGAGAGGGGCGGCGGGGAGCTGTCATGGATTAAGCGATGCTGTGGAGCCGAGCGGGGCGCCGAGGCAGCAACACCATCCCGGTAATAGTAACAGCACTCAACCATGTTAGAATGGAGCAGTTCAGGGGGCAGGACACCCACAACGTCTCCCTCACTGTT
The DNA here is from genome assembly GCF_902148845.1 of Salarias fasciatus. Classification (NCBI taxonomy): domain Eukaryota; kingdom Metazoa; phylum Chordata; class Actinopteri; order Blenniiformes; family Blenniidae; genus Salarias; species Salarias fasciatus. The sequence continues at coordinate 29,995,549 of NC_043762.1, forward strand.
TGCTTTCAGGGTGCACTGGATTCGAACCGCATTAAGCTTCATGTGATCATTCTTTCTGTCCAAATTTCTGGTCAGATAAATGGCGATTAAAACTGAAGTTTATATCTGCAACTTGCATTCTGTGTTTTCAAACCTAACATTTTACAAATCTAAAAAGCTCATACTGAAGATGATGACAAGTCCACCCACAAACCACGGCAGTTTAATTTCTTGGAATTTGTGTGTGCTAATGCATAAACTGATTGTTCTAAACGCTGTAATTTTAAGACCAGGCTTAAATCATCAATATGTGATTAAGGTAAACATTAAGAGAAGATTCAGGTCAGTCTGTCCCATTGTCCAGTGAAGCTACTACAGATCCAGGCTGCTGGGAGCCTCTGTCCATTTCACTTCCTATACATTCCTGTGTAGCTGTAGTTTAAAGGTATGAAAGTATCTGTCTCTCTCCTTCAGCCTGTCCTCTCTTTCCCTTCACCTCATCTTTCTGCGGGATCTCTGACAGCGTACAGGAAGTTCATGATCTGTGCATCCTTCGTCCTTCAACTGTGCAGCGTCTGGATAAACGGTTCATCTGAGGTTGAATTCTTCCTTCATCGTTCAGGCCGCATGGCGAAGCAGTTTTTCGTCTCACGGTGAGAATGTCACAAGTTCAAATACTGGGCGGGCCTTTGCGTGTGGAGTTTGCATGTTGTCCCTGTGTGTGCATATTGAGATTAACTGGTGACTGTAAACTGCCCCTGGGTGTGATTGTGAGTGTGTGTGGGTGTTTGTCTCTGTGTGTCTTGTATTCTACCTACTATCATCAAACTCAGGCTGTGAAACAGGAAACAGCCACCTGAGTGCTTCTGGTTACGGTGATTTGTCTTTGATGTGGGATTTTGTTTTTGTTTCTCTATAAAACTGCTGTTTTGTAATTGGTGCTATATAAATAAAAATACGTTGTAATGAATAGAATCAGTTTTCTCAAGGCTGTTGGAGAAGCAGCTCTTTACCAGAACACTCCATGCTAGAATTCCCCTCAGCAGTGTAATGGAGTGTGACCCTAAACGATACCGCTGGACTCTAGCTGGAGATCGTTTCTATCACAACACTCGGTTGATAATTTTGTCATTTTCCTGATGTTGTTTCAGAGAGGCTGAGACGGGGGACAAGTGTCCACTCCAGCAGAGTGAAACAAAGTGAACACCACGGCTTGTCAACGTGTCAGGGCTCAGCTCTGCTGGAAAATTCAGTTTTTGTAAAACGCTGCAACCGAGCATCAATCAAACCGCTGAGTCAGCGAGTCATGAGAGGCGACTGCTCTGCTGTCGGTTTTTGGGTAAACTTCAGAACTGAGGACAACGTGTTGAGACAGCTTTAGATCAGCCGAGTGCAGCGAGGACTCCACACACCCTCACATTTATTCCTGCAGACTTTTCACATAAACCGCTCTAAAAGAACAGAACAGCTGGTGCTGTATAACATCCTCGTTTACTACCTATGTCTCTTTAAGAGCTACTTGTTTTCTTTTCCCCTCATCCTCAGTGTGTTCAGCTGTACGGCTGCCGGTAGGACCTGCCGTCGTCTGAGGGATCCTTCCTCCGAGAGGCCAGGGTGGCCGTTCAACACAGCAGGATCTCCTGACTGATCTTATCACAGAATCTACCTCAGGAGCAGGAAATTCATCTTTCCTGACAATCCTGCAATGGCACGACTGCACCCATCACGTCAGAGCGCTGCGACAGCCGCGAGCAGGGGGTGATAAAAACGGCAACACCATATCACCCCCATTTTACGCTTGGACAGCATGCCGGCCTGCATGTGAGGAAATGGAAATGGACTGACAGCCACTGTGCCTCTTTCAGTCAGGCTCATCCACCAGCATGATCTCACGCTGTATCAACAGAGGAGGTGCTTCTGAGACCCCTGAGCAAATGATTCAAACTTCAGGAAGGGATCTTCACAGTTCCTTCGTGAGGTGCAGGAAAAGATACCTGCGAGTTCGATGAGACTAATCAAGAAAGGCTCAATCCCCTTCAGTGAGCTCAGACACAGCAGGACCATTCCACGGCATTCACCTGTCCCGCTGCTGCAGCTCTTCATGTCTCTGTTATCCAAACTAAATCCTGAACAGGACGCTGTCCGCCACATCTGAACGCCAACTGGCCGGGGAAATGAGACGTTTGTTCCTAAAAACCCACGATGGTCTGAACCTGTATTTATAGGTCAATGTGTGATTGAGACACAGCATTAAGCTCTCACTGCTGCTCCAGTGGTCAGCCACAAAGAAATCCACTCTGTTAGCGTTCTGATGCCTCCCTGTCCCGACACCTCACACATCCCAAAAGACACCGTGAACCCAGAGAGTGGGGAAAGAGCCCGGTCAGGCTGATACCCCCCCAATCTGGAATAATAGGTTTATTTATCACAGACCCTTGGGGAAATTCCTTTCTTCCTCCATATTGATCGGTCCTGTTTGTAGGACGAAGAGGTGCAGCTGCACTGCGGTGCTCCGGGAGCTGGGGGTCCTGGTGGCCCCTCAGCTCTGGATTTTTATGACAATCTAGCAAAATTCCCAAAATGCTGCTTCTTGTTTTACTTTTTGAGAGGACACAGTGAAGGTTTATTCCACAATACTGACTGCTGAGTCTTTCAGGACGCAGGGCTCTCTATCAGTAACCTGAGGGCTGAAGTTTATTATTCCTCCCCTGAGCTGCAGACTGGATGCAGGCCTCACAGAGCACTGTCAGAGCGTCCTTGGACACAGATGAAGCCTGGACCAAAGTGCTGGATTTACTGCGGAGGGATTTTGTGTGTTAACTCTCCGGCAGATCTACGGCGCGTCAGCTGTATGTTTCTAGCCTCTTCACCCAGTTACAGCGGTGTCCTCGTAAGACTCACGGCAGAGTACAGACAGGAGCGAGCGAGACACTCCTCCACTACGGACCGATGATAAGTCGCTGTGAGGACAGCAGCTGCAAACACCAAGTCAGTAAAGGGCCTTCACCACAGACAGGAATCCAACCTTCAACCAAGGACACTGCAGCGATGAATACCTGCTGGTCACCAGCTCCAGGGGGAATATCCTGGCCAGCAGAGCGACTTCATAAGCTGTGTGGAAGGGAGGCCACTGCTCACAGTGCGGCACAGGAACCACGGCTTTGCTCCCTTTGAATCAACACTGATGCTTAAAAAGCACCATCAAATAAAGTTCCAGCCCATCCAGCAGTCTGTAGTGATAACTGGCTCCATTTTTACTTCACTGCCACTGAGTCAGGTTTAATGTCTTTTGATATTTCATTCAAGTGTAAATGTATTATTTATATACAGTATTTTCACCTACGGATCGTCACTTCATCCATCTTCCATGCTGCTGAATCACACTCAGGAACAGGGCTGCTGGAGGTGAAGTCAGCTCAACAGGAATTCTTAGGTTCACCAAAAAACTTCAATCGGATGTTTTGAACTGTGGGGGAAACCACAGAACACTCAGAAAACCTCTGGAATCTCAGGAATAACATGGAAACTCTAAACAGATTAGAGCTATGTGCATATTAGAACGTGGGGTTTATACATTTCCTGATTGTTCAGAAAACATGAAGAGTGAGACCTGACAGCAGCCAGCCTGATGGAATGTAGTATTAACGAGTGTGTGGGGTTCGCTGGCCGCCGTGGCCAAACAAACCCTGCAGCTGTCGGCCGACGTCACGGCGGTGACGGAGTGTGTTCAGTGGAGAAAAGCCCAGCAGAGATGCTGATGTACACACACACACACACACACTCAATTAACACCTTGGCACGGGAGTCACCTTAAGGCTGAGCAGTAATTAGAGGACAGGACGGTGGAAGGAAGGAATCAGACTCAGTGGCGACCCGCTGCAACTCACTGCAGCTCCTGGTGCTGGCCGCACCCGGCCGGCAGGTGACGAGATCAGGCTCAGGCTCACGTCGCCGGAAAAATCTTTCAAGACTTTTTTTCCCTCTCTTGTTGACAAATGTGAGATTTTCATCAGAGATATTTCTAAATATCACAGAGCAGAAGCTGTTTTCTGTGAGGAACAGTGTGGGTTGGAAGGAAACGATGTGCAGATCCCCACTGGAGCTTCTGTTAGTATTAGTGTGTGTGAGTGTGTAGTAGTGTCTCTGGTCTGAAGAGCGGAGGCCTCTGCCGTTGCCCCCCTGCTGGGACTGGCTCCAGAGCCCTGCAGAACCGAACTCCCTGATGCTACCAGGACCTGACTCGCTGACGTTCATCTGCGTTAATGAGACAGATGAGAGACAGAGTTCATCGAGGGAAAATTTGATTTTTTTAACTACAGGAAACAAACTTTATGGTTTGAAAAAGTTTCCAATGCTCTTCTGAATGAGACACCAAACAGTGTGTAGCAAAGCTCGGACCGTCAGTCTGGAACATCCAGCAGACAGGATTAACCCATTCAGACTGGAGTTAACAGTCCTGGGTTGAACCTAGCTTTCATATTCGCTCTCCACAGATCCCTGAAGCTCTGCAGCTGCCAAACCTCACTTTCTCCCAGACTGTGTGAGTTGAGTGATGGTAGATGACTGCACTGTGATCACACACCACAATGCTGATGCTGAGCCTCGCGGTGAAGCTCCACTGCGCCGTCAGATACCCTCACAATAATTGGTGTCAGTTTGGTGGCAAGTGCCAAGTTAGAAAGCATGGCAGCTCAGGAAGGAGGAGGAGCAGGCTGACAAAACACGCTGGTGAAAAAGAGCAGCCGATCAATGAACCATGTTCTCCCATCACGGATCTTTATGGCATTATGTGCAAGTGACCACTAACTTCAACGATGGAGCATAAACTAAGACCCGCAATATCGAAATGACTGGCACTACGGCACATTTAGAGTCTGCAGACGGCTCCAAATGGAGAGTTCCATCCCTCTCTCAACACTTCACCAGTCCGCCGTCCAGTCGTGACACCGTGCCTCAGCAGGCAGGATTACAGCCTCTCTCATGCTGATTTATTCGCCAGGGACAAAATGTCAGAACAAGTTTCCCTCTGACCCCTGAACCCGCTCGTCTTTCCTCCAGCTGGGGTCACCTGCCGGTCCCAGCGGGAGAACGGCGTGTTCATCTGGACGCCGCTCATTAACCTGAAGCCACAATCTGGACCAGAGCTTCCCCTCACTCCATCTCTGGATTTTAATGAGTACATTTGTTGAAGGGCTAAAAAAACACACTGAAGATACGATCTGAATGAGAAGGTCTGTGGACTTGATGGACAAAGATTTCTCCTATAAACAGACTTTTTTCTCCATTCCAGCTGTAACGTTCTGATTTTTGGTTGTTAATCTGGGGTCTCTCCAGAGGACGCCTTCTTTGTGGAGAGTGTTGGGAACATAAAGTAAGACTCAAAGCTGCACATGTGTTTGCCTGGTATTCATTTCACAGAAAAGAGAGTGCAGGTGTTCAACAGTCTGACAGCGAGGCTGCTTGAAGGTGATGTTTGGTGCAATACTGACATCTAGAGGCCAACGCTGTGAATCGCACTGAATCGAACAGGAAAAACCCAGATGTGGATAAACTGCTGTCAGTGTCTGTTCAGATGTTTTCTTTAACCTGGAACGGACTGATCAGATTAGGAGTATGAATTGGTGCAAATTTACATCAAAATAAAGTAAAGAGAATATTTGCTGTTCTCTGTTAATGATGAGGGAACAAAACAACCTTTTCTTCAGACACATGGAAGTTGTTACTGACTCGGCTTTGCCCCTCCTCCTGTCCTCCAGGTGGCGGTAAGCTTCCACTCGAGACTCTGGAGTGAAGAGGCAGGGCGCGTGCCAGAACTCTGTCTCTCTCTGCTCCTCTGCTGACTCCTGGCTCCTGGTGCTCTCCTCCAGCTCCTCCTCCTGCTGATGTGGTGAACTGCAGCAACACAAACCTCAGATTATCATCCCAGCTGAGCTTCACAGCCTCAAAGTTCCTCAACTTCACAATCATTCTGTCATCATAAAGTTTTCCTAACAGACAACAGCCTTGCCTTTGGAACTACAGCTTGGACTGAATATGTACACTGTCACACCTGAGCTCCTGGAAACATTTGGCGCTCACAGGAAGGAACTCACGCTGTGGTGTTGGTGTTGGTGTACCGGCGGCCGTCAGAGCCCGGCCTCCTGTCCGCGGGTCCCTCCTCCTGTCCTGCTGCGCTCCTCTGCGCCTCCTCCTTCTCAGCTGCCCTCCTCTGCTCGTATTCCCTCTCCTGCCTCAGAACCTGCCTCCTCACCTCGTCCAGGCCCTGCACGGACCGGATCCTCTCCGATCGGCTGATGTCTGTCCCGTCCAGCCTCTGAGCACAAACACACTCCATCAGCTTCATCACAGCTCCTGGAGAGGATCCGGTCTCCTGAGAGGGCAACAGGCAGGCCTCACCTGGAGCTGAGGCAGAGACGCCACCACGTACTGCCTGTAGCCCTGGAACTGGGTGCAGGGGTTCCCCACCAGAAACAGCTCTCTGAGATGGACGTTGTGCTTCAGAGACTCCAAACTGCTCAGACGGCCCACAAAATTCACCGTCAGGTCCAACTTCTGCAGGCTCTCGCAGCCTGAAGGCAGAACAGAAACACACAGATACAACATCTACAGGGAACGATTTAAAAGTGAAAACATGCATAGCACTTCAGTATTCAAGAGGTAAAGCGTGAAGAGAACAGAAAGGTTCAGGTTCTCTTTAAAATAATGTCTGCAGATAAAATTGTAATTTGAGGTGAAAATAGACAAAAGAAAAGGTGGAAAATAACCTAGAGAGGTGATCTGCACTGGAGAGAAAAATGTGAATATAAGCATGTGATTCAGGCGGGTTCTCTGTGTGGGAGTAGAAGCTCACAAACACATTCCAATATACCTTCAAGATTTTCAATAACTTCAATGTTGTTTAACGCCAGATTCAAATACTCCAGCTTCTTTAAGCGTCCGAGATTTTCTGAAAAAACAGAAGCAAATCAGCACTGATGAGGGGTGATGGTGGTCTGTCTGCTCCTCAGGGATCCAGCTCACCCATCCGGGGAATGAGGTTGTTCTGCAGGTAGAGGATCCGGAGCTCCCTGCACCACCGGTCGATGTGTTCGATCCGCTCAATGTCCTGCTGATGCAGGGAAAGCTCCTCCAGGGAGAAGATCTGTCCCTCGTTGTGCTCGGCGCGGCGCCGCACCATGTCCTCCGTGACTGGATGGAGACAGCGGAGGAAAACATCTGGACTGACGCACTGCGCGTCACACGTGGCGGCAGAGGTTTACTTCAAAGAAATGATGAATCCCAGTGTTTTCAGCATTAAATCCACCGCTGTTCAATTCTATTGTTCATTTCCAACGCTGAGCTGATGTGACGATCAAATCAAACATGGCAGTCCGCCACACGCACGGTTTGTACACGTGTTGTGCACGCATGCTGTAAACATACACATTATGTTATTTCTGTTTTTTGTTTTTTGTCAAAGATATTTGTGGATTTATTAAACTTGGAGAATGTAGGCCAACTGTCAGCTCTCCATCGCGGCTGCTTCACCTACTAATTAAAATGATAATAATAAAAAAAATAACGACACAAACTCGGTTCGAATTTGGAAAAAAGGAAATACAGAAAACAGAATAACAGTTGATTCTACAGACTGAAAGAAGAACTAGTTTGATAGATATTTGTTGCTTTCTTGCTCATCTTAAACTTACTGTGCACCATGTTGTCTGTTGTCGGCGGTTGCTATGGAAACCGCCCTGCTGCGTTTGGGTGTTGTAGGAAATCTTAAGCAGCTATTTCGATCTGAACCATCCTTCAAGTTCCACCAAGCACTGGGGTTGTTTAAAATTCACTCCGAGGATAACTTATTAGTGTCTGTTTCTTCAAAATGTTAAAAACGTCTGCACACCTAGGCGAAAATACAGGAGTATGCAACACCGCTAACACACATCTGTTTCTGTAGAAATATTAGGAGAAAATCCTAATCTTGTAACATACCGTACAGATACTGACTCAACATTTCACAACGAGCACTGTTTCCAAACAACCAATTATTAACAATAAAAAGACAAATATGAACACAAAAACAACGACAAACTTTGATGTTAAGCAACTATAAAATTGAACTTTATCATTTGAACCTGTGAACATTAACAACATGTGAACATTGAGAAGGAGAGAAAAAAATGACAAATGTTAACCTTTCCATGTTCTGACATGACCACCAATTAAACCCAAAGCAATATATGTTTGAATGAATAAAAATATTAACATAGCACTGCATATTTACAACAGTAATTACAATTATTTTCACTTCTGTAAAATGATTTACAAGACAAGGTTCAATAAAACTCAAAAGAAGATGAGCTCCATGCTCCAGAAGGGTCTGCTTCACTTCTCCTTGATCCAAGCATCAAAGAGGATTTCACATTTCACGGGTAAAAGCATCAAACAGTCTGACAAGCTTTGAAAAGCTCAAGGCTTCTAGACTGGCAGACAAAGAGACTTTTCTTTCTTTTTGTTCACATAGCTTGACTTTGACTCAGTTTTCCCCTCTGGCAAAGAGCTGCTGTCGTCTGCCTCATACTTCTGAATTCTTACTTTACTAAACTGAAAATATTAATCAGAATCTTTTTTGATATACTCTGAAACTCTTTTTTCCCCCATATAAACCCAGTAAAACTTTTTAAAAATCAAGAGAGCATTGAATGGGGCTTTTTCAGGAGCTAACTGATTAGATTCTGCTTCGTTGATCAGGGGTCTTTGGCTCTTTGTCTTCAGTAGTGACTCCATGGAGTGTTCACAAAATGTTATGGTGGAACAAGAAATACTGTCATCATGCGGATCTGTTGGGTTTCCTATGTTGTAATTGGTACTTTATAAATAAAGCTGAATTGAATTGAATTTAGTTATGTTTGTATGCAAAAAACAAAAGCCTAGGACATAATAACTTTACTGAATGATCGACCCATCAGAGCAACAATTTGCCAATAATACAAAGTTATTACCTGGCTGAAGTAGCATGCTGAACTGTATTCATTCAGAAGATCTCTTTATGTCTGCTATTCGTTGGGATATTTTATTTTGACGGTGCTAAATCGGAAGTTGGTGTTGGCACGCTGAAGCTGGCCGAGAACTGCACTCATTGGGGTCTTTTATTTTGACAGCGCTGAAGCGGAAGTGGCTGCGGGACAACAGACCAGCTCCAAACAGCGACGGTCCTCCGCGGCAGCTTCCAGCCTCCGTCCCGGCGGTAAACACGACGCCCCTCCGGTGTGCCGGGTCCCTCCCTCCAGAAGCCGTCTCCCGCGGACCGAGCCGCCCGCCGCCGGCCCCCCGCCGCCGCCGCCCGCCCGACATGACGACCTACAAGGCGTTCCACTCCCAGCTGGCGTCCATCATGGAGGCGCTGGCCAAAGCGGCCGTGGCGGAGATCTGCGAGCTGGTGGACGACAGCTACGCCGTGCTGCAGCTGGAGATCAGCCGCAGCCACAAGGAGAACGAGGCGCTGCGCAGGAAGCTGGAGCTCATCGAGTCCATCATCGCCCGGGGGAGCCGCGGACACGCCGGGATGCTGGACTACGGCGGCCCGCTGGAGGAGGAGGGCGGCGGCGGCGGCGGCGGGGGGCTGCTGGACTTCGCCATCGGTGAGTCCGCTAAACACACACCTCCTCTCCGGGTCCAGGGTGTCGGCCGCTCCATCGATCCGGTACCTGACGAGAAACCGAGACGCTGGCTCCTCCTGAAACTCCACACACACCCCACACACACACCCTCTGTGAGCCCTGTGTGTGTGTGTGTGTCCTGCTGTCTGGGTCCTCGGTGCTCCAGACCACTTTGAGCCAACACCTTTGACCTCGATGCATGGATTTCAGGAACAGAGAAGCTCTGCAGGAGACGTGGTTGATGACAGCTGTGTTTCTGCTGCCCCTCACCAGAGCACGCCTTACCCTCCGGCCTGAGCCACAAGCAGCTGAAAGCCTCAGCCCTCAGGAGATGTGGACCGCTCTCAGCATCGGACGCCTCCACAGAAGCAACAGACGGGGTGAGATGTAACAGCACAGAGGAGAGGATTCACCTCACTGGTGAAATATTTCACAGCAAAATGATCTGAACATCTTTATTTTCATTCTAACAAGTGCAGTGACATTTAAAGTGTCATCCAGTCTGTGGAAGGACATGAATTCCACTAAAAGCTCTGTAAAACCCACTGCACGTCAGAAATAAAATCCACTAAAAGCTCTATAAAATCTAATAAAGCACAATAAAATCCAGTAAATGCACTATAAAAACCCAGTAAAAGCCCAGAGCAAAACATAGCCAGAACACGTGCAGACGGCCGCCACTCACAGTCAAGCGAGCGTTCTCACAATGTGTCAACACATCGACCCGTTTAACATGTCGACCATCAAACGTGTCTCTGTGTGGACTGTGGCGATTGCTTTGGAGCTGTGAGCAACACAGAGTTGCACAAAAAGAGTCACAACAGTAATGCTTGATTCTTCTTCTCATCATTATTCAGTGTAACCTACCTAATAAATAAAATAGCCGTGGTTCGTTTCTTGGTCTTGTGCTCTCAGGACTCGTCTTCAGCTGCAGCAGAAGAGCAGCAGGCCGGCCAGGACGTCGTTCTGATAAAGGAGGAAACCACTAAAGAGGAGGAGGCCGACAGCCTCGCCGCCACTGACCTGCTTCTGAGTGAAAACGGTAAGAGCCGACTCGGCGCCACCGCCATCACCTCATGCTGTTTTTAAACTGAACAGAGCCAGCTAAGTGACAGGTGGATAGATTTCAGTTTAGCCACTGGGCTCCGGTTCATCTCCCTGAATCCATGGGAACGATGAGCTCAGAACTGAAGGGAGGATTTGGGACATCGGAGGAGGATGACTCTCGTGATGAAACTCTCGTCTCTGGAACAGTAGTCCCTCAGAGACGGGGACATGTTTGTCTCTGGGAATGGTTAACCCCTGAAGAGGACGGCAGGCGGCTCTTCCTCTTTACTAACGGTCTCTTCAACATGTTTCAGCAGTTTGTACAGATGCTGACGTCAGCTGCAGCGATGGAATCTGTCATTAGTCACTGGCGAATCAGTGACACTGAACGGTAGATGAACGGTATTTAACTTTAGGAACCTTGAGCGTTTGTGTTTAATGTTACGATCCTTCAGTAGCAGACACCAGAGACAAAGGCAGTCTGTATGTTCTTCTGTCTTTGGCTCTGTGAGAGACCTGCTGTGCTCCTCCTCAGGGACGGAGATGCTGCCCTCGCAGGCGGAGGAGGACAGCGACGAGGGCCCGTCCGGGATCCGCCTCTCGGCTGCGGCGCCGGACGTACGGCCGTGGGACCAGAACGCCGGCGAGCTGTCAGAGCGTCTGGAGCGTCAGGAGTCCCGCAGCGTGCCGGGTTCTCCCGCGGGCCCCGCGGACGGCGGCTCCGCGGATGTGGTGTTCGATTTGGCGGCGGAGTCGGACGGCCGCTCGCCGTCCGCGGCCCAGACCGCCAAGCCGTTCCTGGTGCGGTCGGGGGACGGCCCGGCGTCGCTGCCCGGGACGTCGGAGCTGAAGCGCGGCGTTTCGCTGGTCAGCTCCCGCCACTACGACGCCGAGCTGGACCTGAGCTCCTCCTGGACCGGCCAGGGCCTGCCCAGCATGGTGCCCGTCCACCACCGGCCCTACCTGAAGCCGGACCTGCGGCCCACGCTGATGGAGAAGGCCTCTGACTTGAGCGCGGCCAGCTTCCCCCTGGCCCTGTCCCTCGGCGGCTCCAGACTGGACCCTCTGGACCTCAACCGGTACTGCAGGGACCGACGCTTCAGCTGCAACTACTGCGGGAAATGCTTCACCTCCTCCCGCAGCCTGGAGACGCACGTGCGCGTGCACACGGGCGAGCGGCCGTACAGCTGCGCCCAGTGCGGGAAGCGCTTCACGCAGTCGGGCCACCTGAAGACGCACCAGAGCGTGCACACCGGCGAGCGGCCCTTCGCCTGCCAGCACTGCGGCAAGAGGTTCGCCGGGAAGCAGAACCTGAGGATACACCAGCAGAAGCACCACATGGCGGAGCAGGCCGCACTTCCTGTCCAGCTGTAGCCCTGCTGGACACCAGCTGACACTCACTGATCTGGAGCTGGACTTGTGGACCAAACCTCGGCCGTTACTGGAGAGTCACTGTAACTTAAGACTGATCAGTGGTTCTCACTCTGCTGGGCCTTACTCATTTTTCACCCGTTCTCTGAACTGCCTTGGTATAATAACAAAATAAATAGTTGTAGGGGAAAGGTCCCCTGACCTGCTCTGAATCAAGTCTTACCTCAACGAGAACGTGGGCCGTTTTCAGGCCCGCTTCAGGACTTCGGGATTGCCTGGTATCTTTAGTTTGTAGCAAGCCGACACTTGCCAGAAGCATGTGGCTGTTCTTTGGTTGATGTATATCTGAAAATAAACGTGTGCAATGCTGGTTGAACTGTTTGATTTCAGTTCATATTTAGAGATGTGGAATAACACGACTGTCATAAATGTTGACTTGATCAGGAATTCAGAGGATGACAGTTTCAGACTAAAAGTTTGCCCTAATTCACTCTGAACTTGGGTAGTAAAATTCTTTTTTGTTTTACATTTTGCCTTTATGCCTAAGAAATGTTGAGCATGATGGAAACCTGGTTATTACTGGGTTAAGACACTGAAAGTAACTGAAAATGAGATAAAAAACTTCAATGAAAAGTTACATTAAGAACAGCATCAAAACAGCTCCTCCATCACTTTAACCTGAAACTAATCCAGGGTGTATTTCTGAAATACCCAGAACTTCATCCACCTTCGCTCTACTTGAAGTGACTCAATCTGAAGACTAAAATCTGATTTACAGATTAGAAATAAATCAAAATAAGAAAACTTCAAATTGAATCAAGACTAAACCAAGTCCATATGTCAATGAATCAGATCAAATTATTTATCTTTTATAACAAAACTAACATAAACCTACAAAATGTAACAATTCAATGATTAAACAGTTTTGATAAGATTAATGAAACAAATTAGTTTTAAACTAAGAACACAAATATTTTGTTGGCATGAAATAATTTGAGGCCACAGAATATTGTGGCTTTGAATTACCGCGCCACAACACAACAGCAAATTTCCACAACTGCACCGTGGTCGGAGGAGGCTTCGTTTCTGGGAGACAATATTTTCTGTGGACTTGAGGGAAACGAAAGTAAAATGCTGCTGTTGAATAAATGACTGATGTCATAATGTGTTCTCACAAATGAGTAATGTAGGTCGCCGTGTTGAAATGGTCTTAATGTGGATGGCTTTAAATGCAAACAGAAGAATCTTGAAGATGATCCAGTGGAGCTGCTGGAGGACGGGGGTGATGTGGTGAGAGGAAGGGGTTTTGATGATGATGGAGCTGCTGAGTTCTGGACCAGCTGGAGCTGATGGAGAGATTTGTGGGGGACACCAAAGAGGAGGGAGTTACAGTAGTCGAGGCGGGAGGTGACGAGGCTGTGGACCAGGATGGCAGTGGTGTGAGGGGAGAGAGAGGGGCGGAGACGGTTTATGTTACGTGGGTGAAAGTATGCAGAGCGAGTGATGTTATTAATGTGGGAGTGGAAGGAAAGTGAGCTGTGGAGGACGACACCCAGACTCTACCCTGAGGGGAGGGGACACTGAGGAGCTGTCCACTGTGAGGGACAACCTGTCAGATTTGGAGAGTGAGGACTTGGTGCCAACAAGAAGAAGTTCTGTTTTATCACTGTTCAATTTCAGGAAGTTTGAGGTGAACCAGGATTTGATTTCAGAGATACAGAGGGTGAGGGAGGAGGCGGGAGAGTGGAGTCAGGTTTACTGGAGAGAGAGAGCTGGGTGTCTCCGTGTAGCAATGAAAGTTAATACCATGTTTACTGAAAATACTGCTGAGAGGAAGGAGGTATATGATGAAGAGGAGGGGCCCCAGGACGGAGCCCTGAGGCACACCAGAAGTGACGGAGGAGGGCTGAGAGATGAAGGACTTGAGCTGGATGAACTGAGTGCGGCCAGTGAGGGAGGAGTGAAACCAGAGAAGAGAAGGGGGAGTGAGTGATGCCGATGGAGGAGAGTCTATTGCAACAACACATCAACAGTAGGATGAAACTGACGTCTCACGACGGTCTAATATAAAATACTAATTTAAGTCCACACAAGATTAATTCAAAGCCAAAAAATAACAATTTGTGTCTTCGAAATACAAATTTCAGCCTGCAAAATATAAATTTGATGCAATAAAAAAAAAAACATTTCTTGGTACTAAATTTTATTTTGGGCCACAATTCAAAGTTTTATTTCAGATGTCATGTCTGGGGTTTCATAAAGGAAAATGTCAAGAAGAGTGAAAAAAACAAAAACAAAAAAAGCTTTAGGGGATTGGTTAAAACCTAATCAGTATACTGTAATTATTGACAAAGTACACAGGTAAGGAAAACAAGGAACACATGCGTCATTAACGTGTGTTATGTTACGTTGTTGTTGTTGTTGTTGTTGTTGTTGTTGTTGTTGTCCCTCCCTCTCCATGGCCACTCCGGGCTCCGTAAATTACAGAGAAAAACTGGAAATGAGATGAAAACAAAGCCGACAGACAGAGCGGAAGTGACGTCAGCAGGGGCCGGAAGTAGCAGGTCTTCTCCCAGCTTGGACACACTTCAGAGGAGACGTCTGCGGGACGCCGTGAAGTGTGAGCGGCTACAGTCAGGCTCCATCTCCCCCTCCGTCCAATCAGAGTCCCGGTCCCGGTCCCCGGTCCCGGTCCCGGCTGTCTGGCAGCGGCTGCGGCGGGATGTCGGCGCTGAGCCGCGCGGGGCTCCACGAGCAGCTGTCCATCATCATGGGCGCGCTCACCCGGGCGGCCGTGCTGGAGATCTGCGAGCTGGTGGACGAAGGCTACGCGGCGCTGCGGCGCGAGCTCAGCCGCAGCCGCCAGGAGAGCGACGACCTGCGGAAGAAGCTGCACCTCATCGAGTCCATCGTGGTCCGGGGCGGCGGCGGCGGCGGCGGGGGGCCGGTGGAGGCGGCGGCGGAGGGCGACCTGGCCGCGGGAGACGCGTCGCGGCCGCAGACACCGCGGCAGCAACGGGACGCAGAGGGAGCAGAAGCCGCAGCCGCTGCTCCGTCCAGCGGGAGGCCCGGGAGACACGCCGCGGCGGCGCGGGAGGAGGTGAGCGTCCAGCCGGTCTGCAGGCTGCTTTAAGCCGCTGAAGTCACTGATGAAGTGTGTTTCTCCACTTCTTCACTCAGTCACGCAGCAGGAGAGGAAAACCCGGCGTGATGCTTGTTTTTGTTTTTTACTGTGGGGTTGACGCTTTTAGTAATCTGCATTTTTGATTTAAAAATTGATAATCATTAGTTAAAACTTACATTTCCTTTGTAGATTAAAAAATCCATGCAGCATTTCCCCCTTATTTTATTATTATTTTTTTTTTTTGTATTTTTTTACCAAAATCTATGTAATCCAGACAAGATTAATTAAATTAACGACTTTTTGTTGATCCGTTAGAAAAGGGGGTGATTTGGTTATGGACGTTTAATCTTTATTCCTTTTTTTAAATTAATATATTCAACTAATTTCGCTTTGGCTGAACTCCCTGTGGAAATAAATGTCCATGACAGGCTCTATACTGATCCCAGAGATTATTTAGTCATTTGGTTTCTACAGTTATGAGATGAGATGGATGGTTTCCTTCAACGTTACCTGCCAGTATATAATGAATAAATAATGAACCTGACACATTATAGAGCTCCACAGATGGCTGTCTTTAAATAAAACAGGTCTGACTTGAATTTCGATAATGCTTAATTTAGAATTTAAAGATGGAATGAGATGGACTCCTTAAAGTTAATTAAAACTGTACAGCTACATTAAGATTGTGCCATCTGATTAATTATATCAGGCTGAGATGTGGGAGCTGGATCATCTGTTTGGACATCAGAGGGTTTTATTCTCTCCATTGTATTCCTTCCTACCTGAATGCCATTCTGTTTGAAATCATTGCTTCAAATCTAGAATAGTCTCTTGATCTGTGGTTGATCATCTTGATGTTCATGGCCCAGTATTTCAAACATAATCCACCAGGATTAAACCCAGATCTGATCCAAAATTGGGTATTTCAAAAAGCATTTAATCTTGATAATTTAAATCCAGATTTGGGAATCCAATCCTGCCTTTAATCCAGATTTGAGCCTGTGTTGGGTATTTCAAAACTTCAGTCCCTAATCTGGATCAGTTTTATCCTGAAAACCAGCATTAAATTAATCCTCCTCAGGGTCGGCTCAGAGTCTGATCCAGGTATCAGTTCCACAGAGACTCATCCACAGAGAGCTTTTACTGGCATGTCTCACAATCATTAGTATAAAAAGATATTTTTAATAAATTAAGTGTCTTCATGCACAGTTGTTTTTTTGTTGAACAGAAAAAAAAATCCAAATTTCACAATTGTCAGAAAAGTAACTCAAACAAGTTAACAACAAAAATGTCCTCGACCCAAAATTGTAACACCTACACTTAAAGTTTTCACACTACTTTTCCATTTGCTTTTCCAGTAATTGTATTTTTCCTAGAAGGTCTAGGAATACTTTTGTTTTCCCTTTGTTTCTGTTCAGTAAAGCTGTTGGATATCTCACATTTGTCTTATGTTTTTATTTTATTACACCAGTCTGTAATGTCCTTTTATAAAATGCTTCTCAAAATATGAAGGTCAGTGACAAGGCAGCTGCTTAAACAGAGAACTGAAGTGAACATTGACTCCATGCAACAGAAAGTATCTTGAAGGACTATATAATACTTTTTCTTGTGGTGCGTTAATTTATGAAAGATCTCTGCAGCCTTAAAGCTGCATTAAGTAGTTTTACAACCTTAAAAATACTTATTTTCCACCATAAATATGTTACACATTTTTAATGATGTGTACAATGTGCCCTGACATATTCATTACCAGAACCTCTAACAGGCTAAACTGTCACTTGAAAGTCACAGTGCCGGTCCGGCTCCAGAGTTTTTTTGGGGAGAATTTGAAAGGAATGACGTAATGCGCGCTCCGGCTGGTTAGGTTTCGTTTTGTCCGCCATTACTCCGCCAGATGCTTAGTGAGCAACAGCTGAGCAGGATCTTCCAGAAAGTCAGAACAGACTGGCTTCTAGCACTGCCACAGCTCCACACAGACTCCACCAGGGAGAAGAAACTTACATTTTACTGGAGCGCTACTAAACGAGCGAAGAAGGAGTTCCCCTCTTCCGTGCACGCGAGACACAGGGACGAGTTTTTCACTAAGCTGCATTACGCCCAAGGCCTGCAGGGGCGCTGTTTCCCATAAAACGTGCAAACTCCTTAAGGCACCTTTAAAGGAGTCATATTATGCAAAATTCATTTAAAAAGGAGTCTTTACAGTCATATCACCTCCCAGAGCCTCTGCATGAGCCCCAGAGGTGAAACATTCAGTCACCTCCCTCAATCGCGCACTCCACTTTTAAGGAAATATACACTCAAACACGCGATTCTGAAATCTTACTTTGTCTACGTCAACAAGAGGAAACCCCCCCCCCCGGAAGAGGATCCAGCCTTTGGGCCCCCCGGATAGGTGGTTATAGTAGTGTGTGCTGCCGTAGCCTCATGAAGACATTGAAATTTGAAAATTGTCTTTTTCCTCCTTGTCTCCCTACACCAGATTTTTGAAAATGAAACTGAAACCGAAGCTGAAACGGTCCAGGAGACACCCCCCCCCCCCCCCCCCCCCCCCCTCCCGTGGGAGAGTGGGCGTGGCCAGATGCGTTCAAGTGCATCCTGTGAAAATCAGGCTGTTCGGAGGAAGGCTCCTCAGAGCCACTTTCTAGACGCTCAAACTCCCAACATAAGATGAATTTGGGGCAAGCAAACTTAAATACTATGTTTTTGGCTTCTGTGACGTATATGACAGGACTGAAAAATAGCATAATAGGTCCGCTTTAAGATCTACACAGCACATCCTCTGTCTTCTGTCTGTGACCCTGAGGGCGGCTGATCCGAGGGATGGGATGGATTTGAAAATCTCAATCCGAGAGGATCAGGATTATTCTGATCCAATTCAGCAAAGTTTTGAAATGCCGGGATAGAAGATCCTGATCCATGGATCAGGAAAGTGGGATTTGGAAATCTGGATCAATTCAATCTGGATTTAATTTTTTGAAATACTGGGCCCAGAGGTCTGCTGCACTTCAAGATACTTTTTTTTTTTTTTGCATCTCAGGCTCTGAGCTGCTTGCTGGTGGTAATTATCATTTTAAGAAACAAAAATGAAGTTTTAAAGTAATGTAATTTCCTGTAGACTTGGGGCTTTGATTCACATGTTTAGCGTTAGTTGTTGAGAGTTAATGTAATCACAGCCTTCCCTTCATTCATTAATCCTCCCGTTAAAACCTCATTTAATCTTAAGAGCAGTCAGCCAATCAGGACTGAAGAGATCTTGATCCTAATTAACTGACATCTTCGAGATTGTGTGAGATGGATGCAGGAGAAGTGACCATCGGTTGTTTACTTGTTGATTCCAGTTCCTCATGGGATTTGTTTTGTGGTTCACAGTTTCCAGATGTGGTTTTAATCAAAGATGAAGACTCCAACAGCAACGACACTTTTGAAGAAGGTGAGAGGAAATGATTGGAGTGGTGTCCTTGATGCAAGGTTTCCAGAAGGTTTTCAAGTATTTATTTTTAAACTAGCCAAAACTAGGTTGTTACCTCACAGAATAAACTGATCCTTCAATTCTTCCAATAGGACACATGTCAGTTTTGGCTTCAGAGACTCAGATGAACCGACAGGATTCACTTAAAGGTGCATTAAGGAGTTTTACAACCTTAAAAATACTTATTTTCCACCATAAATATGTTACACATTTTTAATGATGTGTACAATGTGCCCTGACATATTCATTACCAGTACCTCTAACAGCGCTAAACTGTCACTTGAAAGTCACAGTCCCGGTCCGGCTCCAGAGTTTTTTTGGGGAGAATTTGAAAGGAATGACGTAATGCGCGTTCTGGCTGGTTAGGTTTCGTTTTGTCCGCCATTACTCCGCCAGATGCTTAGTGAGCAACAACTGAGCAGGATCTTCCAGAAAGTAAGAACAGACTGGCTTCTAGCACTGCAGCTCCACACAGACTCCACCAGGGAGAAGACACTTAAATCTTACTGCAGCGCTTCTAAACGAGCGAAGACGGAGTTCTCCTCTTCCGTGCACGCGAGCCGCAGGGACGAGTTTTTCACTAAGCTGCATTACGCCCAAGGCCTGCAGGGGGCGCTGTTTCACATAAAACATGCAAACTCCTTAAGGCACCTTTAATGTCATTAGATTTTAGAGGTCAGAGGTCACTGTGACCTATATTTTCCCCAAATATAAATGCAAAAATCTTAAAAACATTTTCAGGAAAGTTCAGCAGAGTTCACTATCGTTCTGAGGAACTGGATCTGTTATCTGTCTTCATGTCAACTTTCTTCAAAGGGAAACAAATGTTCACATGAGATGAGATCTGGCAGTCAGAAGTCAATATGGACTGAAAATCAAATTAAATGCATTACAATGCTAATTCGTTTTAAGGTTATGACTGTATGGAGCCAAGTATGGAGGCTTGTTGGAGCCATAACCTTAGAATTAAAAACATTTTGCCTCATGCACTTGAATCCGTTGTTTGGCCCGTTCTTTCTTCCGTAGCGGTCATCTTAATGTCGTATTTTCTGGTAAACGTGACAGTAAAGCCTGAGCCTTGTCCTGAGCGTGCTGCCTCCTGGGAAGGACTGAGGAACAAATGAAAAGCTCTGATCTGTGTCTTTACTTCCAGGCTGTAATAAGCCAGCGGACGGAGGGTCGGCCGGACCCAGAGAGGCCGCCTCGGCGTTTCCTAGCAACCGGCACAAACGGATGACGTGGCCAGAAAAGGAGGAGGCGGAGAAGCGGTCGTCTCCGGACCCTCCCAGAGCCGTCAGACTGAGCGCGGGGGCTCAGGAGAAGCCGGTGCCGGTGTACTCTCTGGACTCCCCCCGCAGCGAGCAGCTGGGCGGCGACGCCGAGGCGGAGGCCGGCGAGTCCGGCTGCTCCTACTCCTCCCAGATGGACTCGGACCTGCAGCTGGTCCAGGACTGCTCCCTGGCCCCGCCGGCTCTGGGCAGACCGGTGTTCTTCAGCAGCAGCACTCTGATGGAGTCTCCCTCCGGCAGGGCCGAGCTGGACCTGAACGTGGACCAGGCCTGGACCAAGCAGGCCAAAGGCCCGGCGGCGTTCGCTCAGTTCCACCAGGGCGAGAACATGGACGGCGACTCGTTCGGCGTGAAGCTGATCGGCGTGGCGGGCTCCGCCTCCGCGGACTGCCAGCTGTCCGAGGGCAGCAGCTCGGCCTTCGAGTACGACGAGAGCGAGATGATGAGCTACGCCGTGTACGGCGAGCAGCCCGGCCCGCCGCCGCTCTGCAACGGCCAGCCGCCCGGCGCCCGCAGGCGGCGCTTCGTCTGCTCGCTCTGCAACAAGACCTACGCCACGGCGCAGAACCTGGACGTGCACATGCGCCTGCACACCGGCGAGCGGCCCTTCAGCTGCGGCCAGTGCGGCAAGAAGTTCACGCAGTCGGCGCACCTCAAGTCCCACCTGAGCGTCCACTCCGGCGAGCGGCCGTTCGCCTGCTCCGTCTGCGCCAAGAGCTTCATCGTCAAGTACAGCCTGAAGCTGCACATGAACAAGTGTCACCCCAACGTCTGAGGCGGCGCCGGAAACCCTGAACACAGCAGGACTGGGAACGCCGGCGACGCACTGCAGCAGGAAGGCTTTCATGTTCTGTTCTGTTTGTTAAACTTAATACACTTGAAGCGGGTAAAATCCAGACTGAACACATCACTGTTAAATCTGATCACCAACAGTACTGTTAACCTCCGATACCTAATCCCTGTCGTTTGATATTATTTGTCATTTATTAGCATCCGTTGTTGGAGCAGATCGCATTAGTTGGTTCAGATTTCATGCTAAAAACAGGAAAACAGTGACGGGTTCCTCCTATTTTACTCGTATTTTGAAGACAGATTTTAAAAGAAATGTTGTCTTTCATGTTTTTCTATTTTTTTTTTAAATAAAGCACTGTTGGAACTGGATGAAAACAGCTTTTCTGTTATGATGAAGCAGTTTTCTGTTTTTCAGAACATATTACAACTGCACAAAAAAGTGATGTGGTAAAAACACAGAATCTGCAGAAGCACTGGTCCTACTGAACCTCCTCTCTCCTGGTGACTCTGATCAGTGTGTCTTTATTCAGCATCACAGTCTCCTGCCACAAAAAAAGGCTGTGATTTTTATTGTGTTCCTGCTCTGCCACGCCATTAAAAATAATAGTTTTCCCCTTCTCCCTCTTTTTCTACCTGGCATACATGTAGCCAGCATTACAATGTTGAGTTGAATGGACTTAAATGAAGACATCCTTGTATTTTATATTTGATATTTTTCTAGATTTTGTTATGTTGAACTGAAATTTCTTGCTTGTATGACAGTGATGCAAACAAAAGCTGTGATTATTTAAATCGGGGGTGTCAGATGTGAAGAAAATCCCAAAAATGTGTGGAAAAATAAAGGTTGTTGGTCACATTGTTTCAGCAATGATGCAAAATGAGACCCGGAACTAAACAGCAGATGTCAGCAAAGTAACAAACATACAGAGACACAGAGGGGTGGAGGCTGGGCTTCACATCTTAATGTGCAGATAAAGCTGTGATCTGTTATTAATGCAAACTCCCTCAATAAAATTACAGACTGATGACAGTAAGCAGAAATTAAGTCAAGTGCACACTTAAAGTCAGTCATAAAATGATTTTGTAAACAGAAGTATTAAATCTGAGCTTTTTAGTGGAGTTGTGTATTATTTTATCACCCATTCAGTTAAAATTTCCAGTAAGTTTATCCTACGTTAGATTATTGTGTCACAAGCAAACATAAAGTGTCATTTCTATGGAAGCCCATTTCCGCCACTTGAAAAAAACCACCTTGTATGTCATGTCAGTCGAAATTATGAGAGAGTCATTTTTTCGACTTACGGTCTCATAATAAGGACATACCGTGCGTGTGTCTTTTCTTCATGTTAGAATTTGGCTTCCATACACTGAAGGTTTGAGATGAGGCTTCAGTTTTACTCACCCACCGCGCGGTTTGTTTGGACTCGGTGCGCATGCGCACTCCGGCGTGTTTTCTTTTTTCCCGCAGACATCACTTCCTGGTTCGTGTCGGGATTCTGGATCAGGTGAAGCTCCGCTTCCAGCCACAACCTGCGGCCGCGGTCCCTTTCTGACGCCGCAGTCGTTTACAGGCCGGCCTCTCGGAGCTTAACCCCCCAGAAACGAGGCGCCCGCGGCGGGTCGAGACGATGCCGCCCGTCGCCACCTTCCACGCGCAGCTCGCCTCCATCATGGAGGTGCTGGCCAACACGGCCGTGGCGGAGATCTGCGAGCTGGTGGACAGCGGCTACGCCGTGCTGCAGCTGGAGATCAGCCGCAGCCGCAAGGAGAACGAGGTGCTGCGGAGGAAGCTGCGGCTCATGGAGCTGCGCACGGCCCGGGCCACCGCGCTGCGGGCCGCCGCCACCGCCGGCGGCTCCGCGCTGCCGCACGCGGCCGGCCGCGCGCGCGTGCAGCTGGTTCCGAGGAGCAGCGGGACGCCGTCAGGTAGAGAAGGTCTCTGCGGCCCGGTCAGCACCCAGCCACACGCCTGAACATCCGCTAAAGCAGGCTTGATCAGGAACCAGGACTCCTCTGTGGGTCCCTGGGTGACCCTTGACCCTTGACCCCCATCAGCCAGAATTAGGATGAGTAAATGCAGGGAAAAAAAGGATTTCTCCATTGTGATTGATTATTACTGGGTTAGTGGGAAAAAGCACAACTGCAGCACTGTAAACTACAAATAACATAAATTAAAATAGGTTCACTTGGTTTTTTCAACTTGTTTGAATGAAAGTTTATTCCAGATGTTGAATATATGTCCCCCTTGGTCCTCCAGTTATTTTTTCACTTTTCTCTTTAATTTTTAGGATTCTGATTATTTAAGTTGCATGAATTGTTGTGCCTTGAATTGCTCAAATTTCCCTGTTAGCCATTAAAACAGAAAAAGAATTCCTGTAAGTTTTTGCAAAAATGTCTGCTCAGTAAAAAAAAAAAGTGATGCTAAATCAACAAGTGTCAGTTTTTTTCAGCTTTTTTAAAAATACAAGAAATTCTTACTCCTGAAGTGTGTGTGGCTGACAGTGTGTGTTCTGTTAAAATCAACTCGTGAAGCAAAGTGAACAGTGAGATTCAGCTGTTGATCTGAGCAGCTCCTCCATTCGGTCCAGACAGCCGATCAGTAACGGCCTCTGTCCGTCCAGGCCGCGTGGCGCTGTGCCAGCTGTCCAGCCAGGAGACGGAGCGCTGCAGAGACCCCAGAGACCCCAGAGACCCCAGTCCCCCCATAGAGCTGGACCCGGAGACCACGCCGGAGACGGTGAGTGCAGGATGCACCTGCAGTGGAAACGTGTGAATCTGGTCCAGGACCGTCGCCTCATGTTGTCTGCTCTGATTCCAGCCGGTCGCCGTGGAGACGACAGCCATCGTCAAAGTGGAGGACGTGGAGGAGTCCTGGTCTCAGTCTGAGGTGGACAGTAAGTCCTGGTACCAGCTGTGTCCAGTTGTGAAGTGTGTGTTTGTTCCCGTGTCATGGTGCGTGTCTGTCTCCTCAGAGCGGTTTTCTCCCGTCCCTGAAGGACAGGCCAGCGAGCGGGACGACCCGTCCCCGCCGTTCAAGCAGGAAGTGGGGGACAGCGGCGGCAGCGCCTCGTGCCAGTCCTGGACGAGCGGCGAGGTCAGCTCCACCTCCATGTCCAATCAGAAAGCCCTCCACAGCGGCCGCACGCCGGACGCCGGCGGCTATGACTGTGCTCTGTTCGAGCCGCCGCTGCAGCTCAGCTCCCAGAATCCTCTGGGAGGAGATCCCGGCTGCTCCGGCATGGGAACCAGCAGCGGCTTTACCTTTACCCTCAGCGAGGCCAGTCTGCAGCCTGCAGCGTTCCACAGCGGCCAGCAGAGGGCGCTGCAGCCCGCAGAGGAGCAGCAGCTCCCCAGGAAGGAGGCGGCGGCGGGGAGGAGCGCCCTCTGCAGGAGGAGGCAGCAGCAGCAGGACGGGCTCAGCAGGGGGGAGCCCGGCGGCAAGTCGTTCGTCTGCAACTACTGCGGCAAGAGCCTGGCCTGCTTCAAGAACCTGAAGACGCACCTGCGCGTGCACACGGGCGAGAAGCCCTTCGTGTGCGCGCTGTGCGGGAAGCGCTTCTCCGACTCCAGCAACCTGAAGCGCCACCAGAGCGTGCACACCGGCGAGAAGCGCTACGGCTGCGTGCACTGCGGCAAGCGCTTCGCCCAGTCCGGCTCGCTCAAGGTGCACATGACCGTGCACACGGACTACAAGCAGTTCCGCTGCTCCTTCTGCGGCAAGACCTTCATCTCCGGCAGCCACCTGCGGCGCCACGTGGCGCTGCACGCCGAGGACAAGCCGCTCGCCGACACGTCGCAGTGAGGCGTCCGGCCGCCGCCATCGGCGTCCGGCCGCCGCCATCGGCATCCGGCCGCCGCCATCGGCATCCGGCTGCCGGATCAGTGGAAAACAC
This sequence comes from Salarias fasciatus, assembly GCF_902148845.1. NCBI lineage: Eukaryota > Metazoa > Chordata > Actinopteri > Blenniiformes > Blenniidae > Salarias > Salarias fasciatus. The sequence goes on from NC_043762.1 coordinate 30,020,154, forward strand.
TGCAAGAACCTTTCATTTGATCTGAAACACAACTATGGAAACAAAGTCTTCCTGGAGTCAAGGAGCTGTTTTAAAATGAACGTTTTCCTTTTTGGTTGCCTGAACTTAAAGCGATACTTCAACATTTTGGCAAATTGGCCCATTTAGTGCAATTCCTTAGTCATTAGAACAGCATACTTACTGTTTCTGTGAGGGCGAGCTGTTGTTTATTCAGAGGTGAGTCGGGGAAGGTTTTCGGGACGGACACAAATGGAAGTGGATGGTATTTTTGTTCCCCCTCGTCAAACTCATCAAATACACAATCCAACAACCCCAAAACACTTTGGTGGACACGTTATAATCCACACATTCACTACGCTGTGGAATATTAATGCAAAATGACCAGATTGAGTTGTTTATGCGAAGATTGCTCAGACGGAACTACTTACTAAACACAGCGTCTGGGCGTAGTGATTTCAAAAGAAAAAGTAGTTCCCAGTATTTGCTTCAGTGTCGTAACGCTACAATATTATTTGTTGGTGTTCCACAGCGTAGTGAATGTGTGGATTATAACGTGTCCACCAAAGTGTTTTGGGGTTGTTGGATTGTGTATTTGATGAGTTTGACGAGGGGGAACAAAAATACCGTCCACTTCCATTGTGTCCGTCCCGAAAACCTTCCCCGACTCACCTCTGGATAAACAACAGCTCGCCCTCACAAAAACAGTAAGTATGCTGTTCGAATGACTCAGGAATTGCGCTAAATGGGCCAATTTGCCAAAATGTTGAAGTATGGCTTTAAAGGAGTTAGTTTTTCCAGGTGGAGGTCAAAAACATGATCATGTTAGTTTCTAAACTGGATTTCATCAGCCTGGTCATCAAACAAGGTTTTAAAAGGGAACATTTTTAGGTGTTTTTTACACTTAACACTGAGCAGTGAAGCGATTCCGTTTGTACATTTCCACTCGTTATGCAATTCAACCTTCACATTTCAAGGTTTTTGCCTTTTATCGGGGAATCTGTTACAACAGAAGGAGCATTCCTGTCAGTCCAGCCTCTTTACAGCAGGAACTGTGTTTCAGAGAGGATTGTTCATCTGACTGAATACTTTGTCATGCGGACAAAGTGCAGCTGGACACATGACAGCTCTGGTCAAGGTACCTCTTCTGTTTTTTTGTTGTGAATTTCCAATAAAACGTCTCCTTTTTCAAGTACCATGGCCGTCACTATCAGTCATTTCTGTTTTTGTTTCCTAAATAAGAAAGCAGAAGTGTTTGAAATAGTTTTCAATCAGATGAGGTTCACAGCAGACATGATCCATCAGTTGTATTTAGCGTTCAGTCATCCAGTTCTTCAGGAAGTTGAGTATATCTACAGTGTTGTTTTTCACAGACTGTCAGTTTGTACATAAAGAAGAGAAGTCTAGAAGATGCAGATTATCCATTTGGATTTCTATAGTTTGACTCGCCTTCTGTGTTCAGAGATTTAAATGACGGCCAGTCCGTCAGTTTGGGGGAAAAAAGGGTTTTGAATGTTTGATACATGAGCCTGTTGTCAAAATGAAGAGAAGAGCTTTTATTTTCTTTTTTTAACATCTTTTTGACAACACATTTTGTACCACTGGAGCTCTCATTTGTTTTCAGATGTGGAGCTGACTGATCCATACAGTATGTTTTAAATCTTTGTCAAATTGCTTTTTCTTTGCTACAACCATTAATTTTCCATAGAAACAACAGAAGTAACCCACAAATAGAAACTCTCAGACTATCAAAGTGCAGCACGAGAAGCTTTTCCTTCCATTTGGCTGAAAACGAGACTGTTAGTAGGAGTGTGGACTCCGTCCTGGCACAGGGAATGGATCACGTTTCCCTTCAAAAGGAGGAGTTTGAGATCATTTGGTGAAAGGAGGATGAGGATGGAGCTGCCAGGCGGAGAGCGACAGGACAAGATGATCCACTGCGGTGTGACTTCAAGGAATAAAAGACCACAGAATACAAGCTGTCTTTAAAATGTTTATTGGATTGTGGAAACATTCACATAAAAAGATGTCATAATGCAAAATACTGTAAAGATTAAATCTTAAACACCAACAACAGTCTTTAGAAATCCAGTCACCCCGATTCCCCGACCGATAAACTCTTATCTGTTCATTTCAGACTCTATTAAACAGTGATCAACACTAAAACACCAGGATGACTGCATCCTGTAGTCGTTTAAAAAACATTTTGACACTGACTTTGTTTTATAACCTCGGCCACAGATCTGTGTCCCGGTTTGTGGTTCCTTTAAAATTTAATGTTACAGTTCTCAACAACACGAGGATAGTGAGAAGATAAGTGCTGCCATTGTTACATCTGTGTTAAATAGCTGCTTAAAATACACAATTGAAATATGTAAAACTATCTATAAACACGTGTTTGATCGTTTAAAGCTGCATTCGTTGGCTTTGGAACGACGACCTTCACATATCTAACGGAGGACGGTGACGCCAGGTGTACTCGGATTATTATATTAATACGATGCGATCAATAATAAGATAATGCTCCATCTCCCACCTGGATTCACCAAGACGACTGGAGCTGCTGCATTATATACAGAGCTCAAAACCAAAACCAGGAGCTACCCCCGCCTTCACAATGCATTATGGGATTGACTATCATCACATATATTGTGTTAAGCACAGCTTTAAATATAAAAAAGGCATTGAGTGGATGGAGTGTGGTGGCCTGGAGGTAAAGGAAGCAATCCCACTGCTGGTGGCTCCACGGTGGAGCGAACACGGCCAGAAACAACCCGCACGTCGTACTCCATGGCGTCAGCGCAGAGCCAGAGGTGATGGTAGCTCTGGGCTGAGACCGCCGGACCAATTCACACGATGAACACCAGTTTGTTCTAAGCAGCGCGACGCTTCATGTGACTGAATGACTTACTCAAAAAAAACAACTTCATCCAGTTATCTGCGGCAGGAAGGCTTCTCTACGTTACACTAGTTCCCTTCTGACTGAAACACACTGACTGAAAACACACACACACACACACACACACACACACACGGAGCTGCGCTGCAGTGAAAATGCAGCTCAGCTCTTCGGTCTTGGCGTATTTTGAGGCCCAAACATGATTGAAGTAAGAAAACATGGGTCAGGTTGGAGCCCCTGATCAAAGCATTTGTTCCCATCCCTTTAAGTAGAAAAGTTTTCACGTTGCGTCTTTAAAAAATGCCCGTCTCCATGAACCCTGGAGCTCGCCGACAGCAGCGGTTCAGGCCTTCGCCCGACAGTTCCCTGTAGTCCTCATTACTCTGTGGTTATTGATTCTCTTCAATGCTGGCTGATATAAAGGCACTTCACACTCTTTACCAGTGAGGAGTTTTACCACAAAATGCTGCAGGAGACAGCTTTCTACCGAAACAAGACCATTAACAACCAGCAGACAGAAGGCTCCCTGGTTTAGTACCTGCTGTTAGTTGAGCTGCACCAGCGCTCATTAAATGAAGAACATGAAAATCCTCTTATTATCCAAATATGTATGAGCATATATGTACAAGCAATAAAGCAAGTGCTTTCCTGCAGTGTTTAAAAATAAACCCAGCTGGATCAAAGCATGCTAATCTATTGCCACTGACAGAGGCGATGTGGGTCCTTGGCTCCGCCCACTTACCTGTCGGTCATGTGACATTGTCTCACGATGATCCAGATCATTATTGTCTTTAGCAGTAAAAGTATGTGCTCATCGGGAATTGGGAGGCCAGAACATCTGACTGTAAAATCTGAAGTATTTCTTCTTCCATTTTGGAATAAAGCTCTTCGCCGAGTTTCTCCAGGGAAATAAACGGCACCCATCTCCTGTTTCACGGTTCATGTTTCCCCGTTTGACGCACTGAACGCCTGAATTGGTTTTTTCCTTATAAAAGTGTGTTTGGTCACTTTGGACAGCTCAAAAAGGCCAAGATACCTCTAAACATTAACACCGGGAACGTTTCATTGTGCTAGCTCATGTTTTTCTTTTCTTTGCTAGCTGCTACTCTAGTGAGCGGTGCCGCCGTGTCTCTGAGCTCCTTCGTCATTTCAGCTGCATTACTGGCGAGAATTGGACCAAGACGTCCCGTTTCATTAACAACCAGGCTTTTTGTTCCCTCTCTGTTTTTAAGGCTTGAATTTAAGGTTAAAATCATCTCATGGTCGATCGAGCCCTCTCAGATTCGGCCTCTGCTGTGAAATGTGTTCCAGAGTTCAGCTCCACTCGGCCTTTCGGTGCAACTCGCATGCAAACAGTAAAAAGCGGAATATTCAGAGATAGCATGTTTACTGAGTCCTTCTCCTCCGTCTCCGCACTGCTCTCCTCACTCGTTTCTTGACGTGATGTCCTGAGAACAGTAAGAAGCAAAGTGTTCACCTCATTTCCTCCAGAGACTTTGACCTCAGACCACACGGCGTGAGGGTGGAACCCAGACTGGAGCATTCTGGGAGTTTCCTGCAGACTCACCTCAGTCTTGGCCCTCCTCCACTCGCCCATCGGACCCGACTTGGTCAGCACTGCAAGGCACCACAACAACCAAACGTTCACACTCATCTGAGGACAGGGGAACTTAAAGCGGCCAGTCCTTTCTAAGCGATACGTAAGAATGAAGCTACAAAAACAATGGATTTGGCTGATCCTATACTGATGAAAATGGAACAGAATTATGAGCAGAAGAGAAGAATTACTGCCACAAATGTTCACTGACATGAGCATCTTTAAAGTAACTATACAGATAGCTGCTCATTTTATGAAACATTTTCTGAGAACACATCTACAATCTTAAAAAAAAAAGGTTTACACCACAGCAGTAAATAGGAAAAGGGTCAATAGTGCACATCTGAGTGAACTGATGTTATAAATAGAACTGAAATGTATTTTTTGAAAGGAGTGTCTGTGATATTCACCCATGACGGATGTGATCAGCATGAAGACGGAGGAAGTGACGGCAGCACTCCACCACAGGCAGCTGCAGGAACAAAACGACAGGAAGGTCACACTGCTGCCGATGCTTTTCAACAACCCAGACAAAAAGAACGGCTACAAAGAGATAAAATGGCCTTAAACTAGAAGAATGACGATATCGTTCCCTTTAACTTGACGTGTGCTTCGTCCCCGACATCGCCGCAGACAGCAACACATCATGAAGCAGATCAATCAGTGAATTAACACTTTACCGTGAGTACAGAGCAGTGAGGATGAAGACGGTGAAAATGAAAAGGAGCAGGCTCTTCATCGTTATCCCTGAAACACAAAGGCACAAACCAGTCAGTCGTTCTTATACAGAAACATCTTCTGTGTTTACAGCTACAAACAAGCTCCATGTGATCGACCAGCTCATGGCTCTCAGTAGAAACACGTTAACATGCTCAGCAGGGTCCAGCGGCTCACCTGGGGGGTCCGGGGCCGCCTGGCAGCAGCAGGTGTTGGTGTAGAAGGGGGAAGGGGGCGGGACTTCAGACAGACCGCCCAGAGTCTGGGTGAACCTGTCTGCTGACTGACAGGTCTCAGAGGTAATGTCCTCCTGGAGCAGCGGCGCTGGGGGCGGGGCCGTTTTGTCAGGAGGAGGCGGGGCTTCGGTCGGATCTGAAATACAGAGAATGAAAAATGAATGTTGATTTAGAATCAAAGTGAAGCTGCTGCTCACTGCGAGGTGGGCAGTGTGGTTACATGGGGCTTTAATTCAGAATACGTTTATTCTGAATGAAGTAATTCAGAATTATGTTGATGAACGTCGTGTTTACATGTGAAAGACGAAGGATGGACTCTGCACAGCTTCACCACTTCCTGGACCTCCGGAGGCTCCTTGTTTCCTGTCTTTCAGGACGAGCTGATCAATGCAGGTGTCCCTGACCTCAGACACACCTGCATTGATCAGCTCGTCCTGTCATGAAAGACAGGAAACAAGGAGCCTCCGAAGGTCCAGGAAGTGGTGAAGCTGTGCAGAGTCCATTAACTCCTCTCACACACTGGGGTCTGGGCAGCGTTCTGATTGGACGGGACGTACTGACGTCTCCTGGAAGTAAACAGCGTTTTTCTCTTCTTTCTTTCTCGATTATTTTTGACGCTTCACCTTTGAAAATGTCCGCGTCGTTAAGCGGCCGTCGATCCGCTCGTTTCATTTTATCCAATTCATCTAAAACTGCCGTTAAATAAACCGTCTCCGTACGAGTCGAACCGCGGGCCGCCGTCCTGGAATGTTGCGTCATCACGGCGGAGCATGCGCAGAACGAGCAGAATGAAGTCGCGCCTAATTAGCAGATAATTCGGCTTCCAGAGGAGAATAAACCCGCCGGTCTGTTCAGATTTAACCTTAATTCTGAATTACTCAGTGTAGTCCTTTACCATTTGAAGTTTTCAGGCGTTATATGGTCATTTTAGAGCAGAGTTAGGTTTTATTCAGATTTATAGAGGAATGAAAAGTCCCCCGCAGACTGAGGGACGTCGTGGATTCAGAAAAGTCTCTGACTTGTATTGGTCTCTGACCGTATACGAAGCTGCAGCTGTTTTCCAGCTCAGTGCTGTTCAGTCTTGTCCAGGACGGCTCGTCTTCAGGGGCCAGGCTTTCCTGAGTGCTCCTGCTCCAGTCCACATCTCGGTCCTGGTCCAGGTACGGGTCCTGACCCCGGTCCTGCTCCTGGTTCAGGTCCTGGTTCTGTCCCGTCCTGAAAATCCCTCTGAAGACTTTCTCATCCAGCCAGGACTGGCAGCTCTCCGTCACGTCGCTCAGCAGGCTGACCAGAGAGCCGCGAGGCCGCCGCCTGCGCCTGAAAACCCTGCAGGACAAAAACCACCTGACAGTTCAGAAGCTGCTCGGTCTCTTCCTTTATTACTTCATTTTTATTTCTTTATTCGGTTCATCTTGTAATTTCTCAGTAAACCATTCTTTGCCGTCATTTGTGTAATTATTTTTCCACAAACTGAGAGCAAAAGCTGTTTTTCTTGACAAAACTCAACACCAAAACTATTTTGTTGGTCTAAGAAGTAATTTTCAAATAAGACCCAATCTCCACTAACTGAACAAAAAAACGCGTCAGAAAACAGAAAACAGCCCAAAGTGACGAGTGTAACAACAGCAAAAGTAATTAAAGCGACTGTGATTCATTAAAACAGCGAGGAGCTGAATCAACGCGAGCCAGAATAACTACAGGTGAGAAGAACAGTTTCATGGCTGCCGGTCTGATGTGAAGGCCTCAGTTACACAACTCTACACACTGCAGCAACAAGCTGACGTTACCGAGCAACCACGACCCCGTGACCCCGAGAGAGGAGCTCATGACATGTGCTCTGTGTGTGTGTGTGTGTGTGTGCTATTGGCTTGAGTCCTGGTGTGACTGAATCTCGTTAAATAAACTGTAAGGTTTCTGTTGAAAAAGCCATACAGCAGACCCGCTCCTCCCTGGAGGGCCAGCGGTCCTCAGAGGCCTGAAGGTGGCGCTCTCACCTGACCAGGGTCTCCTTGTAGGACACGCTGGCGCTGCAGGGGCTCAGGGACACGTTGCCCTGGTCGTCCCAGGAGAAGTTGTCCTCCGTCACGCTGTAGTAGCCGTTGGTGAGGAGGCGCGGCGAGCGGCGGCAGCTGCAGGGCTCGCTGCCGTCCGCCGAGGGGTAGCAGACGTACGAGGAGTCCGGGGACAGGAGGGACTCGTCCAGGCTGAGGGGACAGGACAGCGTCTTCACGTGGGCCTTCACTCCGTCATGACGTTACTCACAGACCGCTTACCTCTGCCAGGGACTGGACCTCAGTCTGCGTCTCACCGGAGAACCTGGACACAACAACACAGCTGAAGAGGGTCTGAACACCTGGCCGGTTATCAGCGCGAGGAGCTCAGAGCCTCCCGGAGGCCGTCAGCCTGACGTGACGATAAACCGCCAGGAGGAACGTGACGGACGGGGCCGCCTTCAAGTCAACGGGAAGCGGTCTCCTGCAGCCCGAGGGGAGGACAGTGATGGTGCAGTGCTCCACCGGCCTGGACCACACCTGGACAAGTCAAGGCTTTACGGCTCTTTTCTGTCCAGATGTTCTGATTTCTCCATGACTCGTAAATCCAGAAGAGCCAGCTGGAAAATCTATTCGCATTCCTCACTTCAGTGTGAAGAACTGAGTGAAAAAACAAAAACACGGCCTGGTGAATGAATCAGCTCTACGTGGTACGGTGTAAGAGTAGATACACCAGGTTAGGAGTCGGCTGTAGTGCCGAGTGTGAAGTTACTGAGTTCCTGTGGAGTACTGGAGTAAGTTTTTACCTTTACTCCAAATGAACGGAGCAGATCAGCTTCAGACTGCAACTGAACAGTCTGGTGAAGTGACCCGTCTGCCGTTTGAACTCTGAGTTTGCTGTTCAGCAGCTGGTCCAGATGTTGGAGTGTGTGGCTCCGTGATGTGTGTGTGAGATTCTGCATGACTGAGAGAGATAAGACTGCAGTCCAGTCCTCCAGGGCCCCGTTTCCCCAGGGTGGCGCCAAGATGCCTCACTACCGCTTTAGAGTAGAGTGTGAGGTATTATGTGTGTGTGTGTGTGTGTGTGTGTGTGTGTGTGTGTGTGTGTGTGTGTGGTGACGTACTTGTAACAGCTCCTGAGAAGAAGTTGGCCATGCTGGTCTTCAGGGTCTGGTCTGGATCTGTGAAACACATCAGAGGAAGCCGGACGCCCGGCGGTGAGGAAACACCGAGACGTCCAGCAGACCGAGACTCAGAGAGACCGTCTCCGAGCGTCTGTTCCTCATAAGAACGAAGCAGGCAGGCTGTTCTTCAGACGGCTATTTCCAGCAGCTGATTAGAGCTCACTGGCAGCTCTGCTGCTGCTTCAGGGACATGAAGTCCGCCGTGACACTGCCCCCAGTTTACTATGTAATGACACATAACAAGCCTTTATACACACACACACACACACACACACACACACACACACACACACACACACACACAATAAAATATATAATAAGTGAAACAGTTGTTGTGTTACTTACCAAGGGACTAAGGACTACGACTAACCCTGAAGAAGCCGGGATGCAGACTGATCTGATCCCAGCCATGAAGCCATGAAGCCATGAAGACATGAAGACATGAAGCCATGAAGCCATGAAGACATGAAGGCATGAAGCCATGAAGCCATGAAGACATGAAGGCATGAAGCCATGAAGCCATGCAGGGATTAACCGCCATCTCCAGGCTCATATCAGCCTAATCCAAACTGCTCACTCTCTGAAGGATATTCAACAAGTCAAATGGATCAGAAGAGCTGAATCTTACCTTCAAGTGAGCGGCGGTGTGGTTCTCTGCTGTGGTTCTCTCACATCCTGTAGGGAACGAGCCCGAGAACAAACTGCAGGACAAAGAAAAACAGCTTGAAAAAAACTGAGAACCAGGGGTTGTGGCTCTGAGCTCATGTTTCCTGTTAACTCTTGGTCTGCCAGGGACAGACTGCTCCGGGACAGACCGGTCCGGGACAGACTGCTCAGGGACAGACCGGTCGGGGACAGACCGGTCCGGGACAGACCGCTCTGTCACTCAGCTACATTCAAACATGCAAACATAAAAAAGGCACTAAAATGTCTAGAACTAAAGAATCCCTCTGCTGCTCCTCCACCACATCCTAAAGCTTTAACAAACCCCACTCCTTCAACATCACTGTGCATTTTAAAGCTCAGACATCATGAAGGTTTACAGCAGTTTTTGATTCATTTTCTAGATATTATCGCCATGTTTATGGTGATGTGAAGTGTGTGTGCCAAGTCCTGTCAGAGGAGACAGGATAGGAATGGAAGGGTTATAAAAATGTTAACTGCACTTTTATCATGAATGGTATTAATCTTTGACTATCAGAATTTTTTTATTGTAAAATGTGCTGACTGCGGACACTACCAGGCAGATTATTGGGACTGACGGACGGTCTGGGCTGACATGGTAAATTAATTTGCTTCTGGAGGTTTAGTCTGATGAATGAACGGATACCGTTCGACAACCTTCGACAGTTTGTCCACAGACCTATCACGAGGGAATCTCAGGCTCCAGAACAGTCGGTGAATTCCAGAACTTTCAGTCGCGTCCACTGATCTTCCTCACTGCTTCATCACTGAGGGTCATGTGTGGCTGGAGGAGGCTTTGGGAAGCGGGGCGAACAGATCTGTCACTGAACGGGGTCAACGGCAGCGAACAGAGGAGCTCTGTGCTCCGCTGAAAGCCTGGGGGCGAGGAGGAGGAGGAGGAGGAGGAGGATCACCTTCCTCTCTCCCATGATGCACTGCCCCTCGAGGTTTCAAACCATCACAGTCAGTCCTTCCTTTAAACGGACTGCTGCTAGTTTTCTTGACAGGCTCAGTGTGATTTGTGGGATCTGTTGAAGTTTATTTCAGGAAACTTTAGGAAGCTACAATAAAAGCAAGTCTGAGAGCATTGAATGTTACTATAAATGTGGCTGCAATGGGTGAGCAACACCTGGAAACAATGTGTGATTCTGTAAAGCTCTTTCAACACATTTTATTCTGATGAAGTGGCACATAAGGGTGTTCAGTCACAACATTTATCTGTGGGTTGATTTTCTACAGATATTTTTCAAGGAGTGTGCAGTAAAGGGTTCAAGTTGGCCGGTCTCCACTCTGAACATATGACGATACAAACACTTCCTGACAGAGTGACTGTAAACAGACGACGCTACGCTGAAGAGTCAGGGAAGAGTCAACGAAAGAGTGTTTCTGAGCCGGATGATCTACTGCAATGCACAAGTTATGCAAACGAGATTTCAACATTATTGACTAACATGTGCTTAAAGATCTTTTTCTATTTAACAAACTCAATTATTTCTAAAGTCTGATTGTTACAAGATATAAAATATGACGATTCACAGCTTATGAACAAGATACGGATGAAAACAAGGCTTTAATGTTGTTCTTATTATCATTGTACCAGGATTCAAAGGTCAAGGTCAAAACTTAACATTTTGGGTAAATAATAATCCAAATGAAAGTGATAACAAAAGCAACACTGATAAATTGCAGAATGCTGCAGCTTGAAAACCCGATTACCAAAGTGAAGCTTCATAATTTGAGCGTGAGATTAGAAAAAATTAGCTTTTTATCCACAGCCTCCCTTCACCTGCTGTGATAATAATGATGAATTTCCCCCCCGTATGGGACACGGTGGTCTCTCCCATCCCGTTTCCCATCATGCCCTGCAGCAGCAGCAGTGTGGCTCGTGCTGGAGCTGCTGATGCTGGAGGAAAACCCGTCACAGGAAACAGAGACGGACCAAACCATCTGAGCATCCTCTGAGTCTGCCTGCAGGCCAGAGCATGGACCAAACCACTGCTGCAGCCTCTGAGCATCCACAGTCAAAGTCATTTATAATCACACTTTAAAAAAACCAGTATTCATCTGTCAGATTCATATAGTCATACTTTGTTTTAAATAAACTTATGGAATAAGTAATGCAGCATTCCAAGCGCACAGTGACCACTTTCTGTTTAACAGCTGAAAGATGCTCCTGGAAGCCGTTATAACTCACTTTAAACACTTCCTCTCCGGGTTATAAAAGGCAGATCGTGTGTGTAGCAGCAGTGTGATCTCCACAGACTGTCTCCGTGCTAAAGCACGTCTTCCTGCCTTCCTGCCATCATCTGAACTGTTATCAGGATTAAACCTAAAAACGGAAACGCGACAGAGGTGTTATGATGTACACCACACGGAGGAAATGGCTCTTTTCTCAACTTCACACAAAAAGGAAATGCATAAAGAAGCTCTCAACAGTCAAATGTGTCTGAATTCTCATAAAGCGTCTGAGTTTGAGGAGTTTATCGGAGTTGAAGTTGAGCTCGACACATCTGACGGTTCAGTGACAGACAAAGGAAACAACGATGTTTGGTCTCAACTCACCGAGTCTCTGCTTCCTTCGTCCCGAACGAAACAAGAACAAAATATATTTATCCCGGCGGTAATCTTCTATTTATGAGTTTCTCTCTTTTTTATATATTTGTAGTTTTATAAAGCTATATATTTTCTTCTTCAGGGACTTAAAGACCACAGCCGCTGGGAGCCTGCAGTTATCTGCGCGAGCCCCGCCCCTGTCCGTATTTATACACACTGCAACTTCCGGTCGCACTTTCAAAGTAAAGGCACATCGCTCAGCGCCGATAATATTTTCTACTGAATATTATTTTATTAAATCTTTAAGCGCTTGAGCTGGATGATATTTAGGTGACGCTGAGACCCAGTAGTCACTGTAAATTCATCCTCATCATTTTTTCAGGCCACGGGCTGTGATAAAGATGAGTCCAGAGCACGAGCATTATTTTGATAAACTACAGGAAGGCTTCTGGAGTACATCTATCCAGCTTGACATTGTGTTTATAATATACTGCATAGAACAGAAATATCTCAATAATACAAGAGGGAATTCTTTAAAGTGTCCAGTTATAGATACATATGATTCCTTGTTTTTGTCTTGTTTATTTATGTTCAGCCCTTTGTTGCAACAATGGCTGTTCTGAGGCGCTTTCATAATTAATACTCCTCCAAAATATGACTTCTGAAAGTAAAACTATGAAACTAAAGCGCGAGCGACCTCCAGTGGACGTTTTGCCTCAATGCAAGTGGAACACAACCTCAACACGAGTTACAATATCAAAGTTTATTTTATGTTATTATTCACTAAAAAAATATACAAAACGAAGATATGAGATGTTTTTAAAGAGAAGAAAGCATATTAAATAAAAGAAAGAGTGTCCATCACACGAAGTGTCCGGCGGCGGGCTCGGGGATGTTGGTGGCGTGCATGTCGCGGGTCATGTTGGACTTCTCGCTGAGCTTGGCCTGCAGCAGCGTGTGCTCCACCACGCCGATCCTCACGTCCATCTGGACGATCTCCTGCTTCAGCTTGGTCAGACTCTGCTTGATCTTCACCACCGGAGCTGCAGCGGCAGGGAGAGACGGCGGGAGGCCGGGCCTCGCCAGGTGAGCAGGGCGTGGAGAGCGCCGCTGCAGCGAGCGGAGCGAGGAGGCGGGCCTTACCTCCATCCGACATGCTGCTGCCCTTCTCCTCCATCTCCTGCTTCACTTTCTCCAGCTCCTCGCTGATCTGAAGCCCGATCGATCCAACCAGGAGAGTCACACACACGAAGGCAGAGGTGTTAGTGAAAGCTGAGAGAGTCCAGCACGAGCCGAGCTCTGGACCAATCAGCTGCCGCCTCACATAAAGACGGATTCCTGCAACAACAGTGAGTTAAAGCCAACTGCAGGACACAGTTATCATCAGTATGGCTTTAGTTCCTCTGCTCGTCGTTATTTAGTGTTCTGTAGATTCAGTTAAATCCATTACGTCTGTTTTTCCCGTTGCAGCTGTTGCTCTGCAGCATCAGAATCAGAACGGTCAACACGGCAGCAAGGACGACGGGCTGGAGGAGCAGGACGCCGCAGGACGCCGCAGGACGCCGCAGGACGCCGCAGGACGCCGCAGGACTTAAACCTGAACAACAGCTGTTTACTGTAATCCTCTTATCTGTAAAACAATTTAATTCATATCTTCCTAAAACAAGATTCTGTCTATAAAACCTTTTTTAGGTTTTTAAAATCTGTGAAGCGGGAGGGAGCTTTATGATGAGATCAATACAACGTATGATAATTTAGGTTAATTCATTCTTAAGCAAACGCTTGAAAACTTTAAGTTCAAGGTAATGAGATAATTAAAATGTATTGTTGACTGGAAAGCCTGAGTAGATATTTGTATTTGAAGCCCTGATTTAAAAGAAGTGAGAATCAGCTCAGCTTGTTTCACAGCTGACATTAGTTCAAGACCTTCGTGATAACTTCAGCCGTCTGAGGTTCATACTCTGCAAGTAAATCTGAGATGTTTCAGGCTCATTGAGGGTCATTTAAAGAGAGTCAGGTTGAAGTTTCAATCATGAACACAACGCAAAACAGAAAAGATGCAAAAATCAGCAGAAAAAAATAAAGCAACAAATGACCAATAAATCCACAAAATCCTCAACATCCTGTTTGTCTCATTTCTCTTTCTGCTGTAGAAACATTCTTTAGTGGATGAAACTCTGCATCAGCGGCATGAACCACGTTACTGTTTCATTCCAGTACTTTTATTTCTATCAGTGACACACTGTGGCCACTTGGGGGCGTCTGCTGAGTGAAGGTGACTGACTGGTCAGAGGGGAGAAGCTTCCAACAGAGAGAAGAGACGGACGGTAGGAAGAGACAGGCAGAGAGCAGCTGAAAGACAACAGTGTTTGTGTCTGGTTGGTTTTCAGCTGCACCTTCCAAAAGGACTCGGCGCGTTAACTCAGAGTCGACTTACAACATGAAAACATCCCACGCTGCTTATATCATAATCTATTCCACCATTTAACTTGATTTTTTTTTAGTTTTTAGCCATATTACCCACATGGTGCTGTGGATATGGATTTTTTTTTATATTTTTTGAGAGTGAAGGTGCTGTGCGGTGCGTTCACTGACCTCGGCCAGGACTCTGGTCTTCTCCGTCACTCTCCCACTGGCCTGCTGGTGGCGCTCCTTCACCTGGTGGACCACAATCAGCTGATAAGCATGAACCAGGGCCTGGACTGAGTGCTGAACATGAGAGCGGTGTGTGTGTGTGTGTGTGTGTGTGTGTGTGTGTGTGCTGTAGCTCCAGGCCTGTACCTCGCTCAGCCTGGCCTGAGCGCTGCGGTACTCCTGGATCAGCGGCTCCAGCTGGTTGTTGATGTACTTCTCCCTGCTGCTCACTTTCTCCAGAGTCTTCCCGATGTCCTCCTGCAGCTTGTCCAGGTAGCCCTGCAGACAGACGCTGGTTCTCAGCTCTTCAGGCGTAAACCAGCTTTCTCCCGTGTCACTGTTCAGTGAAGGAGCCGTCCGGCTGTTCTCTGACTGAAGCGTAACACCACACACACCCAGCAAACACTGCCACCTCCGGGGCTTAACTCCCGTCACTCTGAAGATACAAACGCAGTTAAAACAGGCGGAAATGTGAAGTCAAACCAGGCGCCTCGTTACATCCGTCCACAGCAGGTCTGTCAGACTCAAACGCTTCTTTCTGCCGAGAGAGAGGATTTTACTGTGCTTACTGTTCACTGTCCGCCGGCACTCTGCCTCCACTCAGCCGATCAGTCACAGAACCCAGCCGGTTCAGGAGACGCTGGGAGCTGAGAGAGAACTGTCAGCTGTCAGGAGGAACCAGAGGAACCAACAGAGCCTCGCTCTGGACCGGTGGACACTTCTGCTTCTTGGTTGTGGACAGGTGTCCAGGCCGAGTCCTGTTCCTCACCTCCAGCTGAACTCAACTGTTTCAGTCTTTTAATCATCAAGTCCTGGATTAGAAGAAGCCCAGATGCTGGTTTAGCCTTCTTCAGGCCCAGAATTCAGTCAGCCGGAGCACAACCATGACAAACTGCTTTCAACTCGCTGATGATCTACTTTAACTCCATCGCTTCACAAATGTCACTTCTTTGGAATTAAATGTTTCTGTAACGGAGGAAGTTTGGTTCCTAGCTCTGAATTACCAGCCATCCTCCCGAGACAGGTTCAGGTGCTGAGCGCTGCGATGAGCTGCAGCTCCAGCGCTCGCTGGGATCATTTCCCAGAGTGATTGACTGAGCTCTGCTCGGAGGCTCTCACCGCCCTCTTATCACACAAACACAAAGCCTCTGTCGGCCGGCGCCGCTGCAGAAGCGGCGTGGCCGGTTCGAGTGGCGCCGTGGAAATCAGCGTGGGCGGCGGGTCAGTGAACACACCTTGGCCTCTGTGAGCGAGGACTTGATCCCGTCCCGGTGCTGATGCATCTGGTCCAGGTGGATCCTCCAGTCCTGCAGAGACAGCACAGAGCTCTTCAGAGGCCAGTCCTCCTCTCAGTCACCCCACAGCGGTGAATCCCCTCAGGAAACCCGCTCCCCGGCCTTCCCTCAGACCGCCGTCCACTGACGGACGGACTGACCTGGACGTGTGTCACAGGATGAAGCTGAAAGCTGTTCTTGCTAGCCTCGCAGAAAGCAGAGTGTGGTTTTAATCGTAGACGGCGGTGAATCTGACAGGGCTGGGTTCTGCTGTGAGTGAAGCTGAGTGTGTGATTGTTATCGATCGGGGGTCGGCGCCGGTCAGCCTTCAGGCCGGAGGTGATGGAATTGAAATCACTGTCCTCCTCTGCCGCCGTTATTCCCTCAGATGCAGCGAGAGATCGAAGCCCAGCAGTAAATAAATAAAGAAACTTACAAGATATAATAATCAATTAATTAGAACTGCAGTGAAATAATGAGCTAACGACTGGGTCACGCTGCGGTCGCTGTGGCTGAAGGTGGAATCTGTCTGTGATAGTATCAGTAAAGAAGATTTAATCAGTTCTTCCTGGATTTCAAGTCACTTTCAGCAAAAAGGTCATCTATTCCGTGGAGCATCTCCTCAGGTTTTGTAATGGAATAAAGTCTGAACGACGCATTCTGGCCTGGTTAAAGCGCCGAGCGGTCTGCTCACTCCTCCGGACTGAACCTGTCTCTGCTGATGCTGACTCGCTGACTCGCTGGACAGTCATTCACCTTGTTGTCCGTCCTGATGGTGACCTTGAGCTGGGGCAGGACTCGCTCCACCTCCAGGCTCCACTCTTCCGCGTCCACCGTGGACTCCAGGATGTCCTCGGGTTTGGAGGACGGCTCCACTTCCTGCCGAGAGGCGGTCGGCGACAGAATCCAGCATCAGCATGAACGACAACGCGTCCAAACTGGAGCGAGGGTTTGATCTGTCTCACCGTGTGCGTGGTTCGTAACTGCAGAGCCTTCAGGTCCATGATGCTCTCCTCCTCCTCGTCAGCCTCCTCCTGAGCTCACAGAAACACAGCAAAGGTCACGAACGCCGCCCCGGCGGCGTCTGACTCTCCTGCACACACAGAACAGGGAGGAGGGATGGAGAGAAGCCGGGACAGTTACAGTCATTTCCTCCTCCACTTTGCTGAGCGTGAGCTCTGCATCGTCCTCCATGACCGACTCCTCCTCTGTGCTTTCTGTGGGGTATTTGGGCCTGAAGAAGAAGAAGACGAAGACGAAGAAGAAGAAGAGGTAAACAAGAGAAAAAAGTGAACTTTACACATACAGACTGAACATTTTCACTCAACAGGAAGTGCAGAAGAAGCTGCTGCTCGTATCATTGAAGGCAGCGCAGAGGGTAAAACGCAGGCGTACTTTCTGAAAGTGAAGCCCGTCCTCCTCAGAGCCTCGTCGGCCAGCCGGTCCAGCACGAAGCAGACGTATTCACCGGAGCCGGACTTGAGCTTGGAGGGTGGAAAGTCCACCTTCACACCCTGTTGGAGACAGACATGAGCTTCTCTCGCTCTCTCTGTATTTCAGAGCAGCTGGAAAAGAGCCAAATTAACGCCGGAGGGCCGGAGAGAGCTTATTAACAGGCCAAGATGTCAGCCATCGCTTTGAGTCCATGTTTGGCTGTCTGCAAGTTTCATCTGGAAATAAGGAACCGTTTCAGCACCGACACCTGAACAGGTTTATTTCCATGAGAAATATGGACCAATTACAGTGCTGACAGAACACAGGCCCCTCCGACCGGTGGCCATTCTTCAAGTCTGAATTAATGCCTTTGATAGAAAGAGTGATTAACAGTCACGTAATGATGAATACTCTCACTTTAAAGCAAGAGTTTCCCCAGTTTGAGCTTGAGGATTTCTTGTTGTTATTGCATGTGCATGGTTTTTTTCTTTCTTTCTTTCCAGGTTCTGCAGGGAGTGTGATGGTCTGATCTGACCCTGCTGATCTGCAGTTTGTCCTCTGCCCTCGCCGTCACTCAGCTGGGCTCGGCTCAAACACCCTGGAACCTAAACTGAAAGATGGATGGAACAACCAAGTGCATGTTTCATTACTTCAGCCTGTAAAACACAAAGCCTGATCTCCTGAGAGAACTCTCAGAAACCGATGCTGCTGGATTGAGACCTGCAGCCACACAGGATACCTCAGTGCACGGATTCTCAAACAATATCAAAGTCAGTATTTATTCTCATCACAGATTTGTGATTTTCTCTTGAGATCTTTAGTTGTTTCACATCTGTGACCTTGATGAGATTTTCTGTAGGAAACTGAGCACTCATGCCCCATCAGCCTGCTGTGTGAACGAATAATGAACAGCTATTAGCCTTAAGTTTTCTCTTGCTGTATTCATAAGTTAGGATAAAGGTGTACAGCCTTGATAATTTCCTGCTATAATGCTGCTGCTTCTTTGAACAGAGAGGCTGCAGGCTGGCAAAAACTCTGACTACCACTTCTCACATGAGGATTTTACAGCGTGTTCACCGCAGATGGTTATTGTGACAACAGAAATCAACAGATCATGCTATGATCTAGGGCTGAACGATATACCGTTATCATATCGATATCGCGATATGAACATTCAGGACATTAGTTTCTCAAAATCAACGATATCAAGATTTCCCCTGCTTGCCCTGCGTGTCAGCTCGCTCATGCACAGGTAAGGCCAGCCAACCACAAACCTCCTTTACTGGTTGACAGCTGATGGCAGAGGGCGGCTGCAGAATCTGCACAAACGAGTTTGGTGGTCGTGGCAGTGAGTTCTCATAAATATAACTGCATTTTTTTACATCCTTTTATATTATGATGTTTTTATTTTTCTGAAAAATGCTTAACTTTCACTGAATCCATTGTAATATATCGTATCGATAGAGATATCTGGCATGGATATCCAGATATGAAATTTTGCCCGTATCGTTCAGCCCTACTATGATCCCACTTTTTTTGTCAAGACCTCCAGACACTCCTGAGTCAAAACACTCAGACTGTGACTGACGGCCTCACGTCACTCACAAAGGAGCGCAGCTCGGCCAGGATGTTGGACACGGTGGCGTTGGGCTCGTCGTACTCCTGCGGCTCGCTGAAAGGCTTCCCGGCTACGGTGATGAGCCACGCCGCCAGGATGGTGAACATGTAGAACTGCTCGCCGGGGTTGGATGGGAGGTACGGGCTGGACACGAAGTAGTGTCTGACATGAGAGCAGGTGACAGAAGGCAGAGCAGGAGAGCGGTTAGTCCTGAGTACGCTGGAGAAGCATTCCGTCATTAAAATCCTGTATTACTCAAAGAAAGAGCTGGGCTACAGTTTAGGTAAAAATCAACATTTACTTGATCACGACATAAACTGAGTAATGATACCTAATCAATCTCATGCCGTTGTTCCTTCATTTCTGATCACAAACTTATTCAAATCATAAAGTATTTTCTATTTAGCTACAGTCTTCGTCCAGATTCTGTCCTGATTTTAAAGGTTATGAAAATGTATTTAAATGCATCCTGCAGCATCGCTATAATGAGAACGTACAGTATGACCAGGGTTTGAATCCTTTTGGCTCCGAGTTTAGACAGAGATTCTCATGGCACTCCACTTTGCACACGCATGCTGGAAACATGCATTTTTGCATTCATTTGTGACTCTAAACCCATAGTAGGGGTGAAGGTGAGTATGTCTGATAGTGTTTTCCCTTCGATGACGGCTGACCTGCCTTCACCTATGGAGGGCCTACATTGTCCTGTGAAGTGGAGATTAAAGTGATTAGAAGATGAATGGATGCATGGCCTGTCACTTATGTTCTAGTCAGTCTGCCGATAATAATACTGATAAAATGGATATACAAATTGCAAATTTGCTTTGAGGCACTGCAACTGTGTGTTGTTTCAGTGGTTTCGTTTTTTTCATGTTTGTTAAAACAGGATGAAAACTTTGAAAAGTTCAAATCACCAAATAAATACTGACATCAGTTTAATATGAAAACTGTGTTATGAATAAAGTTTGATTTGATTTGATCAGATTTCAAGTAGGGCAATCCGTCCTTTGAGTCCAGTTCAGGGCTGAAGGATTGTGACTTAGGGTTAGTTGTGAGTAGTAATCTAACCTTAACCCGAGAAGGCAGGATACACACTATGAAAAACACACAACTACAGATAATGACACACACTCACACACACTCCTACAGGAAATTTCAAAGTCACCAATAACATGATTTTGGACCAACTGTTGACACGCTGTTTATTTTACACACGCGGAGTTAAGGACAGCCAAACATGTTCTGAACACTGATTCATCCATCAGAAGGTAACAGACCATTTAGACGCCGGTGTCTCTGTCTTGTTAGCAGGTGTCTCTGTCTTGTTAGAAGGTGTCTCTGTCTTGTTAGCAGGTGTCTCTGTCTTGCTAGCAGGTGTCTCCTCACCTGGACAGAAGCTTCATGTTGTGCTTCGCCAGAACGTCCTCGTAGTGAAGAAGCGTCAACTTGTCCAGCAGACTCTCCATCACCGCAAAAGCCTGATAAGCCGCTCCCGGACCGCGGTCGTCCTCCTCCCCTCTTCTCCCCTCGTCTGCCATTGAGTTTAATCACACCGTGGTACCACGAAATGAGGAATTTAAAAGATTAAAAGCAGGTTCTCGGTTCCTTTAGCCCGATTTGTTTGGCTAGCTCCTCGTTGTCTAGCAACAGGAGCTAACCAGCTAGGTGGCTAACGTTAGCCGCAGAGCGACATGTTTCATACCCACTGTTAAACTAAACGGCTATTTTCTCAAGATATAGCATGATCAGACTTCTGACCGAATAAAAAACAAAACAAAACAATTATCACGAAGAGAGCTGCATAACTCCGCCGCTAGCGTCTGAAGCAAAGCCGACTTCCGGTTTCTTTTCAGAATTGGAGTCTTCCCATTTCAATGCTGTGCAACTTCCGGTTAGTAAGATTTTTCCAGACAAAATTGCTTAAATTTTGATGGAAAGTGTTACTTTTATCAACAAATCACCCATTTATCTTTTAGAATGTTCATACAGAGCAGCATATATTCACTGCTGAGACGATAAGTAGCTTTTGTCATATAATGAAATATTATTGTCATTCTATGCACGTGTCTGGTTTTGAGCTTCCTTTGTCTAGACAAAGGGTCTAACATAACAAAACTTTCTGCTAAAACTAATATTCAAAAATCTGTGTTTTAGAAAGTGAAATCTCCCTATTTTGTACCAACGTCACCAGTGTTACTGTTTTAATTTAGTTTTTTTTTTTAATACAATTAAAATGAATACAATTATTAACTAAAATTCTACTAAATCAAGTACTACTGGAATAGCAGTGCAGCAGATGAATGGTACTTTTGCAGTCTATCATAAACTGAGAGAGGTTGCATCTTGATAACACACTGGTCCACAGTGGGAGGGGTTAATGTACTCTAATTCATCTCTGATGCCTCTGCTTCCTCTGATCTGTTCAATTGTAGTCAGAAGCAAATATAAATAAAAATGTATAAAACAGACAGGAAATGCTCATGCATCATTCTCACATGTTTTCTTTTTTACACATCATACATAGTCAAACACCACCTCGTGGCCTCTTCTGATGCATGATACACACCATCTCCTGCCTATATCTGGATGAATAATTCATCTCTCCTCCCCCCTGTGGTGCATCTGGCAGTGTAGTGAAGGAGGGTGTGTTTGTTTCATCTGCATGCTGCTCCCAGCCTGTCTGTGAGCACACAGGTGGAGCTCCCCAGTGGCTGGATTGACAGACAGCCTGCTGACTGCCTGCTGCATCGCTGATGATGCTCTGCAGCTTCACAGCGGCGAAACCCAGGAATGGAGTTATACTGAGGCACAGCAACACGGAGGTGTGTGGATGGATGCATGGATGGATGGATGGATGGATGGATGGGTTAAAAGGGAATTGAGTTTTATGCCGTTACAGTCTGTGTCAAACACATTGAAAGCAATGAGCTGCCCTTCCATCACATTTACCCCTTTGGAGTGCTTTATATGGGGGATCCCAGTGCGGCAGGACGCCTTCGCCCTTCCAGCCTTTCCTCCGTGGGATAATTGAACTTTGAGCATGTGCGTGAGCACAAACCGGTACAGATTGGCAATTTATACAGGAGTCAGTGACTTATCCAACTGAACCGCCGAGGGCAGCAACACTGTGTGCTGCTCTGAATGTGCCGCCGGTGACATTATCTTATCATATAGCAGGAGGAAAAGAGCCTCTTTCATTAGTGTGCTGATGCAAAGCGATCCACACTATTACTGTTCTGTGTAGTATTTCTTCTGCTCTCCTGTTGGATGAACCGATATGGCATCACCCCGCAGGAGATGTGCAGAGAACCTCGAAATCAGAGTCATTTCCAGGGCTGGAAGCACAGGACGGCCACTTGTGATCAAGTTCATTATGCCTTGGACTTGATGTCGGTGCGTTTTCATACTGCAGAAGTGTTCGCTTCACTGGCTCTAATAAAGTACATTGAAATGTTTTATGGCAGTTTTATGGATAAAAGTAGAGTCAAACAGATAAAGTCGCGCCTGCAAAAAAAATAGACCACAAAAACAAATCACAGCGAAAAAAACAAAAAAAAAAAAAAGGTTTTCTTTTAATCAGATAACCAAAGCTGAAAGGATAGAGTCAGGTTATCAGACTTCACCCTCCTCTATGTATTTTTTTCACTTTATCAGTGATGGCAAGTAACGAAGTACAAATACTTCGTTACTGTACTTAAGTAAAATGTTCAGGTACTTTTTACTTTCAGAAGTATTTATTTTTCTGACAACTTTTACTCCCTACAATTTGAATCCAAATATTGGTATTTTCTACTCCTTACATTTTCCCAAAAAGCTTGTTGCTTCTTTAAATATATATTACCGTATTGATTCTAGGGCTGGGCACGTTAACGCACTGCTTCCGTAACGCCGGTGTTGTGCCAAGGTACTTACCCCCGATACAAAGTGTATCCCCTGAAACAATTTGTACCCCCCTGTAACTTAGGGAAGAAGTGAGCCAGGCCTTTGGAACTCTCCACTGTCATCAGTCTTAAACAGAAATGATCACAAAATAAATGTCATGATGGCAGTTCATGATTTGACCATTTTCAGGGGGGATGCAGGCTTTTTGCAGGCTGAATATGGTCTCTAAATAGAGCAAGCAATGTACTGAATGGATCGGTGATGATATTCTTGTCATTATCGTTAATATTATTATCATTGGGCTGGACTTTCTCTAAAAAAAAAAAAAAAAGTTTTGAAGTTCATGTTTGGATGGATACGTTTCTTTACTTTGAAAGTGTGGATCTTCCGGATGATCATAAATAACAGTAGAAGGCTAATATAAGAAAAATTATCCTAAAGAGCTATCAAAACTCAACGTATGAGCATGGTATGAAGAGAGAGAGAGCAATACTTATGAAGACGACTGATTCTTTGTCAGATCAGTTTCTTATGGCGCTACACAGTGTGACAAAGGACGAAAGTCAGAAAAAACAATGGACTCGTTTATATTGATATATTAATTATGTACAATGAAAAATAAACACAGGAAAACGGTAACACTCACTGCATCCATACAACAATGTGCTTGATTGTACTTGTCATTGTTAAGCGTGGAGTCCCATCCTGCGAACAGAACACTTTCTATGGGGGGTAAGTACCGTCTTCATGGTGGTGACCAGCTTCGTGTGCATCCTCCTCACACTCTGCGAAATGTTCTACCTGTGTGGGAAAAGGTTCTGGTTGTGCTGAACCTCACTTTGAGAGGGAGATCGCCCGGATGATGACCACGACCAACATGAATGAGAATGCAAACTACAGAGACGCTGCAATGGAGAAGGAAAAGATCTGCTTCACGACAATGCAGACCTACATCGTTCAGCCCCAGCATGCAGTGTGGTCGACTCACAGCAGACAGAAACTATGTTGGGTTAGGAGAATTACAAGAAATCACCTGCAATGTGTTGATTTTGTAGGAAATGTTGTTTACAAAAGGGAATGTACTTACTGTGACACCTTAAATAAAGATTTGATCCAAAAATAGTGATTTTACTCTTCTTTTTTCGAAGAACTGAGCTGAGGACAAAATTAACAACAACGTACACTATATGTCTAAAATATACATGTTTATATGTCAGTATCTGCATGGTTTTCTTGACCAAGTCGCAGACTGTGGAGAAATATCCTGTGTCATCACAGAAACCCCGACAATGAAATATTAAAAAAAGTAATGTACAAAAACAGAATGGCACACAATATAAAGACACAACTACACTACAGGCCCGTTTATGCAAAGGTTTCAAGAAAAAATGGAAAAGCTTAATTGTGTTTCAGTGTCAGAACAGCGGTACTCGGACTCACTTAAATATGCAACTTTTTGAGAGTGAATCTCAAGGAGGAAAACGCAAAAACGAAGCATTTTTACTTGAAATGTTGTTCAACTTGAATTTCAGACCCACAGCCTGCGTTCCTTCTGAATCCAAATAATAGTGACGGAGAGTCGAGCTGTAAAGAGGAGTATCAGATAACTGAGTGCCCCAATGAGGCGGTGACTGCAGCACATTCTGATTGTATTTTGCGCATTGTGCGATTAGTCACGATTAATCGCGATTAAGAAATTTAGCCATTGCCCAGCATTAGTTTATTTTTGGCTGTGATGAAAACTGGTTTCCGGGTACCACTAAAGTTTTGAAAGAGGCGCATGACATGGCTGCCAGGCAGTCACAAGTCAGAGCGTCTGCAGGATGAGGCCAGAAGAAGTTTACAAAGTGGACAGCGGAGAGGACGGTGAAGGAGACCAGCTCCTCCAGACGCCATCATTTCATCAGGTCTTCAGGATCAGACTGAACTCACGTGATGGAATGAGTGGAGTCTGGTGGAACGAAAACCTGCAGCCGCTCGGCCCTTCCTGCCACCAGTTTGACCCCCCTGATGTAGAGCGATAGAGAGGGGGCTCTCCAGTGGAGTGTTGTGTAACTCAGGTTAAAAATATGTAGAAAAAAAGAAAAAAAAAGTTCATTGTGAATTAAAAGAGAGCTCTTTGAATTAATTATATCATCTTTGTTAAAAAAAGAAAGCTGTTTGAATTACACAGTAAATCATTGCATTTTATGTTAATCTTATTTCATTTTGATAAAAAAAAAAAACGTAAATTAAAAGCATATGCATTCATGTTTTTGTTAATTATAAACATGTACAGTGTTGCATTGATGTACTATTAAAGAAGAGTTGAAGAGTTCGGTCTATGAGATGATTTTTGACGCTACAGTTTAGAAACCAGGTCCAAGATTCATAAGTCAATGTTCATACAACATTGAAATGGTTTCTAACTTTGTAGTGAAGCGCGCAATAAAAATACTTTTTACTTTTCATAATACTTTTGAGTACATTTCAGGGCCTGTACTTTTTACTTTTACTTGAGTAGATATGTGGACCAGTACTTTCATGTTTACCAAAGTAATTTTTTACACAGATACTTTTACTTCCACTCAAGTAAAGAATTGGGGTACTTTTGCCGTCTCTGCACTTTATAAATGACTTAACGCTGCCGACATTTCTCTACTGGAGGCCATCAAAGACCCCTGGCATCAAAATGTCAGAAGGAAGACTGGTCTCCATCTGCAGTGAGGATAAGTCCAGCCTGACGGTCGCCTGGCAGAAATACTCCCACTGCTGCTCAGACGGAGGGCTTCGGGGGAATTTCATTGGCAGTTTAACAGTCACCTTAAAGCGATACTTCAACATTTGGCAAATTGGCCCATTTAGCGCAATTCCTCAGTCATTCGAACAGCATACTTACTTTTTTGTGAGGGCGAGCTGTTGTTTATCTAGAGGTGAGTCGGGAAAGGTTTTCGGGACGGACACAATGGAAGTGGATGGTATTTTTGTTCCCCCTCGTCAAAATCATCAAATACACAATCCAACAACCCCAGAACACTTTGGTGGACACGTTATAATCCACACATTCACTACGCTGTTGGAATATTAATGCAAAATGACCGGTTTACAGTCAGGTCGGCACCACTCCAAGTCGGCCCCGGCCAACTCGGCACCGCCCCGGGATACAGTCAACTCGGCATCAAGCCAAGTCGGCATCAAGCCAAGTCGGCCTCGCGGGGGGGGGGGGCTCTCGAGTGGCCGAGTTGGTCGGTGCGGACTTGACTGTAAGCTGCTTACCAACTCGGCCAAAAGCGTCTTTCTTTTTTTTTAATCACGATGGTGGATAATGTACCTGGGAGCTTCATGTTTGACGTCCGAGTAGCTTAGCTACAAGCGCGCAGCGCTTAGCGGCTGTCTGGTCATGTGACCGGTCCCAAGGCATTCTGGGAATCGTAGTGCAGCGATGCCGGCTGCGCCGCGACGATTTGCAGTTTTTTTCGTGCCGGCAGCGCCGCTTCTCCTCACGTAGCAGGCAGGGGACTGGAGGACAAACTGTGTGGTTATGGTGACTGACAGGTTAGAGGTGGAGAATGGACCTGGAGCTTCATGGTTGACGTCCTGTTTGAACCGAGTAGCTTAGCTACGAGCGCACAGCGCGAGCGGCTGTCTGGTCATGTGACCAGATCATGTGACCGGCATGTGATCCGCGAACGCCGCATGATCAAACCAGTCGCCTGCATTATAATTTTATTGTAATGTTCTCCACCCCTGAAGTTTGGTCAGCCAGTACAGTTAGATTTACAATTAGATCTAAAACATGTAGGGTCACCGCTGCTGAGGACTGGAGTTTGACACGTGATTTAAATGTATACATGGCGACCGTCATTTCAGTGAAATGAAATGTATATAATATTTTACCGGAGGGCTACGTTTATGAGCTTATGAACGCCAAGAAACCATATGAACAGCTTAACATGTACGACGGGTAATCGTTTGATATTACAGTCCCAGTTGCTATTACTGTTGACGCACACTAGATGGCGGGCAAACAACATTTACAACAAAATACATGCTTTTGCAAATGACAATGTTTGTTAAAGAAAAGAATAATGACTGATAAACTAACAATGTTGATCAGAAATGAACAAATCAGCATAAGCATAATGCAATACAGGTATTATGTTGTGGTTGGGATGAAATACAACAAGTATGATCGAGTTCGCCATGCAGCTTCGGGCTTCCTAGGTTTCCACTGATTG
This sequence comes from Salarias fasciatus, assembly GCF_902148845.1. Lineage (NCBI taxonomy): Eukaryota > Metazoa > Chordata > Actinopteri > Blenniiformes > Blenniidae > Salarias > Salarias fasciatus. The sequence continues at coordinate 30,047,071 of NC_043762.1, forward strand.
GGTAAAAATAAATTAATTGTACTGGCTGACCAAACTTCAGGGGTGGAGAACATTACAATAAAATTATAATGCAGGCGACTGGTTTGATCATGCGGCGTTCGCGGATCACATGCCGGTCACATGATCTGGTCACATGACCAGACAGCCGCTGGCACTGTGCGCTCGTAGCTAAGCTACTCGGTTCAAACAGGACGTCAACCATGAAGCTCCAGGTCCATTCTCCACCTCTAACCTGTCAGTCACCATAACCACACAGTTTGTCCTCCAGTCCCCTGCCTGCTACGTGAGGAGAAGCGGCGCTGCCGGCACGAAAAAAACTGCAAATCGTCGCGGCGCAGCCGGCATCGCTGCACTACGATTCCCAGAATGCCTTGGGACCGGTCACATGACCAGACAGCCGCTAAGCGCTGCGCGCTTGTAGCTAAGCTACTCGGACGTCAAACATGAAGCTCCCAGGTACATTATCCACCATCGTGATTAAAAAAAAAGAAAGACGCTTTTGGCCGAGTTGGTAAGCAGCTTACAGTCAAGTCCGCACCGACCAACTCGGCCACTCGAGAGCCCCCCCCCCCCCGCGAGGCCGACTTGGCTTGATGCCGACTTGGCTTGATGCCGAGTTGACTGTATCCCGGGGCGGTGCCGAGTTGGCCGGGGCCGACTTGGAGTGGTGCCGACCTGACTGTATCCCAAAATGACCAGATTGAGTTGTTTATGTGAAGATTGCTCAGACGGAACTACTTACTAAACATGGCGTCTGGGTGTAGTGATTTCAAAAGAAAAAGTAGTTCCCAGTATTTGCTTCAGTGTCGTAACGCTACAATATTATTTGTTGGTGTTCAAAATGACTAAGGAATTGCACTAAATGGGCCAATTTGCCAAAATGTTGAAGTATCGCTTTAACATGTTTGCTCACTTAGCCTCACATAATTCACTGTCTTCTATGATCACAGCTCAAGTTCTCCAAGCAGAAAATGGCCTCCACCTCAGATGTATTACATTTGATAGCTACATTTGGTACTTGATGGTTAAAATGGAGACAAAAAGACATCTGGTAAACTACACTCCATTACGCTGAGAAGCAGAGCGAGCAGACGTCAGGGCAGTGTTGCATCTAATCTGCCGTCAAAGTGCCAAAACAGCAGCTCTGTTCTTCTGTGGAGCGGCATTTTCTTTTTTTTAAAACAGTTTCTTTATAATTTTCACTTTTAGAAAAACTACACAATAAAAAAGAACAATACAAACTGTATACACACACACACACACACACACACACACACACACACACACACACACACACACACACAAATCTCTCCACACACAACAATATAAAATTATACATAGAACAACAGCAGCAAACAGATACAGCTAATCAGTGGTCATATCAAGTTGCCTCAAAACATTAAAAAATGGAGTCCAAATCAGTTCAAAGACATTCAGTTTTCCTTTTATCGAGTACAAGAGTTTCTCGGGAGTGCAGTATGACACGAGTTCATTGGACCAGCGTTTCTGGCAAGGAGGTTCTGTGCTCTTCCACTTCTTTGCAGCTGTTGCTGCTAACAGTATGAAATGTTTCTTATTTGAGTTCTGTTTCAACTGAACAACGTCCCCAAGCAGCCAAGTCTTTGGGTCAGCAATTATGGTCTGTCCACAAACTGGAGAGGTCACAGTGATGATATGAGTCCAGTATGATTTCAAGCGGACACAACCCCATAACATGTGAAACAGACGGACGCCAGGCATCTTTGACATTGATCAGAAATATTGCTGTTGTTGTATATTTCTATGGCTAAACTGTGTTTTTATTACTTTGCATTGTGACTGCCTGTGTGCCCTGTGACTGCGTCGGTGGAGGGTCACCATAGCCAAACCTTTGATCTCTTTGTCCTAATGTAAGAACCACAGCCCTGAGGGACAACAGGTCTGAACCAGCCAAGATAAGGAGCTGACGCCCGGTCAGAAACCCACAGGAGGCAGTTCATCGTTTATTCAGGCTGCATTTTATGGGTGTAACCAGGTGTCAGTCTGTTGTACCGGTTGCATGTGGCCTGCTGAGATGAGCTGGACTGTTGTTAAAGGCCCCAAGCTGGGGTGCTGTAACCGCAGGATTCCTGAAGAAGAGGAGTCTCATGTGTCACCCTTAATTATGGGAAAACGGAGGATAAAGTTGTCTCTCCACCAACAACCGGGGCCATTCAGCCTGGGGTTCAGACTGAGATCTGTTCTCGCAGGGCTGATGGACCGAGAGCCTCGTATTTTGATTTTATTGCAAGCACGAGGCCTTCTTCGCTGTCTGATCATCCTCAATCAAATAAAAGAATCTGTGCTGAGACTTAGAGGTTTCAAGCATCCTTTTTTCATTTCAAACTCAGTCTCAACACTGTCTAATTTGTTCAGTCTATAAGGAGTAAAGTATGTTCGATGGATAATGTTGAATTGAATCTGTCTGCGCTTCATGGATACCAATTTTGTTTGTGCTGATTTTAGTAAACTGCTCCAATTCTCCTCTGTATAATTACACCCGAGATCAAATTCCCACTTTGCTTTACTTGGAGATATATCGTAAGCTGGCAGATTATTAAGAACAGTTTTATATACAGTAGATATCAAACCTTTGGACGAATCACGCCTGAAATCAAAAAGGCACTTTTCAAACAGAGATTCATCTGGTTTGAATGGGAACTTATCTTTTGATTGACTGTTAGAAGCGACATTTTCTTGAATTAAAAACAAACATTCTCTGTCCATAACGTGAAAAGAAAGCTGTAATGTGGCATATCTAGATTTTCTATGTCTCAGGAGCCAGTTTCTGCCATACTGCTCCATGACACCAGTTATTTCATGGTTGGTAGATCAAGGCTTTCCATTTGTTCTATATATTATATTCTATGATATCTGAGGGTCTTGTTCATGTTAAAGTTACATAAACGTTAACTTTCATGAACGGAACCAAAGGTTGGGCCACGTGTCACCCGAGGTGAATGAGTGTAAGATAAAGTTAAATATAACTATTCTAAATTTTAAATCATATTAATAATCAAAACAAGTGACGACTGATTACCATGAATCACTGATCATGTGAGAAATGAACTGAGTAAATCAGTGTGAGTCGTCACAGCAGCAGCTGAGGATCCGTCTCCCCAGACGCCCACAGCCAGCCGGCCTTCACACCGCCCGCAGGAAGGTAAACTCCTCTTCACCTCTGCTCCGCTGTGATTACAGAGCCGGGGCGAGCCGGACGGGGCTGCCAGCGCCGGACGGAGGAGTAATTGGCCTGAGAAGCAGAGGTGGTTCCACGTCTTCGCCTGAGCGAGGCGGTAATGAGCGGCGGCCGGCGGGAGGCCTGGCCTCGGCGCTGGCCGCCGCTCGTCGCTCACAAAGACTATTTATGCTTTTCCTGAACCAAAACCCCTGCTGTCTGAGAGCGACCCCGCTGGATGCTCTCTGAATGGGTGAGAGGTGACGTTTTCACTGCTCTGCAGCGCTCAAGGACCAGGCGGGGGCTGATAGGCTGTCAAGGTGCTGAGCAGGATTTATGTGACCTCGTGAAGTATTTCTGCTTTTCACGTCTCTCTGGATAATAAATAGACCTTCTTCATCAAATGAACACTGTGTGTTGACTGAAACGCTCCGTTATTGACATCAAGTTCTCATTCAGCTGATCAGGAGAATCTAAAAATCACATATATTGATACCTACAGCTAATTTAGGCATCTACAGCTTTTGGAATGTTGGAGGAAACCAGTGAAACACACTTGTGCGCAGCATTCAGGAATCCATACAGAAGCTCCCAGACACCTGAACTCTGAAGGCGAGGGCACCAATCTCTACGCAAAGGCCCAGCGGGAGGTTCTATCCACAAACAGCCTCGATGTGAAGGAAGAAAGAATAATCCTTCCACAAGAGGAGACCTAGATGCCTTGAAAAATGGAATTAAAAAAAGATAACAGAATGAAATAATAATAATAATCCTATTAATTCCAGTCGGGTCCTACACACCCTCGGGCTCAGTCCTTAATTAGAAACAGAAATGAATGAATGACAGTGAGGGACTGAGTCTCATACAGAGGAGATCCCCGTGGACTGATCATATTTCTGGGTTGTGAGGGATCCTCTGTACAGTCGCAGATTGTTCCAGTTGAATGGGAAACCTGGGCCGTTATCTTCTCTCCATATTGCTACTATGAATAAAGAAAATTATAAAAGAGAAGAAAAATCAGTCAGAGCTGAGATCAGGTCTGACAGCTTGGCATCGGTCTAAATAATGTCTTTATATAACAGACCTGTTTCACAGCAGAATTTGGTTTCATCCATTGTTTCAGTTCTGTCTTCTTCTCTGTGTTTCTGAGCGTTCTGAACTTGTTTCCCACAGTTTTTCGTTCCTTTAATCGCTCTGCTAGCTCTCTTCGTGGTTTCCCTCCTCTGGCAGTGGCGCCGCCCTGCTGGGCTCCTCTGGGAAGACGCCTCGAGTGCTTCCACCCGTTCTTCTCAGTCCGTCCTCCCGGTGTGTGCATCCTGTCGATCTGTGTGTTTGTTTCTGCTCTTGGACTCGTGTAGCTTCTGTATTTTCATGCTTCTCTATCGGCTGTTGCTGTGTTCATATCTCTGGCCTGCTTTCCTTGTTTTCTAAGAAATCCTCACTTCAGTAGCCGCTGTTTTGTCTGGACCCTGACCTGAGTGTGGGTTCTTGATCTGCTCCCTGATTCATGGGTGTTTTTGCCTGACAACAGTTGGAACTGCAATAAAAGCAAAAGAGGAATACATTTTTCTGTCCAGCATGACTTCTGAGACACTCTGTGAAAACGCGGAATAATGATTTAGAAAGTGCCGTTCCTCCGGCCGGCCATGCCTCCAGGTGAAATCACAGTCTGCACGGCTAGCGGATCACTGGTAAAGGTCAGCGGTGACTTTAAAGCAGCAGGGCTGTTGTGTGAGCACAGATGTGAGGAGAATGGCTCAGCCTCATTAATATTCCACTTCCTCTGCCACATTCCCAACAGAAGGTGTTACTGCTCTCAAATGGCGGATTTGTCATTCCGGAAAGAAAACGCTCTCTTTTTCACAGCTTGATGAGTCATTATGTTCCACGAAAACCGAGTGACAGGCGAAGCTATTAGTTCCCACACACTGAGCAGTGAGTTCAAACAGCCTCTACACATCTGACACTGCTTCCTTCCTTCAGAGCAGGTCTGAGGACGGGGCTTCTGTGCAGGGAGGCACAAGAAAGAAAAGAAACTGAAGTGTGCACACAGCAATCAAAGCACAAACCTGACATTCTGAATGTTAATGATCTCAATCTGAGTATATTTAATTGTTGTAGTTGGAGCTGCCAGTGTCACACATTTTCCCATTTCATTAACAAACCTGAAAGGATTCGACCAAAACTGTCAACAGTTCCCTCCAAACATCAGAGGAAGCACATCGTCCTCCTGTCACTGATGGATTAATCTGTCTCAGATCGCATCAATCCTCAGGCCGAGATGCTGGACAGACAAAAATAAACATATTCATCAAACAGGTATACATCAAATATACAATCAAATCCAGAACACATAAATAAAGATGCTGCGCTGGCTGATCCCAGCCCGGAGTCTGCATTAATACCAGAAATCTTTCACTCTCTACTGCAGTTTGTCTTCACAGGAAAAAAGTCCATATTTCAAAACACGGGATTGACTGCATTGACGGCTACCAAGCAAAAAGAATACAATTTAAATTATACTGAAAATACAAGCAAAAAAAGCACATCTTATAATACCATGCATGATTTTCATAGTAGTTAAATGCACGGTGAAGGTTTCATCTGTTAAATCACATCAGCAGAGCAGAACCATTCAGTTGATGTGCTTCAAGCAGGTGTTTTCAGGTATTTCAGTTTTCTGGAACACGTTCGGCTCCTGGGTCACGCAGTTACCACATTGTAAAAACAAAGTCAAATTGAAATTGAATAAATAAATGCCAGTGCACTAATGGAATGGTTCAGAAGTGGTTTATGGTAGTTGAATTCCATCGATCTCAGGCAAACTGATGGTCCATCAGATTACCTGGCCAAATGAGTCAGATCCTTAGAGGCCTGACTGTACAGGAATGCCAGCTGTTGCCGTGGTAACAGACACTAACAAACAGCTGCAGGGGTCCAGCAGAAGTCTGAACTCAGGGGAAGAACTGTTTTATTTATTTATTTATTTATTTATTTATTTATTTATTTATTTATTTGCAGCAAATGTGGTACCTATATGATTTAGTCAGGTGGTCATAATGTATTGGCTGACTGGTATCTATACCATGTTATCTACTGAAAATGAACACAGAGAGCTGAAAGGAAGAATTTGGAACCATCAACTCTGATTTTTTTGTGTAAATAAGCTCATGGAATTGGAATGATTCTCTCTGAAATTTGAAATTAGTTACACACACACACACACACACACACACACACACACACACACACACACACACACAGTCTTGTATTTCTATCCTTGTGGGGACCGTCCATTGACTCCCATTCATGTCTAGCCCCTAACCCTGACCCTTACCCTAACCCTAACCCACACCACAACAAAGCCTAACCCTAAAGAAATGTTTTTGCACTTTTACTTTTTTCAGTAACAACAACATGGTCAAGAAAACACTGTTTCTCCTACTTAGGACCGGAAAAAGGTCCCCACAAGGCACGTCGTTCCACGTTTTGCTATCCTTGTGGGGACATTTGGCCCCGACAAGGATAGAAATACAAGAACACACACACACACACACACACACACACACACACACACACACACACACACACACACACCTGTCTCAGGAATCCTCCAGAGTGAATATTGCTGCCTATATTGGAGCTTCTGCTGTGCGGCAGATGAATGCTGTGGAGTTCCAGCAGTATTTTCTGTGAGGCTGAGGCTGAGGATGAAGCTGAGGCTAAAGCTGAGGATGAGGATGAGGCTGAGGCTGAAGCTGAAGCTGAGGATGAGGATGAAGCTGAGGCTGAGGATGAAGCTGAGGCTGAGGATGAGGCTGAGGATGAAGCTGAGGCCGAGGCTGAGGATGAGGATGAAGCTGAGGCTAAAGCTGAGGATGAGGATGAAGCTGAGGATGAGGATGAAGCTGAGGCTGAAACTGAGGATGAAGCTGAGGCTAAAGCTGAGGTTGAGGCTGAGGCTGAGGCTCGCTCACTTCCTCCTCCTGTAACGCGTCGGGACGGTGCTGCTGCTGCAGATTACCACTTGACTGTATAAATGTAATTTTGTGCGGGGCATGTCGTTGTCTCCAGATTGCTGAAGCTGCAGAAAGTTTTACTTCTGCCGGTCCTGCCAGCTGCCCGGTCTTCTTTGTAGTGCTTGTAGCTGTCACGCTGAATAAATAAGAAGCCGCAGGATATTCTAAAGGAAACATTTCCTGCATTGTAGCCAGACTTCAGCTTTTCACACGATACATCAGATGAGATGGAAAAACAGTGCTGAGTCCAGCACAACTCCCCGGATTCACCTCTGCTTTACAGAATGTAAATGCTCCCGTACAGGCATGAATAGATGTTAGGCAGCAGATCTGACGAGACGATCGGAGACAAGCGAAACTCTGCAGGTTGTTCAAGTGTTTCTGGCAAAGAAAAAGTGTTCGCTCTCTGAAGGAGAAAATGAAAACATCTTAATGGAGCTCCTCTTTCCTCAGCTCTTCACCCGCGGCCGTTTCTTTTCAACAGATTGCTTGAAGAGTTCAATTGTGCTCAGCTAATGCATAACAAACAGATGGAGCTGAATGCAATCACTGCAGAGTGGCGTCTCTATCTCCTTTTCCCTGCCTCTCGCTCTCTGAAGCGCTGAAATAAATCAAAATTATGGTTTTTGGCGTCGGCCTGGGAGCGCCGCAGAGCAGCACGGATATCGCCTGGCTCCGAGTCACAGATCTGGCTGGATGAGGGGAAATTAATTAACACCGTTTTACTCCTCTTTTTTTCCAGAGCTTTGATGGCTACGGTTGCCTTGACAACCTGGGAGCAGACGAGGCGCAGGTGCCCCCTGGTTATGACCGACATCCATCCAGCGGGAGGCGCAGGCGGCGGCGGGTCGTCTCTCCGAGTCTGTCCCGGGTATAAAAAGCAGCGGTGCTGAAATTAGAAGGAGCCGCTGCCGACCTGCAGGCCGAGAGCCGATCAGAGTCTGCCGCTCATTTACACACAGCCTCATCGCCACATCCAGCACCGTCTCTTTACACTCCGCTGCCATCCACAGCCCAACGGCTGCACCTGCTGGCTGAGGGTTCAAAACCCACCTCTTCACTTCATCTTCTCTGAATGACTCTGAGTCCCAAAGGTATTGAAATTCATACTCTAGTAACTATATGAAAGAAAATATGTTAAGAAAAGAGAGACCTTGTTTAAAGGCGCTATCTGCGATTTTAATTTAACCACGACAAGAAAAATGCTTTTTACATCATGTACTACGAAGTCCATGCTACATTTCTGTGAAAAAAAAAAAAAATCACACATTGTTCAGCGTGTTTTGGATATCTGACCCCGCAAAGCGCTGCCTGAGGATTTAGCGTGACGACCTCTCTGCTCCACTGGCAGCGCGGCAGCGGGGGGGCGGGGCCGGAGCCAGGCCGTCTGCAGCGCATGCACAACACCGGTAAACAGACCAGCATGGAAGCCGAAGGAGCAACAAGCTACTTTCTGCATTGAACATGTAGCGACAAGGTCACATCTGGTTTACCTGAGACGAAGTGGCCATTTATTTTGAACAAAAAAGAGTGGAAGTGGCTTCTACTGTGTTTCCTCCAGAGGATTGTGCACGTGGGATGAATGTAGCGTCGTGCACGCTGAGCGGGAGCAGAGCGGAGGGGGAGTGGGAGGGTTTTCTCAACATGAGGAACCAGTCAGAGAGCTCGGGGGCGGAGCCAACATTTCAAACTGAAGTCAGGGCTCAGAATTGTGCAGAATCTCGGATAGCTCCTTTAAAGTGAAGGTACAGCTTTGATTTTGTTATGCACTCGCGCACGTATGCACCTCCTTTAGGGCTGTTTTGGTGTTGATTGTTTTGCTTGAGGACACTTGGACTTCAGTTCAATTCTATTCAGTTTGATCGATTACAACACAGTCACCAGAGGAAACCCAACAACTCCACATGAGCAAGTATAGCAGACCTTAGAGAGCAAAACTCCCTTTACCAGGAACTCAAGCCATGAAGCTCAGGACGACAGGAGAGACGGAATATAGCAACATGTTCTAGTGAGACCTGACAGTATCTCCCAGCAGTCTTAACCTGGAGAAGCAGCTCCAACAGCAACTGTACTAAATGGAAAGGTCTTAAGCCTCACCACAGAAGAAGAGACTGTCAGCCTCCAGCGCTGAAACTGGGAGCTGGTTCCACATGACAGGAGCCCGATAGCTGCAGCATCAAACCCTCAACCTTGAAAGATGACAGAAGTTCTGAATGCACAAATGCATTCTGTTCAACTTGTGTGGTGGTAGGGAAGCACATTCTCTTCTTAACTGCATGGACTACATGTGAAGCATTTTGAAATCTGCCTTTGTTCTGGAAGGATTTAGAACCATAAACAGGAAGTCTGGCATTCAGGCATTCAGACATTTTTATGTAACTTCATCATTTCTGCAGCTTCAGTGTGGAAACTGATTATCCTGATTTAATGAAGCGACCGGCTACTTTATAGAGGGCGAGGAGGAGGAAGTACAGACAGCTATGGTCAAAGGCACTGATGAAAGTTGTTAGAAAACTAAGTATCTTCTCAAGTGAAGTAAAGATATCTTTGAAAAAGGAGTCGACAACTGCAAAGTCAAAAAGCTGTGTGAACCCAGTGCATTACAAACTCCTCTAAATTAAAGGATTTATTTTCTTGTGAGAAGACTCAAAATAATCATGAAGCACCTACACCTCATAAGTGAGACAGTCTATGAAAAGTGAAGTCCCAGATATCCCTATCAGAAACTGTGTCCTGAGTTTTCAGTGGATCTGGTTTTCTCCTGTCATATTTTAGCAGTATTTTCATGTATAGCGATCTTGGCTGCCTTCTCCGACCTGCCCTCTGTGTCTGACAGCAATGTGAGAACCAGTTTCTACATCTTCCCTGATAACGTGGCTCCACAGGCGATGTCGGTCCGGTTTGACTCATCTAAACCAGGAATAAATGTTCTCCTCTTCTGCCTTCGTGGCCTATTCTCATTAAACCCTGCTCATAAATATGTTTCCAACCAGCCATGTCTTGGTGGTGGAGGTGGTCTTGTTATTGATGAAATAATGAAGTTTTCCTTTCATAAAGGAGCTCTGGCCAGCATGCTGTCTTCTTTACATAATTGGATCCTTCCTCAGCTCTTTTTTTTACCGCTTTTCATCTTTCCAGGGTTCCCGTTCCCGCTGCTCGCTGGGTTTGATTGGACTAGTTTAGGAAATAAGGGCCCCGGTGTTTGTAATGAACGCCATAAATTTTGGGTTGATGAACTGCTGCGACCTCCGGCCGGGCCGAGACGAGCCGGGCCGTAAATCCCCGGCGGGGCGGGGCGGGCCGGGGCGGGGCGGGGCGGGATGACTGGCGTTTCATTTGGAGGCCGGCGATGCCGGAGACGTGGGTGAATCCGCTCCACTCTGCTGACTCAGATGAGCGATTGTGTTCCGACGTCGAGGCGGTGATTTAATCTGAGTGGCAAACAGATGAAATCGAGAAGGGTAGAGATGATGAAGAGCGCCGCCGCCGCCGCCCGGCAGATGCTTGACACAGAACCGCAAATCTTTAGGAAGACAGTCAGAGGGCCAGGCTTAATAAAAAAAAAGATAAGAAAAAAACAGTGAAATGAATTCTATATTGATGTATATAGGCTATAGCTGCTCATCTCTAATGCAAACTTCACCCAGCTGCATCTTTATGAGTCAAATTTTGATCAATGGAATTCAAAACGAGTGAAGTTTTCATGAGAACTTTATTTATAGAAAAACAGAGTGAGTACAGGCAAACACAACAATCCACTGTGGTTCAGTGTAAAGTTTCTGTGCTGATGACTGTAAAAACAAAACATGTGGAAACTGAGCTGTAATCACGAGTGGAAAAAGACATGAAATCAACTGAAACACCCTCAGAGAATAAATCCACTCAACAACCTCAACACAGGAACATCAGCGTAAGAAGTAAAAGACGCTGCCTCCGCGTCCAACAACAGCGCCACAGAGGCAAGGCTTCATCATGAAGATGTTCTCCGTCATCACTTGAGGACAATAAGCTCAGTGTCGACGCTGAACCGCGAAGAAGAAGCTGCAACTAGAACAACTAAGCAGCAAAAAAAAATTAAACATTCATATGCCAAAAAGCAGCAGTGCTCAAAAAGCTTTGGAGCCACTAAACTCAGAGCTCAGGCCGCTTTAGGTCCACCACGGTCAGAGCTGCATCACTATCATCACTATTGACTAGCCAGAAGCTAAGTTAAAGTACATGCATGATTTTCGTTAGTTCACCATTTGAGCAGATGTGAGCTGCAAGGCCAATCAAACAGCTTTGTTGGTCTTATAATTCACATAGACACAGTACAGCTGGGCACAAACGGACCGCCCAGCATGTAGGAACTGGGAAAACCTCCAGATGCTTCAGAGAATAACTGGGGGATGAAATCAAAGACATCAGATAGTGAGTAAAAACTGTTTAACTCAAGTTATTGTCATCAGAAGCATCACAGACTAATCTGTCATATCGGTAAGGTTCGATCTTTATTCCTCTGTAAACATTTTAAAGCTTCAGTGAGGACCTGGACAACACGTCAGGTCAGGACTAGTTTTATGGTAAAGAGTTTGCTTGGCGCAGCTTTAATGTCTATCAAACACTATTATTTCTTTCTAGCACCATGAAGAATCCTGTCCTGCTCCGATGATCGCAGACAAACACCAGTCTCGCTCCGGTTTGTCTGTTTAGTCACCGGCTTCTCAGAAACCAGCTGAGGCCAAGTTCACCGCCCAGTCCTGGTAGTATGGATGACATTACATGTACTTTGAGAAAAACAAAAAAAACAAACACTTTCATTACCCTTTTCAACTTGTTTCTTTCAGTGTATCTATCGGTCCTTTTTCCATCTCTAGCCATCATGTACAAATCCACCCTGACCTCATGTGCCCTTTGACTCTGAACCCTGAAATTCACCAAAGACAACCGACACTCAACGGACCTTTTAACTTATATTCATGAAGCAATTTGTAAAAAGACAACAAAGATGACACTTATTGCCTGAAACGATTTTATGTGAGATGATATTCTGAGTTGGCGTCAGAGCCAACCTCTTCCATTTCTATATAACCAAATAGCTGAGAAGTCCCATCGCTGATGTTGACCAGTTCCTCTCCACTGGGCTGGGTTTTCTCCTGTGGTCCTTCTTTTCCAAACGCTCTCACACGTCCCTCGATCCTACTCAGGTATCCGGGTGGCGCCGACCTCCTCCACCGGACCCTCTCTCTTGGTTTCCATGGCGACCTCGGTGTAGGTGACAGCCCCTCCGGATGACTCCTCCCCCTTCCCCGGGACCTCGGCCTCGGCCTCGGCGCCTTCCTGGCCCTCGGCGACCGCCCGCTCCTTCTTCAGCTTGATGCGGAAGGTCTCTTTGCTCGGCGCCTTCTTGGCGATATTCTCCTTCAGCCGCTCGCCGGACTGCTTCAGCCGCTCGCCGGCCTGGTGCATCTTCTCCCTCCGCTCCGGCGGCATGACCTTCTCGCCCAGGTTGTGGAACTTGGAGCCCAGGTTGTCTTTGGTTTTGGTCATGCTCTCCTTGGAGAAGGCGGCCTTCAGGGTCTCCGTGCTCTTGGCGACGGACTTCTTGATCCGGGCGGCGCGGGACGGGTCGGCCTCCTCCACGCTCAGGTACTCCTCATCCGAGGAGAGGTCGGCGGGGATGTCGTAGGAGTCAGGCTCGATCTCCACCCCCTCCAGCCCCGGCGCCTTGGGTCCTTTAGTGACCGCCACGGACGGGACCTCTGTCTCGCCCTGAAGACAAGAGGAAGATAAAAACATGGATCAGTCCCATGGAAAGTAGCTTTGGATTCACTGGAGACATTACAGTTTGCCGTACCACAGAACTAAAGAGAGCAACATCATCTGCAAATTAGGTTACAAATATCACAAGAGTGAGGAACCCTTGCTGGAGAACCTACAAGGGCCAATCCCAAATCTACCCCCTCCCCCTCAGCCCTACTCCTATGATATGCGCGTTCACGAGGCTTCAGGGCGATCCCAATTCTACTTTTTGAATAAGGGTAGGGGAGAGGGGGAGGGCTATTTCACCCCTTTCAGAGAAGTCTGCATCGATGCTCCCTATTCTCTATAGGGGTAGGCGGAGTTTCGCATTGGCCAGAAAAAGAAACAACATGGCGCCCACCACAGATGTAAGATTGTTTAAGCAAGTTTTTCCTGTATATTATTTAAAAAGCTATAAAAAGTGCATTTGCTTCACTGAAATTTATAGATATACTAGCGTGACCGTGTCCCAGTGATGCCGAGCAATGCCGACGGCGCTCACTCATAGCGCGCCGCTGCTGCTCCACGGTGCTCACTCGTAGCGGACCGTCCAGCTCAATCGATTGAGCGCAACTGCTAATTAGCCGCAAACGCGGCGCTATTACTATTCTTTTTTTTCCTGTCCATTGTCCGGGCGCTGCAGAATTTAGCGCGGGCGGGGCACCCGGACTGAAAAGGTCTGGCAGAAACCCTGTAAATTTGTAACTTCTGAAGAGCACTAATCACTGTGTTAACGTCATCTTTTATCATGTTTTTAACGTAATATGTTTGACACAGGGACCCCCGATGAAACCCGACTTCTGATGAGGGCCGAGGGGTATCCCAGTTCATAGTGCTGCAAAGACAGCCCCAGCCCTCAGCCCTGTTCTAAAAGGGGTAGGAGAGTGATAGGGGTAGGGCCAAGGGCAGAGGGGTGGGGGGAAGTGGTAGAATTGGGATTGGCCCGAAGTCTGTTTCAAACCTCAGACTGAGGACTCAGTTACAAAGGGATAGAAATGTGTTTTAAAGAGGTGGATTGAGCTCTCTTGTCATTTCTTCAAGAAGTTACTGGTTTTCATGAGTGATCAGAGGAGGAAGGTCGGTTTAACCATGAATAGAAAGAAATGCAGGAAGTTACTTCACATTAAATTGTCAGCCATTTCAGTCATATACCCTTGTGTTGGAGTTCTTGGCCACGTTTTGCTGCTCTGGTGTCAAAATATTTGGAACTCCAGTTGCCCATACTTTCAAAAGTTCGTTGCAAAGGAATTAGGAAGTTGTTATACTATGTTGGATGCCAATGAAGACTCACAATAAAGAAGTTTGTGGAGGAGGGTGTGGGGGGAGCAGTGACAGCTGCTCGCTTTAGGCCTGAGTCATTGGATTGATCCTTTATTAACACGTCCTGCTGCTTTTTTCAGCACTGGATTCACTGCAAAACTATTTCAAGACAAGACAGGCTGAAGAATGCTGATTTCATGTGCAGACCCTTCAGACAATATCACAACGCGTATTTCTTCATGATCTTATCACCAGGTGTTGATGTCTTTAAATGTTTAAAATATAGTGTTTTGTTAAAACACTGTTCAGTCAAGAGGCTCACGTGAACACTCACAGGCATCAAAACATTTGGTGAACTAAACCTGCTGCACATGCTGATGCCTTCTCTCTGTCTATATATGTGATGCTATCGAGACCAGGGCGTGGACGCTGCATATTTTCCTTAGAAATTCACCACAGACCAGAATAACAACTGTAACCATGGTAACCATAAACAAATAGAATGACAGCTGAGAACTTTGAGCATCAAAAAAATAGAGAGAGAAAAGCACAAACAAAGTTTGGCATTGTTCTTATTCCCTCTTGAGCTGTTGGTTTTTAAACAACTGTGACTAAAAATAGTTTTGGTGCCAAACACAAATACAGGCCGAATCCATACTGCGTGCAGATGAAACACATGTCTGTCTCCATGAAGGGGGTTTCACTGAGCAGATCACGGAGCCGATGGAGGCTCAGACAGGAAAACATGATATTCTGCTGAGATCCTCTGACCCGCAGCCTCCTGCCTCCAACGCCGTCATCAGATCAACTTTTTCTATTTTTACAGACGAAGAGTAACTGAGCCTCATTCAGACAGGAAGCTGCTGGCAGGGACAACTGCCAGTAATAATCAGCGGGCCGTCTCTCATCTGGCCGGCCAGCCTGGGGGGGAGCCGCCGAACGGACTCCCACTTAAAACACAGTTTACCACTTCAGCAGCCTCACGGCGCTCTCTATGATCCGGAACGTTCATTTGATCACACACTCAGACACCACTGGAGCCACGCAAGGCGCTCACTCAGTGTCTTGCTCAAGGACACTTCAGCACATGGACAGGATTAGGAGGAGGATTGAACCGGGGGACAGTACCAACTGAGCCATGGCTGCCCAGAACTTTTAGCCGGTACTGGTTCTCATCAGACCTCCGGTAGAAAGAAACGTCTGATCTGCAGTTTCTGCAGCACTGTGGTGAAATGATGCTGAAATCTGAGAATTAGACAGAAATCCTCTCCTTACAGCCATGTTTTGACTGCTGGAGCAAGAAAATGGTTCCTGTGGTCTCTATAGCCGAAGCTTTAGAAATGACTCTTTCTATCGATCAGCCTTTTCCAACAAATAAAAAAAGAGAAATGCATTCAAATTAGAGTTTATTTGGAAGTTCCTCAAAAGCTTTCTTAAAAAAGAAAAAGCTTCTTTGGCATACATTATTGGACCAGGCGGCTTTTATTTGATTTCTTGGCTGTAATTGAACAGAAAAAAACTCTTTCCCCTTTTTAATTTTTGAATTCAACGCATTAAATAATAATTATTAATTTCCCCGAAGCGCCACTCATGTTCTGACGGGCCGGAGGCGAGGCGGCTGCTGGAGGAGCCTCCTCCCGGCCTGCTCCGCCCGCTGTGCCCTACAGGTGACTTTGGATGTGAAAGCCAATTAATCCTAATTAAGCTGCAGCCACCTGCGATGATCACACGCATTCATCAAGGAGGAGTCGCCGGAGCGTGTCCAGACAACGTGAATGACACAATAATTACACCGGCTGGGACTGTGGGGCAATTTGTGTTTTAATAAACCGGAGCAGCAATGAGGAAACGAGGGACTGACACTGATATCAGGCCGAGAGCCGGCGAATTAGACATTTGGTGGCCTTAATGGTCATCAGCACCGATGTGTGAAAAACGGCTGTTTTGATTAACAAACGATGTTCTGACGCTCGTACCACAAGATAATAGGAAACAAGTCATTGAAACTATATGAAAAAAGCAACACATTGTTATAAATGGGTGTTTAGGAATGAATCTGGTTGGCGTTGTTCTTGTGTCTGGAGCGTGTTAAAGGCTGCTGAGGTTGACATTGTAATCGTGGGGCCTCTTTCATAAGTGTGTGTTGATAGGACACATTCATCACGGATTGGTTGGATTCTAACGGGTCGACTTTACGGCGTGGCTGGTGATGGATCGGCAGCCCTGCAGGTCTACACGCACGCCGTGTTTCAGATGTTATGCAGCATTGCTCCATTTCCTGGGTGACCCTTATTTAATTGCGTTTTCCTGCAGGCAGTGTGACGCCGGACCTGTCGCCACTTATCCTCTCTCATTGCCACGCAGCAGAAACATCACAAACTTGATCCATTAACTTCCCTGAAATTACAGTTCGTCCTCCGATGTCCAGCGGCGTGAACAACAGTCGGGACGGAGCGGCCCCGGGTTTAAATCGGCGGCCATTCGTCTTTTTCTTATTACCGCTGCTCGTCCGGCCGTCATCATTCAGCCGCCGGCGACCGGCGTCTTTAACAGAGCTGCTTCCCTGCTAAACGACCGCAGAGCCGACTCTATATTAGGACATGCACGGAGGCCTCAGAATATCTGACAGCACATCCGTCAGGACGAGACTCCACCGTGCCACCGTCTTCTGACCGGGGAACTGAACCTGGAGCTGCAGTGCAGCGGTACGCTGCGATCTGCTGCATTACTGCAGCGGAGCAGGTGGGGATGAGGAGGTTAAAGACGACTCTGCAGCTGTTCAGATTCGGCATTTGCATGTGTTTTGACTGATTAGCCTGTAAATCACTAAGTGTTGATTAATGCCTGATACAGGCATTATTCAGCTCCAAATACTTTGGCGGTGCACGGCAGTTCAGTCATCCAAAGAGCAAAACAAGCTGCCGAGGCGAACGACCCCTGAAGCTGTTTCCTCCAGCTGTATGGGGAAGCAGCGCTGGCAGCAGAGAGCAGCAGAAACCTTACATGGGTTTGACCACGGATCTGTAAACCTCCAGTCGTTTTCCTGGCCCTCCAGGGCATGCCCAGATGTTTCTGTGGCCGGTGGCAGCTGAAACAACAGCTGGAAATACAAGCGGCTACATAAATCACCGCCCTTTGCTTTCAGTGTTCTGTCAGTGTTTTTTCTTCCCTTCAACTGAAAAGGACAAACAGGGCTTCAGGAGCGGCTCCTCTGTCAGCGCTGACGTTTTCCCGGAGCCTCGATAGGATGTGACGCGACACGTCAGCGTCCGCCTGATGAGCCCGCTGACCACGGACCGACCACGCACTGACCACGGAGTGACCACGGAGTGACCACGGATTGACGCCGACCGTCCAGCAAGGCGCTGATGTGAATCAAATGTCTTGATATTTCCGTTCCGTGGTCTACTTCCACTCACTGTGGTCAAAGGCGTGAGGTTTAAACGTGTCCTCCCCTCACACCCTCGCAGATGGCTGTTTTTCGGCAGCAGGTCATGCTGACTGACACTCCGCCTCTCGGTACATATTGACCCTGTGATAAGCTGCCATATCGGAGCCTGATGCGGCCTGACAGCAGTTTATGGCCTGTCCCCGCTGGCAGAGGGAGAATGCTGTCATCCCAGAATAGGTCTCTCTGTCACGGATCCACAGCAGCTGTTAGCGGCTCAGGCAGCTCCGGTTACTATTCTCCAGTCGCTACGATATTCAGGACAGAGGCTCCATTCCAAAAGGAGCTGCAGAGATGTAGAGACCAGCGTTTGTCTCACTTTGGACATTATGATCATGTTTATATTTACTCCAAACTGAAATCCTGAAACACAACGGAAGACAGATTTTACTGCAGATTATGTCTTCGGTGTAGCTTTTCCATAAGTGGTGCCAATCAATGAGATCAAAACGTGATGATTTGAAGTCTTAACTTGAAATTAATATATTTCAAATTTAAATAAATGTACAGAAACCACACTTATGATTGAGTCTACCTCTAAATATGATCTCAGGCTTCATACCACTTCGGTGGATTTACTTTGGTCAAATTATTCATTTAATAGCGCAGTGAAATAGTGAATGATCTGATATGAGACAAAGAAAGCTCCTGATAGCTCCTGATAGAATTTGAGAACAATTTACGGACAAACACCTGAAACAATAAAACGAATGCATGTATTATCTCTAACGTTCATTTACGTACAAGTTACTTCATCTCTAGCTTCCCATTCCAGCAGTAGAAATCCTTCCAGAAGCACCTGACATGATGTTAAGACTAACTAAACTAAGGTAATCACAGTAATGTGAACTTAAAAACATCGATGCAGAGAAATGTAATAATATCAACATGTGGACCAACTATGACCACTTCATCCAGACATGTAATACCACCTTTTACCACTACATGGTGCATTGAGTCACTCTTGTGTTTCATTTTTTAACAATCAAGACTAACAATAAATCAAACAACTGTTACTCTTTGCTCTGTCAATGACGTTTGGCTTTTAACCATGTGAGAAAAGATGAAAAAATAATTTCCATGGAGTGGAAAGAGGACAGAGTGATTAATACAAACAAGAGGTTGTAATACCACTTTGAACCACAAGGTGGCGTATTGAGTCCCTTCAGTGTTAAATGGCTCTAATAGTGGCTTTACCTGTCCTCTGTACACATTGATCATGTACAGGTGACTGAAGTGAGATGAGCACATTTATTTCAATACCAGATTCATATCAAAGAAGACATGCTCCATCACGCTCAAAAACATTTAAACAAGTAGAGATGAGCCAACACGAGGTAAGAAGCCCGACACGCCGATGCCTTCTATTGATATTCATAATCTGACATCGCCTCCTCTTGTCTGACCAGAGCTGAACTCATACAGCCCGGAGCGACCAGCCCAGCGTCTTTGATCAGCGTTAAAAATCCTTCAGCTCAGAAAAACCTCGTTTTTCTCCATCGGCTGCTTCCACAGAAAATCCCTATTCAGTAGTATTATACAGTCTGTCCATCTTTCCACCAGCAGTCGTGTCCTCGGTCACTACAAGTGCATCCCAGCACTGGACCTCTTGGAAACAGAATGCATGTCTGGGGTTTGTTGTTCCGGCGCTGTAACGTGACTGGGTTCGATTAGGCGCTTGTGTGACTTGAATTCCTGAAATCTCTCCGAATTAAAGAATTAGTCTGAGTGTTTTGGATTACAGCGAGAGCTCGGAAGTCAATCGCCTTGTTTTCTTGCATTGGAGGTGACCCGATTAACACGTCACTGAACCCGTGGCCCTTCAGCATAATGAGGCTGCTCTCCTGCAAACTGCCAGTGCGGCGCTGAAGAGTTTGAACTTCAGCCGCCCTTCATTTCCTCACATCGCCGCCTCGCCCTCTCACTGCAGCCGCTGCTTAATGAACCCAGTCCCGGTTCTTCTGGGATAAGATCTCTGCTCGCCTTCTCTTCTCGTAATGATGCTTTAGAAACAGAAACCTTGTTGTGCTCAACCTCAAAGAACCTTCGAAATAGAAAATTATCATTCATTTTTTTCAGAGTTTCCAGAAATCCTCAGATAAACACGCATTTTTTTCAAGATTCATGGTTTTTATGTTCCAGAGACCTTGGTACTTTGAATTATGAATAGAAAAGGGTTTCCCTAATTTGGCAGCATATTAAGGAATCATTTCACATTGATTAACTTTGACCTATAAAAAGACACTTTGTCCATTTATCCTTCTAAATCTGGATGACCTCTGACCTTTACTGCTGGAAATCTTTGGATGATTCACTTCCTTTCCTGACTCAGCCAGACATTTCAGCGGAGAGCTCTAGAAAGGGACTGCTGACACTCTGTTACGGTTACTGCTGGCCTGGTTTATCTAGTATGAAGTCTGGACGTGTGCTCACCTGGTAGATGACGACCCGGAACTTGTTGCGCGTGAGCAGCTCGTCCTGCGTCGTCTCCACCTTCTTGACCCGGACGTTCTGCTTCTCCACGCGGGCGCGGACCTCCTTGACGTTGGCGCTGACCTTGCGGGTCTTCTGCAGCAGCTTGTCCACCGTGCCGCTGGTGTCGGTGTGGTCCTTGGCCAGCTTCAGCACGTCGCCCTGGATGCTCTTGATGTTGCTCTCCAGCTCCAGCTGCCGCTCCTCCATGCGCTGCTGGCAGGACTGGACGTTGTCGATGATGCCGGCGACGCGCTCCAGCAGGGACAGGATGGTCAGGGCGCTGATGGGGTTCCCGGCCTCGTCCTCCACACCCACGATCTCCAGCTTCTCCTGGACGCCGGCCGTGCGGTACTTGTGCTGATCCATGGCGGGGGTTCGGGGAGCCGGGTCTTAGCTTTCGTCCTGGTTTGTGGTGAGGTGGACTGGACTGGCGGGGCTACCAGCAGGGAGACCGGAGAAGGGGGCAACACCCAACCGTAGCGGCCCGAGCTCAGGTCTGGAGACAGGAGAGACCAGAAACTCCACCTACCCCTTTTAAAAAAGGCCTCAGAATCCAAATGGGACCTGAAGTCAGCCCCCGTCGGGACCAGATCCAGGCGATAAATCCGGGGGGGAGCGGCAGCGCTCGCACGAACATCCACCAACCCTCTGCTAAAAATAAAAACGCTTTTTGAAAGGCGACACTCTGACATTTTGGGAAGCAGGAGACGATGAAAACCTGCATCCAGGTGACGTCCTGCTGCGTCCAGCCGGCTCACTGCTGGCAGCTGTGAAGCCTGTACGTCAACAACAGCTGGAGGCGAGGCGTCTGCTCTGATTACACACTGCGGGAATGTTTTCAGGGGATTAATCGCTGAAACTCTGCCCCCCCTTAACTCCCCCTGAGTGGTGGAGTCCAAGCATTGACAGAGACTGAGAGCTGAAGCTCTTTATGGAGATGACTGACAGTTCCAGAGCGTGAGGAGGAGTTTCAGAGCGCCGCTGTTTTCAGCGCCGCTCCTCTGAACTCCCACCTCACGGGGATTTGTGGAGTTTGAGGAGCGCTCCACGTGCACACGAGTCTGCTGCTGTGCGGCGCTCACTGCTCTTCGGCGAGTGAGGCCGAGGATGTGAACTCAACATAATGTGTTGAAAACGGTTGTAGTCTCGTGTCGTCTGATGAAACGACTGTAGAGCGGGCCGACCTCTGATCCTGGGTGGGCGGGGCCATCGACTCTTTTTTCCAGTCCATATGCTGAGCGGTCCTCAGGCGAGATACTTGCAGATTGGCCGTCTCCATTTGAATCACAGTGCAAAGTACTTTGATTATTTTCTGCATAAGTCAAGTCAAATTAAAATGATCCCGTTTTTTTTTTCAAAAGAGCAGAGTCTCTGCAGTGTTATTTGTTTGAATTAATTAGATGAATGTATAATCGTCTGCTTTAAACCAAGGACCCGACTTATTAGAATTACCACTTCTTGGTTATATCTAACTATGAATTTCCAGATGATTACAGAAGCTAGCTGAAGACGGTTAATGAATGTAATCAGTTTATCTCACATATGTATATTTTACAGGCGTTTTTCCTCCCAAGAATTAATTATAGGAAAACAAAACAAAATGATGCTGTGTGTTTTGTTAATTTGATCTTTGGTGGATTCCACAAAGTGCTCACAAAATGTACAAAGGAGTCAAAAGAGATCAAGAACTCCTCCATCACACTCAAGAACAGTGAAACTCCTCTGGAAGAAGAAAGACGGTCCAGCATCAGCCCCTCCCGTTGCTCCTGTTTCAGGAAACTGAGCCAAACCTGGTGAAGGAGGCTAAAGGACGGCTCTAAACGGGTGCGACTGACGGAGTGTGTGACGGCCTCGCTCCCGATGGACCGCTGACCTATGGAGGATGGACCCCGCCTTCAGAGGAAACCCCGTAGGGCAGGACTGCAGCCCCCTGCAGCCCCCCTGCAGAGCGCTCTGCCTGCTGAATCAGTCGGACTGAAGCAGCAGCTGCTCCTGTCCCCACGTCCCCCCTCCCCACCCGCTATATTTACCCCGGCAGCGTTCCTGAAGCCCCGCCCCTGGCAGAAATGCGCGGCTGGTTTATTTTCATGCGATGAGGCCGCGACCCCTGCTCCAGCTCCTGCAGACGAGCAGCGTTTAATGAGACGGTTAATGATGTGTTCCGTCCTCTGACAGGTGGGCGGGTCGGATAGTGACGGCCGGGGGCCACGTTCAGCCTCAAACCAGACTCCCACAGCTTTATATCAACGCAGCTGGTAGTTACAGGATGAAATAATTACCCAGCAGAACCATACGGTGCACAGCGGCCGGACCGGAGAGCAAACACCCTGGAGGCCGAGAGGTCGTGACCTTGGAGCCGTATTTCTTTGCCACAGCAAGCTGAGATGGAGGCCTGAACTCTGAGGGGTGAACCGGTGAATACGAGAGATTCAACAGGCTTCTGACTGAAGACGCTCCTCATGAAGCAGCGTTTCAGTCAAAGGACAGTCTGCACCACGGAGTACGTTAAAAAAAACTTTCCTTTTTTTATTGAGTTGGAGACCAAAAGCAGCCCCTGGAGAGTCTACATGCAGAATATTAACATGTCAAACACATTCTAGTCACATTGAGAGAAGTCACGGCTGCGATGGGCGACAACAAGTAGAAACACGTTTCTCAGCGGAGGGGTGGGGGCGGGGGCTGACCTATGACCTATGACCCCTGCAGACTAGGACGGTACAGAAAAACTCCTTTAAATTAAAAACACACAGAGAAGACAAACCTCCCTGAATTTTTTTTTTTTTAAACCTCAGCAGCCTTAAAATGTCACGTCTGCTCCGGCGCTCTTCATCTGGACGTTTCTCCATAATTCAACAAACAAACAAACAAAAACACAAGTTTGTGAAGAAAAGCAGAAATCAAACCACGTCGCTCTGAAGAGGCAGGTGGTTTCTATCTCTCTCTCATCAACTACTGTACTATTTAGCAGCTGATTAAAAAAGAAGCTAGAAACAAAAGTTAGCAATAAATAAGAATGATATAGAAGCCCGGTAGTTAAAATGGACAAAAAACGCTCTGAGACATCATGCCTGGTATTTCCAGACAGACACCAATTTTGTAGAATTGTTAAATAAGTAATTCAAAATTTAAACTTAGAATTAACTGCAAGGCAGGATGTCAGAATATCACAGCTAACAGTTCTGGGATCATTCTCTAAGGTCCTAAATAGATTCAAATCCATCATGTTACATAATGAGCTTCAACAAGCTTCCATTCATTTGATTTCAGTTAAGGTTGCCAAATAATTTAGTGTACAAACAGAATTACTGAGAAATTTGACTGAAGGACCATAAAAATATTAAAATAAAAATAAAGTCCTGGTACGGTGACAGAGGTTTGCAAACAGGAGTGTGCTTCTGCAGTCTGGTGGCCGTCAATACTTCTGACGGCTGCAGACCCCAGTAACGCTCTGCAACTCAGATTATATGAGGATGAGGAGAGTGTGGCAATGTCATAAAAAAATAACTTGCTGATTTTGAAAGAGTCTAGAGTTCTATCGTACATGTGGACACCAAAGAACACGAGCCGACGTGAGGATGTGAGAGACTCACTTCACGTGTTTGATCAGGATCATGTCTGTACATGTCTTATGGATGCGTGAGCCAGACCCTTTGTGCTTGCAGAGAATGTAAAAGTAAAACAAAAGACAAGATCATCTTGTTCACATTCGAAACAATAAAAAAAGTGCCTTTGATCATATCCATCTCCGTAAACTCGACGTCCCCCGTTTACATGAAAACACTGTTAGAAGTCAAACTCAGTCTGGAACATTCCCGTCGAGAGCCGTACAATCAGTCCAGCGGCGTTTGGTCACTCTGATAACTTCTTCTTCTTTTCCCTCCCCTTTCCGGTCCTCCAGCCTCCATTTTACACATTCCTCTTTTTAATGCATTATAAATGAACAACCCCCCCCTTGGTTCACCAGTCTGAGTCCCTGCGTCTCCCACCACCATCAGAGGGCGGCGGCAGCGGGGCAGACAGCATTTCCTCTTCAAAAGTTAAAAGTACACCACGATACACAGTTTTCACGAGTCATGCGAATATACAGGAACTAGGATTTAGAATAAAAGTAAACAAAAAAAAAACTAGAGTAAAAACTACTCCAAGAAAATCCCGTCTGTAATAATAATAATAACAATAAATTAGTCGTTTAAACACAGTGAAGTCTTTACATGGGCGTTCGTACCAAAGAATAAGTGTAAACATTTCCATACCTGGCTGGCTGCCCCCCCACCTCCTGCTCAAAAACATTAAAAAAACATCTGCATTTGGTGATCAGCTGCACATTATTAGTAAAAAGTGAAACAGAGGGGGACAAACCCATATAATATTCAATAAATAGCACATTCAAGAGGGGCAGGCGTCAGTCTGTTAGCCAGTTCACCACACGGCGCCTGTTTGGAAGGAGTCAGGACGGCGGAACAGGACGGCTCCTCCTCCTCCGTCTTGGCCAAATGATGCTCAAAACAATCCATCCGAAACAAAAAACCAAAAGGTGGGAAAATAAGGCCCCTTAAATGAATAAGTAATCTTTCATTATATGGTTTCCCAGGAGAGAAAAAAAATTGTAACCACGTCTACAGTTAAAAAATGGTATTCCCACGCTGTACGAAAAACTTATCAAAAAGAAGCAGCGGCTCGCGGCTATACCATTCTGGAGTTAGTGTCTGAAGAAAAGTGTCCCAGGTTTTGCTTTTGCCGTCGACCTCTGTTGTTCTTTGGACATTTCCTTCAAAGAAGAAGAAAGAAAAAGACAGAAAAACAATTTTCTTATTCACAGTAAATTTGCTTGAAATAAAAAAAAAAAATGTTCCAAACAGATATGACTGAAACTACTGATATGTTTGAATGAAGCTGGAACCCGGTTACCTCGTGATGCACATCACCACGGCAACAATGATGGCAATCTGCACGGCGCCGATGATGGCGGCGATCAGCACGTAGTGCAGCTTCTGGCCGCTGGGGACCACGTACAGGATGTTGAAGTCCTGCGGCTCGTCGCACTGAGGCCCTTTGTAGCCGGCGTCGCACCTGAAGCCACAGAGAGGATCATAGTGTCACGGAACAGATCCCGGCCGGAGCCGGTTCTGGACAGACTCCAGTCCGGATCCACAGGGGGAGACCTGCCAGCTGTGAGAAATTATGACACGAACTGCAGTGGATTCATTTGACCACCGGGGGCGCACCGTGGTGAAGAGGATTTCTAGATGCTGACGTGTTATTCACATGAACTCGCCTCACATGTTTTTCAGTTCCAGCTGCCTGTGACTAAAATGTTTTCCACCTTTAACGATGTAAATAGGGTAAAAAAGATTTATTGCGATCTGGAAGCTGTAAAGCAAATATGGAACTGGTGATTGAGTGAATACTGGTTGATTGAAATTTCAGAAAATGTGAATTTAACACTACATTAATCCCCCAAAAACAACAGCATAGAACTGCCTCTCCCTCTAGAACTGCCACCTTTTCGTGGTGGGGGAGTTTGAGAGCCCGCATGATCCCAGGAGCTAGGCTTCATGCCCCCTAGTAGGGTCTTCCATGGCAAACAGGTCCTGGGTGACGGGCCAGACTGAGAGCAGTTCAAAAGCCTATATGAGTAGAAAAAGAACAAAGGTAGTTACGTCGCCCGGTATGGCACAGCCGGGGCCCCACCCTGGAGCCAGGCCTGGGGATGGGACTCGTAAGCGAGCGTCTGGTGGCCGGGTCGTTGCCCACGGGGCCCGGCCGGGCTCAGCCCCAAGGGACGACGTGGGCATGACCTCCGGTGGACCCAGGAACCGTAGGGGCCGGGTGCAGTGTGGATTGGGTGGCAGCCGACGGCAGGGTGCCCGGCGACCCGATCCTCAGACGCAGAGACTAGCTCTAGGGACATGGACTGTCACCTCGTTGGGGGGGAAGGAGGCCAAGCTTGTGAGGGAGGTTGAGAGGTACCGGCTAGATATAGTCGGGCTCACCTCCACACAGCCTGGACTCTGGAACCCAACCTCTCAAGAAGGGCTGGACTCTCCACTTCTCTGGCGTTGCCCGTGGTGAGAGGCGGCGGGCTGGTGTGGGTTTGCTTATAGCCCCACAGCTCAGCCGCCATGTGTTGGAGTTCACCCAGTGAACGAGAGGGTCGCATCCCTGGTCCTTCGGGTCGGGGACAGGTGCCTCACTGTTGTCTCGGCTTACGGGCCGAACAGCAGTGCAGAGTACCCGGCCTTCTTGAAGTCCCTGGGAGGGGTGCTGGACAGTGCTCCATCTGGGGACTCCATTGTTCTACTGGGGGACTTCAACGCCCACGTGGGCAGCAACAGTGAGACCTGGAAGGGGGTGATTGGATCGCACGGCCTCCCTGATCTGAACCCCAGTGGTGTTCTGTTATTGGACTTCTGTCCTAGTCACAGTTTGTCCATAACAAACACCATGTTCGAGCACAGGGGGGTCCATAAGTGCACTTGGCACCAGGACACCCTAGGTCGGAGGTCGATGATCGACTTTGTTGTCGTGTCATCTGACCTCTGACCTCGTGTTTTGGACACTCGGGTGAAGAGAGAAGCAGAGCTGTCTACCGATCACCACCTGGTGGTGAGTTGGATTCGCTGGCGGAGGAGGAAACCGGACAGACTTGGCAGACCCAAACGTGTTGTGAGGGTCTGCTGGGAACGTCTGGTGGAACCCTCTGTCAGCAGGGTTTTCAACTCCCACCTGCGGGAGAGCTTCTCTCATGTCCCGAGGGAGGCTGGGGACATTGAGTCCAATGGACCATGTTCTCTACCTCCATTGTTGAAGCAGCTGCTCGAAGCTGTGGTGGTAAGGTCTCCGGTGCCTGTCATGGCGGCAACCCCCGAACCCGGTGGTGGACACCGGAAGTAAGGGCTGCCGTCAAGCTGAAGAAGGAGTCCTATCGAGCCCTGGTGGCTCATGGGACTCCCGAAGCAGCTGACAGGTACCGAAAGGCCAAGCAAACTACAGCCCGATTGGTTGTGGAGGCAAAAACTCGGGTCTGGGAGGAGTTCAGGAGGCCATGGAGGAGGACTATCGGTCGGCCTCGAAGAAATTCTGGCAAACTGTCCGGCGCCTCAGGAGGGGAAAGCAGGTCTCCGCCAACACTGTTTACAGTGGAGGAGGAGCTGCTGATCTCAACTGGGGACATCATAGGACGGTGGAAGGAATACTTCGAGGACCTCCTCAATCCCATCGCCACGTCTTCCGTGGAGGAAGCAGAGACTGAGGTCTCAGAGGTGGACTCGTCCATCACCAAGTCGAAGTCACCGAGGTGGTTGGTCAGCTCCTCAGTGGCAAGGCACCGGGGGTGGATGAGATTGGCCCTGAGTAACTTAAGTCTCTGGATGTGCAGGGACTGTCTTGGTTGACACGTCTCTGCAACACCGCGTGGCGGTCGGGGACAGTGCCTCTGGATTGGCAGACCGGGGTGGTGGTCCCCCTGTTTAAAAAAGGGGACCGGAGGGTGTGCTCCAACTATAGGGGGATCACACTCCTCAGCCTCCCTGGGAAAGTCTATTCCGGGGTATTGAAGAGGAGGATCTGGCCAATAGTCGAACCTCGGATTCAGGAGGATCAATGCGGTTTTCGTCCTGGTCGTGGAACAGTAGACCAGCTCTAGACCCTCCATAGGGGCTCGAGGGCTCGTGGGAGTTCGCCCAACCAGTCCACATGTGTTTTGTGGACTTGGAGAGGGCGTTCGACCGCGTCCCTCGTGGTGTCTTGTGGGGGGCGCTCCAGGAATACCGAGTCCGGGGCCCCTTTTTAAGGGCCATCCGGTCTCTGTATGATGGGAATAGGAGTCTGGTCCGCATTGCTGGCAGTAAGTCGGACCTGTTCCCGGTGCATGTTGGACTCCAGCAGGGCTGAACTTTGTCACCGGTTCTGTTCATAATCTTTATAGACAGAATTTCTAGGTGCAGCCAGGGGCCGGAGGGGGTCCGGTTCAGGGACCAGGGGCCGGAGGGGGTCCGGTTCGGGAACCACAGGATTTCATCTCTGCTTTTTGCAGATGATGTTGTCCTGTTGGCTTCATCGAACCCGGACCTACAGCATGCACTGGGGCGGTTCACAGCCGAGTGTGAAGCGACAGGGATGAGGATCAGCACCTCCAAATCCGAGGCCATGGTTCTCGACCGGAAGAAGGTGGTCTGCCCTCTCCAGGTCGGTGGAGAGACTCTGGCCCAAGTGGAGGAGTTTAAGTATCTTGGGGTTTGTTCACAGTGGGGGACGGATGGAGGTGAGATTGACAGGTGTATCGGCGCAGCGGCTGCAGTGATGCTGTCGTTTTATCGGTCCGTTGTGGTGAAGAAGGAGCTGAGCTGAAAGGCGAAGCACTCGATTTACAGGTCAATCTATGTTCCCCCCCTCACCTATGGTCATGAGCTTTAGGTCATGACCGAAAGGACAAGATCCCTGATACAAGCAGCTGAAATGAGCTTCCTCCGTAGGGGGGCGGAACTCCCTTAGAGACAGGGGGAGGAGCTCAGTCACCAGGGAGGAGGTCGGAGTAGAGCCGCTACTCCTCCACATCGAGAGGAGCAGCTGAGGAGGCTCGGGCATCTGGTTAGGATGCCTCCTGGACGCCTCCCTGGGGAGGAGTTCCAGACATGTCCCACTGGGAGGAGACCCCGGGGAAGACTAGGACACGCTGGAGAGACTATGTCTCTCGGCTGGCCTGGGAACGCCTTGGGATCCTCCAGGAAGAGCTGGAGGAAGTGTCTGGGGACAGGCATCCCTGCTGAGACTGCTGCCCCTGCGACCCGACCCGGATAAGTGGTAGAAAATGGATGGATGGATGGATTTATATTTTATGATAAGTTGGCCTGGCCCATCAGAGATCAGTCTGCGCTGTGTGGGCCCCCCGAGCTTCACACTGCTGCACAATGCTGTGACGGTTTAATTGTTTAATTCCCAGTCTGAACTCGCTGCAGCATCAAAATGCAGCTGGTGTCCTGAACCCGGCCTCAGCAGAGGAATCTCTCCCCGGTTTCCTTTGAAAGTCTGAGAAAACTCTCTCTGATCTCTGATTTTCTGATCTTCACATGCAGAGATCTACTTCAGAACCTCAGAGCAGACCGCATCCCTGCAATCGCTCGTCCTCCACGGGGGGTCCAGGACCCCAGCTTGGGAACCACAGATCAAAATAACGTTTCGAAATACATATTAACTAAGATCCTAATATAAAGCGAACATAAAGAGAAGTCCTCATGAATATCTTCATCTACTACGCAGCAGCATTAGAGTACTTCTCCACCACTGATGAATTATTGACAGTAAAAGTAGAAAGAGAGAGATTAAACTTCCAGGACGAGCGTTCTGAGCGATACACACCTGCAGGTGGCCATGCTGTACTTGATCTCACATTTTCCGTGAACGCAGAATCCGGCGGCGCTGTCGGTGCAGGGGATCGGCATCCCGGCGTAGAACCCGTCACCGTGGCTCAGCCCCGGGGTCTCTGGAGGAGTCCAACAGAGGACACACACACACACACACACACACACACACACACACACACACACACACACACACCCAGCGGTTACCACTGCTGCAGGCACTCATTCATTGTCAGGCCACTGCATAAAGTGACAGTTCATCTGTACAGCTGAGAAAATAACCAACGTTTGTTTAATGGATCTTATGAAATTGTCTTTAACGGTAGAATTCATGTTGTGCATTTTCAGGACTAAATAGGACACGGTGTAATATTTCTAGTTTGTAAACTTAATTTTTTTGGGGGGTTGAAACATTTAATATAGTTTGGAAAGCTAATAATACTCATACAGTTCAGGGATATATTCATTTGTGAGAATAAAGATGAAATATGTTGCTACGTGGAGGATTCAGCTTTCACTCCACAGCAGCGTGCGTGTGCACGGATCATAAAATAGGAATACGGGGGGGTCTTCAAAGATCTCCCTCGCCTCTGAAATCCGCTGCGTGTTGAAGAAATGGCCTACAAAGTGATAAGCGCTGCTCATTAAAAGGACTGAGCCAAATCCACATGAACATAAAGGCAGCTCTTAATAACAAAACCCCGAGCGCCGCGGCTCAAGAGCTGCACATGTACGGCTGCAGCCGGGACGTCTGTGGGATTTACAAGCCTTAAAATGTGCTGGAGAGCTTCTGGATCAAACCTCTGGAAGTGTCAAACCATCAGAAAGAGATTATTATGGAGAATCAAAGACATCAAAGCGTGGGGATGTTTGAAGGTTTTGGGGTTTAACGGTTTTTATCACACAATGAGGCTTTTTTTTTGTTCTATCATAAAAGACAGTATCTCCAAGAGTTGAAAATCAACCCCATGAGCCAGATCTAATAAAGGTTTGTGAATGTAAAAACTGTAACGTGTTGTATGCTCCTTCACAGAAGTGTAACACAGGGTGTGTGTTGGATGCTGATAGAGTTATTAAGCTGAAATACCTTCGTGTTGTTTGGAATCTTTGAAACGTTAGCTTAAACCGACTTATCCTCAGAAATGCTGCTCTTATTGTGAAACGAAGCGTTTCTCCAGCTGGCCCTCCATGACTTTCATCTGAGGACTTTATTTCAAGATTCATTTCTTTCTTAAAGCGATACTTCAACATTTTGGCAAATTGGTCCATCTAGGGCAATTCCCTAGTCATTTAGAACAGCCTACTTACTTTTTTTGTGAGGGCGAGCTGTTGTTCATTCAGCGGTGGGTCTGAGGAGAGCTTCACGGCGGACATAATGGAAGTGGACGGTACAGTTGCTTCCCTCGTCAAACTCATCAAATACACAATCCAACAACCCCAAAACACTTTGGTGGACACGTTATAATCCACACATTCACTACGCTGTGGAACACCAACAAATAATATTGTAGCGTTACGACATTGAAGCAAATACTGGGAACTACTTTTTCTTTTGAGATCACTACGCCCAGACGCCATGTTTAGTAAGTAGTTCCGTTTTAGCAATCTTCGCAAAAAACGCTCAATCTCGTAATTTTGCATTAATATTCCACAGTGTAGTGAATGTGTGCATTATAACGTGTCCACCAAAGTGTTTTTGGGGTTGTTGGATTGTGTATTTGATGAGTTTGACGAGGGAAGCAACTGTACCGTCCACTTCCATTATGTCCGCTGTGAAGCTCTCCTCAGACCCACCGCTGAATAAACAACAGCTCGCCCTCACAAAAAAAGTAAGTAGGCTGTTCTAAATGACTACTGAATTGCCCTAGATGGGCCAATTTGCCAAAATGTTGAAGTATCGCTTTAAGTCTTGCAAACCTGCACATTTTTCTGAATCTGTTTTTGCTCTTCTTGACTTTGCGACAGATCATTTCCTGTTTTGAAATTTCCTTTTTTCGCCCTCTTGAATTCAGATTTATCTGCTAACTTCCTCTACCAATAATTTCAAACCGCAGAAGGACATTTCCATTTCTAATCACTCTATTCCAACCTCCAGCAGCAGAACGCAAGGAGAGCCCGCTCCAGCTGCATGACCACGTGACTGAGCACACTTCTAGAGGGAGTCGAGTAAATAAGACCCAAAGTGTTGTTTGATCACAGCTCATGACGAGTGGAAGAAGTTGCCACTTTTCGCTGTGCGACGTGCAATTTAAGAGATTTTATTGACAAACACTCCATCAGTCGATTGTAATGACTTGATCGGGGCTATTTTAAATGCATATTTCTGGTGTCAGCTCTGCTTTGGGAAACACATTCGGCTTTATCTGGAGAAAGATTTGCTTTCTGAGCCACAATAAGAGACTAATTCAAGTTAACAAAAATGAACAACTACAAAAACCAAGCTTTAAACAACAGCATGTTTTCTTCTTTATTTTCTGAACTGTAACACTCATGAGCTCTTCTTGAGTAAAACACAGTTGTGCACTGTGCTGTAAAAAAAAACAAAAAACTCAATTTCAGCTGATGCTTTTCATCCATTCTGAGTGAAATCTTGTTGGCACGAGTGTGTGATCCGCTCTCTGTGGGAATCTGGACTGATTACAGTATTTGCTGAAGGCTGAGGAAGGCGAGCTCCGTTCAGTCGCCACAGGGTCTGCCCGGTTTGCTCGACAGATGTTGCTGTGATGAAGGGAGGCAGGCACCTGAGGAACCGGGATAGACCAGATCTGCTCTGTTTCGCTTTATCACGGGCAGAAATGTGCCGCTGCGTCCTTCACTGTCTGAGATGTTGACAATGCGGCTGTCTAATCCCGTCCTTCCATTGTCCGGCCGAGTCCCAGCGAAAACTGGTTTGGGTCTGTGATCTGGACGCCGAGGAGGCGGGGCAGAGAACGAAACCCTCCAGTCTCTTTCATCTGCTCTGATTTGCGGACATTTGCGGTGCCGATATTCACCGCTGGAATAAAGCCGCAGAGTTTTTTATCTGGGAACACGATGTGGCTGACAGTTCTGTGATGCGTCTGAAGCGGAGGATCTGATCGCAGCATTTTATCCCAGCTGACAGGAAGTTCACTGTTAAATGTGGAAGCATAGCGAGCCATTTCAGAATCGACACCGACGGCCAAAAGAGTGTATTATTTCCCAAAAGAAGTCATTTCATAGAGACACTGACCTTCAGCTTATCCCACTGAACTCAATAAATCATTAAAGTAAACAAAAGAAGCTTCGGCAGCGCTCTGTTCGCCGGGACTTCACAGCTGACATTTTGTTGCCTGTTTGTCATTTAAATAAGACCAGAGAGAAACATGAAGATTCAGAGAAGCTACTGGACTCTTTCCTGACCCCTGCTCATGTTTCAGATGCTGATTTGCATTAGAAACTCAATGAGATTAAAAAACATCATGTTTCGTGTTTTAACTTTCCTCAATATCAAAGCAGACAGAAACTCATTCAGTCAGGATTTTAAATGTTCATTTCTGTGACGATATAATAAAAACAAGTTGGTAAAGGAGCCAATCTGTATATATCCACTGTTAAAGGGCAACTCTGGTTTTTTGACACCTGGACCTTATTTCTAGGTGTGTCATGCTCTTATACTCACTCAGACAGACGTGGTGCAGCTCGGAGTCCTTCAGAAGTTATTTAGATCCGACCGATTTAGCCGCACTTAGCGGGGGCCACGGCAGGGGAGCTTCAGCGTGGGACATAATCTCTGCAAAATCACTCATTTCCGCTATATTTCTTCATCCATCGCCAGTGTCATCATAAAGTCAGCACGTCTACCATCTTCAGGTGAGTCAGCTGACAGTTTTCGCTAACTTAGCCACAATTAGCTCGGATGGGAACGTTGGAGCTCCTCTCCCCAGCAGAGAGGCCCTCAGAGTCGACTCTGCTCTGCTCTGATGGGATCTGCTGCGCTTCGCTCTTCTCTGACACCGTGCTAACTTAGCCACAATTAGCTCGGATGGGAACGTCGCGGAGCTCCTCTCCCCAGCAGAAAGGCGCTCTGAGTCGGCCTCGGCTGTCACGGCGCCCGGGCGTCTGACTCGCCGGGAGGCTGCGGAGCTCCGGTGCCCAGCGGAGGCGCACTGCGTGCGGGCTCCTGGAAGTCTCTCCTCACTGAGAGTCTCTGGAGGTCTCCAAGCCGGGCGAGGAGCGCTGTGCGTGGCCCGCGGGGCGGCTGACGGGAGAGGCTCCAGCGTCCGAGCTAATTGTGGCTAAGTTAGCACGCTGTCAGAGAAGAGCGAAGCGCAGCAGATCCCATCAGAGCAGAGCAGAGTCGACTCAGAGGGCCTCTCTGCTGGGGAGAGGAGCTCCAACGTTCCCATCCGAGCTAATTGTTGCTAAGTAAGCGAAAACTGTCAGCTGACCCACCTGAAGATGGTAGACGAGCTGACTTTATGATGACACTGGTGATGGATGAAGAAATACAGCCGAAGTGAGCGATTTTGCAGAGATGATGTCCCGCGCTGAAGCTCCCTTGCCGTGGCCCCCGTTACATCGGTTGGATCTAAATAACTTCTGAAGGACTCCGAGCTGCACCATGTCTGTCTGAGTGAGTATAAGCGCATGACACACCTAGAAATAAGGTCCAGGTGTCAGAAAAACAGAGTTGCCCTTTCAGAGGGATTCAGAAAAATGAGAAATGAAGCTGTAGTGGCGTTGAAGGACTGTGAATCTCTCTGAAACTGTGGCTTCTGTCTCCAAATAGGCATTTCCTGCAACTATTCTTTATCCCACAGCTCTGCAATGGAAATGAGATGAGCTGTAAACACCACTCAGACACACAATAGACACACTGCAGAACACACTGCAGGCATCAGGATGCATCTCAGAGCAGAGCGGAGAGGACCGACAGCATCGCTCCTTACCGAAGTCGTTCACTTTAAACGGGCTGCTGTCGTCCTTCTTGCCCAGCTTTTCTTTATCGGCTGTGGAGAACACAGAGATGAAGTTACTTTATCCACATGAACAGTTTTTCTTCCCTACAAACACAAAAACGATGAATATATTCCAGCTGTCAGTTTCAGACCCTTCTATCAGATCATTCTGAAATTTGTACTTTCTGGATTTGGTTTCCTTCACTTCTTGTCCGCTGCTTTTTCAAAACTGTGTATCTGTGTTCGAGTGTGTGTGTGTGTGTGTGTGTGTGTGTGTGTGTTGTTTACTGTTTCAGAACAGGCTGAAGGAAGTGCAGGATGTCTGGGGATGTTTACTCGCAGTGTGAGTCTCGGTCTGTTTGTCAAAGTCGAGATGGTGAAGGGTCAATTCGAGCCCTGACAGAGTGTGTGTGTGTGTGTGTGTGTGTGTGTGTGTGTGTGTGTGTGTGTGTGTGTGTGTGTGTGTGTGTCAGACAGGAGTAGATGCCAACAAACAAAGAATCAGCGGGCTTTGGTTTGCTGCGTTGTGCTTATCTTCCTGTTGACAGGCTTCATGTCTTCATGCTGTCTGCAAGAGAATGTTCACACACACACACACACACACACACACACACACACACACACACACACACACTCACACACACACACACACACACACACACACACACACACACACACACTCACACACACACACACACACACACACACACACACACACACACACACACACACACACACACACACACAGAGTCCACTAACACAGTGTGTCCTCTGCTTTCTGAGGCCACAGCAGTGTGTGTGA
Source organism: Salarias fasciatus (assembly GCF_902148845.1). NCBI lineage: Eukaryota > Metazoa > Chordata > Actinopteri > Blenniiformes > Blenniidae > Salarias > Salarias fasciatus. Next base: position 30,082,330 of record NC_043762.1, read on the forward strand.
CGCAGACATGAACACACACGTCTGTACATCAGTGTGTGATCGCACACACAGAACACGGTGTTTCCAACAGCCGGACCCTCCTACAGCCAGCTCAGGATTCTCAAAACCCTTCAAATTCAACAAAGATACACACCCACACACACCTACACACACACATTCATTTTTAATGCTCCTCCTTGCTGAGGAAATATGGACAGACCTCCGGCTCTGGTCCTCGGTCTGCTGCCTCCTCCTCCCTCCAGCCCCCCTGCTGGGCCTCCAGCACCAGTCCTTCTCTCTTCAAACCAAAATACACCCAGAGGAGAGTCCTGCAGGACGGGTCCAGAGCAGTGAAACAAGCCACCGTGTTGTTGGACGGCTGAGCTCGCTGCAGAGCTGAGCAGCCTCTGTGGACTCATTCATGAATCTGATGAACAGGTGGAGTATCAGTATGTATTGATGCTTCACACACCTGGAATTCAGCCTGAAGCAGCACAATGAAACATTCAGAGCATCGGCCTGGATTCCCGCAGCCCGGCGCTCACCGGTTTACCCACGCTACGGCCGAGGAAACAAAACCAAAGGAACCGAGGAGGAATGAAGCCTCCTCTGTCGGACAGCAGGTCTTCTCTCACGTCTCAGTAGACTGACTGGCTGCATCGGTGGATGTGAGCATTAGACATCAAACCAGGTCAAATGTCGTCTCAGTTAGTGAGGAATATTATTTTACAGTTTGATGAGATGAACACTTTTTACATAGATGTATTGTTTGTATTTTGTTGGGACTGCATGTATTGACATATCATGGACGGGAGCTCATGCACCGAGTCTTTAGTTTCCATTTGAAGGAAAAGAAAAATCCATGAGTTTCATGTTCCACGCGGTCTATTCCTGCTGGTCCCTTCAGCAGAGAAGCCACACCCATGACTGATTCCAGCCTCTGGAGCTGGTTTGTGGGATTCGGCCCGACGCCCCGAGGAGACGGCGGGGTGGCAGCTACCCAGCAGCCCCGCCTCACGCCCTTTAGCCAGGCCTGCTCCTAAAGCCAGAACCTCCAGGAATCATAAAGCGACAGAGGGAGCGTCTCCGGCGGGACGACGCATTGAGATTCAGGGTGAGTCCATCAACACAAACCAGGAGCCCCGGGGGCTGGAGGAGCTCCGGGTGTTGGCACAGCGGTGACTGCAGATGAGGCTGATGGCGAACACCGACACCTCGGAGGGGGAAGCACTCAGCGGATCATCGCTGCTCTCATCTTCCTCGTTAGAACTGGTTCTGCATATTCAAGAGTGAAACGGAGAAGCCTTTCTACTAACGCCTCTCCAGGTTCCGAGCAGGATAACCGGGCCTGCGTGGAGAAGCTGGTCAACACTCTACTCTGTCCTCTGACGTGGTCGTTTTAACACTGAGACTTGAGACTTTGAGACTCACCAAGTAATCGTTTGCTATAGATAAATAAAAAGTTGGATTTTTAACCGAAGTTTGATCCTTGGATGTCGGCTCTTCCTGTCATTGTGAAGCAGAATCCACCAGGCGTTGGATTGTTCTCCACTAACAGGGAACGTGAGCTGGTTAGACCGTGGTGAGACAGGTTAGCTTCACCCTGCTGATGATGTGCATCAGTAGTAATCCTGCTCACTACCTGCCATATTCTATGGCTTCATTCTTCTTGACGGATTAATCAGTGTTTTCAGGAGGACACATTGTCCTGTTTTCTCCTGCTGCTCACTTTAAAGCGTCCCTTTGTGTAGACGCTTTAAAAATAAATTTAAAGAAATGATTAATTTTTAATGTAAATATGCTTGAATCGAGAAGTTTGCTGATATCAAGGAGTTAAAAAATGATTCCTCTGGTTACTGCAGGATACTGCCCCTCCAGGTCAGCAGTGGTACTGCACTGCCTGTCACACATCCAAACCGTAAAGGAGGCGACAGAAGTGTGTGTGTTCCACTGTGTGTTTAGCAGAGAGCGTCTTTATGACACTGCAGAGCTGCAGCTTCTCCCTCCTCATGAATCATTCAGGGGAACAAACAGTTGACGTTGCGTCCTGATGATAATTTCATGTTTCTCGGAGGTATAGATGCGAGCACACGCCTGTCAGCGCTCTCTGGGGACGGCAACGCGGCATTCGCAGCTTTACAGCAATCTGACGGCAACAGGTCGTTTAACGGCAGCAAGCGGCTGATTTTTAGGTGAGAGACTCAAGTTGTTGTGAACCATTCAGCTTCCAACTGAAAAAGAAGAAAAAAACCTGTCTTCAGGAGGCTGAAACTAAAACTGAAAAAAACCAAAACAACCCTCAGAGGGTGGGAGTCAGATTATCGCAGAACGTTAACAAGCTATGGATTACTTTCAGGTGGAATCTGAGCCGAGCTCGCGCTACGCTTGGTTTGTGCCTTAATTGAAAACAGCAGTTATTAGGCGCATTAATTTGTCCGACACAGTTTCAATAAGGAGGCTGATTTATGAAGCGGTCTCAGTCAGCGGCGCTCACCGGAGGCGGGACGCCACCAGTCCCGCTTTCCACTGCACCAGCAAGCTAATGTGGAATAATGACCTGATCTGCAGCACGGCGGAATGTTTAAAGACATTAAATAAGAAGCATCAATTAGATTTACATGGTAGGAAGAAATACGCAGTGGAATTTCAGTTTCAAACAACAAACGGTGGATGAAGAGAAGCAGGAAATAAACCACAGACTGGTCCTGGTCCTGTTCTCCACCGGAGCCGTCCCTTCAGGGCGGTGTTCCGGGAGGACCGGGTCTTTGTCATGATTTACCAGGCTGCGGTTCTCAGTCCAGCTGATGGGATTTTCCAATATGGATTCAATCAAAGCGCGATGGAGGCATCAGCGGCAGATTTATCTGCCTGAATGCAGCCCGACGGGGCCGACGGCGGGCCGGGACCCTCGCTGGGGAGGACGGGGGTCGGCGTGGACGGAGCGGAGAAAACCAACCACTCTCCAGAATCTCACTGGCTCCTGTTCAGTCATTACCATGGATCATCAAATGGTTTAATTACCTTCACCAAGGAGGTTATGTAGTCACGTCTGTTTGTTGGTTTGTTAGCAACATTATGGAAAAAGTAATGGACGGATTGCAATGAAACTTAGTGGAAAGGAGGGTCTTGGGCAACTTAGAATCCATTACATTTTGGTGATGATCCGGATCACTGTCTGGATCCAGGAATGTTTTAAAGGATTCTTCATCATTGAGAAATAGGGCAGTCTTTGACACGGTTGGGCAGGCCCGCTGATGGGGGGGACAAACGGGTCTGTTGTGCCGGGCCCAGGGGGGAACGCACTGGACGCGGAAGTGCCGACCCGGAAGCGCCGCGCACGGAGTTTCTGATGGCCTCCCACGTTAACCTATCTGACTGGCCGCACACAACGCGCAGGCGGACGCCGCGGCTCGCGCTCGGCAGCGCCCGCTACGCTCTATTTTTCTCGCGAGCTGCGAGCGCCGAGAGCGCCATTTGTCAAGCTGGATCAACCAGATCGGACCAGACAGGAAATCAGAAGCAGAAAAGGCAACAGAGTCCGGTCAATTTTCAAAATAAAATAAATTAAACGATGATTAGTTATGGACGGTGTTGCTCGTCCGTCTGTCACTTGGGTCTAATCACAAGGGAGATGGACACACACACAAAGACGTACGCACGTGCGCACCCAGTCAGACAAACAAAAACACATAAATACACACACACACACACACACACACACACACACACACACACACACACACTCAGCGACAGCGATTCGCGTGATGCAGAAAAGAAGAGGACAGGAGGAGAAAGCCTCTCCACAGGTCACCAGAACACACACATCCATCCTGGCAGAGCGAGACAGAGGAGAACCGAGAGCAGGCGGACCAGCCGAGTGCCGTGGATGTGTGACCAGCGGAGAGCGCCGGCAGCAGATACGCCTCCAGTGCGAACAGCCGAGCGCCGGCGCCGAGACGTGCGTTCCTGGCGTTATTGTTGTTGGTGACTGATTTGAGCTGTGGCGGAGGTCTGCGCTGTCTGAGTGCCACATTCTAATTCTATTGATAGATTATGATCAATACAAAATTACCACAATAAACTGCTCCCCTAAAAAATGTGGCAAAAAAACATAAATAAAAAAAAACATAACGGACACTGACTCTGTTTGGTCCTCTAATGCAGATAAAGCTCGACTTGTGTTTCTGTTTTTCTAACAGTGGGTATCTTAGCTCTGACTCAAACATAAAGCATGAAAAGCCTCATATGCAGGATGAACCTGCAGGCCAGGTCTCGATGAAGATTAACACTTCAGAACGCAAAGAAATGAGAGACTCCGCAGTGACTGGATGGAATCAGATTTCTGCGTTCAGCAGCAAAGAAGAGCCATTAATCCCCGACACCCCCACCTCCCCACGGCCACCTTCCACTTCACATTCCTCACTGCCCGAACCTGCTGGGATCAGATACTCACCGCGGTGCTTCAGCCTGGCTGCCACAGAGCCCCACACCGCCTCCACCCCCAGCCCCGCCCCCCACACCGCCTCCACCCCTGGCCCCGCCCCCACACCGCCTCCACCCCCGGCCCCACGCCGCCTCCACCCCCGGCCCCGCCCCCCCCACCACCTCCACCCCCGGCCCCGCCCCCCACACCACCTCCACCCCCAGCCCCGCCCCCCACACCACCTCCACCCCCGGCCCCGCCCCCACACTGCCTCCACCCCCAGCCCCGGCCCCACAATGCCTCCACCCCCGGCCCCGCCCCCCACGCCGCCTCCACCCCCGGCCCCGCCCCCCACACCACCTCCACCCCCGGCTCCGCCCCCCACACCACGCCGCCTCCACCCCGGCCCCGCCCCCCACACCACCTCCACCCTGGCCCCGCCCCCCACACCGCCTCCACCCCGGCCCCGCCCCCCACACCGCCTCCACCCCCGGCCCCGCCCCCCACACCACCTCCACCCCCGGCTCCGCCCCCCACACCACGCCGCCTCCACCCCGGCCCCGCCCCCCACACCACCTCCACCCTGGCCCCGCCCCCCACACCGCCTCCACCCCGGCCCCGCCCCCCACACCGCCATGTGACAGCCTGCTGCACATCCTTCACCATGTTTCTTCAGTTGCACTTCGCAAACAAATATAAACACTGGGAGCCCTCATGGAAAGTGTAGTTTGTAAAGTTCGTCCAGCTGGAGCTGGCGGCGGCTGGCGGCGGCTGGCGGCGGCTGGTGGCGGCTGGCGGCGGGGTGCGGCGGGGTGCGGCGGGGTGCGGCGGCGTGCGGCGGCGTGCGGCGGCGTGCGGCGGTCTGGCAGCAGGCGAGGCGCTGCAGGCGGAGAGGCGGGTTTCCTCTCCTGGTGAGATCGAATTACTGCGGCTCGGCCAGAACGCTTCTTCCGTCCACGCCATCTATTCATTCCTCTCCTGTAACTAATTCATCCAGAGTGCGATGGCGGCGGTTACAGCTCGTCTCTGAGGAGAGGCGGGCCTTGTTCTGACCACACACACACACACTGCGCACACACTCTGATAAACTACTGGCACTACAGGACACATTCCAGTCCCTCGCACGGCGTTGTTGGTGTTCACTTCCCGTTCCTGCAGCAGCAGAACAGGCCGTGGCGCCCGGCGCCGCCCTGACATGACAGATACTCCACCGGCGGAGACCTGGCAGAGCGGTGGATCAGCAGCGTCCCGATTCCCCGCTACGCCTCCTCACACTGACGCCCACAGCCAGAAATCTCACTCCGGAGCGGCGCCGGGCTGACAGGACGCTGAGTGTGTTTCCCGCAGAGCTCCGCCCTCTTTAACCGGCAGACAGTCAGAGCGACGGGCCGGAGTCTTCCTCAAGAACACCGAGGGCGGCCGGCTCCAGAACCTCTACAGCTCTATCTATAAGACTGACACTTCGCCGCCGCCAGGCCCTCTTACCGGGGCAGCGGCCCAGGTGCTTGACGTCGATCTGCTCCTGCTTCATGCACGACGCCTCGCGCACCAGGCAGGGGTTGTTGTAGGAGTTGCCGTCGGTGGCGCACACCGGGTTCTCGTTGTGTCCGCTGCAGTCGATGTTGCAGATGCACCTGTGGAGAGACGGCAGCAGGATGAAGGAGTGTGTGGCTGGAAGGCCCGCGTGGCGCCCGGCGTGCGGCGGCCGGAAGGCCCGCGTGGCGCCCGGCGTGCGGCGGCCGGAAGGCCCGCGTGGCGCCCGGCGTGCGGCGGCCCGGAATCATGAGCCAGAGAAACGGAGACATGAAGACACGGCTCATTAATCTCCTGTCTGCACATTCAAAGAAACACATTTAATCCTGTGGACAGAAGTTTCTGTGACATTCCAGAGGCAGTCTGGGACTGGAGGAAGTTCTGCTCTCAGCTGTCGACGGCGCTCTCCTTCATCTTTACTGAAAGTCATTAAATAACTCATTAGTGAAGCACAAAACAGCTCGTGTCTGAAGAACAAAGGCGCTCCTCAAAGAGCGCTTTAACAGGAAGACATGAACTAAAGAGCAGCTGGAGCGGCAGCCAGACTCACCAGACGTCCTCCGAGTCTTCGTCGCACTCGGCGCCGTATTTGCAGGTGCTGCACTTGGTGAACTTCTTCCCCGCCTCGGACCCGGAGCCTTCGTCGTCTGAGAGACACAAAGCAAGGAGAACTGGACTGAGATGTGGACAAACTACTCCTGATTCACAGGAGTGTCTCATATCCACACCGCCCGTCCCAGAGCAGCCACGCAGCGTCGACGCCGTGCGACACGGATCACACACTGTCCCATCAGTCAGAGGGTGTGTGAGGAGCTGATCGGCCAAATGGAAACGGAGACGAGGCGTTATCATCTCATGATATTATTATCCTCATTACAGGGGATGCGTTCAGCGCCACCTCGCCTGACGGCGCCGTTCAGAGCGAGTTCAGAGCAGACGAGGCGCCAACTACCACAACATCCAATATGAAAGCGCGGCGGGGATCGCTCACGGCCGCCGTTCATCCAGGGAGCCGTTCCCATGATTCATCAGCTGTAATTCTGTCGTGTAATAGGAGGGAAAGCTCGGCGCCATCAAGAGGAGGAAATGAATCCACAGGAAATGTAACAGCCGTCCAGAAGCTTGTGTTCTTTAAGGGGAGTTATGAGAATCTTGGAAAGGTGAGACGACGCCTGCTGCCGGCGCTACGGACCGGTGCTGACCGGACTCAGAGGACGGAGGAGAACACCTGACAAGAGAAAATGCCTGAAGGATTTTCTACGGAATGCTTGATAAAAACTGTTATGATTCCTGGAGTCAGAGGTTGAAGTCCTGGTTGTGGCAGGAAGAGAATCAAGAGTCAAACACAGGAGCACTGTGGCAGCTTCCTGAACTTTACATCTGATTTCAAAACAAAAGCTTTCATCAGAACGTCTCCAGGGTTCCGGCCCGGCACCGGCACGTCCAAACGCTGCGTTCAGAACCGACACAGCAGGCGTTGATGATCTGCCGTCAGAAATCAAATGAAGTCTTCGTACTTCTCCTTATGGTGTTCTGGACGTCTGCAGATACAGCCCCCCTCCCTGAAACCCCGGCAGCACAGCCATCCGAGAGGTGCTGAACAGCTGCAGCTCCCAGAGGGACCGCCGGGTGGCGCCGCAGGAATCCAACCTCTGATACACATTTATTTCTTATTTCTATAAAAAAAGATTTAATGAATTTAAAGGAAGCATAAACCACAGGGTGGCCGAGGGTCTCGAGGAGGGAGAGGTTTAAGGTGGTCTTTCACAAAATAAATGTAAATTGATGTAACGTCCTCTGGAGTCATAGAAACCCCACTGCGCGCGCACGTGTGTGTGTGTGTGTGTGTGTGTGTGTGTGTGTGTGTGTGTGTGTGTGTGTGTGTGTGTGTGTGTGTGCCTGCTGGCTGACAGACCGGCCCGCTGTGTGTGGATGTATTGACCTGGCAGAGCCCAGCTGGAGCTGCAGGCTGCTGATCGATGGACGAGGGTCCGCCGCAGAGAGGCGCCTTTGTTTCCACCGGACGCCGCTGACGGCAGGATGCCCCTGCGCCTCCACCCACACACAGCTCCACCCACACACAGCTCCACCCACACACACAGCTCCACCCACACACAGCTCCACCCACACACACCTACAACCACCTCCACCCACACACACCTCCACCCACACACACCTACAACCACACACACAGCTCCACCCACACACAGCTCCACCCACACACAGCTCCACCCACACACACAGCTCCACCCACACACACCTCCACCCACACACAGCTCCACCCACACACACCCAGCTCTCTCCACATCTGCTTTCCCACACTGTTCAGTCTTTAGCAGTCGGGTCAGTCCCGCCTGTTGCTGAATGACTGTTCCTTGTCAGCGGTTCCACGGTTGAGGAGGAGCCCGGCTCCCCTCCGCCTCCCGTTAACTCTTTGCTCTTTAAGGCCCTGCAGCTTTAATCACAGCCATGTCTGACGGACAGCAGTCTGTTTATTTTGGGCTGTACAGGGTTTTCTCAAGTGGATTTTAAAAAGTAGCCTTACTTGCATTAATGGTCTCATTCAGGGATTTGTTTGTGACTCTGACTTTGGATCGCTGATGGAGAGCCGAGTGTGCGGAGGTGGAGAAGCACAGCGCCGCCGTCTCCACGGCGGCCGCAGTGACTCTGATGGTGGCTTCCAGCCTCCTCCCAACGGGAACCATGAAGACATTCCATTACCAAGGAAAAAAGAAAAACAGCTGCTTGTTTAATCATCATCCCAGAGCAGTAAAAAAAAAAGAAGGTAATTAATTCACCTTCTTAAATATTATTATGGGATGGCTTTTTATGAGGTACAAATGTGTTTTTGGGAGAGGAGCCACTCAGGGAACAAATCATCAGGCTCAGCTGAGGGATCTCATCTCCACATCCAACACCTGCACACACACACACACACACACACACACGCTTCACATGATGGAGGAAGGAGGCTAATTAGACGTCAGCTGAAAAGGTTAAAGGATCAGGCCGACAGCTGAGAGCGGCTGGATGGATCCGTGGAGGCGGGGCACCGCTGCACCTCCGAGGTCCACACACACACACACACACACACACACACCGGCTGGGTGAGCTTTAACACTCAGCCATAACAAGAGATGCAGATGTGGAAACAGGCGGAGGCTCCAGCAGCAGCGAGTGAAGTTGTTATATCAGAATATTCTGAATGAATAATACATTACTGAGGAAAAACATCGGCCAGCATTTGCTTAAGATGTTATTTATGAGCTCTGGAGGGGAAAACATGCTGAAAAGGTAAACCAGATGAAAATAATTCACTGTTTTTTAAAGCCGCTTCCTGACCCGACTGAATCAGCACCTTGGTAATTTCTCTGAAAGACATAATTCACTGGATAAATAATCCACAGCTTGTTGAGCGACGTGTTTGTAGCTGCTGGTGAACGCCAGGCCTCGTGTTACCAGGCGCTCCAGATGTTCCTCTCACTCCTGTGAAATCCTGTGAGAACAGCGGCCTGTTGATCGCAAGAATTAAAAAAAGAAGACACTACCTTCTCATTATGTGTGTTAATGTGATTCTAAACTCATCAGCTGGAGGTTTGTCATTATAATGGTCTAAAACTAAATGATTTTCAGTTTTAAAATGACAATATTCACAAGATGTTAAGACAAAGGAGAGCTGAGAAGATATTCCTCATATATTAATGTGAATTCTATGAAGTAAAGCTTTGTTTATCGTGGGATTGACTCCTCGTCATTACAAATCAACATCTTCTGATATATTTTTCATGTTTCTACTGGACTCAAAAATCAATGAAGTGAGGCTGTTTACTAATTGATCCTATTTGGGGCGCTGGAGCTGACCCGGCGGCAGTCCACTGCACACACTCGCATTTCACTTTCAGACTTCAGACAGGAAAAAAAAAAAAAAACACATTTGGAGATTATGTGAGCGCGTCATGTTTCTGCTAACGAGATCTGCTGCTGTGCTTGTCATGACCCCGACTCCTCCATCATTAGCGCTGTCTGGGAAGACGGAGCTTCCAGGTGGATCCACCCGGAGCCGGACCGAGCTCCGACCCGAGCTTCAGCAGACTGCAGGGTCAGGACCGAGCTCTGGCCGCTTCAACACTACTGAACGCTCAAGAGCAACAGCTGGACAGGTGATGCGGCGTGAACGGCTTTACAGAGTGACCCAGCTGTGGGGGGGGGGGGGGGGGGGGGGGGGGGTTCCGGTACCAATAACCCCCCCTCCACCCAGCAGCCAATTTAAACAGCACAGTGTGGCCGGAGCTCGCAGATGGCTGCAACATGTCTCTGATGCCAAATCTGGCAGCACGACTCCCCCAGGACGGAAAATATCAACTGAGGCAGCGGCGAGGAACCTCCTCCTCCCCCATCTCTCCTCCCCCCTCCCCCCTCCCAGCCTTTACAGGAGTGGGGGGACGGACACAAAGAGACCGGCCAGGCAGAATAAACACATCCTGAACATGAAGCTCAACAGGGAAAAGAATATTAGGAGGAGAAAATGAAGCCCTACTCACCATCTCCATCTCCGGATCCAGACCCAGGATCTGTGAAGACACAAGAGACACGGCTGTCAGGGACGGTCCTTGAGGGACTGGTGGATCTACTGACTCCTCCTGAGTCGTCGGTGCTTCCTGTGCTGGAGACGTGGAGAACGCCTGCAGCTCCACATCCATGATCCTCCAGTGCCCAGGAGAACAGAACCCGGCGGTTCTGCAGGCGGGGCCGAGGCCCCCAGAAGGACGCCGGCTGAACCCAGTGAACACACTCAGTGTGCTTCCTTCATCTGGTTGACCTGATGTCCATTTGTCCAGACTCCTGCTCAGAAAGCCGGCCTGTGACGACGCTAACGCTCTGCACTGCACTTCATCTGCATTCAGCCTCGGTGACGGGGAGACAAGGATCACATTTACCGGAGTGCAGAAGACTTCAGCCTTTTAACAGAAGTGCCCCAGAGATTTATTCTCCTAAATATTTCTACATGCAGATGTGTTGGCCTGGAGCAGCCAGCTGGAGCCGGCGCCGTCAGGAAACTCACGTCCGGGACCAGGCTTGGCGGCCGCCTCAAATTAAGAAATGGACGCTGCGCTGGGAGGCTCTGGCAGCGGCTGCTGCATTAAGAAATGGACTCCAGAAGTTTCACCTTTCGCTGCTGCAGTTCTTCACAAAGTCATGATGGGATGGATTTTGTGGAAAAAGAGAAGGAAGTGGTGCCAAAAGCGTCGACTTAGTGCTGCGTATTTGGTTGTATTGTTTTGAAACTGCAGGTGGAGCTTCGTGTTTCTCAGAAATGCGTCAGAGGTTCAGGAGAGTTTCAGTCATAATCTTGCCGGATGACTCTTCCTTCACTCAGATGAAAGCGTCTCCAGTGAAGCTCTAGCACTCTCAGAAGAGTCGCTGGCCAGTGAGAGGGACAGTTAACCTGTGATAGGGAGTTTTATGACACAGAGTGTAAAAGGATCTGAGTGTTTGTGATGATCCTGTAGCAATGAGGCAGACATTTAACAGACGTCGTCATTTACAGAGGTTTGGTGGAGCTGAATGGGAGGAGAATCAAAGCCTGACACTTTCTATCAAGACAGATATCTGAGCCGCAGCAAGCTCAATGAAACATCACACACGTCTACTGATCCTGCAGCGTTTCGCACTGCCGCCTCACAAACGCAGTCTAATCCGGACTGGGTGTCGTGTGTGTGTGTGTGTGTGTGTGTGTGTGTGTGTGTGTGTGTTTGCATGTTCTCCCTGAGACTGCGGGAGGACCAAAACCATTGACTCTATTTTGACCACATTGAAATGCTGTATTTGTGCAGATGCCTGGTTTAAATTAGGAAAGACTACATTTGGCCGTCTGAGTGAAATATTCTATACAAGGTGAAGCTAATTTTCTCAGGGATGCACAAACATTCAGCGACAGAAAATTCAGACTCCAATTTACCTAAAATAATGTTTTTGACTGTTGGAGGGAGCCAGTGAAGAGAGGGAGACAGCGTAGGCAGTATTCATGTTAGAAGAGTAATTTGGAAAGCGCTGGTATAGATCAGATAGCAGAACATTAGTTAATGAAGCAGAGCGTGGGCGACGGCAGTGATGAGCGTAGAAGAAGATGTAGGTCAGAAAATGTGAAATTAGCAGCTATAGACAGAGACAGAAGTGAACGGATCACAATTAGGCATCAACAGACGGCGAGTAGCTGGGTAAAAGGGAAACAACGTTTTTACAGTTGAACCTGTCACAGAATATGGAGCGAGCGCTGCTGTTTGACTGGAAGCCTGATGGGAGGATGTGGTTTCAGACAGGCATGCAGAGGAGTCACCTTTTCAAACAAGCCCGAGGTGAGATTACATCTGAAGCTATTGGAAACTTTGATGTAACAAATTACAGTTTAAATCTGATAAAAATAAACCTGAATCATTTGGATTTCCAGCAGTCACAAATGAGGGAAAAAAGTCTGAGAATATCAAAGGTTGAGCTGCTCCATATTTAATTTGATCCAGCTGATAAGAGAGAGAACTGGACTGCAAAGACTCTTTCTGATCAATCAGCTTCAAAGAGTTTCTGGATTTAAAAAAAGTGATTCAGCTGTGAAAACTGAAACTTCTGTACAGAAGTGTAGAAAAGCCAGCAGGCGCGTCTGTCTCACTCGTTCCCTGATCGATAAGATATAAATGCTGAAAGAATTATGATGTGAGCAGTGTTTTTCTGCAACAAGCCGCTCATTAACGGCGTGGACACATTAACTCCTGCAGATTTAAACTCGGCTGAAGAGTCAGGCGCTGCAGCAGAGAGTCGATAAAACCTGCTGAGGAAATTAAACATGGCTGACCCTGTGCTTAATGAAGCGGCCCCCGCCTCCTCTGCAGCAGCCCACATCTGTAAATCAGTCTGTTTCTAACACTCTAAACGTCCACAAAGCTTCAGCAAAACCAGGCCTGACAGGACGGACCGCCGCTCACAGCAGAAACGCCTCTCCGCCACGCCGACGGCGATAAGAGGAGGCAGGCGTGGCCATTTATTTCACCAACAAATACAAAAATAAAATGACTGGAGCACACAAACCGCATGTAACCCAGTTTACATCCAGTTATCTTTCCAGAAAGCCCTGCAGGACCGATTTACATAAAGACTTTTATTCTGTTTTCACTTGTCGACACAGGAAAATAAAATCTCTTTTATTGAACCAACTTTATGTGTGTTTCACTCATGAATAAAAACTGTGTTCTGCCTTGATTTAACAAAAACAATAAATCAAATCACCCCTAAGTGGGAAGATTTAACAAAACAGCCTTGGTCTCTGGTTTATTCCGTCTCTCAGAGCGATTCAAGGCTCAGGAGCCTTAATGAGAGAAGAAACACGGCAGCAGCTGACTAACAGCAGGAATCCTTCCTTTAATCTCGCAGCCCCGTTCTGAAGAGGGAACCAGAATCCAGCCCAGAGTTCACTTCAGCATTTCAACTTCAAAATCAGAAAACAGTTTCATCAAGTGGTGAAAACATTTGGGCCTCATGTAGTGATCTGCACTTGTGCCTCAGAGCAAGAACACTGTCAGGTGGATCCAGCTCCAGGTGGGCAGGTTGGTAGTTCGATCCCTGGTTCTGCTTGTCCATAAGCCAAAGAGTTCAAAGGCAAGAAACCGAGCACCAAACTCATCTTGAGGTACAATGACGCCGTGTGTGTGTGTGTGTGTGTGTGTGTGTGTGTGTGTGTGTGTGAACAGACCTCTAGAATCTGACTGCAGCTGCAGCATCGCTCTGTCTGCTGCTCACATGAACATGAAGAGCTCGACAGCATCGATCTGTCCCAGAGCCGCTGTCCTCACCTGCATACTAATCAGCAACACCAAGCTGTATTTATTCTGTTCATATGGAGTAAATCCTTCTCCATGGTTTGTGAAACTCAGAGTTTTCGACTCCTGAGGCTGCAGGGCGGCTGAAGTCCCCTCGGCCCCCTCCCATCCCCTCATCCTGCCTCGTAGCGTCAGAGAGCTGGCAGCAGGAGCTGTAAAGAGTGACACTCCTGGTGTGAGGTCCAGGCCTTGGGCTCTGCAGCGGCGCCCGCTGCTGGTCTGGGATCAGCTCCCAGCGAGGAGCCCGCCGTCCCTCCTGGCCCCGCCTCCACCTGCCTTCGCCCTGCTCGGGGAAATAAACTCGGCGGCGTCTCCTCAGCTCACAGCCGCCGAACGCCTCAATTACAGGAAGCATAAATCTCCGCCAGGGGAAATTGCAGAAGGACAGGCGGGAGGCGAGGGTAGTGGAGGGCGTGTAGCGGCACCGGATCCCCGGTGTACCGGGTAATCAGAGCGGCGCCTCCTGGGAAATCAGGGCACTGCTCCTGCAGATGGAGCTGACCGCCACCAGCAGTGCCGCCGCCGCCGCTGCACCATCGCTACAAGTTTCCCTGGACTCATTTCTCAAGAGTGCGATGAAAACATAGAGCCTGTCCAGCCTGCAGAGAGCCCTGACTCAGAGAGCAGGGTGCCTGATGGGAAAATGCTAAGCTGTTAGCGCTCTAGCATGAGTCCCACTGACGGCTGTGAAGCAGAAACCCTGCAGCTCTGAGGAAACCCCTCTGGCCTCACCCCTGAATCGCCCCCGGTGGACGGACTGAGCGCCTTGCATGGCAGCCGCCTCCACCGGTGTGTGAATGTGTGTGTGAATGGGTGAATGTGATAATGCAGTGTAAAGCGCTTTGGTCTCTGCTAATGCAGATGAAAAAGCGCTATATAAGTGTAGTCCATTTAGTCCATTTACCCAGACACACACTGGGATCAAAGCATTGAAAAAGTTGTGGTCAGATTTGTAATTGTCTCCTCCACACTCCGTCACACACCAGCCACGTCAACAATCCAGTCTCTCTGGACGGCGGGCCAGCGGAGGGGGAACCCCACCGGCTGTTTCCTACCGGGGAACTTCTGGCTTCCCGCTCCACCATGAGGTCCTGAGAAGTTTACACATTTTCAAGTGACAACAAAAGAATGGGAAAAAATAACAGCTGTTTCTGCTCAGTCACAGCTATTAAGACGAACCGTGGTGGACTGTGAAGCTTCACTCTTTGGAATTTAACTGTTTCTTCAACAAAGTCTACTTTGACTTCTCATCACTGCACGGTTGTCTGGAGCAGTGGGAGGCAGGCCTCACGTCCTCAGAGGATCCAGGAGACCAACAGGGACTCTGAATATTGACATTTCACCATCGCCTGCATGCACACGCATTAAAAAGACGCAGACTGGCGGTCTGGCATGCAAAGCACAGTTTAGGTCTATTCTGAAGCATCAGTGGAAAACTGCTGGGAAAGCTACGGTTCCTGAGATCATTCTCACGTTATTAAGGCCTTTAACATACTAATTGTTCCAGTTCAACACACTACACCTGTTCAGCATGTCAAGTAGCTTGATGACAATTTAAATTCAAATAATAAGGGTTGTGCATTAATCGGGTTACGTGAGGATCATTCAAATAATAATGTGTGTGGTTCAGCCGCACTTTGGTGCTTTATTTATACTATTCCAGCTTCTCTGCATCACATTTAAAGATGTGATTAAGGTGGTTCATCCATCTGATTAGAAAGTCTGCTGATGGCGTCCCACTGGAGGTGTACCTGGCCCGGAGGTCAGCCCAGGACCGGCTGACTGCCTGGCCCGGAGGGCCCCAGAAGGGTCCAGGATTTTCAGTGTTAGCAGGAGAAAGCTTCCTGGGCCTCGCTGGGCCGAAGCGGGGAAGAGGATTGATGGCTCACTGATGGCAGACTACAGCAGTGACGGATTCCAATTCATCACAAACAGGGTTTTCAGACTAAAAAAAACCAACCTGATTCACAGCGCTGCTGACTGAGATGAGATGTGAAGGCTGTGGGTTTGAAGGGTTCCTCACAGCAGACAGCTGAGCGGCTGTTTCAGAGGAGGCAGGCCGGCGTGTTCCACAGGTTTATTTAAGAGAAGTGGATATGTTGAACCTTGTGTCAGTAAAATGGGATTTTTAGTTGAATGTTGACTGGAAACATGCTCCTGCAGAGAGTCTGTCTGGCTTCGCTGCTCTGGAATCAGTTAAGGTTGAAGAAAGATGAAACTGCAATGATTGAGACGAATGGTTTTCATTAGGATTGAACTCCAATCGCTTCGCTCCCTCAGTCTAAACTCATGTTTGGTTCTTTTTGCCTCACAAGCAGGAGTCTGGAGGATATCGTCTCAGCACAGCGAGGCTGGCGAATGTTCTTTACTGCCGCTTCCTCGCTGTGAGGAACCGAGCAGCGGCGACGACCACGTGGCGTCTGACGGCCCGGCGTCTTCCTCAGACACAGACAGCCTTCACAACTTAACAGGACTCCCAGCTCAGTGTTTTAAACATCGTCCTCATCGTATACTGAGCCAGAGGAGCCATCCGAGGCCTTTATCACGATCTGTAATGCCGCTGAAGTCAGGAGCGCTGTGAGCCGGACTCTGAAGGTCTCAGTGTGTCACAGTAACGTCCTGAAGCCTGTACATCTTCAGCCAAGCGAAGTTGAAGCAGTTCCTGCGAGGTCAGTGTCATAATGAGCTCTTATCGCTTCAGACGGGGCGGGGCCAGAGCTTGAACCACGTCCAACCGGCCTGAGCATGGCCAGCAGCCGCCGGCATGTCTTCGACTGACAGGAAGACACTGGAGGTGAAGGTCATCCAGCGAGACAGCGCCCAGCCGCCATGACACCATCCAGCCGCCATCCAGCCGCCATGACACCATCCAGTCACCATGACACCATCCAGCCACCATCCAGCCGCCATGACACCATCCAGCCACCATCCAGCCGCCATGACACCATCCAGCCGCCATCCAGCCGCCATGACACCATCCAGCCACCATGACACCATCCAGCTGCCATGACACCATCCAGCCACCATGACACCATCTAGCCACCATGACACCATCCAGCCGCCATGACACCATCTAGCCACCATGACACCATCCAGCCACCATGACACCATCCAGCCACCATCCAGCCGCCATGACACCATCCAGCCACCATGACACCATCTAGCCGCCATCCAGCTGCCATGACACCATCCAGCCACCATGACACCATCCAGCTGCCATGACACCATCCAGCCGCCATGACACCATCCAGCTGCCATGACACCATCCAGCCGCCATGACATCATCCAGCCGCCATGACATCATCCAGCCGCCATGACACCATCCAGCTGCCATGACACCATCCAGCTGCCATGACACCATCCAGCTGCCATGACACCATCCAGCCGCCATGACATCATCCAGCCGCCATGACATCATCCAGCCGCCATGACACCATCCAGCCGCCATGACACCATCCAGCTGCCATGACACCATCCAGCCACCATGACACCATCCAGCCACCATGACACCATCTAGCCACCATGACACCATCCAGCCGCCATGACACCATCTAGCCACCATGACACCATCCAGCCACCATGACACCATCTAGCCGCCATCCAGCCGCCATGACACCATCCAGCCACCATGACACCATCTAGCCGCCATCCAGCTGCCATGACACCATCCAGCTGCCATGACACCATCCAGCCGCCATGACATCATCCAGCCGCCATGACATCATCCAGCCGCCATGACACCATCCAGCTGCCATGACACCATCCAGCTGCCATGACACCATCCAGCCACCATGACACCATCCAGCCACCATGACACCATCTAGCCACCATGACACCATCCAGCCGCCATGACACCATCTAGCCACCATGACACCATCCAGCCACCATGACACCATCCAGCCACCATCCAGCCGCCATGACACCATCCAGCCACCATGACACCATCTAGCCGCCATCCAGCTGCCATGACACCATCCAGCCACCATGACACCATCCAGCTGCCATGACACCATCCAGCCGCCATGACACCATCCAGCTGCCATGACACCATCCAGCCGCCATGACATCATCCAGCCGCCATGACATCATCCAGCCGCCATGACACCATCCAGCTGCCATGACACCATCCAGCTGCCATGACACCATCCAGCTGCCATGACACCATCCAGCCGCCATGACATCATCCAGCCGCCATGACATCATCCAGCCGCCATGACACCATCCAGCTGCCATGACACCATCCAGCTGCCATGACACCATCCAGCCACCATGACACCATCCAGCCACCATGACACCATCTAGCCACCATGACACCATCCAGCCGCCATGACACCATCTAGCCACCATGACACCATCCAGCCACCATGACACCATCTAGCCGCCATCCAGCCACCATGACACCATCCAGCCTCCCTGCCTCAGAGCTGCTCTGACTGTTGGTGAATATTCATTAAAACAGGGCTTGTTTATGAGTCTCTGGCTGATTGGAAGAAGAATGAGTGAAACCACAGGAGTCCTCTTCCAGCCCGGGACCCTCCGACGGGACCCAAACTCAGAGAAGCGCTCGGCTTTGGGAGGATTTTAACGACTCACATCCACAGCTTCTAATTAAAATTGATCTGCGGCTGATTAACTGGCTCGTTCCCCCGGAATCAATCCGGCTGATGACGCTCTGCAGAGTCGAGAGGAGAAATCGACGCCAGGCTCTCAGCGTTTTGATGTTCAGTCAATTAAAAAATATAATGATGGTGAACTTAAAGGCCACGGAGAAGTCTCGGCGCGAGGCTGACCGTGACAGTGTCATTAAAAATATCAGCACAGCACTAAAAAAAAAACAAAAAAAAAAAACTGGAGGACAAAACGGAGTGCAGTTAAAGCGTTAGTCTGAACTTCACCTGCAGTAAATTCAATAAAACAACTCCCTTTCTTTTCACTTAACTTTTTTTTTTGGTCAGAGAAATAAATGGGTTTTCTCAAAGCATTTCTGCCAGTTTTTTGCAGGGAATATTCTGGTTTTGAGTCCCGGTTTTTCTCATCTCAGGCACCAAGCCATCATCAGGTGATGTTGAATTAATGTAACTGCTCACAGCTGTGTGGATCCCAGCACGTTCCCATCAGACTGAGCTGCAACCACGATCAAGTTATGTGGAATTATCACACCAACAGGTAACATTTTAGCTTTGTTTCTGGAATCAACACCAAAATCAGTAGTTGAGGTTGGGGATGGACTGAGTTAGCATGTTCTTCCTGAGAATGAATTGTATTTCTCTGTGTCTTTACATTACCTTATCTGAAGGTGTGTTAGTCAGTGTGTGTGGCTGTCTGGTGCTTCTGAGTTGTATAAAAGTGTTTGTAGACACAGGTGGATGGATGTTTGGGTTTTTTGTTCAAATTCGGTGTTCTCAGCCTTAATGCTATCGGACGCTAAGGGCCACTCTCCCTGCTCGGATCTGAGTCTACATTAGGAATGCCAGAGGTGGAGTCTGTCCCACGTTAACTGAGTAAATGGAAACCGAAGCACGGGACAGATCACAGTGTAAAAGTCTTTTTAACAGGTTCCTGACTCCCAGTCAGTCTACAGGAAGAAGATGGAAACTTGGTTGGGATTCAAACCGTGCTGGGAGGTGACGGGTCGAGCCGCTGCTGCTCCGGGTCCGCGGTAATTCCTTTATAATTCGGGCCCTTTCATTAAACCCAGAACATAACTCACGCCTGATCAAAAGCAAAGACTCGTGGTGACAGTCTCACTTCATAACTCTGTCTCGGCCGCCCAAAGAGAGTCGTTACAACATGACTGATGAGACGAGATGAGGACGAGGCCATGAATTATCCCCTCAGACGACACTTTAAACGCTGACCTTCACTCCCGTCGTCCAATATCTATAAACGAAGCGCTATAATTCACTCTTCTGACCGACACCCACTCCAGGCCATCCGATCGGCTAATTCAGGTTTTCCTCTGCTGGATCTGCCGGCGCCGACTCACCAGCAGAGCAGGGCCCGTCGGACACCCGCGAGATGAGCCTCTGCTGCTTGCAGGACGCCAGCCGCCGGTAGCACTCGTTCTGGTAGGTGTCGCCGTTGGAGCCGCACACGGGGATGTAGTTCTTGTGGCACTGGAAAGAAAACACAATCAAGACGTTAATTTGGGTTCAAAGTGACGACTGCTCAGAGGAGGAACAGTAACAGGCTCTTCCAGGAGCAGAGAGCTGCAGAAACCATCGATTTCTGAAGAACGTTTAGAGGCTGGACCCAAAACATGTAGACGCTCTCAATGAATGATGATTCTGGACTGATTGTTTGGACTAGAAGATAAATCTAGGTCATGGTTTAGGATGAGGTCAATGAGTGCTGAGAATCAGGTTATTTCTGTAATTTTTACATAATATTCTGTTTTGTGATCAGCAAATTTCTTAATTCTTCTTTTTTTCAAAATATTTCCTCTCTAAAACTGTTTTTTTTTTTCACTCCATCCTGTTGGATATTATTTTTTACAATATTTTGTATTGCATTTACATTTAGCACCAAATATGAGAGATTGATCTCATGGCACTGAACATTACATTAACATAACAATTCACACACACACACACACACACACACACACACACACACACACACACACACACACACACACACACACACACACACACACACACACACACGCGGCCTGCAGCCACGTCTCCAGCAGCAGCCGGCTCGCTGCTCGTTGTTTCACCTGCCATCAGTGAGCATCAGATATGAGGCCAGTTTCTGACCACTAACAAAGTTTCATTCATTGTGCATGAAGGCAGCTCACCTCTGCAGCCGGCTGTGCATCAGCACACAGCGATCCATACTCTATTAACGCAAAGCCATCAATCATTTAGGAGGATTCCCCGCAGCCCTGACCCCTGACACCCCCGGCGCTCTCTCTACCAACTGTTGAGGCTCATATTGGGCCAAAAAAACAAGCACCGCAGCTGCTTCTTGCAGGAAACAGAGATAAAAAACAATTCATCAGTGATCAGCTGGTGGATCCAGATCAGGAGCTCAGAGGAAGCTCTGCCAGCCGGAATCAGAGCGAGTTTTTCCTGCACGGCTGGAGCTGACAGCAGTTTCCTCTTCTGGCTTCGCCTCATCAGCATTTTGAATTAACGGTTCTGTCGTGATCCGTTTTCTGCCTCCTTATTTGTTGCAGCTCATTTTCAGCAAGTCTGAGCTTCTTTGTTCCTTTGTGGTGACCAAAGCTCTTTTTTCTTAGCATTCACAGAAGTAATGGTTCCCAGTTGGCTCAGTGGGAAGAGATGCTTTATTCAGCTGTGAATCTGACAGGTTCGTCCTTGAGATGGAGGGATTCCATCCGTCCGTCTGGTCTCTGAACAGTTTCCATCAGTCTGTCTTCATCTGGTGAGGCTGGAGCTGCTCCCTGCAGGACACACCCTGCAGATCATCCCTTCATCACACACACACACACCCAGAGCCTCATGGGAGCCCGACACACAGAATAACTATGTCTTTGTACTTTTTATATCCTGAGAGTGAAGCCCGTCCCGCGAGATCAGAGAGTTCTATTATTTTAATGAGACTTTCTCCTCTCAAAAAGGAAACAAGACAAACCCAGAACAGTGTTTGTGATGTAAAAACTCAGTCTAATTTGCATTTCACACACACACACACACACACACACACACACACACACACACACACACACACACACACACACACCTGCAAATCGGCAGTGTAACATTTTGATAGTTTGAAGCTATTTCAGGCACCGCGGGAGATAAATCTGCTGAAAACTGCTGACTGGTGCTGGAGAGTCAGATTTATCTGTCTGCATTAAAGCGGCCACTTCAGCTCTCAGATGCCTTTTACTTCCACACTGCTGGAAAAAGAAAGAGAGAAAAAGAAACGCTGTTGAGAAAATCGCCGTCATTATCATGAAGTATGTCTGAAATGGGAAAAATATCATTCCAGGCCTCAGTTTCCTGGTGTGCAGTCTCCAGAAACACAGTCCACATTCAAACGACGTGTCTCAGCTGAGAGGAGACGACTGGACACCTGGAAGACTTCAACACCTGGATCACACTTCCAGCTGACCCTGAACCCGGGACGAGCCAGAAGGTGAAACATGACCAAAACCCAAAAGTCAAGAGACCCTAGAGTGGAGCTTAAGGCCTTTAAAAAGTGAAATTTCAATCTAAAATATAAAATAAAGTGCTCATGAGTGAAGAAGTTGGGGAAAGAGTGCTTTGAGGAGCGAGTGCACCATCATTTTCTGCATCAGGGATTTATAGCTGTAGATGAATTTCATAACAGCTGGATGGCAAATGGCTTCACAGTGCAGCTCCTTCTTTTGGTCCTCATGGTCAGGCACTGATCACTGAACCCTTTACATTAAGCCATCCTCTCCTCGTGGCGGTCGTCGTGCGGCGTTCTGAACCAGACGTGGGCCCGTCTCCGTGGCTCGGGCAGCTGTGAACCTCGGCCGCTCGCGCCCGGCGCCCGGCGCTCGGCCCCCTCTTGTGAGCATGAATGCGAGCTTTTCCTTCAGATAAGGGAGCGTGACGGCCGGCTCTCAGCGGCTCCGTGTTGAATCCGTCTTCCAGAAGCCGTCCTTCACGCCGCTCTTATTCTGTCACTCTGTTCGACCGGAGCGCGGCGAACACAACGGGCTGACTGGAGAGTAATTATATTTTGTTTTTCATCAGAGGAGCTCGCAGCAGGCGGCCGCGCTGCCTCATGTGTCGGAGGGAGTTTCATGGGTTTTTTCTTTGTTTCTGCTCATAAATTGAGAAAGAGTGAGAGAAAAGAGTTCATTTTCAGGTTAGCGCTCTGCCTCCCCTCCTGCTGGATGTTCTCTGTACTCCATGACTCCACACGGTTCTGGTTCTAGTTTCTGTGGAAGCTTATGCTGCAAACCTCACAGACACTGTTAGGGATGTGGACCGGAGAAGAAATGTCACAATAACTCAACCCTGCCTCCTGAATTTCACTGGAAAAAAAACACAATGCGCGCTGTGTTACCTGTAGAAGAAACAGCTGTCCTCAAAAACACGCTCACAGTGCTTTAAAGGAATACTCTGAAGATTCTGGACCCACGCCCTATCGCTATCATTTACAAAGTGAGATAAGCTCATAAATACCTTTGTAAGCATAGTGCTCTGCGGAAGGATATACCGGCGCACAGCGGCTGAGTCTATGGCTCCTTCCACAGAGCGCTGCGCATGTGCAGGTCTGTGTATCAAAATGTTTTTTGAACGGATTGAAAAGAAAACATGTCTTTTAAAAACGTTTTATAACCATTCAGATTTACTTCACGCCGTCCCCTGGACC
Source organism: Salarias fasciatus (assembly GCF_902148845.1). NCBI lineage: Eukaryota > Metazoa > Chordata > Actinopteri > Blenniiformes > Blenniidae > Salarias > Salarias fasciatus. The sequence goes on from NC_043762.1 coordinate 30,105,451, forward strand.
ACTGGAGGGAGTATTTTGTCCACTTTCGTCAGTCCGGCTCTGTCTCCTCTTCACCTCCAGCAGCTGAGCTAAGCTAACTACGATGCTAACAGCTGGGATCCAGCCACTGGACGCAGAGACACAAAAAAGGTATTTATGAGCTTGTCTAACTTTGTAAATGATAGGGATAGGGCGTGGGTCCAAAATCTTCGGAGTATTCCTTTAAAGTCACTTTTAAGTTGACATAATTCCCACTCTTTACTCATCTTTTTGTCTTTAGATTTCATTTTCTAATTTGAAATACATGAAAAATGCCCATCTGTCATTAAACTGAGCAGCTCCTCATCATTTGAGCTGCACCTCGACTAACTGGTCAGCAGCTCTTCATTTAAATTCAAAGAACAAGAGAAGAAGAAGGAGAGAACTACTAAAGTTCATGTCAGGGAATATTTTCTGCAGCACCATTTGACATTTTCCATCGTCACAAAGGAAATTAGAGTCGACTCCTAAACAGAACAAAGATGCTGGCAATTCTTTTAAATAACTCCTTTCAGCGATTGCTGCCCTTTCATTCAACTGGAAAACACAGGATCAATGAAACAAAGCCCGGCTCCATGCTTTCCTTCAGTGTGGGGGCGGAGCCAAGCGCCCCAGCAGAACACAGAGTCTCTGAACCAGAGGCAGCGAGAAGCAGAAGACGGATTTCATCTACCTGGAACTGGCAGACGCATTTCAGCTGAGCGCCGTCGTCCCTGCAGACGCCTCCGAAGCGGCAGGTGGACTCGTCGCAGACCCTCAGGTCGCTCTTCTTCTCCGACAGATCTGCAGACAAACAGAGGCAGAGGGTCAGACACCAGCGGATCAATACGGCCAATCAGAACTAAAGCCGGTAAATCCCGCCCACTCCACTCCGATCACACGCTGGATGAAGCCAGACGGGTTTATGAGTTTATGAACGATGGACGCAGCCGGAGAGCCGAGCGGCGAGGAGGGACGCCGACTCAGAAGAGGCAATCAGGCCTGGCGCCGCAGACACCTGCTCCGGAGGGGAGCCAGCTCACCTGGGAAATAACAGGCGCTCGGAGCAGGGCAGTCTGGGACGTGGCGTTGGAGCGAGCTGCTGGGACCAGCGCCGCTCTGCAGCCAGTCTGCTCAGAAACACCGCCAACTGCTCTGATTCCACAGCCAGGAGCACGACGACCGACTGAAGGCACGTGGTGACTCACAAACAGAAAAACCCTGGTTCGATTCCCAAACAAAGTCTGAAATACACCAAACAGGCCTGAGCAAGTCCTGATCAGGCTCCAACTGAACCAGCACAACCCTTCATGCTCAGTTCAACCCAGTCTCAGTCAGCTCCGTCCCCGCTGTCCAACTCACAACGACAAACACTAAATCTTGAACGTGCATTTAAAGAAACACTGAGAGGCTAATTGAGAGGCTCGGGGGAACAAACACTCCTAAATGTCAGCGCTGTGCTTCAGGCCCTGCTGATCTCCTCGTCTCTAACTCTGTCTTCAATCCACTCTGCCCTTTAAAGCACAACTGATCAGTTCATAAAATGTCAACATCGGACTTACTGATGATCATTTTCTTATCTGGCGGAGCAAAGTGAAGGATGCAATCTTTAAAACGCCACACACACACACACACACACACACACACACACACACACACACGCTCGCACACACTGAGGCGTCTTACGAGAGTGGCGTCCTGATGGATAATAACAGGCTTCTGCAGATCAGAAATGTGCGGCGAACTTAAATGATCCATGTGGTGGTGCAGAGTGCTGAGTGGCTCTGAGGGCCCGGAGTGGCTGTAATTACTGTCCTCAGACCGCCACCACGCCTGAAAACGCTCGCCGCTGCTCACAGCAGCCACCAGCGGTGAAGGCCAGGTTCCGGGGCGGAGACCCGAACCTCCGAGTGGGGTCTGGAAACACAACCGGCGACGCTCGGGTGTAAAAGAAGAGGAAAATGGAACCCTGAAACTGGAGGGATGACAACAATTCAGACAGAACACACATTCCAGCTGCAATCAAACTTAAAAAATCCCCAAACTGACGGCTATGCTGTGTTTTCACCGCTCACGGTCATGCTTCAGCTGCGCTTCATGTTCAGTTTCTTTAAAGAGAAGCTGCTGCTGCATTCATTCAAACCGTATTTACAGGCACATTTTCTGAGAATGACCGCCGCCTCAGTTTCTGCAATTTGCTTCTCACAGTTTGTAAGTTGAAAAGGAAAAGAAAGACAACCAAACATCTGCGTCGGTGTAATCTATGTTTAGGCCGGTGTTTATTGGAGGGAGCCGGTTCTCCATCTGGGTTCAGGCACCGAGCGGGGCAGAGGTCGGCTGCTTTCACTCATGGAAATGTTATTTCTGTTTTCAACACCTTTTTGTCTCCTTCTCTCTCTAGGTGGATGCTTCCCGGGCCTGCTTCATGTTCAACACGCCTGAAGCCGCCCAGCTTCAGAACCAGAAGCGGCGGAGATGGAGGCAGCTGCTGGAAGTTAAAGCCCATTCAGACGGAGGCGACGTTTTGAAGAGGGAGCTCAAAGACTTCTCCATCTCAGCCTGTGTGGGATGACCTCTGGACCCGCGCCCCAAAAACAAGAACGACGTCAGTTCGGACGACGTTAGGAGTGCAGACCTCCTGGGAGGAGGAGGAGGAGGAGGAGGAGGTGGAGGACGAGGAGGAGGATGAGGAGGAGGAGAAGGAGGAGGAGGAGGAGGAGGAGGAGGAGGTGGAGGTGGAGGAGGAGGAGGAGGAGCATTGAAATCTCCCCGCATTCACCCACTTCCTGCCCTGCTGAGGCTGCCGGCTTCACTCTGAATGCAGCCTGAGCTCCGTGTCAGGACTGTTGGTTAACTGGGTCCAGCACTCAGTCCAGGTTTAACCAGAGCACTATGGTGTCAAGGTGACAATGGAAATACTCAGAGAGAAGAGATGTTGGATCAAACGTGTCAAAGAAGAGAGAGAAAATAAAACGTCTTCATCCACCCTGAGGGGTAAACCTCGGTGAACGTGGCGTCCTGACGGCCCACGTCTCTCCAGTAGGGTCTGATTCCCGGCTCTACCTCGGGTGTTGAACCATGCAGCTCGGCGGCGACTCGGCGGCCGCAGCGTCCTGCTCAGCAGCCCTGTGTCAATCTGCACTCTGTTCACGGCTAATTAGGTCCAAACAGCAGCAGCATCCATCAGCAGCCCGCCGCCGCACAGCGTGTGTGTGTGTGTGTGTGTGTGTGTGTGTGTGTGTGTGTGTGTGTGTCAGAGAGACAAGTGTGTGGTGTTTTCTGTTTGCAGGTTTCCACATATTCAATACCGAGACAATTTGGGATTAGGGTGAGCGACAAGCAGAAGCCTTTAAACCTCCGGCCGGCGACACGGGCGGATGCAAATGAAGGCGTCTCTCAAAGCCAAGGCTTCCTGTCTGAAGTGTGTGTGTGTGTGTGTGTGTGTGTGTGTGTGTGTGTGTGTGTGTGTGTGTGTGTGTGTGTCCACGCCGTGTTATCTGAGCAGCCGCTCCTGCGGCGGCCGATACGATGCGAGTGTTTGTAGAGACCCGGGCTGCGCTGCGTTCGGGTTCCTGCGCCTCATGCATTTTACAAGAGAAGCAGGGATTTGAAATGCACATAATTCCCTCCTCTGGACCAGAGCAGGACTAAAGAAGCTGACGGAGCGTGGCGGCAGACCGCCGCCCGGAGGCACATCCACCTCCCAAACCCCTGGAGCCAGCCCCGGTCGCCATGGCCACCGAGTCGCCACTGCTCCGCCGGTCTGGTTATCTAACCTCCTCCTCCTCCTCCCTGACTCCAGCACGTCAATACTTCATCTTGTGGCACTCCGGGCCACAGAGCATCATGGGGAACCAGCCACAGTGCATCATGGGGAACCAGCCACAGTGCGTCATGGGGAACCAGCCACAGTGCCCTCGGTCTCCGAGGCCGTTGATCTGGACTGGTTCTCGTGTCACACTGAGCAGTCAAGGCTCTCTGTCCTCCTGCTCTGACAGTCTCCTCTTTAAAGCCTGCTGTTCTCTGAACTCTGACCGCTGGAAAATAAAATCTAATGTGCAAAATTGAAAATGCTTCCAACGATGTTTCACTTCAGCTTCCTTCTCCTCCTCAGACGCTCCCACCTCCACACGGCTCTCTCAGAAAACATTCATTCACTAATCTTCCCTCATTCGTCCTGCAGATCACAGATCAATTCCAAGAAGCATGGCCTTGGTACTCTGACACCCGCAAGAAACATTTGGACTAACACTCCTCCTGCACAGACACACACACACACACACACACACACACACACACACACACACACACACACACATCTCCAGAGAGAGATTTTCATTTCACAGTGAAGTGAAACCTTCTCAAGGACTACTGTGACGTATCGATTTGGTTTTCTAAAAGCAGAGGAGTTATCCTCAGTGCAGACACGGACCGGCCGAGTGTTTCGGCGTGACATTCATACAGAATAACGCCGTGTGATGCATGATGGGGCCTCACATCCACCTCGCTCCAGCTCTCAGTGCTGACCGGACGAAGCATCAACACCAGCAGCAGTGTGTGACGGCCGTGTCTGTGGTTCTAAAGCGCTCGCCGAGGCCTGATGTACTGTGACACGGAGAATATTCAACCTTTGAAGAGTCTGCTGTTCTAATGAAAGCATCATTTCCACACATCGTGCCAGACGACCTCAGAATCAAGGAGTTCGGGTAAACACCGCCAGACAGAGGCTGTGTTGCCGAATATGTTTCCTCTTTGGCTCAGCGTTCACCAGGAAGCCCGGCGAAGGCGGTCGGACGCCACCTGTCGGGAGCGTTCTCTCTCCAGGAATCAACCCGGAGCTGCAGGTGGACAGACGGGCTGCGGTGTGTACAGGGTGAGAACATGAGGACGCTGGCAGTCCTCTGAGAGCCTTTACCTCAGCAGGAGGACATTCCACTACGACTGTTGGATCGCGCCGTGCTCCTTTGAATTTTCCTGACACTGCACTCCAACTCCGTTGTGGAGTCTTCTTTATTGTAGTTTTTGAGAAAAATTGGTGAAAAAGTGGTTGGTAAAAGCAGACTGTTCACCTGGCGGGATGCAGTTCTTTTCACTGAGGCTGGACTGGCAGAATCACGCCTTACAGCAGGTGGCGCTGTGGCAGTGCTCACTCAGTTCAACATAACATTGCAGGTTCGTGAATTTCTGGCTGATTCTGATGATCATCTGATTCCTCTAGTGAAGTTTTCTGTCAACAGCGACTACAGACAGCTGAGCAGCTTCTGCTGGTGTCACAGCAGACGTTCAGGGACGTGTCGTCATGTTCGCTCATGTCAGCGAGCAGCGGGTCTGAAACCCCAGAGCAGTGGCAGGACGCCCATTCCTCACGCAGCCGGAGACGCTCGCTCGCCGCCCAGGCTGAACCGCCAACGAAGCAGCAGCCAGACACGGCTGCTGCTTTCACCTCTTTCCCTACAGTGTTCATCTCAAGGCCAAACACTGTCTCCATCGGCCAGTTCACTCTGTTCCGTGGCTTCTCACACGGCCAGTAGCGACTTCCTTGACTGAGAAACGCTGGACCTCATGAGAGCTCTGCAGTCACTGCCGCGGACTGAACTCAGGAAGACGCAGTCAGGACTGAAACGTCTGGCTGCTTTAAAATATCGCTGCTTTCTGTTGGTTCGGTAAAGCGGAAAGTGTTGAGGAGCGTCGAGGGAATCTGTGGGTCAGCGGGGAGAGCTACTTCCTCTCTGATTCCTCTGGTGAACCATGTTCCTGCTTTGCAGCGGCTGAAGTTATTGCATGGTCGCATTTTGGTTTAATGGCTGGAGGATAATTCCCCCCGGCTGCAGCGAAAACTCAGCACTGGTTAACTTCAGGGACGGATGCTGTGATTCCAGGAGGGTCAGACTGGTCCTGAAGGACAGGCGATGCCTTATGGACACTCCGTGAGTTGGGCTGCATGGGAAAAGACAGTGTTCTTGGCTGGTATTTGTGTGTATTTGTGTGGGGTTGATCTGTGGTGTTTTTTGTTTATCGCCTGGAGATGGACTTTCTCTAACACCTTACAGATGATATTGCTAAGAGTATGTAACTCATTCAATCCATGGATAAATCAGTTAACATCAGTCAACTTTCAGAAGTTTAGCGTCTCTGTGGAGGTAAAAGTGAGTTTGATAACAAATCCAGAGTCAATGACAGAAACAAAGGGAAACAGCAGCAGAGATTATAGTATTTAATCTGAGCTCCCTGAATCGTTCAGCAGACAGATCAATGAAGGCAAACACTGCTGGAACAACATCGTTTTCAAACACTGCTCACATCTTCAAGGACAGTAAACAGAATTATCAGGAGAAGAGAAAAAACCCTGAGCCCATTCCATCAGGGAGCAAATGTCATTCCTGTGACTCCAGATTCATTTAGCATAAAAACAGCAACAGTCTGATGAGGTGATTCTGAAACAGTGTTGAGTATATACTTTATTACCACGACTGCCATGATGAAGTAAAGGGAACAGCTGCATTAACGGCACATCAGGCCACTGGGACACTTGTTCCTGGGACAAGTACACCAAGGTTATAAGACGTTCTGCTAAAGTGTAAACACACCCACATGTTCCAGAGATAACAACACACACACACACTAGTGTTCCAAACACATTTGATAAGGATGTCAGCTCTGGGTTGGCAGCTGACATCAACACCAAACTGTCCAATTGTGAACAAAGTCCAGCCTTATCTGTCGGGCCCCGCCCAGAACAACATGGAATAAAAGCTCTGTCTCTGAACCATCAGCATCCTGTCAGGGTGAAATACTGCGTGTTCCTCCCTGTAAGGTCCAGCTGAGCATCACGTCTGGCTGTACTTAGATAAATGGTAATAATCTGAGGTCAGGACCCCGTACTGGATGAGGCAGTATAGCAGATGGATCTATGGGAGGATGACCTGCTCAGAAGGCCAGTGTGTAGAATGGAAAACGCTGTCTGGAAAACAGACGCCAGCAGCGGATCCTTCAGGTCCTGGAAGCTGGACAGTGGGAGAGGCTGCAGTGATGAGCCTCGATCGTCCGTCACCCGACCGGAGCTTAGCTGGTTTTCCTGGACAGATGCTGACAGCTGCCTCAGAGGACACGCTTGGTTCTTTCTAACTCACTCACACTCTCCACCATTTTTCTGACGACTAACACTCTAACTCTCCATCTTCACCGCTTCGTCCAACGCAGGGCTGCAGAGAGCTGAAGGTGTCTCACATCTACAGGAAGACGGTCAGTCCATCCCAGAATAAACACACAAACACACCGTATGATTCAAAGACAATCAGAGCTTTCACACTAATGATTCTGGAACTTTCCTTTTGTCAAAACATGCACATAGTTTCTTATTTTGTTTTGCCAAACTGTTGCACTACATGTGGAAGAGACGTCTCAATGGAAAACAAAGGAAGGATATTCAGGCTGCATTTTTATTGGCTGAAAAGAAAATTCCTGCTTTTGCAGAGCAGTGGAGCTGAAGTCATTTCCAGCGTCCATGTGGGTAAAGCGAGAGGCTGTGTTCGGACTAACTGCTCTGCTCCTGCTGCTGTTTGTTCCTGGATCTTTGTGACGGCAGCAGCTGGATGGAGAGCTTTTCTCTGTACTTCCTCCGCTGTCTGAATAAAACATGAAAAGCCCTGGCTGCCTCCTCCTCCTCCTGCTCTTCCTCCATGGTTGCCCGGGGCAACAGGAGGACGCTGAATGCGAATGTGTTTGGTTTTTAAGGATTCGCTCACAGCCCATGTTGTGAGGCACACATTTCCAGCGTACCAGGAAGGCTGTTATTATTGAATAGATTCCAAAAGAAGATGAAACCTTCATTAGAGCAGATGTGTCAAATTAATTTCAGTACAGGGCCGCGAGAGTTTAATTAGACCTCAGTTGGGTCAGACAAATAGAATAAGAACATTTATCTGCCCGACAACTCTGAAGTTCATAAAAAAAAATAATTTTACATATTTTACAAAGAATCTCTAAGGGTTTGGGTTAGATTATGAATTCTCACTATGACTGATGGGAAAATACTAACAGCAGTTACCTTGACTGAAAACTGCAGTTCCATCGTCGGTTTAAACAGTGATCAGTATGTTTCTTTGCAGGGTCATCCAGCCAGACAGATCAACACTTCCTGTGGGCCTGCTTTGGCCCACAGGCCTCATGTTGGACCCCCCTGCCTTCGCGGCCCGTATCGACCCAGTGCCATCATGTATCTGAACTCTCTATTATGAGGCAGAAACCGGCGTGACGCCGTTCAGGCTGTGGCCGCCGCCTCCAGCAGGAGATCCTCCAGAGGGAAGAAAGTTTCCTGACATCTGAGCTTTGAAATCTAGCTCAAACTGATAGAGTGTCCAGATGTCTCCCTGAAGTAATATTCAGATGTCTTCTTTTTGTGAAAACAAAGAAATGACCGAGCGGCGAACAAACTGGTTTGTGAGACTGCAGCATGGAGTCTGACCGTTCCCACCTCCACACCAGCGTGTGACGGAATGTGATTTAAAAATGAATGACATCTGCGGGGCGAACCCAGGGCGCTGTGGCGCCTGGTATACTGTCTTTGTAGAATATCACTTCTTCTAGCTGATGAATATTTTTACACGGTACTTCAGTAACTGAATTTGTGGAGTTGTGACTGGATTTAAAGCAATACGCTTAGATATCAATATGAAGAGGGCTTTTTCTACCTGGCTGTGAAATGTTGAGTGTTTCGTTACTCTCACTACTGGCGTTCAGTGGGCAGGACGCCCAGACAGCTTCACTGAGTTCACTAGTTCCCTAACTCGAACCCAAACCCGTCCAAGAATTAGTCCACTGAGTCCACCGAGTCCACTGAGTCCACCTGGTCTCGCTGCAACACCACACGGCTGTCATTTAGACAGTGGATATAAATGAATCTATAAATGAACAGAACTGAATATGTTTACAGCTCCAGGGTTCAGAGTTAGAAATATGTGTTCTATCAAAGTCCAGTAAGTGAGGCCAGAACTGCTGCAGGAAACCACCAAACCAGTAAACGAGGTCAAGGGGATTTGAACCTGCGACCTTGACAGTCACATGGAGAATCTGCTGCAGTCCTGCCTCCTCCTCCTCTTCCTCCTCTCCTAATTTGTCTGGTTTGGTGCGTCTGCTCCTGGGAAGGCGGGTCAGTGTGTGACGGTGGCGAGCGGCCCGGAGGGCCGGCAGGCGCTGTGCTCGCTCAGCTCCATCAGCCGCCGCCGCCGCCACAGACTCATCTTCACCTGGGAAGCAGAGGGTGCGGCGTGGAGATAACGGCTTTGATGTTTTATTCATGTCCAACAGATCCCAGCGACACAGCGTCTCCTTCCAGGCTCATTCAGGAGTCTGAGGAAGAGGAGAGCAGGAAGTAATTGACCTCCTGGGGAAATCTCTGTAACGAGCGGGGTCACGGGGCCGGCGCTGCTCCGCTCGCCACTAACAAGACAATTAAACCTCACATCGCTGCACATGCACAGGAAGTTTACACTTTTCACACAAATGGTGTCTCGGGCTAACCTTGTCGGCAAGCTGAATTCTCACGGTATTTGTTCTCACACACCACGAGAATCCATCTTGTACCGCTCGTGCCTATGTGCTCGGGATCCGACTTTTTTCGGTCGGACCAATCACGCGTCCTTTAGGGCGGGACATCAAGTTTTGACGGAAACAGGAAGTGACGGACTGCTAATAATATTAGCATGGCTAGCGAAAACAATGGATATCTCGACAGCGATTAAACCTGTTTTGGATGAATCCTCTATTGCGTCTTTGAAAAACGATCAGCAAGAGGATTTTTCTTTGCAGTGATTGGCTGAAACCAAACATGGTCAGGCGGCGCACTGTGTCCTTCCGTCCAATGAACACAAAGAGTTCTACAGCAAGGCCCTCCTTCCCCGAACGGATTTGCCGGGTGAAATCCCAGATTGACATGAGAAGCACTTCGTTGCTGCACAGGTCAATATGGCTTCTGCCAGGTTAGTCTCGGGCTTGGAGTGCATATGAGAAAATCTGGGAAGGACCAGTACTGAATCATCACAGGGTCTCAAGACTGTGATTTATTTTGGATGGATGGAGGGATGGATGGAGGGATGGATGGACTGAGGGTGGGATGATGGATGGATGGATGGACGATGATTCCACTCAGCTCTGGGAAACGTAGAGGGACGGTCATGCATGGAGGAGAGATTATAGCTCTATGGGGGGAAAGGAGGATGAGGATGGAGCCGCCAGAGAAGAGGAAGAGAGGATGTCCCGAGAGAAGGCTGATGGACGAGGACATGCAGGAGGCTGGTGTGAGGACGGAGGAAGTGGGGCGGAGTGCCGATCTGCTGTGGCAGCCGCTGAAAGGAAAACGCTGAGACAGACTGTAGGCAGAGCTACAGGACTGCAGAGAGCTGCAGGATGAAGGTCCTGATGCTGAATCAAACCCTGGCTGTCTGCTCCATTCCTCTTTTTATCTTTCTTTCTATGCTGCTGAAGCTTCATACATGTGATGGGTTTATGGTTCACGGAGGTGCGTGGAGATGCTGCCAGCCTGATTGGGCGTTCTCTCCTGGAAGCTCTCAGGACAACAAGGCCTCAGGCTGTAAAGTTTCACTGTGGTGGAACGGCCCAGGGCCTGGACCTGGTAGCTCAGGAGAACCAGGATTCCTCTTGGCTGCAGGATTTCCTCTCCGGGAGATGATCTCTGGTCGTTACTGTATCTGTGTGAAGCGGTGGTGTGGCGGGACTCCAAACCCGCCGGACTGACTGAGCGTTCTCCTTGGTGAAATGAGCTTTCTTTGCGTCCTGCATCCCTCGTGGCCACCCCGGGCCGGCGGCGCTCAGGAAACGCTTCCTGACGGCGCTGTAATCACGCCTCGTCTCAAACCTGGCATCTCTGCAAAAGCTTTTCCCCGACAGCCGACGCTTTTTTTATTCATCAAGCTAACAGCGCTCGTCACCGCGCTTATTAATACGGAGACAAACTGAGTTTTAATCACAGGACTGGCGGCGCCGCATCTGTCTTTGAGGACACGTCTTTCAACAGACTCGTACAAAAGTGCCGACACAAGCAGTCAAATTGCTTCTATTCACTTCCGCTTCATTTAAGGCATTTTCCAAAAGCCTTTTAATGCTTCCAGAGCTCCATTTTAAAACGCCGCACTTTGGGGTGGGGTGGGGGGGGGAAGAAGTGGCGGGGAAATAAAAAGAGACGTCCTCTCGGTGCTGGTGCTCTGCTGATTCACTGCTCAGTGTTTTGTTGTTTCGGTTAATGGAAAAGCTATTTGCAGATGTAAAGCATTTCCATCTATAAATCTGAACGGATTTTATTATTCTCTCCCTCTAGAACTGCCACCTTATCGTGGTGGGGGAGTTTGAGAGCCCGCATGATCCCAGGAGCTCTGTTGCAGGGGGTCTTTATGCCCCCTAGTAGGGTCTCCCATGGCAAACTGGTCCTGGGTGACGGGCCAGACTGAGAGGGGCTCGTAAGCGAGTGTATGGTGGCCGGGTCGTTGCCCACGGGGCCCGGCCGGGCTCAGCCCCATTGGACGAAGTGGGCCTGACCTCCGGTGGGCTCACCACCCACCGAGGGAACCGTAGGGGCCCGGTGCAATGTGGATTGGGTGGCAGCCAACGGCAGGGTGCCCGGCGACCCGATCCTCAGACACAGAGACTAGCTCTAGGGACATGGACTGTCACCTCATTGGGGGGAAGGAGCCCGAGTTCGTGAGGGAGGTTGAGAGGTACCGGCTAGATATAGTCGGGCTCACCTCCATACAGCCTGGGCTCTGGAACCCAACCTCTCAAGAAGGGCTGGACTCTCCACTTCTCTGGTGTTGCCTGTGGTGGGAGGCAGAGTACCCGGCCTTCTTGGAGTCCCTGGGAGGGGTGCTGGACAGTGCTCTGACTGGGGACTCCATTGTTCTGCTGGGGGACTTCAACGCCCACGTGGGCAGCGACAGTGAGACCTGGAAGAGGGTGATTGGATCGCACGGCCTCCCTGATCTGAACCCCAGTGGTGTTCTGTTATTGGACTTCTGTGCTAGTCACGCTTTGTCCATAACAAACACCATGTTCGAGCACAGGGGGGTCCATAAGTGCACTTGGCACCAGGACACTCTAGGTCGGAGGTCGATGACCGACTTTGTTGTCGTGTCATCTGACCTCTGACCTCGTGTTTTGGGCATTCGAGAGAAGAGAGGGGCAGAGCTGTCTACCGATGACCGCCTGGTGGTGAGTTGGATTCGCTGGCGGAGGAGGAAACTGGACAGACTTGGCAGACCCAAACGTGTTGTGAGGGTCTGCTGGGAACGTCTGGCGGAACCCTCTGTCAGCAGGGTTTTCAACTCCCACCTCCGGGAGAGCTTCTCTCATGTCCCGAGGGAGGCTGGGGACATGGAGTCCAAGTGGACTATGTTCTCTACCTCCATTGTTGAAGCAGCTGCTCGGAGCTGTGGTCGTAAGGTCTCCGGTGCCTCGTGGCGGCAACCCCCGAACCCGGTGGTGGACACCGGAAGTAAGGGCTGCCGTCAAGCTGAAGAAGGAGTCCTATCGAGCCCTGGTGGCTCATGGGACTCCAGAAGCAGCTGACAGGTACCGGCAGGCCAAGCAAACTGCAGAGAAGGTGGAGAAGGTGTTCGACCGCGTCCCTCGTGGTGTCTTGTGGGGGGTGCTCCAGGAATACGGAGTCCGGGGCCCCTTGTTAAGGGCCGTACGGTCTCTGTATGACCGTAGAATTTCTAAGTGCAGCCAGGGGCCGGAGGGGGTCCATTTTGGGAACCACAGGATTTCATCTCTGCTTTTTGCAGATGATGTTGTCCTGTTGGCTTCATCGAACCTGGACCTACAGCATGCACTGGGGTGGTTCGCAGTCTAGTGTGAAGCGACAGGGATGAGGATCAGCACCTCCAAATCGGGGGCCATGGTCCTCGACCAGAAGAAGGTGGTCTGCCCTCTCCAGGTCAGTGGGGAGACTCTGGCGCAAGTAGAGAAGTTTAAGTATCTTGGGGTCTTGTTCACAGTGAGGGACGGATGGAGGAGAGATTGACAGGCGGATCGGTGCAGCGGCTGTAGTGATCAGTCGTTGTATCGGTCCGTTGTGGTGAAGAAGGAGCTGAGTTGAAAGGCGAAGCTCTTGACTTACCGGTCAATCTACGTTCCCACCCTCACCTATGGTCATGAGCTTTGGGTCATGACCGAAAGAACAAGATCCCGGATACAAGCGGCTGAAATGAGCTTCCTCTGTAGGGTGGCTGGGCTCCCTTAGAGACAGGGGGAGGAGCTACGTCACCAGGGAGGAGCTCGGAGTAGAGCCGCTACTCCTCCACATTGAGAGGAACCAGCTGAGGAGGCTCGGGCATCTGGTTAGGATGCCTCCTGGACGCCTCCTTGGGGAGGAGTTATGGGCATGTCCCACTGGGAGGAGACTCCGGGGAAGACCCAGGACACGCTGGAGAGACTATGTCCCTCAGCTGGCCTGGGAACGCCTTCGAATCCTCCAGGAAGAGCTGGAGGAAGTGTCTGGGGACAGGGAAGTCTGGGCATCCCTGCTGAGACTGCTGCCCCTGAGACCCGGCCGTGGATAAGCGGTAGAAAATGGATGGATGGATGGATTTTATTCTGCTTTGGCCCGACTCGCGCTGCCATTATGCCGACACCCATGATGTGCAGTAAGAGCTGCAGGACAGCAGGACGGCCGGGCAGCGGGACCTGCTGTATGAAGACAGAGAAGGTCCTCTGTGGTGATGGACGCCGCCTCTCGGCTCCGTCTGGCGAGGTTTCAGCCGAGGTGTCAGAAATCAGTTTGACCACAGCATGAATAATGCAGAGGTGCAAAATGTCCCGGAGCAAAACAAAAATATGATTTGACGGATTCATGGACATCTGCCGCCATAAAGCGGCTCCACAGTAACGCCTTGCTTTCAGTGGCCCGAACGGGCGTCTGCTGCTGCAGACCAGCATTTAAAATGTTTATAGCACCACTAAAACATAACTATAGGCATTAATAACGCCATCAACAGCTTCGCCCATGAACGCAGCTGCAAAACGACAACACCATAAAGAACCATTAGGCGTAAGAAGCTTTAGCTGCTGGCTCAGGCCATACATCACTCCATTCTGTTATCTGCTCACAGGTGCAGTATTGCAGTTAAATGAATAAATGCTCATAAAAGCAACGGGTTTCTTCACTGTGGTGAATTTCAATAGCTTAATATTGATGGAGTCAAAAGTATTATTCTGTTGTCAGTTACAGATTATTTTTTAGGAATGAGTGATTTTATGAGGAAAATAAGAGTGAGCAGTACTCAACAGAAGTCTTCTCTGTGTGTTTTATTATCGTGAACATAATAAAAGTGGAAAAAACGCTCACTTTTTTTATTTCTCTCAATTTTGCAGAAACATTAAAAACCTTTCCTGGGAATGAATATATATAGTAGTTCTTAGTTTTTAAGACTGGATATAAATTTGGAATAAATTAGGTGAAATAAAGACAAGAGCCATGAAATAAATGTGATCAAACTGTACAAAAGCGTCAGTTTTACATCCCCAGAGCCAGAATTACCAGATCGAGCTAAGAAGTCATTATTCGAGGTTGTAATATTGGTTTTGATAACTATGTACAGCACTGTGTCATCTCATGAACTTTACAATGTATTTGTGGAAATACAAAATACTGAATATCAAAACAGAGAGCGACGGCTCAGTTAAACCAGCTCAGGACATTAAATTAATGTCCAGGAAATGAACGCTAGAAAAGGTTTCTGAAGTGTTTTCTCAGTGGTAGCCGCTCCTCGCTCAACCCTCGTCTCTTTAATTAAAGCAGAAGTCTGTATTCTGACATGAATCTAAATTCAGCCATTTAATCCTTCCTGTCTTTGTCAAAATAAGAGAATGCTCAAACAGGTTTTCAGAATAAAAATATTTGTTGCTTGTGAAGAAGAAGTGATTATCAGACAGCCTTCTCCTTCAGAGAGTGTTTTCTGGACTACACTCCTTGTTGGACTGCAGTTTATTTTTCTGGCTGCTGTCTGGAGAAGCCTCCTGCTCTCTGCTCCTGATGTGACCCAGCAGCGTCCTGAGATGCTGCCTGACCCCCTCTTCCCACACACACACGCACGCACACACACACACACACACACACACACCCCTCCCCTCCCGCCGCCATGGGAGAAGAAGCACTCAGGTCGACAAAACAAATACACAACAAAAGAGGTTGAGGCCAAAAGGCTTGGAAGAAGCAGAGGCTCTTTAATTTAGTGTGTGTGTGTGTGTGTGTGTGTGTGTGTGTGTGTGTGTGTGTGTGTGTGTGTGTGTGTGTGTGTGTGTGTGTGTGTGTGTGTGTGTAGACGCTGTGTGACTGAGGACGGACACAGACTGCAGCTCCAGGCCTCTGCCTCTTTAAAATCAGACCAACAAAAACAACAGGACTGAAAAGTGACGAACAGCCAAAGAATCCCAGCATGCCGAGCAAAGCGATCAAACCCGTCGTCTCATCTGACTCTGGAGGAGAAATTCAGTCGGTCAAATCCCCAGTAACTACTGTTGGACGTGAATCCTCAGAACCTCTCACAGCTCAGGTTTTTAAAGAGGTAATTCTGTGAAAGGGACAGTTCTGGACATGCAGAGACGGAGTCCTCCACACACGGAGCTGTGAGTGCCGCAGACGGCGAGAACAAACAAACCGCCATGTCAGCAAGTCACGGGGATCAGCCCGGAGGACAGCGAACGCCTTCCATTCCATATGTTTATGGACAGCAGCAGAAGCGAGGCAAGTAAAGCAAACTGAGGGCTCTATGTTGGAGGATTTTATGGACAAACTGAGAAACTGGCCGTCAGAAGGTTTCCTGGAGACCCGGAGGGTTCAAGGCCGTAATGTTCATGCTGTTTATATCGACAGCATCATGGAAATGAAGCATTAATATGACTGAAAGTATCCAAGTATAATACTGTCCTCAAACTGAACAGAAAAGCAACATGAAAACAGCCATCACACGTCCAGCAGGCGTCCAGCTGGCGTCCAGCAGGCGTCCAGCAGACGTCCAGCAGACGTCCAGCAGACGTCCAGCAGGCATCCAGCAGACGTCCAGCAGACGTCCAGCAGACGTCCAGCAGACGTCCAGCAGGCGTCCAGCAGACGTCCAGCAGGCGTCCAGCAGGCGTCCAGTACAGCTGAGGCCGCTGGTTCCTTGGTTTAAACAGCGTGAGGACGTCAGTCAGAAGAACTGCGCCTCCTGCCGGCGCTGAATGATCAAACCAAACTAAATAAATCAACTTTTAATCACGGCGTCCGTTCCCTCCAGACCGCTGAGGGACCAGAATGCGATCGGCTCTGTAACAACACCTGGGAGCAGATACAGTCGATACCGGCTCGGCCGCTGCTGAGAGGAAGGTCCTCAGGTTTCCACAGCAGCGCCGTCCTCCTGTCCCTCGCCGCTCCTCCTCTGGCGGTCCGTCGTCCTCTGGCGGTCTGTCCTCCTGTCCCTTGCTGTTCCTCCTCTGGCGGTCCGTCCTCCTGTCCCTTGCTGCTCCTCCTCTGGTGGTCCGTCGTCCTCTGGTGGTCCGTCGTCCTCTGGCGGTCCGTCGTCCTCTGGCGGTCCGTCCTCCTGTCCCTCGCCGCTCCTCCTCTGGCGGTCCGTCGTCCTCTGGCGGTCCGTCCTCCTGTCCCTTGCCGCTCCTCCTCTGGCGGTCCGTCGTCCTCTGGCGGTCTGTCCTCCTGTCCCTTGCTGTTCCTCCTCTGGCGGTCCGTCCTCCTGTCCCTTGCTGTTCCTCCTCTGGCGGTCCGTCCTCCTGTCCCTCGCCGCTCCTCCTCTGGCGGTCCGTCGTCCTCTGGCGGTCTGTCCTCCTGTCCCTTGCTGTTCCTCCTCTGGCGGTCCGTCCTCCTGTCCCTTGCTGCTCCTCCTCTGGTGGTCCGTCGTCCTCTGGCGGTCCGTCGTCCTCTGGCGGTCCGTCCTCCTGTCCCTTGCCGCTCCTCCTCTGGCGGTCCGTCGTCCTCTGGCGGTCCGTCCTCCTGTCCCTTGCTGCTCCTCCTGTGGCGGTCCGTCCTCCTGTCCCTCGCCGCTCCTCCTCTGGCGGTCCGTCGTCCTCTGGCGGTCCGTCCTCCTGTCCCTCGCCGCTCCTCCTCTGGCGGTCCGTCCTCCTGTCCCTTGCTGCTCCTCCTGTGGCGGTCCGTCCTCCAGATGTTTCCGGCGCTTGCAGCAGCCTTCCTCGTCGTCCTCGTCGCTCTGAACCGGTTCCCGTGTCGGCCTCCTCCACGGCCTCCGCCCACGCAAACCACCGTCTCATCTGCATAATCACAGCCCCGCCACTTCATACTGAATAATCTGTCTCAACGGGATGACGGCTGGCGAATTAACACGGAAACAAGTGCTGCTCGCAGTCCGGAGGCGTGAAGAATTGTACTGTGGAGACACTCTGTGGCTTCATTTCTCCAAGCCGCTCTCACTTCTATCTCAAATCTGAATAAAGAGTAGTAATTCTCCGTCTGCCGCCAAACGGGTTGTATTTGTTCCTCTACCTGCAGAGCGGCTGTACCATGAAGCGACAGCGACATTAATCTGCTGAGGACGATCAGCATCCCACCAGAAACCCAAACTGCTCATTACTAACAGCGGTTCAACAAAGGAGGAGTAAAATCTAGGTCTGAGCCGGAGATCAAGCAGGACAGGACGGACGCCAACTCCAGATGGACAAATATCAACTGAAAATTCTGCTACTAAAAGCAAGTATTTCAGAGTGAACGTGCACTGAACCGGTTATTAGTTCTGTAATATATAAATGAACACAACAGGAGGATGAGGTGTTTTAAATACACTGAAATAATTTAGTTGCAGAATAATTTCTCTCATATATGAGAAGTAATGTGAATGTAGCTTAGATTCCTGTAATGTTTGTAACTCTTCCACCCAGAGAGCTCGCCATCAGGGACGCTCATTCTCCACCTCTTACTGAATAAACATGGAAAACTGCACAAAAAGCTGCATATCATTAACTTGATCTGCTCTGCAAACATCATTCAGTTCAAACTGATTTTTGCGTTCTAACTTCAGCTTCCCATAATTCCACACTGAGCACAGGCTGTGCTTCCACAAGTTAACGATCAGGTCTGAGTAAATACAGAACGCATGAGGTTTACGGCTGTACCTTTCAATCACTAGTTTCCTTCCAGAAGAATCTGGCGGACGTCTCGTCTCACCGTGAGGCTTCAGACGCTGCGCCTGGTCTTTACAGTCGTATATGTGGGACTGAAGCAGCCACTCAGCTGACTGTGACAACAAAGAACACGATTATACTTTTTATTTCAATAAGTATGGCCTAGGGCTTTTCGGCTCTTTTTTCAATTATGAAAACTGTTAAACTCTCAGAAAGCTGAACCTTTGCACCGTGTTGCCTCCAGGTGAGGTGGTGAGAGAACCAGGACTGTGGAGGAGCAACTCCGACTCCCAGTGAGACTCGCTCCCTGCAGGAAGACCTGGAGAGTTCAGAGCCTCCATCTACCCTCCAGAAGGGCGGAGGTTTGACATGAGGTGTATGGCTCTACTTGAATTGGTATTTTTGGCAATAACGCAATTGTGTAAATGTTAGTTTGTGTGTGTGTGTGTGTGTGTGTGTGTGTGTGTGTGGGTGTTCAGATATGTATTACAAACTAAATATGTAATGTTGTTGACCAGAGGGGTGAAACTGACATTATTGGAATGTTCATAAAAGAAAATCAGCAACTTCATTCCGATTACTTCTAGTTTTATGTTTGTTCATTTCAGCTCTATTTAATTAAAGGTTAAAACCAACAGAAAGATGTGCACAACACTGCAGACGCTCAGAGGTCATGAAGTCTATTTGTTTTGCATGAAGAGAGAAAGTAAGGCTTGTGTTGCTGCTCAGTATCTGCAGCGGTGTTAGTGTGGAGCCCTCGGCTCTGACGGAGCTGCTGGACGTCTGGCTGATGGAGGGCTCTCATGGAGCTGCTGGAGCTCCTCTCTGTGCTTTTTCCCGGGTTTGCATCTCAACCACTTGTTTATCACTCGTCCAGCTTCTTCTCTCCAGGTTCTTCCTTCCCGTGGGGAGACTTTCCTCTCGAGCGTCTCACAGCTGAACCTCTTTGTTGTCTTCGACAGATGGAGCGAAGCGTCCAGCCGAAGCTCGCACCGCTGCTTCACAATCAATACCGGGGCGAGAAATGCTCGCTCTCCGTGGCGCCGTTAACACGCCGGCTGCGAGATTGATGTGATTGGTCGGGCCGGGAGAGGACGGGGTTAGAGACCGAGAGGCAGGCGGAAGACGGATCCTGACAGGCGGTCAGAAGGCCTAACGCTGCTGCATTAAAACACGCCGGGAGCAGCAATCTGAAAATGGAAAACGCTGCCGGTCTAGAAAGTCGCCAGTCAGCTCCCTCTTTCAGGTTATCAATGTTCTAGTCAGGGTTCTCCAGTGTGTCCCGTCTGCCGTGTGACTGAATGAGCCTTTGTCCGGCGGCCGGTTCGAGCCCGTGGCGCCCTGACTGAAGCGTCCCAGGCTCATAAACAGTCCCAGCATGCAGAGAGGCTGTGAACAGTCTGTGAGAAATGCCCCGAGGAGGACAAAAGCCCCTCTGAGGGGCTGCTGGCTCGGCCTGCAGACGCTCTGAACAGCCTCCCCGGAAACCATCACCGAGAAACAGATTCACTGCAGGCTAACCGCACGGAGCGGCCGCCAGGGGGGTCCCGCTCCCGTCAGGATGAGATTAAAACACACAACCTTACAATGAGTCCCCTCCAACTCACGGCTCCTCACGGAGAAGTGGACGCTTGGTTTTCTGAGTGAGTGGTTGCTGAAGGTGGCGAGGCCGCGTTCGAGCTGAAACACCGCCATCGGCACGCTGAAGAGGAAACAGCCAGAACAAAGAGCTGAAGCTAAGCAAGGAATCCACATCCAGTCCCACAAGGAAGAAAATCCCATTTCCAAACCCACCGCCTGAGCGAAGGCAGCCTGTCCTGTGGCTCGCCTCACAAGAGTACTCTCCATTTCATTATGTTTCTGTAGCTTTTAATGAATCCTGAGACGCCGCATGCGCCCAGAGCAGCAGGGTTCAGGCTGAAGACACACACATGCAGCTCCACAGTTCAGAACACTACAAATACTGGACCAAAGGTTCAGCTTTGAGGAAGTGGAACTAGCTGAGAGGAGTGGTCTGGAGGAAGCTGGAGCTCCGTCACAAGCATACACTTCATCAAGGTGCTTTAAGCCCGTCCTCGTCTCACCAGGAGACAGGAGAGAGGATCTGAATGACGGGGAAAGTGATGGAGTGATACGAACGGACAAAACTGTCACCGCGATCCAGCTGGTAGAACCCAGCAGGGAGAAGACAATTATCCCACATCAGACGGCCTCGGTGGCGTCCCGACGCTGATCAATAAGCAAAACATCTTAAACGTCACTGCTGTTTCATGATCGTGAGCTCGCTATCAATAAACAAGAGCTCTGACTGACAACAGCCGCGTTCCTCCAAAGAGTTCTCAGCTTCCTGCAGCCACCACTGAAAACAGTGCAGAGAAGAAACAGAAGGCGAGCGTCCATCGCCGACAGGTCAGACCGGGACCGTTCAGAGCACAGCTGAAGAGACATAGTTCTCCACTGTGAGCAGTTCTGTCTGACCTGCCGGGTCTGATCTGGCTGCCTCCTGATGAAAACACCCCGCGACGGTAAATAAAGCCGAGCGTGGGTCTGGTTATCAGCTGGAGGATAAGCAGCAGCTCCTGGCTGATGGTGATGAATTCTACATGACAGAGCAACCCGCCGAGGCCTGTTCATACATTTATTTATTCTACTGGAATTGATTGGAACAATATTTCCATGCCAGAGGTGATTCATAATTCAGTGCCGCTGCGTTTTTAATTCTGCAGCCATAATACCCCCCCCCCCCCCCCAACCCCCCCAGCCGGCGGTGCGTCGGTATGTGTGTCTGCAGCTATCTGGCCTTTCCTGCCGCCTCCTTGGCCTTTTGTCACCGCCAGCCTCGCGGCTCATATTCTCCGCAGCCATTAGCCGCCGCGGCGCTCGGGGTTAGCTTCCCTCGCCATTGATCGCAACATACAAAGAGCCTCCAGCTTCAACCGGCT
The DNA here is from genome assembly GCF_902148845.1 of Salarias fasciatus. NCBI lineage: Eukaryota > Metazoa > Chordata > Actinopteri > Blenniiformes > Blenniidae > Salarias > Salarias fasciatus. The sequence goes on from NC_043762.1 coordinate 30,126,525, forward strand.
TCTGGAAACCCCGAGCCCCATCCCAGGGCTCCCGTTACCGCCAGCCAGGCAGGCTGGGTGTGTGTGTGTGTGTGTGTGCGTGTGTTTCACAGTCCCAAACACACACACCCACACACACACACACACACACACACACACACACACACACACACACACACACACACACACACACACACAGTTCAGCAACTCTTTGTGCACCAATTAAAATGCATCAAGTGCAAATCACCTGCTGGTTTACTGTGTGAGCCCAGGGGGCCGGGGGACTAGGGGCCGGGGGGCCGGGGGGCCAGGGGACTGGGGGCCGGGGGACTGGGGGGCTGGGGGACTGGGGGGCTGGGGGACTGGGGTGCCGGGGGACTGGGGGACTGGGTCTGCTGTCCCCGGCTGTGCCCGGAATCGGAATGGGACCTGATTAGTCTCGCTTGGCCAACTCTCTGGGCGAATCCATTCAGAGCGGAGGGGGAGGGGGAGGGGGAGGGGGAGGGGGAGGGCGCCGCAGCCCGGCTGGAACGCCTCCTCATATAAATCTGTCCGGACGCTGGCTCAGACCTCGGCGTCCATGTGACGAAGATGAAGCTGAGAGCTTCATTTCTTTCTGAAGACGGTAACACTTTACTTGAAGCACCCAGTATAACACGTTCTAAGTACATTTATAAAGCAGTATGAGACCATTATAGCGCGTGTAGCTATAGTTATAAACACTAATAAATGATCACAGTGCCAGGGCCGAACCCTAACCCTAACCTTAACCCTGACCCTATGCTGTATAGTGGGTTATAAAGCATTGTGATCATTTATGAGTCTTTATAACTACTTATAATGTGTTATACCGGTTCTTCAAGTAAAGTGTTACCATTGATTTAATTTGCAGCTCACATTGATGATTTTCTGCTTTTTCACTGAAGAGAATTTGTGAATTTCTTAAAAAATAGAGTAGAAATACTTGATTACTTCCATGTGGAGACTGTTTATGATGCTGTCTCCACACAAAGTAATGATAAGAGAATAAAGAGGTGAATTTGACCATGCCATCGCTGTGCAGCTCTTCTGCTATCATCAGTCGTAGAAACAGGTTTATACACAGCATATCTGCATGCTGAACTTTGATAAAATGTTTTGACCTTTAACTCAAGGAATCGTCTGGAAAAAAGTACAGCAGAACTAAAACCTCAAAAAAGTAAAGTACTGAAGCCTCTGCATGAGATGTAAGTGAAAAAGTAATGAATGATTTATAATCTATTACTGTGTTAATGGTTCTGTCTGTGGTTTAGTGGCTTGGAGGAGGATAATTCACCACCTCATTCTAACCACAGCTCCTTCTTTGAAGTTATGTCGGTATTTCATGGTTTTTAAGAGGAAAATTAATATAAATTTGGAGCAAATCTAATTTAGGGCGTGAGAGACCAGATGTTGTTTAAGGCTTTTTAACAGATTAGAGTCCACCAGAGGAGGTCCGATTAAACCACTTCAGACTGCTGAAGCAGCAAACGGGTTTTAAATGTCATTATAGCACTGAGTTTATTGATTTCATAATAAATGGGATCAAAATCAATAACTATTTGTTCTTTAGGTGAAATAAACGTGAAACTGGCTCCTTGAAGTCAGAATTCCTTTCCTGCTCAACATAAATCACAAAAGACATTAATTCATTTGTTAAGGATAATTCAGTAGCACGTCTTGGATCTTGTTATGGAGACCGTAGACTTGAAAATTATGGTAACCTTTAGTTTTGTGGCATCACGGCAGCTTTCTTAATGGCTGTTTCAGGAAAATGGAAAACACAGTTTTTAGGTATTAAATGAATGTCAACAGATTTTCGGAAACAGCATGACATCTGAGAACCACTGACGAGGGAGAAACTCCTGGAAGACCCAACTGTGTTTTATTTGAACCTTAATGGATTTTACTATCAAACCAAAAGACGTGTTTAACTTTATCAGCACATAAAGAGTAATTTCATCATCCTGCATAACAAGCATAACCCAGTCAGTTAACAGCTCAGAAAAGGTTGGTTTTTTTTTTGTGGAAACCATTTCGAGGAGAGCGTTCAGTGAGCAGTGCCATGAGGACAGAGTCTTTCTTATTGTCTTCAGGAAACAAACAGGCCTTTCACCGCCTGATCGGGGAGGAGAGGCTTCACAGGGAGCAGGAAGCGTTCCGAGCTGCAGCGCTAAACATTAACCGAGTGTGGCTAACTGACCCGGGGCTGAAGGCTCAGTGTGGCGAGGAGCCGGGCGGGCATGGCGGGCTTTGATTACAGAGCTGCTGCTCGAAGGGGCGCCGATTTAATAGTCTGGCACCAAGTTTATTCAATTTTTGTTCCGCAGTTTTGTTTTGCAAGGCAGTAACTGGCCTGTGTTAGAATTAAGATGAAGAAATACTTAGAATATTGTCTGTAACATGAAAAAAACACATCCAGTATGAATGGATCCGGCCTTTTCTGTGACTTTCTCTTCACGTTCATCGATCGTGGTTTTTAATATCCACACACAACGTGACAGAAACAGACAACAGAAGAGCAGAACTCCTCCCAGCGGGGGGTAATCTGCACGGTGGGGCTGTCACGATATCAAATTTTCTCTTCACGATTATCATGGGCAAAAAATATCACGATAAGGATATTATCACGATATCAGCAAAAATGTAACTAATAATGGTACAAACATTCAGATTCATCTTTAATTTTATTTTTGTTTGTTTTCTCTCTTTTCCCAGATGAATTACAGTCAGAATACCTGTCAAATGAGGCGTTGAAACAATATGAGAACAGTAACTGTACAACTGCAAACCAAAAGTGTAGTTACACTCAACTAATTAAAATCTGATGAACTGATTAACAGAGGATCCACAGCAGAGGCGTCATTTACGTCGGGTTGGTGGGTTATGAAAACCCTCGGACCCTGTTGGGGTGAAATCCTGTACCACCACCACACTGCCGAGAATTTATGTTTGTTTGTTTGTTTAAATCGGAGGCAGAATGAGCAGCAGCTGCTTCTCTCCAGCCAGAGGCGCCGCTACTGGCTAGGGCCCCGAGCTGAAGGGGGCCCCGAGGGACGGCTGATATCAGTCAATTTCAATGACAAATTTAAGGCGCTACACTAGACGCTGCAACGACAATGTGTCGAAAATCCCCCGCATGGGGCCCTTTTCTGAGGACTCACCGGTTAGTTGCTGGAAGGGGGCCGGCGGAGAAGACAGCGGATATCAGCGACACAACTTGAAACCCCCCGGACACATTACAGTGACACGTCTGGAACCTACCTAATGGGGCCCCACTGCTACCCGGCTAGCTTCAACGTGCAGTCAGTGTTGCTAAACACACTTTTTTTGGGTTAGGATAGAGCGTCTCTCTGTCGTTGTCGGCCACCGCCGACATGTTTAGTTCACTCGTGACGCTCGCTAACTGGGAGTCACGCTAGCTAGGAGCCGTGCTGCTACCGCTGCATTTATATGTGGGGGGGGGGCTGCAGGAGGGAGACGAAGCAGGGCGGAAGAACAGGAGCAGATTTTGAAAATACACTTCAACACGTTTCAAGCGGCTCTAGATCCTCTTTACGATATTATCATGTGCGCATTTTGAACCCGATACTGAAATTTCATTTTTTTAATACCACGATTATCGTCAATACCAGTTTACCGCGACAGCCCTACTGCACGGTGTGGCCGTTCTCTCCGGTCCGTGATGCTGTGACGGTGCTCCAGAGGCTCGCACTGGGCTCGTCACTCTCGTGGAGGCAGAGTTATTACTGTGGGTTTTGAAGTCGCTGCACTACGAAGCAGAAACATGGGAGGAAAACCACTATCTTCAAGTCTGTGTTTGTGCTTTGACGACGTCTCATGAGTCGTGAAGATGAGGGAAATTAGCTCAATTAGGGAGATTGCTGAACTTTACATTCAGATCTGCTGGATTTAAACACTCGCTGCAGAATTCAGCTGGTGTGACTGTAAACAGTAATCGGTCAGGTAATGCTGTTGCAGAGATGCATAGGAAACCTGGAGGTGTTTAATGCTGATTTCTCCAGACTGAAGTTTCCCTGGGAGGCAGATGGAGCGAGCGGCGGAGGAGGAGGAAACGTTTTATCATCCGACCAGCTGATGTGACGCTCTGTTTACTCTCAGACCTCCAGAATCCCCGGAGGAGGTGTACAGCTCTGGGTGTGTTTACTGCAGACAGCAGCTGTGTTTGTTCGATTCACATTCGGTGCTCCTGTGTGGCATTTTCCACTCTTTAGTCTGATCACAGCTCCTGCTGCTTCGAAATGTGTGGCTGGTTTTGTCTGAGTGAACCGAAGACTCACGTCAGATGTGAGTGTCTGTGATGTGGATCCTTGTTTGTTGTTAAAATGATGGCACAGCCGAAGGTAGATGGTGTTGAGGGTTCTTTTATTTTCCCAGAGCGTAATCCCAAAGTGAGGAAACAAAATGACGAGCTCAAAACTATTTTACAGTATTTACAAAAAGAATAGGAAGAAAAAAGAAAATTCTCATAAAGATATTGGGCTTTTGTTACCTCCAGTGTAACAAATCAAAAGTCAACGCTTGCAGGCTGCCACTCTCTCTCAGTCAGAGGGAAGTCTGACTCTCCCACAGGTGGAGGTTGGCCTCCTTTTAACACCACAGGCCCCTCCCCTCCAGGTAATTAACAATGAAAATCAGCGTTCTCTCCCACAAAACATAATAAATCCTATAATAAATTCAGGATAATTTGTTCAAAAATATACAGAAACAAACAGTCATACTACTGCATCTCCCAGTACGTCAGTAATGAAAATAAATTATTTTCATGCCGAAATCGGCACCTTTCGGTGACGTCATCATGACGTCACTTCCGGGTTTCCCATCTGACGGGCTATAAACAGGAAGTGAACATGGCGCTTGGTCTGCCAGTGGGAGGACGTGAATGGGACGTGAATACTAGTGAAAAGTTTGCAGGGTGATAAGATTATGGCAGGAGGATGATTTGGCAGTGGTCGAGTGTGCACCCACGACTACTGCGGTGAATAACAATGTCCAAATATGCGGGGAACGGAGCAGACAAACAGGAAAAAACACACGTGAGTGGTAATGTGCATTTTAATGAGTGCCTGCGCTGCGCTGTGGACCCCCGTCAGATCATCCCCTTCCTCCCGGAGGTTGACAAAGTTTTGGCAACCTGGACAGATAATCTGCGACCAGGTTACTTACTCCTTCCTGATCGGTGCCGTATCACAAATTTAAATGGTTGCAGTGAAAGGTACCAACGCGTCAGTGGACTGTTGTGGTCCTTCATCGAGTTGATCCAGGTGAGGGCCCGGTGATCCGTCTACAGATCAAACTCCCTGCCAAGTAGGTAGTACCTCAGGCTCTCCAGGGCCCACTTTATCGCAAGTCCTTCCTTCTCCACAACCGAGTATCTGGACTCTCGGTGGAGTAACTTGCGGCTTAGGTACAGGACAGGCTGCTCAGCTCCTTGCTCCCCTTGGGCAAGGACAGCCCCAAGGCCCACTACCGAGGCATCCACTTGCACCAGGAACCGGCGGTTGAAGTCTGGGCTACGCAACACTGGAGAGGAACAGAGGAGCACTTTCAAAGTGCTGAAAACCGTTTCACACTCCTTGGTCCAGGTCACAGGATTCTTCTGATGCTTCGTGGTCAGTGCAGTGAGTGGTGCTGCAATTGTGGCGAATTGTGGGACAAACCGTCGATACCATCCAGCCAGGCCCAGGAAGGACCTTGAACCTTGAGGGTTAAGCCAGGCCCTTGAACCAAGCACCTCCTTCTTGGTTCAAGGACGAGGACACTTCTCGATAGCTTCCACCTTATCCACTTGAGGTCGTACCTCTCCTTTTCCCAGCTGATAGCCAAGGTACCGAGTCTCATGGTGGGCCCACGCACATTTCGCCACATTCAGGGTTAGGCCAGCCACTTGTATCTTTCCCAGCACAAGTCTTAGGTGTTGAATGTGCTCCTCCCTTGTGCCACTGAAAATCACCACGTCATCGATGTAAGCTGCACTGAAAGCTTCGCAGCCCTGAAGCACTTTGTCCATCAGGTACTGGAAGGTTGCGGGAGCTCCATGCAGTCCAAATGGCATCACTGTAAACTGGAACAATCCCGCAGGTGTGCGAAAGGCTGTGTAGGGCCGACTGGAAGCCTCCAGTGGTACCTGGCAGTAACCCTTGCACAGATCCAGCGTGGTGATGAATGAAGCCGAGCCAATCCGGTCGAGGAGGTCATCCACCCTGGGCATTGTGTATGCATCAAACTCTGAGATGGCATTGAGCTTGCAGAAGTCAATACAAATGCACAGGGACCCATCCTTCTTGTAGACGATGACAACTGGACTACACCACTCTGAAGTTGACGGCTCGATGACTCCAAGTTCCAGCATTGATTCCACCTCTTTCCTGAGCTGCGCCACAACCTGTTGAGGGACATGGTACGGATGTTGGCGAATGGGAGTGTGGACCTTCAGCCTGATCACATGCTCAGTGAGGGTGGTTCTCCCAGGTTCTGTTTTGAAGAGTGCAGGCATCTCCCGGAAAACCTTCAAAAGGTCAGCAGTCTGGTCGGCTGGAAGATGGGTCACAAGAGGTTCTGAGGCTTCGGTCACTACAGGAACACCGGGATCCTCCTCTCCCTCTTCAACCTTCCTCACCAGCAATGCCGCATCCAGCGTATTCCGTGGAACCTCTTTCCACTCCTTCAAGAGTGTCACGTGATAAATCTGCTTGGACTTCTTCTTGTCCGGTTGCTGCACCTCATAAGTGACCGGCCCCATCCGTCTGGTGATGGTGTACGGGCCCTGCCACTTGGCCAACAACTTGCTGCTGGAGGATGGAAGCAGTAGCAGAACTTTCTGGCCAGGCTGGAACTCTCTTTGTCTGGCCTGCTGATCATACCAGGTCTTCTGCTTCTTCTGAGCTTCCTTCAGGTTCTCCTTAGCTTCCTCTTGGTATCTGGATAAGCGGTCCCTCATTTGCAGCACGTACTGGACAACCTCCTGCTCACTGGACCTGGGTTCTTCTGCTGTCCATGCTTTGTTCAACAAGTCCAATGGTCCTTGCACATCCCAACCATACAGGAGCTCGAAGGGTGAAAATCCAGTCGAAGCCTGGGGTACTTCTCGATAAGCGAAGAGAACAAAGGGCAGCCATCTGTCCCAGTCTCTTCCAGTGTCACTCACAAACTTCTGTAGCATCCTCTTTAGCGTCTGGTTGAACCTTTCTACCAGACCATCGGTTTGTGGATGATACGGTGTCGTTCGCAAGGCTGTGATCCCCAGCTGCTTGTGAAACATCTGCAACAGCCGAGAAGTGAAATTAGTTCCCTGATCAATGAGGATTTCGTCTGGGATCCCGACTCTGGAGAAAAACTGAACCAAGGCACAGAGAACAGCAGGACCAGTGATGGTGTGCAATGGGAAAGCCTCAGGGTATCGGGTGGCGTAGTCACAGAGTACGAGGATGTACTGATGACCTCGCCCACTCTTGACCAACGGCCCAACAATGTCCATTGCTATCCTGCGGAATGGAGTGGTAATGACTGGGAGTGGATGAAGGAGAGCCCTGTCAGATTTGCGTGTTGGTGCCATCTTTTGACATGTAGGGCATGTGGCGCAGTATGTGTGAATGTCATTATACATGCCGGGCCAGTAAAAACGAGAACTCACACGCAGATAGGTCTTATGGCGCCCAAAATGCCCCGCCCATGGGAGTGTGTGTGCGAGGTGCATGACCAACTGTCGGCAAGATGCAGGGACAACTGTTCATTTCTGATCGTTGATACAGACATACAACACATCACCCACCACAATGAACTGCTCTTTACCCGTGACATTGGCATTTACATTTTCTTTAGTACCAATCTTTTAAAAACAGGGTTTCAAAGTTACATCCTGCCTCTGTAACTCTGCAATATTGTCAGGTACCTTCCACAAGTCACCCACATTTAGACTCTCAGCATCCTGTTTGCTCAACACCAGTTGTTTCTCAAATCGCCTTCGAGGCCTTGATTTTTGAAAACCTTTAATGCCCCCTTCAAATACACTGTCGTCCAGGTCTGGCAGAGTGACTCCATCACAGTGTCTGACGAGCACAGCTTCATCAGGTCATTCTGATAAATCAAAAACCTGGGATGTCTCTCTGCAGGTTTTACCAATACGATCCATTAACAGAGCCTAAAAACCAACATGTCTAGTCAGTGACGGACTGTACCAACTGAACGATGGGAAGCTCAATAAGACCATCAATGAACCCACTGGAAATACATCACCTTCCATCCCTGTCAGCCAAAAAACCATTTCCAGACATCCAGACAGCGAGCCGTGGATCACTAGAGCAGTCGATCAATCAATCAGAGAGACAGCAGCATTAGCCAAGAGACATGATCCAGCACAGAGAGCTGCAAAAGCTCAGAATGAGCATAAAGGTGCAAAATGTGGGCATAACAAAGGGATGAAGTAGAGAGGACGTTGAGGACAGGTGATTCACGGTGAGCATGGGACGCAGGGAAACCTGTGATGGAGGCTCTGATGATGGAGAAGCTGAATAACGTTCAGTGGCTTTCAGAGCCTGTCTGGTGTTTCCAGGTCAGGTTCGGTCCACCTGCATGAAGACCCAACGTTCAGCCTCTCACTCAGAAAGAAAACGATTCTGCTTGTTCGGGTGAAGACAGGTGGTCATCTAAAGCAGTTCTGCTATTTTACAGTGCAAAGTATAAGAATTTGTCCATGAGGAGAAAGGACTGATGATCAGGACATGATCCCAGCGTTAAAACCAAAACTAAAACTTCTTTTCCTTGATGAGCTCTTCTTCTTTTCAGCAGCCAGAGAGCGCCGGGGAGAGCAGCAGAATGCAGACTGACGAACGAGGCCTCTGGCTTCATAAAGCCGCCATTCAGCCCGATCTGCAGCGCCATGCAGCACTGCCCCGCGTAACTGACGGCCCACGCATTAAGCCAATGTCAGAAATCATTTTCATTTTCTCAGCGAGCAGAGAGGAAGGCGCCGCCAGGTCTTAATTGTTCCTTTGGTTTGATGCCCAGACGCTGGGAAAAGATTAACAAGTGCTGCTTGTGTAGGTGAGCCTGAAGAGAGGCCCGGTCTGCGGCGTTTCAACACGGGACCCGAGCGCTTTCAGAAAGTGGCGTTTTCGCCCGTCTATACCACAACAGAGCCATAGCATTTTCGGAAACTTTCCGCCTTGGGAGTTGTTTCCAAACAGCGGCGTTTTCAGTGACAGAAAACAAGCACAGTTCTGTTTTCACTCATAAGAGCCAGCTCTAATGCGAAGAGCAGAGACTCCCTGAGCTCCAGCCGGAAGCTCGAAGAACCTCAGAGAACTGCAGCATTAAACTCAGTTTACGACCCATTTCTCAACCAGATCTCATGTATTTTCCCCATTCTCCAGACTTCTTTCTTTAGCTTTGTTTCATTTTATTTTCCATGAATAAAATCTTGTTAGTGTCTTTTTTTATTACATCTACGCAAATGAAGTTTCCCTTTAGAAAAAAGAACATAATCATGATTATGATGGATTTTTATAAAGACACAAGTCCATCCAATCACTCCAACTACAGCCGTCCTGTTCAGCTTGAGCTGGATTCAATCGTGAAAAACACCGACTTCTCTACTAACCTGCTATTTAAATGGCTCACTTCTTTACTGAGCCAATGTGTCCATCGTCACGTAAACATTTCAGCTTTTTAGTGTTGCAGGAAGTGTATTCAAGCAGCAAGATGCTCATCTGCTACAGACGCCGACCTTTGACCCCTGACCTGACAGTGGTGGATGTGATGGTGGGCTGAAAAAAAAGATGAAACGATGCGCAGGAAGAGCTGCGTCGTGTTTGAGCAGCACCATCATCGTGAAAATGATCCGAGCTAACGAGAGCGAGATCAAAGGCGCTCGCCGCTCAGACGGCGGGAAGATTTACATTCTAGTGGCGAACCGGATCTGAGACTGGATCTGAGTGAACTCAGCGCCGGGCGACGGATCGTCTCACGCTCAGTGTCTGACGGACGAACCCCGTTCCCATGACCTCTGACCTCCCCGGGGGCTCGGCGGTTTCCGGTTTGCACACACATAGCATCTCCAGCTCAACAGAACCGTTTCAAAGTCACCTCAGAAACAGCAGCTGCAGAGAAAGGCTCCGGCGGCTCCTGCACTGGGTCTGAATGTTACTCTGAGCTGCAGGAAAAGCTGAATGAAGCCACACCGATGAAAGACCTCCAGCTGTCGGACTCTGCACTACAACCCCGAGAACACACTGAGATATTTCCACACTGAGCAGACTTGGCCGTCCACTCCAGTCTGACAGTAGGTTTTTATGCATCCAGCCAGAGGCTGCAGATATCTGTGTCAGTTCGACTTTTTCAGCTCCGTTTAAATACTGAGCACAGAAAATAAACATTGGTTTGACCCCTCACAAGGTCATGAGCAAAAAACAAGCAGTGACGACTGAAGGACTGGGAGTTACTGAAGCCGTCTGCTGAAGGCCGCCGGCTGGGAGCTGCAGGTTTCTGTCTCCACAACAGAGAAATGTCCTCATATAGAATGAATGCAGATATCTCAAGACATGGACTTTACTGATTTCAAAAACTACCAGTCAATCATGCATATTTCTTCTGGGAATCACTCTCCGTATGTCAGAGAAAGCTGAGAAATGTATTTAATTTCCAAGGTTAACGACTGTATTTACTGAATAACGGATGAGGATGGCAGCGTATGGTTATCATGTTTAGGAATAAGTTGAGAAAGAGCGGCTGTGATGCTGGAGGAGCTGCAGACGGACGGACGGACAGCGGCGCTCTCACCTTGACTTCAGAGCACATTCTCCTCCTCCAGGCTTAATTAAACTCCAGGAGCCACAGCAGCTTTAAAAAGTCCACATCCAGGCGGTTGACAAACACCTTTTATTACCTCGTGAAAGACAATTAAAGGCGTCTGTCACCCTGTGGCGCTGCAGATAATTGGTTTGCCCCGAAACGCAGCCGGCAAAACTGATTGCTGGATAATTCGTCCTCGGTGGAGAGGAGCGGCGCCGGAGGAGGGACAGCCGGCGTCGATGACAGACCCGGGGACAGTCGATCTGTCCTTCACTAATATAATCCGTCCCGGCATTTCATGTTTTGGGTCAGACGGAGGAAAGACAGAAAAAGACAGGAGAGGGCAGGCGGTCAAACTTTCAAGAGCACCTTCTGTTCAGATTGTGTTTCACTGGGATCAATCAATCAAACAAAAATACTGGAGATACACTCTGTGTGTGTGTGTGTGTGTGTGTGTGTGTGTGTGTGTGTGTGTGTGTGTGTGTGTGTGTGTGTGTGTGTGTGTGTGTGTGTGTGTGTGTGTGTGTGTGTGTGTGTGTGTGTGTGTGTGTGTGTGTGTGTGTGTGTGTGTGTGTGTGCGTGCGCGTGCCAACAACATTGTAGAATTTGCAACTCTCTGTTGTTAAGAAATGTATTAAAACAAATTCCGGGTGAGCCTTTTCATCATTTGTGAAGTAAATCTAAATGACTGTGTTGGATTTTTTTCTTATTTTTTATTCTGACTCGCCACATTCTGCAACACATAAATTAACATTTTAATTTTTGACACTATTAAAATCCTGAACAGCTTCAACCTAAAGACACTATCTGTACTTTAAATGAGTCCAGTTCTACAATAAGTTCTATAACTGGATCTTCAGTCGGCAGATGATGTCCTCTTCACCACCATGAAGGCTTTGTGTCAAATAAAAATGAGTTTTTACGTCTGTATTTGTACTCTTGTACTTCAGAAATAATGCAGTTTAATCTGTTTTATGACGCTCACCAGTCAGTTTCTCTGCATAACAAATATGCAAAACCAACACAATGCAAGACAAACAGGACTTGACCCCCCGGGACAGGCTGCTGTTGGATGTGACTCCTGTCTGACAGACCGTCGTGAGACAGGTTAGTTTTACCCTACTGATGATGTGTTGTTGCAATAGTAACAACCAGTGGCGGCTGGTGGTGAAATGTGTTGGGGGGGGGGCGGGGGGGGGGATGTTAGAAATGCTTGCATAATCCAGATTAAATAATTAACAGAGCTGCAAAAGCAACATCACCTACGATACATAGTTACATCAATTACAGGTACACTATACTTTTTTAGTGCTCTACATGAACCCTCCCTCTCTCTCTCTCTCTCTCCCTCTCTCTCTCTCTCTCTCTTTCTCTCTCTCTGTCACACGCACACACGCTCTACAGATGTGTTCCAACCCAACTTCAACGACTGCCCACAGACAGCCTGCTGCAGCTGCTTGGTGACATGTAGCCAGACGTCTTCAGTCCAGCAGCTGACCTCAGCTAAAACCAGGCGTCACGTCCTTCAACAGGTCGACGTGGGCCGACCTTATCTGAAAAGAAGCTCACATCGACGCCTTTCTGGGATGCAAACAGGTTAACCACCATGTCGCTGAAGTCTGGTCGTTTTTGGATGAAGTCCATCTCGATAGACAGCGTGGCAAGTGCATTCAATCAAATTAATCATTAATGAATTATTAATGAATTATCCAAAGCAAATAATCCTTCATGCTGACGCCGCCATAGCTGAACTTTTCCTCCCTCCTTCCAACCCTGGCACCAGTAGCAGCCCCGCTGCGTTAACTCGCTGCTGTTGGTCAAAAGTCAGCGGCTGTGGGCTAACTGAAGCTAGCCCACAATGCTCAGTAAACCACGGGGGCGGGACATGACACCTGTCAATCACTGACAAGAAGGAAATGAATGTATCTGCTGGGCTGTAAGAAATCAGCCCATTTAGAGAGATTCTACGTTTTCCTTTGGACTGATTGGTGCTGCTGCCTTTGGTTTTATCTAAACTTAAAACAATCTGTTGTGAGTTATTTAGAAAATAATTTTCTTATCTTTTTTGTGTTCGCTGTGTTTCTGTGCTGGGAGGACTCAGCCCTGCTGTCCCTGGTAACAACACATCATTTGTGACAAATTAGGGTCACACTTACCAGGTTTGGTAAAAATCGGTCATGCCGTTTAGGAGCTTTAAATTTCAAGGATTTTTCAACAAAGCGTTTCCTCTTTGAGAGTCTTTTCAACTCGTGGCTCTGGTTTACTCAGAGCTGCTCTGTTCGTAGTTGTTTCTCAGTCGCCTGTGTCAATCCTGACATTTAAAAGCCAGGATGCAACTTTTCCAGAGTTTTAAGTAAAAACCTTCAGCTGCTACGAGAGCAATGGGTCAAACAAATAAAGTTTACATTACTCTTTCTTACATGGGCAAAAGTTTAAAAAAAGACAAAAATACAAGGAATATAAAGTCAGAGCAGTTCAGGAGCCTCTGTAAAAAAAAGGAAAATAATAGCTTTGTGAAAATAGTAAATATTTTAGGGAAAGTAGTTTTTAGTAGTTAAAAATAACCTGCATCTGTAGACATATCTATCATATCAACGTATTAAAACAGAAGCAGTGGAAATCCCACTGCAGTGTCAGTACTGAGTGTCTTTAGAGCGACGAGGAACAAATAATTATCAACTGAGTCTCAGTTTTCACAAACATTTGACAAGGCGGAGGAGCTCCCACCGCTGCTGCTCAAACAGCAGAGATGTCGGCAATCAGCTGATCTGCATGGAATCCCTGACAGCGCCGGGTCCGTCCTGGAGGAGGAGGGAGTGAGAGCCAGAAGCATGATGGATGCTGTTTCCCGCCGGCTGTGGATGAACCGACATCCAGGATGGTTCTTTCTTCTTCCTTCTTCCAGGGACGGACAGAACGCAGAGGGAGCATCTTGTCGTTTATCATGTGTTTGTTTTTGGTTCATTACGAGGATAAAACGCTCATTAAACACTCAGAACGCAGCAGTCTGCTTCATGAGGACCTGCCATTCCCTGAGATTTATCTAAAGAAAAGCTGCAGCGGTGTACCTAAAGAGCGAACAGCAGAGCCTGAATAATCCTCAGGAAGGCTGCTGCCCGGCGCCGTACCTGTTCTGAGCCACGGGTTCTAAACGCCGTGCTGCTGCTGCTGCTAGCGAGAAGCTAATGCGGATTTATGGTGTGTGTGAAGTAAATGTCCACATTTCCGCGCTGTGTTTATCTTTGAACAATTGTTCTTCTCTCCTCTCCTAAAAAACCAGCAGCAACACCCAGCAGGCCAGAGTTCAGCTGGACTGGGAGACACCAGAAATCTTTAAAAATAAAGATAGACGTCTGTTTAAATTCCCGGCTGTCACTGACTCTGGAGGCAACGTGAACGGTCGCTCGTCTGGTAAACTGAAGACCCTCCTCTTCACCGTGGTCTTCAGGAGGGAAGCCAGAACCAGGTTTATGGCGGAGACACGATTCAGGGTGGAAACAGTGAATTAGGTTTATTTAACATTAACTTCCCCTCTCCAGCTGCTTCCCCACATCTCTGCTCACATTCAGCCCCGTCCAGAGAGACGAGGACCAGAGGAGCCGTAAAACGAGCCGCCGTGGCGGCAGGAAGGATGGAGTGAGCGGCATTCCTGACTGCAGTGAAGAGAAGCCTCGGCCTCTAACAGCTCAGCATTTAGAGGAAGAGCAGTGTTTCCAGTGGCTGATGGGATGTCTCTACTAGTTAGAGTTTATCTGAACCAGAGGAATCCCGGCAGGAAGATCCTGGACGTGAGAACGGCGTAGCTCTACATGAGTCGGAGTGAGAAATCAAAGCCAGAAAAGACCGATTCTCAGATCTCAGCAGCTCATTTACACTTGAAACACCTGGACGAGGATTTACAGCAGAGGATGGACGGGGGGTGGGGGGGGGGGGGGGGGGGGGGGGGGGTGTCGGGGTGGGCCTAAGCCACCTCAGCAGTAGCAGCAGAGGATTAAATGGTCCAGTTCATGGTCACATGACGACTCGTTGGTCTGGTCTGTCCTCGCTGCTCTTCTTCCAGGACCAACAGAGCGGCGGACAGGATGGACGTCCACACCGTCTCTTTCCCGTCCACCGCCTCAGTCTGAGCGTCTCAGACGTTTCAGGAGGCAGACGGCGGCGAGGAGCGCTCATGTGAAGCTAGAGGCATCAGGAATAATTCATGCTCTGTGAACCCGGAACACTTATTGTGATTATAGAAACAGGACAGGCCTCCTCCTGGGGCCTGGAAGCCTCTGAAGCCGGGTTCCTCAATTAGCGGACCGCGGTCCACGACCGGACCGCGGCACACCTTGCTGCGGACCCAGGGCAAATGGCACTTTTCCACAAAAAAAAAAAAAAAAAAAAAAAAAAAAAGGAAAAAAATCTTTCTTTAAACATATATCATTTTTATTAATCACCAATCTATCGCTATGCGCTGCTATTCTATCGCTGATTTTTGTTTCATTTTTATTAAATCTCTCTCATGTCCCCACTTCTGTTGTGTTCAGTCACTGCATGCTCAGCGCCCTGCGTGCTGTGTGTGTGCGTGTGTGTACGTGCATGCATGTGTGTGTTTGAGAGAAGAGGGAGACAGCGCTGAATGGCTGTTGCCTGGGTGACAGGATATTATGGGCTGTCATCTCTATGACAACGATGCGCTGATTGGCTGAGAGAGCGTGCATGCTGCTAGCAAGACGGGACGGGCAGCACCTTCGACCTGCCTCGTACAGGACCAGGGCCGGTCCCGGGGCCGGTCCCAGGGCCGGTCCCGGGGCCGGTCCCAGGGCCGGTCCCAGGGCCGGTCCCTGGGCCGGTCCCAGGGCCGGTCCCAGGGCCGGTCCCAGGGCCGGTCCCAGGGCCGGTCCCAGGGCCGGTCCCAGGGCCGGTCCCAGGGCCGGTCCCACGGCCGGTCCCACGGCCGGTCCCACGGCCGGTCCCAGGGCCGGTCCCTGGGCCGGTCCCAGGGCCGGTCCCACGGCCGGTCCCACGGCCGGTCCCACGGCCGGTCCCACGGCCGGTCCCAGGGCCGGTCCCTGGGCCGGTCCCAGGGCCGGTCCCACGGCCGGTCCCACGGCCGGTCCCACGGCCGGTCCCACGGCCGGTCCCGGGGCCGGTCCCAGGGCCGGTCCCGGAGCCGGTCCCAGGGCCGGTCCCAGGGCCGGTCCCAGGGCCGGTCCCAGGGCCGGTCCCAGGGCCGGTCCCAGGCATGGGCCAACTAGACTGCTCGGCGCTGCCCGGCATCGCTCGGCATCGCTCAATGTCCCCCCCCCCCCCCCCGCCCCCCCGCCCCCGTCCCACAGGGCGCTGAAGCCCAGACCCATGCTTGTATGGACTTTCAAGATTTGTATTTGAGGACCCCTGCTCTAAAGGGTCCGTCTGCTCCGAGGTCACCTGAACCATTGGGCACATTCCAGAGAAATCCATCATAATTCAGTTACTGCAGTTTTAAGGTTCCTGAGACAGTCTGCCAGCTTTATTCTAAGGCCGCGGCAGACCAGGACCAAGGCAGGAGAACCAGAACCTCTTCCAGTCACACCGGAGGGTTTCTGGAAGGAAACAAATGGGAACCATGGACCTCATTACACACTGATTTATATCTGTATTGCAGTTTATTCAAACCAAAAGAAACATCATGAACTGTGTCACAACAACCAGCAGGACTAACTGAAGGCTGTGATAAACAGGACCATGTACTGAACCACAGGAGGATTCAAACCAACACATTTTAGCCGCGCTGCTCAGCAGCAACGACGCCGCTGACGATCTGACGCTCCTCCAGAGCGGTTCCCTGAACGCAGCACAGCGCCCAAAGCCTTTTCATTCCTTTCGTCCTGCAACAACGAAAGCTTTCCTTTTCTCAGACAAACAGCCGAGCAGCGGTTGTTCTCGGATAACAGGACTCGTCACCGTGTGACGCAGGTTATCGCCACGCGAGAAGCGAATCACACTTCCTGTGTTGCAGAGAAGAAAAGAAGAAAGGATGGCGGTGCTCAGCTTGTTCAGCGACTTGGAACATGTGTCCCTCGCCCTGCCGAACAGGACGTTGTGCTGTAATGAGGAGAACGCTCAGTTTCTCAGTGTAAACACCGCGAGCGGCAGAGCCCAGCGATCCAGCAACATGGCTGAGGCTCCTGCTCATTCACACCACGTTCTGTCCCTCTGAATCTTTAATGGCAGAGGAACAGCAGAACAGCGAGATGAGTTGATGAATATCGGACATTGACGGAGCAGGATGCTAACGTGATGCCTGTCAGGGCGGACTGCGATCCAGAAACACGCCGGCGATACGTTCAGAGGAATGGAGGGTTCAAGTGAAGGCACAAACGCTTCTGATGCTTATCCTCTCCAAACGCAAGTTAAAAAAAGAAAAAGACATGAATGATTACAAAATCCTATTATATTTGACAAGAAAATCTCATTAAAAATAAAACATCACAGTAATTAAAAGCACTGACTTCTGATTTCAGTATCATCAAAATCTCAAACCCAGTTCAGAACAGCCATGATCAGAGCAGACAGCTTCCATATTCCCATTTCAGAAAATGCAGCGTGTTTTAAGGATGCTACCTGCAGCATCCGCTGCTGAGGCCTGACAGACACCACCCAGTCCAACGGCTGGAAGCAGAAAGCCAGCAGGCAGCCAATAACCCAAACCACCGACCGGGCGACACTCAGAGCTGCCGGCTGCAAACCTCCTGAAGAACGACTTCAAAATCCACTCCGGGCTGCTCGACACCCAGAGCCAGCTATCCTTCATCTAAATATTTACTGAGTTTCACAGACGTGCATGACAACATAAAGACAACACTCGTCTGCAGGAGCAGTGTGTATGAATGCAGACTTTCCTCATTTAAAGCAGATTTCCCGCACAGACGCGGCTTCCACCACCTGCTTCCATCAATCCGCCGTCCTGTTTCCCCGTCTCCACTGCACGGTGGCCAGGTGGGGGGTTGCAGTCCGTTAGATGCTCTCACCAGGTTTCTGTAGAGTGAGTGAAGGCTTGAGCTGATGGAGGCTGCAGCATCGTCCAACCCAACGCAGCCGGAGAACACAATCAGACTGAACTGAAAAAGACATTTCCGCTTGTTCTTGATATTAACAGAGAGCATATTCACACTGGGAGCCGTGGCTCCAGGTTCTGAGCTCCTTCTTAATGCAGGCTCAGCTGTGGGGTCGCTTTGTGGGGTGGTGACGTGGTGAAGTGGTGACGTGGTGACGTGGTGAAGTGATGAAGTGGTGACGTGGTGACGTGGTTTGGACTCGTTGCCGTACAGACAGAACACTGCTGGCTTGAGTTCAGGTTTAAAGGCCTTTAGTGAGTCTGCATGTTCACCCTGAGCATCATGGCTTTCTTGTGGATGCTCCAGTTTCCTGCCACAATGTAAAAACATGCATCTGGCCTTGATGACGGCTGTGGAGGTAAATATGTGTCACTTGCTGTGACCCCTGAGATCAGCTGGACGTTTATAACAACATTTCTCTCTCCTGATCAAAGACGGAGGGATGAAGAGTTGTGAGAACATCAGGCCTCCATTTTTTCAGGCAGTTGTGGTATATAATTGTCTTTTATATCCACCTTATTTCTTTATGTTTAATGTTGTTTTTTGCATGTCTAAACACTAATAAACAGATAAACAGTGTTGTTTGGAGTTCGAATGAGACTAATGTTCTGCTTTTGAAGAAACTGAAACTTTTGACTGGTCCCACTCTAAACAGGGGAAATAAACATACTAAACCTGATTCGTCTGAAGATACTATTTGATTTAATGCTACAAGCATATTTTTTTCCGTTTTGTAAATGAAAAAACTTAAAGAGACAGTGAAGGTTGCAAACTACATGAATTAAAAAAAAAAAAAATCATGTTCTTCATGTTCATGTCCTGCCGTATGAAAACAGCTAATTGGAGTTGAAACCACTTCACCCATCTGTGTGAACAGCAGACCAGTCACACACAGCCCAGCTCCGACACACACTCAGGCAGCATCATCGATCCTGCTCCGATACCTTCCATATTACTGCGATTTCATATCTTTCATTCACCTGGAAACCAATAATACAATCACAAAAGCACCAGTTGGCCGATCGCACATTAAATGAGCTGGCATTAGAAACCTCCCTGACCCTTCTCCGATGCAAACCAAACCCGCGCGCAGCGGACGCGCGAGACGCCAGCGGAGGATCCAGGATCCCGGGATTCAAAGAGAAGACCCAGCAGGGACCGCCTGATTCCTCTGCAGCACTGGGAGCTGGGAGCTGCTCCTCCAAGCCCAAATACCAATTTACTGCTCCTTTTCTATCGCCGTGCGCGGCGCGGCAGACGCACGCGGAGCCGCGGCGGGCGCGTGCCTTACCTGTGCAGTCCTTGCCTTTGCCTTTGCACTCCCCGCTCTGGGGGTAGTAGGACGAGCGAGCCTCCGGCAGGTGCAGGAGCAGCGAGAAGAGGCAGGCGGACACCAGGCACCGGACGAACCCGCCGCGGCGCCCGTCGCCCCTCCCGGGCCCGGGCCGCATGCTGGAGGCGCTGGTTCCGGCGACGACCCGCCGGATCGCGGAGCAGGTGAGACGCGATGCGCGCGGAGGTCTGCGGTCAACGCCCGGCTCCCTCCGCCGCGGGGAGAGGGTCTGAGCAGGGGGAGGAGGAGCGGGAGGAGCAGGACAGGCGCCGGACTCCTTCAGAAGGCGGAGGCGGGCCGGGTTCTCCGGGATGCGGGCAGCCGCAGCATCCTCTCCTCCGTCCTTCCTCCGCAACCGCGACTGCGCTCCTCTCTTGTCTTCAGCGGACAGACGGACTTCAGCGCAGCGATCCTGCACGTCCCGGATCCCGGGAGGAGCTGCGGGGCGCTGCGGGGCGCTGCGGGGCGCTGCGGGGGGTGGAGGCGGTGCAGGCGGTGCAGGCGGCCGGTGCGTAAAGAGAGCAGCTGCAGCCACAACAAAGAGATGGAGAGAGACTGAGGAGAGGAGAGGAGAGGACAGACAAGCGGTCACGTGAGAGGATGCAACACTCCCCTCCACCTCCACGCCCCGAACGCGCACGCACGCACACGCGTGTACACGCACGCACACCTAGAGACACAAAAGCAGCCGAGCAGAGGCGACACGGTGGATGGGAAACATAAGGAGTGCAGCTCCTGTCAGGACGAGAAGCTCCTTCCTGAGAAACAGACTCACAGCACGTGACAATGATCCAGACAGAGTCTGTTCAGCTTTTCCCCAAAATCTGTGACGATGATTGACAATGTGAGAGAAAGCAGTAGGCTGGTTGTAAACCAGGGGCCGCTGGGCCAGGCTTTAGAAGAAAAACAACAACAACAAACACTTATGTTCTCAAACACAATGGTTCTCATTCATTCCCGCTCATTCTGGATCTTTCTTCACCAGATTTAATCCTTTTTGGTATTCTGTGAGCTCTGGCTGTCTTCTGTCCGTCTCTGTGATGGACTGAGTTTGTTTTGGTGAACCTTACCTTTAGTGATAGAATATGTTCTGTTTCACATCAGAACTGATTTCCACTCTTTACAGGGCTTCAGGTTGTTGCATTGACATGAAAATTTGGCTTCACCTTTCTTCTCTATAATGTCTTTGTGAATTTGTGGTTGCTTTATGTCTTTGTATATCCTGTATCTCTTTTGTGTCCTTTTAACAAGTCTGTCCATCCAATAAACATTGTTGGCATCTCTCTGCGGTCGCTCATCTGTATTCAGGTCTAATTCTGAGATATATTTGCAAAAGGCATCATGATTCCATTAAAATAACGTTTGACGTCTTATTGTGTGATATGTATGAGATTTTAATGTAAGATTCAAAAGAGGAAACCAGTATGGTTGATTCTGAACCAAATCCGTTTCTGACTGAAATCTTGAATCATTTCAGGTCCATTAAAGCTTTTTCCTGTGGAAACATTCAGAGCGGACATCTGACCGAGTCTTATCAGGGCCGTGTGGCTGTGTGGGCGATACCTGAGCCGGCTGTACAAACAGGACCCGACACGACTCATTAAACTCTCCGTGTTGACTGGATTAATATTTGCTCAGCTCAGTTTGGCTGACGGCTCGATTCCAGCTGCTGCTGGCGCCTCACCAGGACGGACCGTTTGGCAGGCGGCCTTCTCATCCAGCTGCTGGTCGCCTCTCCGTCATGCTCAGAGTTTTTTTCTTTCTATATATATGTACGGTGGCGGCAGCAGCAGTGGCGGCGGCGGCCGGCCCTCGGCGGTGCTGTTGGACATGCTCGGTTTCACGCCGGCGGCTCCGGCTCTCCCGGGCGCTATCGCTGTCTGCCAGACAGCGGCGTGGCTCCAGCCCGTTCTAAATCACTCCCAGCTCTGCTGATTAGCTTCTGGACTGAGGTTAAAGACCCGGCAGTGTGCGAGGAGAGACCGGAGCAGAGATAAAGAAGTCCTCCTGATTTACTTCCTCTTCAGCCTGCTGCCGAACCAAAGCTTCAGGACGAAACACCCGGAAAGGCTGAAATCAGCCTCATGATAATGAGCGCAGCAGCCACCAGCTCAGCTCAGCAGGTGGATGTCAGGTAGGGGGGGGTTCTGATGTCTCAGCCTCAGAGAAAGATGAAGAGACATGAGGGTTAGCTTGTTCCAGAGCAGAGAGCCTGAAGCCTCACAGCCCAGACTCTGAGCACATTCACCCACAATGCAGGGCAATCCGTCTCTGATGGGCAGGGTTCATTAGGAAGCGGTGGTCAGTGGACCGCGGCGCGGCCAACGCCGATCACACACACATTCACACTCACATTCAGTCTGTGGACAGCAACACAACACCACAACACCAACACAAGCGACTGCTCCGCTCCAGCACATGCAGTTTGAGCACATTGGCCCACATTCAGCAGACCGGTACCGACCAGAGTCACGACCACCGCAGACATGAGGACCTTCACAGGAAACACTAAACAGTCTCTACAATCAGAACAGCTTTAATGAGCAGGTGGCTGAAACATTTCTAATGAATGAATGAATGAAGATGATCTGCTTCATTCTCAGTGAAGGCCGAGTGGAACCATGTTCTTGCTGGAAGGTTTGTCTTAATTTCCTCCTAAGCTTCATCAGCTTTGGTCGCCTGTTTGGGGTTTAAACCTGAAGCTCGGCGGTCCTCAGATTATTCCTCCAGCCATATGCTTCCAGTACAGACAGTTCCTGTTGTCACATATTCAGCTCGTCTGATGGGCCACGCGGTTTTAGTACTTCCTAAAGTAGGGTCAGGCCACTGATTAGGATAAAAAAAGGTCATGTCAGATTTTAGAATAAAACTGTTAACTGTAGACCCTGATAGGTCTACTATGGCAACTGAAGGGCATGCAACAGATTTCTATCAAATGATAATTCAAAATTCTCATGTTTAAAGGTGGATTTCTTCTGCATTTCTTAATTTCATGTCACCGTGGCAAATCATACATGCAAAATATATTCATGCAAATGTGTTTATCTTGGAACGATGTAATCATAATGTCTGAACTGACGTATTTCGATAAAGCAGTAAAACCCTCAATTTGGACAAATCACATTTTTTATTCGGGAGCTGCTTCGTTCCAGCGTAGATCTTCTAGAAACAAATGAAATCCTGAGGAATAGAGTCACGCGGCTCATTTCAGGTTGATGAAGTTAAACTCCGCCACAATGGCGGTGCATTATTTAGCTTCAGCAGCTGGTGAATGTTGAGTTTTCTGTTTTGAATCAGTGTTAATCGACACTAAAAAGCATTTTTCATGGAAGCTACTTGAGCTTCTCTGCTTTGGGTTGTTTTAACCAAATTGGGTGGGCTTTGTCTCATCTTCAGGAATAGGAGGCGGTTCAGCAATAAATCTGGCTGGGCCAAATCTCTGGGGCCTAAATGGAAAAAGAGGGATGGCAAATCAGCAAAGGTAATTCGATTAAGTTCATGATAGTTATCTCTAATTGGCTTACGGCGTTGGTTGTAGCCCGGCAGACGCTGGGATTGTGTTGTCTCGCAGCGGCGTCCCTGAGAGGACGTCTTGTGTTAAGATAGTTCAAGAGGAAGCACTCTGATACTACTGGAACTAATGCAACAGGTTCTGATGGTAAAACTCCTCCACCGCCAAGACATGGCGAAGCCACGGAGGAATGAAGGGAAAAAAGTAAAATGAGCAGGAAAAAAAAAAAACCTCTGAATCCCGGATGATCAGAAGCCTCCACCTGAGGAGAGCCCGGCTGTTTCGGGGTCTTAGCTGTGATCCTGATCATGGCGTGCAGACTCTAATTTCCTCCACCATCTGTAGTGTCGGCCGCCCCTCTGCTGCTCAGAGCATGGAGGAGGGTGGAGAAGGGTGGTGGTGGCGGGGAGGGGGGGTTAATCCAAGCAGTCCTGCAGGGCCATGCAGGAGTGGGGGGGGGGTTACCCCTGCTAATCGCCACACATCCCTGCAGTAATGGGGATAGGGTCTTAACGAGCCATTTAATCTGCGCGATCAGACCCGGGTTCTGAGGAAGTGAAGGATGCAGCCGAAGCGCCGAGGACTCGGAGGTCGAGGACTCAGAGGTCGAGGACTCGGAGGTCGAGGACTCGGAGGTCGAGGACTCGGAGGTCGAGGACTCGGAGGTCGAGGACTCGGAGGTCGAGGCCTCCGTCCGGGCCTGACTCCGGTAGCTGGTTAGCAGGACCATGTGAACGTTCCTCATACAGACATGGTAGCTTTGTGTTTTTACGGTTCTGAATGCACGAATCTCTGCTGCACAGTTCACCTTGATCATGTTCAAAATAAATGTTTTCTTGAAAAGCTTTTCTGCAAAGTGAAGATCTGACTTCAAAAGGCCTTCAAACCTTGAAACCCTCTTTCAGTGGAGCACGTCACTAATCTTCATATCTGACAGCTTCCTGTTTCCGGTATGACCTGGTTTATAGTAGTGACTCTGGTTTTTCGGGTTAGAATGCTGTCATTATGTATTTCAGTGCAGTAAATGAATGAAGCCTAAATGGGATATGCTTGAATATAATCTGGACATTAATAGACAACAGTAACTCTGCTATACAGTGAATATTTCTGCTTTTTCAGTTTTGCAGCTAAAAAGGCAATTCATGCGTTTTTAAAATGTTGATACATTCGGTTCAAGTTGTATTCCCTGTATTAATATCCATCACCATATGGCTGTTTTCTGTTATGCATATTATGAAACAATAGCGGAAGGAAAACACCCTGGAATCAACAGTTTCCACATCAATAATTCAAGTCAGGGCTTTCTTTTTCATCTAGCAAACATATCAACATTATATATATTTATAAAAATAGAAGTTAAACCAGGAAAAATACAACCATAGCACAAACAGTGTGTATTCGGTGTGTTATTCCTTTGTTCTAATAAAGCTTCATGGTGACAGACGTTGTTGGAAAGCACATTTATTCTCTTTTTAAATAGCATCACGTCATTTTTGAAGAATCTGCATTTGTGAAATGAGCAGAGTTGAGTATATACTGTATATATACTTACTGTGAAATCTTGTGATTTTTCAATATAAATGTTTCCATCTTCGTCTTTTATGTAAAAACTACACCTGCACCAAACACCAAGACATTTGTTCCTACTTTAACTGCATGTTATCATCAGTACAGTGAACTTCCAGCCTCATATTGTCTACAGGAGCTTCCCTGATTCCCTGATGAGACGCGTGAAGCCACAGCCTCTGCACCAACCACACTGTTCATGACCAGAATCCTCCATGAAAGAGCATGCAGCACGCCGGCGTCGTCAGAACTATGGATCAGCTGTTGACGTCTTTACATTATCTGTGCAGAAACAGCGAACAGCCTGACTGAGTGTGTGTGTGTGTGTGTGTGTGTGTGTGTGTGTGTGTGTGTGTGTGTGTGAGTATTGTAAGGAGATCCCTGTGTCTGCAGCGCCGCCCTCCATGCATCCACCCCGGCCAGGAGAGGTAACTGTAGAGTCCTCTTCCTGTGCAGCGGACCTGGTTTTACATAATTAATGAGTGTCATAATGTTTTAATAAGCCGACCCTGTCTTCCCCCCAAAGACGACTATAAACCGTCCATAAAATGTCCTTATCATAAAACTATATGACTTAAACCGTATAAATCCTCTTTTATGTGGCAGATAGAGGGTCGTCTTTCAAAACAAGGGATTAGAAAATGAGATTTATTTGCTTTCAGGAGAAATTAGGTTCAGCGTGAAGAAATCAAACTTCATTACTTATGGAGCTTTTAATGTGTCTTTACAGTTTTTTTGCTTTCATATTTCTCATGGAAAAAATCGTAACTTTTACAGCGACGATCTGATGGTTGGTTCGTAAGCTGTCAGACTGACAGAAAAAATAACACGATCAGAACAAAATAAATACCCAAATGTGTGAAAGATGCCCACTCTTGGTTTAAAAGAGAATAAATACGTCAAATGATCAGCATGTGGCTGTGAGTGGAGGGGTCAGAGGTCGTTCATCTGGAGGAAATTCTCTGCTGGCTGGAGAAGCTGGAGGAGCAGAAAACCGTCTGTCGGGAGGGAAACGCTTCGGGAGGCGGTCTCCATGAGGGAAATGCACTGGTAGGGTCAGGGGTCAAACTGCAGCTGAAAGGTCGCAGCAGGCTCCAGAAGAACATTTAAAGCTCGTGTCCGGAGTTTTGAAAGAGAGGTTTTCTTTAATCCAACGTCTCAGGTTCCGCCCTCCCTCTGCTTCCATGAGCGACCAAGCCACGCCCCTTTAATTGTGCACGCTATTATCTGTCGGGTGAAAATGAGAGCCTCTGAGTCCTGCAGCATCCTCCATGTTGAGCTGTTTACGGTGGATGTTCAGCAGACAGTGGATATATCTGCTGCAGAGCTAACTCTCCTCTGCTGGGCGAGCGACGTGCTCTCTGGCTGCTCCACACTTTGATTCACAGCAGGAGAATGAGGAAGCTCGAAATCTATTGGCTGAAGCTGACCGGCGCTTTTTCGGATAACATGGGGGTCTGTGAGACGAAGGCGGGGCTCATAAATACGTTTTTATATTGCTTTATGCTGATATTATATTGTAGTATCGAACCAGACTGACACATTGAAGCTCTGTTGAAAAATGAATGAAAATTGAAAAACTCCGGACACGAGCTTTAACTTCCCGCTGAAGCAGAACTTTTGCTGAAACAGGAAGATTTGCTCAAACCCGATTTACAGAAAAAGAAGGTAGAAATGTCAAATGATTCATGTAAAAGATGTGCATGGATTCTCCGATCTGCACCATGGCCTCTCAGAATAAACCCTGACATCAGGAACATCAGGCCGAAGCGAGCTCGCCTCAAGATTTCAGAAACGATCATTCAGCTTCAGGTTGGATTCGTTTGCCCCGAGCCTCGTTCCTCCTTTGCTCACATCAGAGCTTGAAAAGAAAATTGATTTTTTTTCCCTCCGTCTGTCACTGCGCTGCTGCGCTAATTGAAAGTTGAAAGCATGAATCTATTCAAAAGAAAAACCACATTTCAATTCTGACACAACCTGTCCAGCCACAATAGCTGATTAAAGCCTTTCTGAAAAGTTAAATGAAGATAAGTGTGTGAGGACGTCCGGAGCCGGGAACCTGCGCTCTCGTTTCACGCCCTCATCGATAATTAAAGGCTGCCATGACATCCAAATTAAACTTCTCTGTAACACTCAGGCTTTAATCACAAAGATTACTGTCTGCTCTTGATGAATTTCAAAAAACTGAATAAAACTCACAACAATGAATGCTGCATTCAAGACGACCGCCTGCCGCGGTGCGAAACCCAGCGCTAACCCGAGGAAGACGCCTTTCCATTCTTCAGTTCAGGGGTTATTTCTATGAGAGGTGTTTCACTTGATTATGAATATGTAGCCTGTCTCTCCATTTCTAATTTTTGGTTTTGTTTATTTAATTATCACATCAGAATCATGGTTAAATAAAAGTTTCACAAAATCCTGTGAACACTAACATTTTCTTGAAGGTTGCCCAGGAGTCACTGGCATTGTGGATTCAAGCTAACATCAACCACACGTGTTGCTGAGTTGGTTCAGTATCAGCGAGGCCCTGCTCCTCCTCAAGCTTCCTGAACAGCAAATTAACTGAATAAGAAAACATTTTCAGGTCTTGTTAAAGCTGCGGGTTGAATCGATGAAGAGAGAGAAAACTACTCTGTAGCTCCTGAAAGCTGTGAATCCAGCTCATCTGATGGGTAACGTCCATTTCGTCTACTGTGTATTTTTCCCACATGTTTCACTGCTTTTCCACAGGTTTTGCTGTAATACTATATTTTGACCTATGCTTACCCTTTTCAATACCAAACTTCAGGGGTTAGGGTTAGGGCATTGAAAGGGTTAGGGTTAGGGTTAGGGAAATAAATAGCTGTTGTAGCAGTGTTCATAATAAATATCCTGTTTCTTTCACAATTAATGTTATTTTGGTGGTCTAATGTTCAAGTAGACAAAAGTAGACGAAATGGGAATGTTTGCCACAAAGGTAGTAGACGAACTGGGGGTAGACGAAATGGGAGTTTTGGTGTAGATGAAATGGGAATTTCATAGTAGATGAAATGGGAGTAGACAAAATGGCCATAAACCATATGATGATTAGTTATATGCTTGTGAATGCAAAAAATAATAAAAAAATAAATAAATAAATAAATTAAAAAAAATCAAGGGTTATGATAATTGTGAGGAAGCCCTACAGGTAGAGGTCCAACAGCACCACCTGCTGGCGACCCGGTAGATGCAGCCTGAACTAGTCCGGACATGTCCAGCCTGGTCTGCAGGAGACTGGAGTGGACCAACCTGTGCGTCTTTCTGTGTTTTCCCGCCTTTCTGTGCGTTCTTGAGGAAACGTAAGTTGTTTTCCACCTTTCCCTGATGGATGACTTTAGGGCTATTCCACTGTGTGCTGTTTCATGGACAGATGTTATGTGGAAGTATGTTGACCTGTTAAGTTGTCCTGTTTCAGTATAAGTTAGCACTACCTTTAATTTTTTTAGTTCTGCAGCCACATTTAAAGTGCTGGTTGTGATTTTACTGATTGTCTTACTGCAGCTTGGCTTGTTACTGTGACTGTGATGTGATTGGTTCATGGAAGAGTATTGAACCGTTAATTGATTTGACTGCTCTAATGCTTGGAGCATTTTGTGATCCAATGGTTATTCCCTCTTTTTCAGACCACACACACACACACACACACACACACACACACACACACACACACACACACACACACACACACACAGAGAGACGAACATTGACAGACATAGATACACACTCATGCAAAACCAGAGGGGCTGTAAACGATGGAACTGATATTTAACTGATATTTATTTTTAGTTTGGTCTTGATTTGGTATCATTTCTTTCTTATTCATTTGTTTTATTTATCTTGTTTATGTTGTATTTATTTCTATTCTATATTTTAGCCTCATTTAGCCTTTTTAGTCTGAAGTTTTCATGTTTTTACCTGTTGTTATTTTCAAGCGTTTCCTCTGAGGGACCCTCTGCATCGGGGGCGGGGCTCGCTGGGGGTCTTGGTGGAGATCTGGGGATCTCCCCCGTCTCCTCTGGGTGTCCTGTGCTGGAGCCCTGGTTGCCATGGGCGACCCGCTGCTCTGGATGTAGACGGCTCCTGGGTGTGTTTCCTCTTCTAACTGATCTGTGCCCAGCCTTATATTCTATTTTAATACTCACTTCACTAGTTTACGGTGGAGGAAGGGGGGCTGAGGGATGGTCTGTGTTCTTGTGCTGTATCTTTGGTTTGGGGAAGGCGGAGTGGTGAGTGGAGTGGGTGGAGCGGGTTTGCTCCACCCACTGTGAAGCACTTTGTGTTGCAATTTTTATTTGTATGAAAAGTGCTATATAAATAAAGCTTGATTGATTGATTGAAGGAGGGGTAAAGAATAAACCCCTCAGATTACCAGATCTACCAGCAGACCAGTTCTCTGAGACTCGCCCTTCCAACGAGAACGTCTCTCAGAGAACTGTCCATTTGTTGGGACGATTTTAAGCTTTGAGCGCTTTTCTTTATTCCACACATGAGAGTCATGAAGTAGGACCGGTGCAGGAATTCATCCTGCGAAAGCAGAAGCTGACGTAGCATTAGCTTCTTCAGGCAGGTGTTTTGCTTTTCAGTCTGTGATGCTGATAACTGAGGGAAGATGTTGAAGCCTGTTTCCCATCAGCCACTGCTGCCCCCGTCCCTCTGCTTCATTGATCATCATCGGGGCTCAGAGCTCGATCGGACCGTCGATGTGTTAATGGAGTGGGCCTGCTGGAGCCGTTAATCCTTCCATACGGCCGGGAGACGATCGACGGACGCCAGAAGCACGCCGGCTGTTTTGAAGGGTCGTCATATCACCTCCACCTCCACCCTCCTCCTGGTGACCATCGATCGAGCCACGCCGCCGATCACAGAGCCAGATTACCAGAGCAGCTGGTATTGATTTGACCCACCAGCCAGCATGTTATGAAGTCAACTCAGTCTTGACCTGTAAGAAACAAAACGCCCACACTGCAATCACGGATCAGAGACAGATAAGGAAAGGTAATAACATGGTTGGAGAGCGGCGTCGGGGCTTAGAAAACTCCCAGTGCTGCGACTTAGTGATAAGCAACGCCTGAAAATATACCGCAACTCTTTCTGAGTGGAACTCCCATCGACCTTCAGGTTAAGTAAACTGAGTCACGGCGAGATGAAAACAGCCTCCGAAGAGCTTCAGAAGCTCTCACTGCTGCCCGACAGTGAAATTCAGGAACAGTCTACACTTCATCAGGTTCCAATCTAAAGGAAAAACAAATACGTGGCATTTTTCAGAACAAATTTCTTGAAAAACAAGAGCGACAGCTGCTTTTTGATGTTCGTATCATCTGAGATCTGCAGCCCAGCAGTCATTCTGTTGAACGTTTAATAAAGACAGAAGATACAACACAGCTTTGATTCAGAATGTTCAACAAAGAGGAACAGAAATTCTTACAAATACTGGCTCCACTGAGCCTGGATTATGAGCCGCCGCCAAAAGACCAGTTGGCTCCAGTTGTTTCTCAGTTAGGCAGTAAAATGGCTTCTTCTGTTTATGCATAGCAAACTTTTCCAAAAACACGTTAAGACAGGCCTTCTGGGATATTAGGAGCTGATTTGATTCCATGTAAATATGTCTTTGATTTGTTTTGGATTCCTAAACAAGCCTCTGAATTCTCTCAGAGGTAATACAGTGTCTGTAAGGAAGCGAGGAATCCACTTTACATTCCTCCAAAGAGAAATGATAAGGACAGAGAAAGATAAGAGCTGGAAGTGTCTCATTAGAGCACTCACTGTGTGATTAAATAAACGTACACACACACACACACACACACACCAGAGCGCGGTCCGAGCTCACCGTGCCGTCGGTGCTGCTGCTTTCCGACCAGAGAGGCTGCTGGGAGTCTGTTCAGTCAGTCACCATCAGGCTAAACGGTAATGGCAGCTGCTGTGTCGCCGCTCATCAGCTGCTCAAGGACTTGGCCGTGACTGCTGCCGACCCGGTGTTTCATTATCGCGGTGGAGAGAAAACAGAGCGGGGCAGGGCGCCGCCGGTTCAGCTCAGAGCTGGATTTAATCACGGCTTTTTCCATAAGTAATTTGTAACCTTGCGAGGTGGCAGCAGGAAGACGGCGGCTCCGTCTGAGGCCTCTGTTTGTTCGGAGCGCCCGTCCCTGTCACGGTGGAATGATGTGATCTTGGTTTGTTTTGGGGTTTTGTTCTTTGGCGGTAGGAACTTGTTTCCTCGTGTTTTTTCCTTCACACTCACTCGGCCATAAATCTGTGTGGCTCCTGTCGCTGCAGCTGGCAGCAGTCAGTCCATATCTACTGCACTGATAAGATATGCAAACAGTTCCTGGGTTATATGGAAACATTCTCGTGCGCTCGGCGCTGCAGCTGCTCGGAGCAACAGGAAGCAGACCCTCATGGAAGGTTTCCACTGTCGACAAAAACATGACAACAAACACAAATCTTGTTCACAGAGAGGCAGTGTGCAGCGCGGTGTGTTCCTCACCAACTGTCACAGATCTCTGACTGTTTCGTCTCGATGTTTTGGAATAAAACTACCCACATTACCCAAAAAAACAGAAAGAGACACGAACGAGCTTGAATGTGACACTGAACGCCACGACATTTCACTGAACCACTGAGTTGAGTAATTGTCTGAGCGTCAGACTCGTTTACATATTGAGTGCATTTCTCAGGAACACGGAGAGGGAGAAATCCAAAACAGCTCGCGTGGGCGGACAATTTCAGCTAAAAGCCATTGTGGCGTCTCTCACATGCATAATGAGCATGTTCCCCTCGAACGCCTGAGCCGGTACAGCCGATGACGGGAAGCCAGGCCGGATCTGAATAACGAGGAGTGAGCGACACGGCGAGGCCGTCACCGGTACAGCCGGGTAAACGGAGGCGGCGGTCACCAGAGCGGGTCGGCTCGGCAGGAGAGGATGACGTCGACTCAGATCTTCCCCGCTACTGAAACATGGAAATCTAAACTGATGGCTTCAGCCACCAGTTCCCAGACTCTGAGTTTGCTTCTGCAGATACAAAAGAGCACCGATGCTTCTCCATCGGTCGATCTGAGCTCATAATAAACTGTTCTACTTTTTTAAGATGAGAAGTTTGGACTTAAACTGACATTACATAAGTACAGGAGGAAACTGTTTCTGAACGTACGTTGGAGTCCGCCGTGGAAGTGGAGCCACCACTAAAGCCATTCAGCAGCCAGACGTTTGACCTGAGCCATCAGTGTTTGCCACGAGGCCTCCAGGTCTGAATGTGAAGAAATG
This sequence comes from Salarias fasciatus, assembly GCF_902148845.1. Classification (NCBI taxonomy): domain Eukaryota; kingdom Metazoa; phylum Chordata; class Actinopteri; order Blenniiformes; family Blenniidae; genus Salarias; species Salarias fasciatus. Next base: position 30,158,103 of record NC_043762.1, read on the forward strand.
GACCTCACAGGCTAAAACTCAGACAGTACAGTCCTCCAGACTCTGGAGGACCGCTAAACTCCCGCTGGAAACACCGTGGAAGAGACCGAGCAGGGAAAACGTGGCGTTGGGCTCGTGGTGAAAAACAGAAGACCTGCTGCAGGTTGTTGGAAGAGCTAACGGAGGGACGGAAGAAAGACCTGCTGCTTCACTCCAGAGCTGAACCCCACTGAGACGGCGGCAGCGGGAGAAATAACAGAAGGTGGATTCCTTCAGAATCTACTTAAGAAAATCTGGGCGGTGTAAGCTACTCCGTTTCACTGAGCCCATCCTCCCCTCCCTCTGCGTTCAAACGAAGCGTCCAGCACATTGTTGAAACGACTTTACTGTTTCTGTTGGTCCAACACGCCGTCTGCTCTCTTCAGTCTGCACCATGCTGCTGCGTCTCTTCTTCTTCTGCTCTTCCAGCTGATTATTGATTATTGTTGATTGATTATTATTGATTGACTTTGAGTTGGTTTGTAGCAAAACCTTTAAAGCTTCTCATTGAAGCCAAGCGTCTGAGTCGAAGTCGTTTCCTGGAGCAAACAAAAGAAATTAAAACACAAAACCTAACATCAGAGTTTCAACTTCTACATTAGTTTTAATGTGACATTTTGAAAGCCGTTCGCTTTGAGAGAATTCATGCTGTTTCACTGATTCACACACACACACACACACACACACACACACACACACACACACACACACACACACACACACACATTAAAAAATAAAATTAGGCTGTCTTGAACTTGAGTGTCAAACTCCGTGTGATTCAGAGCCTGATTACTGGTCAGACCAGGAACCAGGTTTTCCTGCAGGTTCAGAGCCAGAAAACACCAGGACATCCTGGAAATGTTTTTTTAAAAAAAGGAATGCACCATTCAGTTAATCATTTACAGTCTGAAACTTATTCTTGAAAGTGTTCTTCAGTGCAGTTTTTGAGCAATTCAACAAAATCCTGAGCAACATAAAAACAAAAGCCCGATCGATTCCTGCAGTTTCATCCATCACACACTGTGAACTTCATCAGCTCTTTCTTTCTTTTAACTGAAACTGAACACTTGTCAAACCACCGACCGAGAACAACCGGTTTATAAACATCTGTTTCTCCGGTCGAGGCGGAACGACCTGCCGGCAGCTGCAGTTCAGAGAAGCCTCTGCTTGATTCAGGCGGGGAGAAGCTTCTGGAGCGCCGCCGCCATGCAGCTGTGGCGTCTGGGAGCGGCTGAGGCTCACCTGGACGGAGATGGAGACATCCTCCTGCCTCCAGGACGCCACACATTATTAAGTGTGCTCACCCTTCTAGATGACGGGAAACGTCCCCGTTTGAAATCAGTGGCAGAAAGCAGAAGTTGAAGCAACTTCTTTTGTGACTCCTTCAAGAGGCGGCGTTTTGACAGCAGACCTGTTGTTTCCTGATTCCCTGGAGAGACCGTCCGACTAAATCAACCTTCTGGAAAGGGACTGAGCTTCTTTAACTGAGGGCCTGATTTGGAAAAGCAGGACAGCTCTGAGTCAAACCCACCGGCTGAACCGGGCTCTGTCCATAAATATATTATAGTCATCAGATCTGCTGTGGGCTGGAAAAAAGAAAGAAACCCTCCACTTTGGCCTCTTTGATCCGAGGTAAGAGGAAGGAGAAGTCCCGTTTGAAGTCTTGTGCCGATGCATGCGTCTCTCATGAGCCGCTGACGAGTCTGACAGGAAGTGGGAAACACAAAGCAGCACTCAGCACCGCCACAGACGAGGCGGCGGTGCTTGACACCGCTCCTTCAGACGGAGAAAAGGCACTAAAATAGACATCTGGAGCAGAAAATGCTTTCATCACTTCCTGTCATACGAATTTCATCACATCCATCACATTAAAGGCTTCAGAGAGGAAGTTGATGAAACTCTTAGACATTCTGTAAGACCTTCTTCGCCGTGCGATGGCAGTGGGCCTGCAATCCGCCGCCTTTCCGCCATAACTGGGTCACTCTGCATCGGAGTGAATCACACTGAAAGGTTTGAGAAATCAAAGTTAACGGAGGAGATTCGCATTTCTCTAAGTATTCCCTTTTATATACATAATCGAATTAGCCTCGTCCTCGGCCTGCGGGTCTCAGTCCAGACAGAAGCTGAGAAGGAGCTGAAAGAAGACTTCAGCAATCCAGTCGAAAAAAATCTGGCTTTTTTCTGTCTTTTTCTTTCTTTTCTTTGGATCAGCACGTCCAAGCCTCAGTCTGTGGTCCTTCACAAAAACAGGGTTCCCTGTAGTCTACAAGCAGGGGGAGGAAAGCAACCACAGGCTCATGAGTGGAGGAACAGTGAGGTTAGGAGCTCAACTTTCATGACTGCAGTCACAAGACACGATCATTTATTTGTGATTCATGAATTTGTGTTGACTCTCAGGCTCTGTTCAGACTGACAGTATTTCTAGTTTCACACAGATGATCACAGGTTCCATCATTCGATGCTTCAGGCTGTGGTTTGCTCTCGTATCTCTGGTGCAGGTTCGGGCCTGAGGCCTTTCTGAGGGGAGTTTCCATGTTCTTTCTGTTTACAATCCACAGCCCAAAATCAGACATTTACAATTACTTGGTGATTCTAAATTGTAACTAGAAATTGGCCCTCAGAGAGGCAAACCTCCGCCACAGCTCAAATCAGTCACCAACAACCAGAAGAACACCATGTATACGGTAATCAAACTTTGTGATCGGGGGTGTGATCGGAGCGGAGCGCTGCAGCGCCTCTCTCTCTCGCCCTCTCTCCCTGTGTGTGTGTGTGTGTGTGTGTGTGTGTGTGTGTGTGTGTGTGTGTGTGTGTGTTTATCTGAAAAGGAAAACCGAAAAGCAACATAATTTATGTTATTTTACTTCATTTTAAGTTGAAAATTGACCGGATTCTCTCGTATTTTCCGTTCCTGACTTCCTGTGTGGTGTGATCTGCTCTGTCCAGCTCTACAGCTGGCGGTCCACGGCGCGAGCCGCTACGCCTCCTGTATGAGCCGTCAGAGAGGTTAACAGGGGCGCCGATCTGACAGTCGGTGCGCGGCGCTTCCACTTCCGCGTCGGAAGCGGCGCGTCCTGTGAACCAGGCGTTCATCCCCCCTGTCGGCGGGCCTCCCCAACTATGTCAAAGACTCCCTATCTCAATGATAAAGAATCCTTTAAAAACTTCCTGGATCCAGACAGTGATCCGGATCATCACCAAAATTTATTGGATTCTAAGTTAGCCCAAGACCCACCTTTCCACTAAGTTTCATTGCAATACGTCCATTACTTTTTCCGTGATCTTGCTAACAAACCAACCAACAAACCGACATGATTACATAACCTCCTGGCGGAGGTAGTAATTTGAGTGTGTGTGTGTGTGTGTGTGTGTGTGTGTGTGTTCTCGTATTTCTATCCTTGTTGGGGCCAAATGTCCCCACAAGGATAGCAAAACGTGGAACGACGTGCCTTGTGGGGACCTTTTTCCGGTCCTAAGTAGGAGAAACAGTGTTTTCTTGACCATGTTGTTGTTACTGAAAAAAGTAAAAGTGCAAAAACATTTCTTTAGGGTTAGGCTTTGTTGTGGTGTGGGTTAGGGTTAGGGTAAGGGTCAGGGTTAGGGGCTAGACATGAATGGGAGTCAATGGACGGTCCCCACAAGGATAGAAATACAAGACTGTGTGTGTGTGTGTGTGTGGTGGCTCTATTTGCTCTGTTCATTAGAATCTGGTCCAACCGGGACCATCAGGTGGGAATATAGACTAGTGTGTTGTTTGCTTTTTTATTCAGCTAATTTCCTCACTAATAGAAAAGAAAAAAAAAAATCTCAGAAAAATTCATTTCTGACATAATAAAAGAGAATAAAAGTTTTATCTTAAATAATTGAATTGAGTGAATAAAGATTTAACATTCAGACAAAAATGAATTGAAACCATCACTTGATCACAGAGTTCAGATAAGAGCCAAACCAGAGGGTTTGTGCAGAAATGGGGCAACTGAAAGTTCTGTTGTCCGGGGTCGCCCTCTAGTGGCCATGTCGAGAATCACATCACAAACTGTCAGAGCTGCCAGTTCATTTTCTTAGTGTCTGAAAGTCTCAGATCAGGAATCTAAAAGGTTGATGCTTCAGTGATAATTGACATTATTTGCAAGACATTTTGATCATAACCATTAATATTAATGATCTTTATAGCCTATTGTTTCTTATTATACATTTCCCCCCCGATTATAACTTTTTCCTTAATGTGAAGGAACTGCAGTCATGTATTCAGGAATGCTGCTCGCTCCAGTCACACGCCAGCAGGCCCTGTGCTGCTGACGTGGAGAGATGTGGTTCGGTTGGAGCTGAAGGGGTTTTTTCTTCCCGATCACACTGCTCTTTTGTTACGTCTTCAGGGTTCAGTCAGATCGTGGATTTGCCTCCTCTGCTGTAGATGTGTTATTGTGTGAGGATGAAAGCTTCCCGTGTGTGAATGTTTTAAAGCTGAAGGGACATGTGATCGACATGTGAAGAGGCTGTTCACACACTTATCAACCTGCTTTAACTTCTGAGAAGGTCAAACTCTTTTAAGTCAGCCAGGGCATTTTTTTTCTCTTGCCAGTCTTTCGTAGAAAGTGTTCTGACCTTTTTCTTGGAAGTTTCAGCCAAGAGGCTTATGTTCGCAGTGGGAAAGCCTGGTGCGAAAAGCTCAGATAACAGCTTAACCATGGGAACACACCCTTTACCCTGAATCTATCTGAATGTGCTGGACCACCGCTTAAACCTGCTTTATGATCTGAAAGCAGCCCTGACTAAATCCACCCGAACTCGGATGAATGTTTCTCTGAACCCAAAACAGGACCATCTGTGGAGTCACAGTTATACCTTGAGCCACAAAGGGTCTACCAGGCCCCCGGGCCTCTCAGGCCATCTGAAGCAGGCAGGTTTCCATCTTTTATTTGAATGTTCAAGGCCTTTCAAACCGCCTGAGCCTGCCTGGTGTCTGGATGATGCTCCGTCAGTAAACAGGCATTCAGAGTGATGCACAGCAAAATAAATTCAGTGAGATGACGAAGATTTTTCCACTTTTTGCAAGACAGCCCCCCTTTGCAGCAGAGTTTTTGAGGAGGTGACTGCTCTAACAAACACCAGCAGCAGGATGTCGGATCAATCAGGGGCAAACAGTCACTTCATCCCAGAGAACTCCAACAACAACAGAAACACACCCAGCCAGCAGGCAGCCTCCGTGGAGGCCAGGGCCACTGTTTTCCTTCTGGGCTGGGTGGCAGATTGTTTTTGCCTTTAGAGGCAGAGGAGGAGCTTCTGCTGTTATCCGGAGTGCTCCGAGGAGCAATTTGATTTGTTACAAGGTCCGAAAATCTGTTTCCAGAATACCTTCTTCACAAACCTTATTGTCTGCCACAGTAGCCACAGTTCTAACGTCCAGACGTGGTTCCTAGTTTGTTGTCAAACCTGGCCAATAAATCTTTTCTGATTCTGGACAAAATTGTTAATACCTTTCGTTTAATGAAAGAAAAATTCACAGTGGTCAGAGAAACAACTTCAATCTGACAAAAATAGTAATAAATAAAAATTCTAGGAAATTTAACCAATGATAGTCAGGCACTGCTTTTCAACCAGGCTTCAACAGAATTATTTAAAAAAAATAAACTCATGAATCAGGCCTGGACAAAAATGATGGTGCCCTTAGCTTAATATTCAGTTGCACAACCTTTTGAGGCAACCACTGCAGTCAAACCATTCCTGTAACTGTCACTGAGCTCCTGCAGCTTCCAGCAGGTGTTCTGCCCCAGTGCTCATGAGCAAACTGCTCCAGGTCCTTCTCCAGATGGCAGGTTTCAGCTCCTTCCACAGATGCTGGGCAGGGTTGAGGTCAGGGGTCACAGAAGGCCACTGAGGACAGTCCAGTGTGTCCTCTGAGCCGTCCTGGGTTCAGCTGTGTGTTCTGGGTCGTGGTCCTGTTGAAGACCAGGACCTGGACTGAGACCAAGCTTCCTGACCCTGGCAGCACATTTCTCTAGAACCCCTTGATAGTCTTGAGATTTCATTGGACGCTGCACAGATTCCAGACCGCCTGTGCCAGACCCAGAACCGAGCAGAGCGTCCTCCATGTCTCACAGCAGGGACAGTCTACAGAGCGTCCTCCATGTCTCACAGCAGGGACAGTCAACAGAGCGTCCTCCATGTCTCACAGCAGGGACAGTCTACAGAGCGTCCTCCATGTCTCACAGCAGGGACAGTCTACAGAGCGTCCTCCATGTCTCACAGCAGGGACAGTCAACAGAGCGTCCTCCATGTCTCACAGCAGGGACAGTCAACAGAGCGTCCTCCATGTCTCACAGCAGGGACAGTCAACAGAGCGTCCTCCATGTCTCACAGCAGGGACAGTCTACAGAGCGTCCTCCATGTCTCACAGCAGGGACAGTCTACAGAGCGTCCTCCATGTCTCACAGCAGGGACAGTCTACAGAGCGTCCTCCATGTCTCACAGCAGGGACAGTCTTCTGTTCTTCATATTATGCTTCATTTCTCCGTCTGTGGACATAGAGCTGATGAGCCTTGGCAGAAACGTTCATGTTTGTCTCATCTGTCCAGAGGACATTCTCCCAGAAGCTTTGTGGCTTGTCAACATGTATTCTGGCTTTTTTATGGTTTGTCTTTAACAGTGGTGTCCTCCTTGGTCGTCTCCATGAAGTGCACTTTGGTCCAAACAGGGATGGACGGTCGATCTGACACCGACGTTCTTCAGCTTGAAGTTCTCCTTTAATCTCTTTAGAAGTGTTTCTGGGTCTTTTGTTACCGCTCGTATTTTCCGTCTCTTTGATTTGTCCTCAGTTGTCCTCCTGCGGCCGCGTCCAGGAAGGCTGGCTAAAGTCCCATGGCTTGAATTTCTGAATAAAGAGCAGCTGTAGTCACAGGAACCTCAGCCTGCTGGAGACGGTCTACAGCTGTCCCCTTTAACGGGCTGGTCTAGAAGGTTCTTTCTAGTCTCCTGAGACACTCTGTCCTTTGCTTGCTCTGGTCCACGTTGAGTGTGGTCCACTTCCTGTGGCTCCCTGGCGCCCTCTATATGAGCCACTGACTCATTACAAGACTGGAGACACCTGTGAGGCTCGTTAGTGGACACACCTGGGACTGACATGTCCCTCTGGTCACATCATGTCAGTCTTTTCTAGGGGGACCAGCATTTTTGTCCAGGCCTGTGACATGAGTTTTTTTTTTTTTTTTTTTTTAAATAATTCTGTTGAAGCCTGGCTGAAAACTGATGGCTGACTTTCATTAGTTACATTTCCTAGAATTTTTTTTATTATTACTTTCATCAGATTCAAGTTATTTCTCTGACCACTGTGAATTTTTCTTTCATTAAACGAAGGGGACCAACTATTTTGTCCACGTCTGTGTCTACGATCATCTTTCCCTACACAAAAAGTTAATTTTTGCTTTAATGCATATAAAGTTATTGTTGATCTTTGAAAAAAAAAATATATGAAAAACTGTCACGCTGTAAGTCTGTGGTGTCTTTTCACCGAGTCTGAGACTCTGCTCCTGTTTTTACCGGTTTTGATCTTTCTATTTCATTTATCTTGCACTTCATGTTTCACGTCTGTTAATGTACAGCACTCTGGTTCAGCTGTAGCCGTTTTTCAAGTGCTATAGAAATACATTTGAGCAGAGTTATGGAAATACGAACTTCTCAGACATGTTCTCGTCATTGTTAATGATCGTAATGGGAGGAGTATTGGTGAGATCCATGAATTAATACTATCGTATTAGAGAAGCATCGGATTTGTTTTACTCGTATTTTCTTTTCTTCTGAAGGCTGATTTTCCTGGAAAACTGATTCAAATGGCATTTCTTTTGTTAAGGCTTCAGTTTAAAGGATGATAAAGGATGAGATGAGTCGGATGAGGATGAGAGTGTGTGAGAGAACACGAGAAGTTTTAAACTGTTATATTATTAAGATTCTTATTTGCTTGTTTTAATGCATATCTTTAGAAAAATTTAATGTATTTTTTAATTTCTTTGTAAAGCACTGGTCTGTAAATATATTTGACTTTGTGAAATCTGTCATATACTGAAGAGATGAATTCCTCCTCTAATGAGAACTTCTGCTTGAACGCAGAAAAGACAACACAGAGATCAGAGGGAGGCAGGAGAATGTTTGTTTTCTGGGTGTGTTGGGCCCTAGCCCTGGGTGGCAGCTGGTTATTTATTTAGATCCATCCATTCTCACTTTCCTGCTTGTTATTTCAAGGGTGTGTGTTTCACAAGCCGATCCCATCATTTCTGCATGTTTCTGTGTGAGCCACGGAGGAGGTGGGCTTTTCTCACCTGACGCCACAGAGGTTACCCAACAGGACGGCTTCAGTAACAGCCAGGTGGGAGATTGGAGCCTGATCAAGTCATCTCCATGCCACGTTTTTGCCCTCACCATGTACCACAGACAAGCTGAGGAGCAGGGTTGATTAGATTCACCTGGTGTGATACATGGTCAGAGCAAAAACATGGCATGGAGATGACCTGATCAGGCTCCAATCTCCCACCTCTGCCAGTCTCCAAGAAATCCACATCAGAAGTCGATCAGAAGAAATTTGAATGCAAAGCCAAAGAAAGATAAAGAGAAACTCAGTATAACTACAAGATACTCCAAATGAGATAGGTGTGAAATTAACCCAACTTTAAGCACTGACTGCATGGAGATGCAACACGACCACAACAGGAAAGAGACAAAAAGATCCACTGGAAGAGACACAACCCCGCTGAATGGCCAGAAGCAGGCAGTTCCAGTCCCTGGTGGGGTTTCTCAGGCCTTCACCTGCTCCTCAGAGGCCATGAGAGCTGTGTTTAGAGCTGTTTAGAGGGATTAGTTCATTCATCTGTCTCATGTTAATCCATGAAGGGCCGCTCTGACGGAGTCAGGCCTTCACACGCTGATCTCTGTCTGAGGGAAGGAGGAGAAAGAGAGAAAACTCGGTGGCAGCTATGCCTCTCTGGCTGATCCTCCCGCCACCCCATCAGAAGCAGACATGGTCACGTGCTGCAAAGCCCGGTCACATGTCCTGCACTGTCTCCAGCAGGTCCAGGTCCTCCTCTGATGCATTCAGGGCCGTGTGGGTAATGGGGATGATATTCACATTTTTGGAACTGATCATTTAGCCATCACAATTTGAAAACGCACCTTTTCCGTTTTCCTTTAAAAGAAATTCACTTGGTATCATTTTATATAGACAACAAACAGAAAACATCCAAATATTTTCTAGTGTGTATCACATAGCATTCATCTGGTTTTCATGTTCATAGTTTAATCAAACAAAAAGAGCAGAGCGAACACAGTGAATACAAATTAAAATGTGAATGAAAATAAATATAACGGCAGACAGTTGAAGAGAAACATTTCAGGTGGAAGATTTATGAGATTTCAGCTTAAAACATTAAAAAAGCACCATTCGAGTTGAAAGGAACAACTTTCAGAGGCAAAACATAAAGAATGACATTCTCCACTTCCCCTAATAACCATCCTGATAACAATGAGCCAGTGTGGGAGAAATCAGCAAACCTCTTCTCAATCTGAGGCTGCACGAGCAAGAGACAACAAATGTTACATCTATTTTTACCAGTGCAATCACAGACCTCCTAACTGACCCCACTGACCACTGGTCTAAAAACAACAGCAGCGTGGATTTTATTAAAATACCAAACAAAGACAGAAAACCAAACATGTGACAGACGGCAAAGCAAGCAAAATGTGGAAACACTTTCAACCTGGATAATCTGTGAACTCTTTATGATCACACAAGAAGAAAACATTGAAACGTTGTCCAATCGTTGTCTTTAATGAGACCATCTGTTTGTCTTCCAGACCCTTCTGTCTCCTTCACATTAGGAAAAGAGAAACACGCATCCTGTATGAATTACCTCTCTCACAGCATTTGCCCCTCATGCAGACCCTTCTGCCCCTCTCTTATATAAGGCCGTGAGAAACAGAAACATCTTGAATTATTCATCTCTTCAGGCCCGCTCGTTGGCCGCGGCTCCTTCCGCGTCTCGTGTCGGCGCTGATATTTCCGGCTGTCCTTGAAGGCGTCACAGCCACATCCTCGCCAGCGGCGGTCCGGACCAGGACCACAGCATCGCGGCGCCGAACCGAACGCAGCACTCGTCCGTTCTGTAAGTTATTTCCACGCCGTCTAATTTGTTTTTTGTCCTCTCCGGCTCGCGCCGTGCCATCTCCGGTCCTCCCGGGTCCTCCCCGGTCCTCTCCACACGGCGGCGGCAGGGGCCGGGTGCAGTTTCCGCGTTGGCCGCCTTTGTGCACCCGGCACCGGGCTGTAGTGCTGAGCGCAGAGGCTCAACGTGGTTCTGTTTACTTCCATTTCTGCCCCAACACACACGGCGTGGCCGTGGACGAACACACGGCCACACGGGACGAACACACAGCCACACGGCGGCTTGACGGACTCTCGCGGTGTGATTTATCCTTTTACCGGCGCCTTCAGGCGGAGCTCTGGCGGCACCACGCGGCCCGGGCCGCGGCCACCCGGCTGACTCCGGCCGTCAGCATCCCGAAGCGACTTCACCGAAAGACCGCAGCCAGCACGCCGGCTAGCCGGGCTAAGTCCCCGGTGAGCGGCCGGTGAGCGGCCGGGCCAGCGTCTTCGGGGGTTTCCTGTAACCCTGAACCACCGCACGTGCTCAGCGTCCTTTCTAGAAACAGACGTTTTCGACGCGCGTGTACCGTCTGGGACGACACGCCAGACTCCGTTCAAAAAACCATGATTTTTATCATTTCTTCCTCTGAGTGCTGAACACTGCTCTGAGTTTAGGACGGACCGACCTGTTGTGAGCTGCTCTGACATTCGGCTGGACTCAAAACACAGTAAATGTCCATTTATGTCCTATGAGCTCCTATTCCCTTTGTGTCCATCAGCATGCTCACCGGGCAGGAAGTGTTCATTCATTCATTCAGTCGTTCCTCTAATGATCCGGTTTAACTTCATTACAGCCCCTTGAATCATTAGTCTTCAATCGAAATAATCTGTTTTGCCTAACTGCGTTTGTGTAGGTGATTGAAGTATGTGTGATGGTCCTTTTCAAAATTAATGAACCCAAACTTCCAATGAACACTACTAATGTGCCAAATCTACAAAATAATTTTCCTTGTGTGTTATAGATAAAACAAAACGTATTGTAAAACGTGTTTTTTATGAAGCATCACTCAGTTCAGTGTGGACCGGTTAGGAATAGCTAAAATGAGATTAAACAGCCATGCAGTTTGTTTTCACTGCTGTAAACTGAAGCATCTGTGGGATGTTGGGTTGAGCCATCTTCTGTTCAATCACAGGGAAAAACTAACCTGGTTTTAGGCAGTTTTTCGACCGCTATTTCTTCAGAGCTTCTGTGGTCAGACAGTCATCAAGATGTCGTCATGATTTGGAAATTCAGGAATTACTCAGTGTTGATTATTTCAAGGATGTGATTCATCAACATCAGAACCACCTGCGTCAGGAAAATTTTCCCTTTGGCGAGCGGTGGTTTCTTGACACGTGCGGAGGCGGCAGGGTCGTTTGAGAGAGGCAGGTCGCATATCTCAGTTCACAGGACTTCATATCTCGAGACCGAGGTGGGAAGAGGCCTGCTGGGAGGCAGCGAGGCACAAAGCCTCTTATCAGCTTCGTTACTTTTCATGGTCAGCAGAACTTTATGGCAGAACGCAGTGAACAATGTAATCACGGCAGCTGTGCAGGAGAGCACAGCTTAACTACATTCTTTCATCAAATAACAATAATAATCTCAGGGTTTTTTTTTCGCTTGGCAGAACAGTCTCACAGTGCTTGTCAGACTTTCTTCAACACTTTTATCAGAATCTTAGCTTTCACAGTTGACAAAGATAATTGGGGAATGCCAGTGATGTCCTTCTGTTTGCCCTGCAGAGATGAGGAACGAGGAGATGAGCGCGGCTCTCCTGGCGCTGATGCTCCTCTTGGCGGCGAGCGGCTGCTCGGCCGGTCCGGAGTGCACGCCGTCCCCGCCGGAGGCCAGCACCGGTGTGCATCTGCTGTCCGCCGTGATCGACGCCCAGAGGGCCCAGCAGAGCCAGAGGCAGCACCTGGAGGCGCTGTTCAGCAGGTCGGTGTTGCTTTGTTTGTATTTCTCTAGTTTCTTTTTGGTCTTTTTGTTTCTTTCCAGTTTTGCAGCAGCTGATCTAACAGGTTAAACATTTGACTATGAAAGAGAACCTGCCTTCAAACAATAAAAACATGCACTGTTTGCAGTATCATTAGGCGAGTGGGTATTTTGGCCATATCATCATTTTTATGCATGACTTCTAACTCAACCCTGAAACATGAGTGCTGATTTGGTGATCTGTACAGTATTGGTATAATTAGGGTGGTTTGGGTTGTCTGCACATTGGCGCCCTCTTGTGGCAGCAAAGAAGGATGACTTTAGGGGGCAGTGATTTTTTTTTTTTTTTTTTTTAATTTTCATTGAGTGGATTCAGTGAAGCTCTTGTTGCTGGATGTTTGTCAATCTACAGAAATCCCTTGTGTGTGCCACTGTCGGTTAATATTTCCATCAAAACGACCTGTAGAAATGGGCCATGTAAGGATTTCTTCTCTTTTTGTATTAAATCCGGCAGGTATGGTGAAAATGGCACCATCTCTCTGGCCGGGTTGAAGCGCCTCTTGCAGAACGTGGGGTTGGATCGCATCAGGAACGTTATGGTGCAGCACCACGAGCAGCCGGGCCACCACGACCACGACCATGACCACCATCACCACCACCATGACCACGATGACAACGACTCGCACCACCAGAAACACGCCCACTCAGCCGCGCCGCACAAGTTTCCCAAGAGCCCGGAGAAGGAGGACGACCCGCCCGGGAAGAAAAGCGGCGACTCCGAGAGCCGCCTCAACCCGTACGACAAGAAGACCGCGGCCGCGGTGGACGCGGCTCAGAGGGTGGACGCCACGGTCGTTTACAGCGCCCAGCGGCTGGTCAAGCCGTCGGAGAGCAGCGGCTCCGTCCGGCCCAGTCCCGCCGGAGAGGAACCCGCCGCGACAACCGTGGCCGGTTTGGTCAGGGAGGGCCAGGCGCAGGACGAGCACGATCACCATGGCGACCACGAGCACCATGACGATCATGACCACGGTCACCATGACGACCACGAGCACCATGATGATCATGACCACGGTCACCATGACGACCACGAGCACCATGACGACCATGACCACGGTCACCATGACGACCACGAGCACCATGACGACCATGACCACGGTCACCATGACGACCACGAGCACCATGATGACCACGACCACGGTCACCATGACGACCACGGTCACGACCATCATGACGACCACAGCCATGACCATACGAATGAGGATCAGCTGCAGAACCGCAGCGTGGACACGGCGGAGGTACCAGACTGGGCTCCCTGCTGTGTGGACCTGCCGATCTGGTTGGACATGTGTGTAAAGTTGCCGTGTCTCTTCTCAGTGCCTCAACGCGTCCACCATCCTGTCCTCGCACGGCATGTCGCAGGATGTGGGCGTCACCCTGGGAGACTTCAGCTTCCTGTGCACGGCGCTCCTCAACCAGCTGGACAGAGGAGCGTGCATCGTCCACGAGGACAGAGGTGAGACGCCGTGGAGACCAGGACTCCGGGACGCTCGGCCTCTCGGCTCTTTGAGCCGTCCCGGGGAGCGGTCCGTAACCGTCGCTCACTCAGGCTGGGTCTTTTGCTCTCAGGACATAAACACCACAAACGTGCTCACGATCACCATGGCGACCACAACCACTCCGACCATGACCACCACGACCACGACCATGACCACGACCACGACCACGACCACACCGAGCGCAACGCCGGGGAGAGCGGCAGAAACATCTCCACAGGTAAGGTGGCCCGGCTGGCGGTGGAGTTCTGTGTTCCCGGTTCTCGGCGCCGGTCTTGAAGAACCCGTGTTGTCGCGTTGCAGCGTGGGCCGGCGGCTTCATCTCCATCTCCATCATCAGCCTGCTGTCGCTGCTGGGCGTCGTCCTCATCCCTCTCATGAACAGGGTTTTCTTCAAGTTCCTGCTCAGCTTCCTGGTGGCGCTGGCCGTGGGCACGCTGAGCGGCGACGCCTTCCTGCACCTCATCCCTCACGTGAGTCCCTCTGAGGGCCTCACGGGGCGGATTCAGATTCCCTGCTGGAGTGTTTTTGCGATAAGCTTCCCCCTCCCCCCGGCAGTCCCAGGGCGGCCATCACCACCACCACCACCACGAGGACGCCGGCGCCGAGGGCCACCACCACCACCACGAGCAGGAGGAGGACCTGGACGCCGTGTGGAAGGGCCTGACGGCTCTGGGCGGAGTCTACTTCATGTTTCTGATCGAACACTTCCTGACGCTCGGGAAGATGTACAAAGACAAGAAGCAGAAGGTCAGAGGTCAATCCGCTCCTCCAAATGCGGGTCAGTGAAAACTGAGATTTGAACCCACAGCCTTCTCGCTGTGAGGGGAGAGTCGTACTTTATATATGTATGTTTGATACTTCATGATTTTCTCAATTGAAAACAGAATTGGTGAGGAGTGTTTCCATTAAGCTGTGAGGTGCTGAGGCGTCCGTCCAGTGCTGAGGCGATGAGCTTCTCTGGAATCACAGGTGGTTGGTGTGTCCACAGATCCAGAAGAAGTGGGAGCAGAACGACAGCATGGACCCGGAGAAGCAGCCCGCTCTGCAGGAGAACGACCTGAAGCCCAGCGAAGGTGAGAGACGGGATCTGCAGACTCCGGCACACTGACCAGTGAAGCCACCGGCAGTGGACCTGGCCATTATCCTTGTTTAGGATATTTCTAGGCTGGACTTTCTCCATGTCTGCTGTCAACAGTAATAGTAAACAGTAATCAGACGCGCCGTCCTGCTGACGCTGCTCTCTGTGCCAGTAAACAGTTTGACGCCAAACCAGGAAGCTGCTGTGTTGGAGTGGAGATCTGCAGACGGACGTCCATTGTTAGTCTTGTGCGCGTTCAGAGAGTATTTTCTGTCCCCAGACGCTGAGCCGAACGGCGCCGGGGCGTTCGGCGACCACTCCGGCAGCCTGCACGGCGGCGGCGTGGCGGAGGAGGAGCAGGTGATGCTGGCGCCGCAGCTGTCGCTGGTCTCGCCGCAGGGCTACGCCGCCGCCGCCTACACCGACGAGGACTGCGAGAACAAGTGCCACTCCCACTTCCACGACACGGTGGGCCAGGCCGACAGCATGCACCACCACCACCACGACTACCACCACATCCTGCACCACCACCACTCCCAGAACCACCACCCGCACAGCCACGCCCACTCCTACTCCGAGCAGCACTTCCAGCAGGCCGGCGTGGCCGCGCTGGCCTGGATGGTCATCATGGGGGACGGCCTGCACAACTTCAGCGACGGCCTGGCCATCGGTGAGCCGGGGACCAGTCTTTAGTCTTTAGCTCTGCCGGTCAGAACAGCTGGAAATAGAATCTCCTCCTGTCTTTTCCTTTTGGGAACTTCTGCTGCACTTCTTCATGTCTGGTTTAGACGTGGCTCTTCTTCACGGTTAGACGCTGGAGTCTGTTTTTCAGTGCCGTCTCTCTGTGTTTAGGCGCTGCCTTCACCGAGGGCCTGTCCAGTGGGCTCAGCACGTCCGTGGCTGTGTTCTGCCACGAGCTGCCGCATGAGCTGGGTAAGACCGTCCTCCTGGGCCCGCAGTGTCCGTATCGCTCACTGACCTGGCAGCACCGAGTGGTCATGATGATTTGGAGCTGTGTGTAAAATGCAGACGGCGAGAGCAGATGTGTGTGTAACAGGCTTCACTGCTCCAGGCTCACAGTTTGCTCTCATTAAAGCGACACTAAGGAACTTTCAGTTTTCGTTGATTTTGGCGGCGCCAGTGGACAAAGCGGTAGTGTTTTGCCTGAAGGAATACTACAGTTCCCATGAGGCCTAGCGCGTGGCGTGGTAACATGCTGCTCCCGGTGGCGTGCTGTCGGACTGAACTCGCCTTCATTTGTTTCCGGTGGCTGTGTGAAGGACGGATAGCGACGAGGTAATGAATCTAATGGATAAACAATGTTCTATCGTGATGTGACGCATGCCATAAAGCAGTCCGCACATGTGGAGTGTTTCAGTGAGCAGGGTTCCTACCACCCTCCTCACAGCTGCTCAGAACAAGTGAAGCAACACTGACGCCCTCAGGCTGACAGAGGGTCATTCAGCTGCTGTAAGTTGATGTATCATCACAAAAGATATTAAAATGTTTTATTAAGGTTGAAAAGTTCCTTAGTGTCACTTTAAGGATTCTCCTTCATCTTCTAAGTTGAGCTCGAGGAGCATTGATTAAAACTAGCGAGCCTCAGCCACGATGCTGAAGAGTAACACACTCTGAGCACACACACCGCCGCTGTATGTCTTTTATGGACCAAAGTTAACTTTTTTATATGATCAAAAACACCAGTCGACTTTTATTCTGATCTTTTTTTACATATTGAGATGTTCTGAATGCTAAACAAAAGACTCGGTGTTGAACTTTTGAGATCATTGTAGCCTAAAATATGCTTTTGTTAAAGGTTATCCTCAATCTGATTAAACCACATGCTCCATTATCTTCAACAGGGAGGTTGAATTCTCAGTTTAGGCAGATTTCATTTATCAAATGCACCGGCTAAATGCATTTTTACTTTTTGCTGACTTTGTAAGAAACAAGGGCTGCATTTTTTTTTTTTTTTTTTTTTTTTTTTAAGTCATAAGTAAGAAAAAGGTTTTAGAATAAGTGTTTTTTCCATAAAATTGTTTTTCCCTCTCTGTGTTTGAGCTTGTACTTCTTCACTGGAGTGTTGTCCTGCCGACCGCTGACGATAATGACCGTAGTGTGTGTGTGTGTGTGTGTGTGTGTGTGTGTGTGTGTGTGATGGTGTGTAATAATTACTAAACGTCTGCTCGCCGTGTGCATCAGGTGACTTTGCGGTGCTGCTGAAGGCGGGCATGACGGTGCGCCAGGCCATCCTGTACAACGTGCTGTCGGCCATGATGGCGTACCTGGGCATGGTGACGGGCATTCTGATCGGCCACTACGCCGAGAACGTGTCCATGTGGATCTTCGCGCTGACGGCCGGGCTCTTCATGTACGTGGCCCTGGTGGACATGGTGAGTCAGGCTGCCTCCTCAGTCCGCTGTGGTTCAGGCTCAGTGTTTGGTCCATTCGGTTCTGAAGTCCGTCACCGAGAGCGTGACTCAGAAAGAGGGACCGGTCTGGGACCGGGGGACCAGAGGACCAGGGGACCAGAGGACCGGGGGACCGGGGGGCCAGAGGACCGGGGGACCGGGGGGCCAGAGGACCAGAGGACGGGGCTCCTGGTCCATCAGCAGCATCTGTCGCTGTTTGACCCGCAGCCCTCAGAGCCAGATGGCCTCTTGTCCTCTTGTCACACCGCCTGTCCCTGAAGACAGGCCGGAGAGGGGTCTGTCCTGAACAGCTGCTGCTCAGGGACCCTGGAAAACCTCTGCTGCCCCCCTGTGGCCGCTCGGCTGTACTGCCGCCCAGAGGACCGGCGGGAGAACACTTCCTGTCTGAACACGTGTTCATTTCCTGTCTGCCCTCAGGTGCCCGAGATGCTGCACAACGACGCCGGGGACCAC
Source organism: Salarias fasciatus (assembly GCF_902148845.1). Lineage (NCBI taxonomy): Eukaryota > Metazoa > Chordata > Actinopteri > Blenniiformes > Blenniidae > Salarias > Salarias fasciatus. Next base: position 30,175,741 of record NC_043762.1, read on the forward strand.
GGCGTCAGCCACTGGGGCTACTTCCTGCTGCAGAACGCCGGCATCCTGCTGGGCTTCTGCATCATGCTGCTGATCGCCGTCTTCGAGCACAGAATCCAGCTGGACCTCGGATTCTGAGGGGAGAGAGAGAAGTGTGGAGCTCTTCGACATTCCAGCGTCTCCGTCTTAATGTTTATATTTGTTTAGTCGGCTCCAGTCACCGAGGTTGTTAGTTTGTTTGTATTTGCTCGTGTTGCCAGAGGATCCAGGTGACTGGGACTCGGGACCTTCACTCACGTTTACATAGATGAGGCTTGGGTCAAGTTAGATGTTAAACTGAACCAGAGTAGTGTTTTTTTTTTGATCTTCTGTTTTGTTTTCTATGGCTACACCGCAGCAGAACGTGTAGAGTCCATCCAGGATCGCTTCAGCTTCTTCGCCTCGGTCTGAGAATAGTTTTTGTTGTTCTCCGCATGTTTAGCTTAGCGCAAGTTATATTCCTGACACAACCCTCACTCAATCCTCAAAACCGCCTCAGAAGAATGAAATCTAGCAACTATATTGCATATTATTAATTTAGAAAATGAAGTAAAGAAGAAGCACAGGGAGGCCGGTTAGTTGCAGCTCATAATGATCTCTCTGATGCCATAAAATGAGCAGAACTCTTCAGACTGAACGATATCGATCAAGCCATCGCGCTAAATAACTGACATGGAAAGAAACGAGTTTAGCCTTTCAGAAGCGTTTAAAGTGAGAGCTTGATTGTGACTGATGCACTAATGCTTTGTGGGCTCGCGGCCAGCTGCTCGTGTGGCTGTGGAGAGAATGTGTTATTTGTCCGTGTCGGCAGAGGCAAACTTGCTTGGCACACTTATTTAAACCGATTCAAGCCTTAATAACCGGGCGCGCTGCGTTCTGGATGGAAGAGGAATAGCTGCTGTCCGTCTGTGAAGCAATCCCCAATTCAGCCAGACCGAGAAACCCATACAGAGCCTGGTGTTGTTGTGAGGGTTAACGGTTTGAGTCCGGCTGGAGTCTGCGTTGCCAGAGGGCGTGGATGTGTCTGGTTGTCTGTCTTTATTTATGCTGGGCCGTGATTGGCTCCAACGCACAGTGGGCGCTATGAGGTGACGCAGCAGATGATAGATGCTTTTTTTTTAGTTGTCAGCAGTTTATGGGTTTAAAAAATGGAATCAAACTAATAGTCTATCACTTTGAGAAGGCGCACAGGAGCGTGACGGCCAGATAAGCACCTTTAATGATTTACACCAAAGTGGTGGCAGAGGGGAAAAGAAAACTTGAAGACTAGAAACTTAAAAACAGAGAGGGAGGGGAAATCTTGTGTTGCTGTAAGAAGAAATTTGCACGACTTTCACTGATGAACCTGGAGCAACTCGAAACCCGCCGTTTCCCCTGTCACGGCTTTGAAAGCAGGAATTCTGCGAACGTCTTTGTGTTAATTTATTGTTCTGGTGTTGGAGGAGGAGGCTGTGGCTGCAGTGAGCGTGGATCTGACCCAAATTTCATCTGGAGTCTTTCAGTTTGTCGGAAGCCCCGAGGTTGTTTGTGGTCATGAAATGAAGGTTTTTTGATAAATCCCCTGTTTTCACCTTACTTTCTGCGTTCACATGCTGCACAGGAGTTTCGGTGTTTAAAGTCGTCTCGGTGACGAGATGTGTTCTCAGTCTCCTTTCTCACATTGAAGTTCAGATGTTGCATTTTTTTCAAGCTTTAGTCGTATTTTGTTTGTTTTTTTTCTTTGGCAGCTTTTCTTTAGAAATAAAACACGTTAGAAATAATGCTCATGATGGGAAATGCCCAGCAGATCCCTCGTTTTGAGCCAAACCAGCAGTGTTTGTGTTGCACTGTAATAATTTTCTGGCTTTTTTTTTTTTTTTTTGTAAGTAAATTTTCTTCCAAATGTGTCAACTGTTCAATAATGTGACAAACTACCTTCCATGGTCGACTTCCGTTACATTTATTCCCTTCATCTCCTCCACTTCATCGCGTTGGGACCATCTAACTCCTCTCTAGTGTTCTCATGACGGTCTGCAAAAGACGACTAGTCGGTTCTGAAGCTTGAATTAAGAACCTGAGCTTTGTGTTTCATTTGTACGTTTTTGCAACTTAATTTTATATTTATTTTGTTCTGGTTACACCCGAGCACTTGATGTGGCAGCTGGAGAGACGTGAGGAGCTGAATCGTTGTTACAGAACCCTGCTGCTGAGGTCCAGAGTACCAGACCTGAAGACAAACCTCTCAGTGTTTCACATGTGCTTCATGCTTGTACATAAGGCCTTTCTCTCACTGTACTGTTTGACATAATGTAAAGAAAGGCAACACAAACCACCCTCCAAAAGAAACAAAGTGGAAACATTTCAAGATGAAGGTGTTTTTAAAAAATGGAGAGTTGGGTTTTGGATTTCATCTGTTGGCAGAAGGTCAGTAAAGCGTGTGAAGAAGCGGCTCTGCGCCAAAGCTCCTGTTCCACTGGAGCGTCCGTCTCCGGTCCTCGGGGGAATGTGTTCGAATTGTAACAACCTACCAAGAGAACGTTCCCCGAGGCTCGGCTAGTCTGACCTGGTGTTGAGCCTCCTCTGGAGCAGCAGAAATGCTGCTTCACACTGATTTTACTGATCTGAGTGGAACAACACACACACCTTGTCATTTGATCATTTATAAAATTTTTGTTTTGTCACTGTTGGTAATGAACATGCAGGAACCTGTTGGTTTCCTGAAATGTTTGTGTATGCTGGAGGGGAAAGTTGTTTTTAATTGAATTGTCCTGTTTTCACAGTGGTGAAGTAAAATTTTTTTTTTCCTAGTTTTCATCATATTTTTTTTGGTTGTTGAAGCTGTATTTGTGGGCATCAAAACCTGTGAAACAGGTGAGAAACTTGATGATCGGAGCTGTTGTGCTGCAGAGCTCTTGAGCGTTCTATTTAATTGTTCATATCTGTATTGAGTGAGTGTTGGTTCAGACTTTCAGGCAGTTTAGATTTTGATTCACTGTGCTTTCTGGCGTTATAAATAAAAGAAAAATTAAAATGTAAAAAGTTATCTCATCTTTATTTTTTCTAATAAGAAAATTTCCTGAAGCAACTAAGTGTCCTGATTTATGGCACTACAGCTTTGACTCAGTGTTTCAGTGTTCAGATGTTTTCTCCAGAAAGATAACCTTTCTGCTTTAAACTTCTTGTGTTTTTTGCCTCTGAAAAGTTTTCTCTGCTCCGGGGAAACTTGCGTTGCCAACACGTTAAACTCGAAGCACCGAATCGGGAATTTGCTGCCTATCGGAGACATCTCCCATGGAGACACAAGCTATAAATCAAATAATTATTTTATAGAAGTTTTGTTGTAAATAAATGTCACATAACAGTGTTAATGTTTTACTTGTTTGACATTTTAATAGCCTTAAAAAAACCACATGGCTGACTTTGGTTTTCTGAAGCGCCTGATGAAGAGCTTTGCGGTTTTTCTGTTCTACTTCATGTGGTGCTTCGCCCACCTACGGACTTCGCTATTGGTACTCCCCTCTGGCGCCAGCCAATCGCTGAGACAAATCCGAAACTGACGCGCCAATCCCCTGTGCGCGCTGGCACACTGCCACGCCCCTCACCAAGAGGATATAACCAGCGCGCGCTCAACTTCCTTCTTCTTTCTCAGCCCTTGAGACTTACGAAGCCAATTCAAGACGAAGATGCAACATTGCAAGTTCACAAGCCGGCCCACGAAAAGTCGCCATCCGGCGTTGTGCCGTTCTCCTGCCGCGGCTGCGGCGCAGCGCTCCTGGAGCAAGACCACCACGAGCGCTGCTTCACCTGCCTGGGCTGGCAGCATCAGCGCCAGCGGCCATCCTGCCCTGCTCGCCTCACCCTGCCGCTCGAGGAATCCGAGCGGTGAGCGGCATTCATGGGCGCCGCCTCACCGACTTTCGCTCCGGGCGACGATTCTCTCTCCAGCTTCTCCAGAACCAGCCGTCGTAGCGCCCCCCGTGAGCCTGTGGAACACCTCGCGGGGCTCTTCACTTATGCCGCCGAGCGCACCGGCCTAGTGCTCTCGCCGCAGCCTCCGGAGCCGGCGCAGCGCGACTTCACACTCGGGCTGGCAACCCAGTCATGGACTCGGTCCCGGACTGCGGTGCTGCGTCCTGCCGTGCCGTCATTCCAGGCCAACGTGCAGCGTGACTGGTGTGCGCCGCTCACCGCCAAGGGGGCGGTGAAGGGCTACCGTGAGCACTGCTGCGTGGACGACTGGCCGCCGGTCTCCGGAGTCCCAGTGATAGAGGACTCCGTGAGACTCTGCCTGCTACCCACATCCTCTGCTTGGCCCAGCGAGAAAACCATGCTGCCGTCTGAGAGAGACAGATGCATGGCGGGCTTCCTGGATCATGGTTATGCTAATGGCAATCAGGTCTTTGCATTAGCTAACATCATGATGTGGCGAGATGAATCAAATGAAAGGAAGCCAGACAACGCCACCTTGGGAATTGCACCCAAGGAAATAGCTAAAAATGAGGACACTCAGGTTCGTGACTTAAGAAGCAGGAGACGTGGGTTCTGGCCAACAGAAAAATATCTTTATTAAATATTAAATTTCAAAAACACATTCACTCCTCTTAAAAGAAGGGGAAGAGGGGGGAGCCCAATCAGAAGCTGAGGCTTACCGGAGGGACACGGGTAGTAGGGGGAATGAAAGCCTCGGAGGGATCACCCCCGACACACGAGGACACTCTCACTCGCTGAAAATAAAGGTGAACACACTCAAACAAAAAGGGGTGCGTAGCACATCACACGGGAGGGAGACCCACCACCCAGGGACACCGATGCCACCACCGTCGTGCTCAGCTTCTGGATGGGAGGGAAAAGACACGGGGAGTTAAAAAAAAAGGTTTTTCCCTCACATTCATGCATTCAAAAAAAGAAAATAATTAACAACTAAACACAAGTGGGAGGGCAGTCACAACTCACAAGTAAAATAAATAAATGCAAACCTGTAAGTGCCACACCCAAACAAAACAAAAGTAAATGAAAAATAACAAAAACAACAAAATATACCAACGCTTGTCTTAAACAAAATTAATCAAAGCAGAAAGAAAAGATAATAAAGCAAAGAGATCGCTTCTGTCCTCTGCCTGGCGTTCCACAAGCGTTCAAGCTCTGTTCAGGAGGTCAGCCAGTGGATTGGAGTGCAGCAAACTGCAGACGGCCGACTCCACCGAGCAGAGGCAGACCAGGCGTAATTACGTGTGCCAACACTGGTCGTGGCAGCAACCTGGAAGGACAAAACAGCTGGCAGGTTCCACTGCAGCTTGATCAGCCACTCCTGGCCAAAAATCATCTAATTAACACACCCAGTAGGAGAGGTGGGGAGTCTGTGACCTCGCGACAGCCACTCATTTAGAAGTAAGTTGACTCACAGATGAATGGGGGAAATGACCCTAAACGCAGCCAGGCAGACAACACAGCTCGCACGGCTCACACAGCTCACACCAGGAAGTGAGGAAGCCCAGGGGCGGGGTCTACTCCAGACTCAGTGGCAGCGCTGCACCAGTGAGCATGAGCTACTTTTATACACGGCTCCCCCTGCCGGGATTGGTTAATTATTACAAGCCAGGAGAGGGCCTCCTCCTGCTACAGTCACCTTTCTCCTAGGCTCCATCGATAAGAACTGCCACGAGTGATCTGAGCTGTCACCGGAGGACATCGAGGAGATCCAGAACACGGCCGAGGTCGTGTTCCGTGCCACCGCCATCAACGGGGGCCGCACCATGGCCAGTGCCCAGCTTGCCATGAGGCACCTGTGGCTTGGCCTCTCCTCCCTCGCAGAGTGGGGCCAGCGGGGAGTCCTGGGGCTCCCCCTGTCCACCTCTTCTCTCTTCGGCCCTGACATACAGGTCATCATCGAGCGTCTGGAGGAGGCGGCCCGAGGCTCTCAGCAGCTTGCCCCCCACCTTCAGCGACGACGCCCTGCGGAGCTTCGCTGAAGTGTCCTCACTCCTACGCCGAGGCGGGGTTACGGAGCTGAGGGCGGAGGAGGCACACTCAGGCTTTTACTCAGGCTTTTACTCCCCCTACTTCTTGGTCCCCAAGAAGAGTCGTGGGATGAGACCCATTCTGGACCTGCGGCTCCTGAATGCTCATGTGGCCACAAGGAGGTTCCGTATGGTGACGGTCAAACACCTCCTGGAGAGCAGCCGTCCCGAGGACTGGATGACGTCAGTCGACCTCACGGACGCCTACTTTCACATCCCCATTCTGAGGAGACACAGGAGCTTCCTCAGATTCGCCGTGGGAGACCGGTATTTTCAATACAACCGGCTCCATTTCGGCTATTCCCTCACTAAGCGCACCTTCACCAAGTGTGTAGAAGCCGCGCTGGAGCCCCTCCGTCATCGTGGTCTGAAGATCCTCACCTACATCAACGACTGGCTGATACTGGCGCCCTCATATCAGGAGGCTGTGTAGCACACGGCCCAGGTCCTGCACCACATCGAGCTCCTGGAGTTTGTGGTGAACCGGGACAAGAGCGCACTCACCCCAGCTCAGCAGATGGCCTATCTGGACTTGGAGCTGGATCTCTCACCATGACGGCCCGCCTCTCCGAGGAGAGCCGTGTCTCTCCTGTCAACCCTGAGGTCCCTGATAGAGGTGCCCGTAGCCCAGGTCCACCTGATCAGGACCACTCTGGGACTGATGGCCGCAGCCCACTCTGTAGTTCGCTTGGGCCTTCTGCACATGCGCAGGCTCCAATGGTGGTTCAGTCGCCTCCGCTGCTTGGGGAAACGGGACGGATGCAGAAAGGTCTCGATCCCACCCCAGGCGCGCCAGGATCTCCTCTTCTGGATGGATCCTGCTCTTCTTCTGCAAGGAGTCCCCATGGGCTGCGTGTCGCATCACGTTGAGGTGTTCACGGATGCGTCTCACAGGTTGGGGAGGCACCTTAGGCCACCTCGCGGTGGGCGGGGCCCATTCGCATCAATGTGCTGGAAATGATGGCCGTGCAGCGGGTCCTGCTCCATTTCCAAGCCAGGCTGCGGTACAGCCATGTGTTCGTCAGGTCAGACAACACCACAGTGGTGGCGTACCTGAACAGGCAGGGGGGGATGCGGTCTCCCTCCCTACATCACAAGGAGGCAGAGACCCTACTGTGGGCAGACTGGCGCCTGTCCTCTCTGAGAGCACGACACGTGCCCGGGGCTCTCAACATCGGCGTGGACAGGATGTCCCGGAGATTTTCGCTTCACGAGGAGTGGGGCCTGTCTCCTTGGGTGGCAGGCCGACTCTGGCACAGGTTCGGCCACCCGGTGGCAGACCTTTTCACCAGTGCAGAGAACGCACAGTGCCCACTCTGGTTCTCGCTCAGGTCGTCAGACGGACCCCATCTCGTGGTGGACGTCTTCGCGCACAGGGTCTGGCCTCTGGGCCTCCTGTATGCGTTTCCTCCGACCCGCCTCTTGGCCCTGTTGCTACGCAGGGTGAGGGTGCAGGGGCTCCATGTGATTATGGTGGCCCCGGACACCCCAAGCGCCCGGTGGTTCCCGGACCTGGTCCAGCTGGCAGTCGGAGACCCGTGGCCGATTCCCAACGGGCCCGACGCTTTACTGCAGGCAGGGGGCGCCCTCCAATCCCGCCCTGTCCTGGGCAGGAGACTCTTAGTTTGGAAGCTGAGAGGGTGAGACTAGTTGGACTAGATCTCCCCTCGGCGGTGGTTTCCACCATCCAGAGCACCAGGGCCCCCTCTACTGGCAAGGCCTACAGGTCTCGGTGGCATCGCTTCACGTCATGGTGCTTGGAGAGGGGTTTGGACCCGGTCTCCTGCGCCATCGGTGGGGTGCTGGAGTTTCTACAGGCCCTGCTGGACAGCGGTCACGCTGCATCCACTCTCGCAGTTTTTGCATCGGCCATTGCGGCGGGCCATGGCAGCTTCGTCCACTTTTCTGCGCGCAGTCTTCCGCTGGTGAAGCGGTTTCTGCGTGGGGCATGTGGTCGGAGGCCACCCCCCAAGGCATGTGGTTTTCCCATGGGACCTCCACACGGTGTTGGAGGCTCTTAAGGGACCCCCCTTCGAGCCTTTGGAGCATGCGGAGGACCGCTTTCTCTCCTTCAAGGCTGCTCTCCTGTTAGCGCTGGCATCCGCCAAGAGAGTTGGGGATCTCTGCGCCCTGTCAGTCCATCCCTCCTGCATAGTGTTCAGTCAGGATGTGGGTTTAGTGCACCTTTGGCCTAACCCCACTTTTCATCCCAAGGTGATCACTGCGGACTTCCGGTCAAGAGTGGTCTGGATCAGGACGCTTGGCTCCCTGCCTGACTTGTCAAGGGACGACCCTCAGCTGCAGCTGCTGTGCCCGGTCAGGGCTCAGCGTTGCTATGTTGAGCTCACACTACGTTTTGCACTACAGACAAGCTGTTTATGAGGTTCGGGACCAGGGGGCGTGGAGCCCCGCTGTCCTCCCAGCGTCTCGCCCACTGGTCAGGGGCGCTATTGCAGCTGCCTACGAGGTGCTGAATCGCCCGCCGCCGGCAGTGATTCGCGCTCATTTCACACAGAGCATGGCTGCCTCTGCGGCCCTGTGCAGAGGGGTCACGGTGGGTGACATCTGCCAGGCTGCTTCCTGGGCGTCCGCGTCCACCTTTGTGCGTTCATATCTGATGGATATGTGCACAGACAGTGTGGCCATGTCGGTTTTCAGCGAGAACACGAGTTCTGTCGCTTAACTGTGTTGTCTCTCATCCAGTCCAGCTTCTGCTTCCCCGGGGGCGATGCAGACCGGGTGTGGTTTCCTGCCCGCCGTTATGACTTTTGTCTCGTCCGGCGTTGCTTGCCGTTGTTACGGTGCTTGGACACGTCTGCGGGCGGCGCCTGAAGCGCGAGGCTCTCTGCCGCTTTTGTCTTGGAGGTTGATGTGGCTGTTCTGGGCGTACGGCCTGTTTTCTTCCATTTTCCGCGCCGATCCTGTCAGCACGCCAGCTGAGAGTACATTCATCCCTACGGCCTCCGTCTTTTTGAGTACCAATAGCGAAGCCCGTAGGTGGGCTCAGCACCACAAGAAGTAGAATTAGTAGTTACTAAACGTAACTCCAGTTCTACGAGTGTGTGCGTGCCCGCCTAACTGCAGGCCCAGCTGTCTTGCTTCCTTTTCTATGGCTGTTTCAGAAGAAGGAAGCTGATTATACCCACGCTGATTATATCCTCCTGGTGAGGGGCGCGGCAGTGTGCCAGCGTGTGTAGGGGACTGGCGTGTCGGTTTTGGATTTGTCTCAGTGATTGGCTGGTGCCAGAGGGGAGTACCAATAGCGAAGCCCGTAGGTGGGCACGCACACACTCATAGAACTGGAGTTACGTTTAGTAACTACTAATTTTATTTTGTGTTACTGGGACAAGAGCTTCATTTATCAAAATGAGATAAATTCTCGCTGATTCAGAAAGTGTAAATGAAATTTTGGTTTCTTGTTGGGCATGTCACCGACTTCAATACCTCAAGTGTTATTTCAAACAAATGCCTCTGGCATTGTTTGATTCATTCTGAATTTGTTAAATGGTTTGCATTAATATGCAAATCACCGACAAGCAGGGTTGGGATAGTTATTCAAAAAAGTAATTAGTTGGTAGTTTCTCCTTACTTTCATTCAGTAAATATTAATGAGATTACTAGTTACTACCTCTTGAAAAATAATTTCACCAGGTATTACTTTACCATTTCTTAATTCACTGTGTCAATACTTGGACAAACATCATGACTGATGATGAGGTCTCATCAACCACTGTTATTTTTACATTTCTGATCTTTATTTGATGTTTTTCTACCTTGTGAAGCACTTTGTGACTGCTGATCTACAAAAAGCGGCATATGAATACATTTTACTTACTGTCTATTTCCTGAAGCCACTAGATGACAGTCTTGGTTTTAAAGCAGAGGCTGAAGGACTGACAATGAAACCTGCTCTCAAACATTTCTTGACCAGATGGCACCATCTAGTGGCCTCAGAAAATATGAACAGTGGTTCACGAGGCCTCATCTGCCCGTCGCTCGTGGCTGTTCACTCGGTTTTCTTTTATTCGTGATTCACCAGCAGATATATTGTCCTGCCTTCTTCTACAACACAACCTCTTCTGTTTCCCTCTCCGTTACAGTTTCTGTGTCTTCTTGGCCACAACTGATAGGAAAATCCATCGATCAGCAAGCACAACATTCAGTAGTACTTTGCAGTGACCATTTATGGTAGAAAGTGGGTGTGTCCAGGGGGGGGGGGCATGAGGAGACTCCAGCTGCACAGCTTTCCGAGCCTGCTGGGATTTAAAAAGGGAAAAGTGCAGCTTCAGCTGCTTTGTCTCCAGCTGGATTTTGTCTCCAGCCACTTGTCTCCACCACCTCCAATCTTAACGGTAGCCAGTGCGGCTGCGATGATCCGACACTTCATACGCTACATAGCGATGACCTGGTCGTGTGCAGGCCGTGTTGCAGCTGCAGCTCCAGGCCGGGGAGCCGTCCTAAACCGGGGCTCTGTCGCTTTTTAGTAGGAATGATTGAATGGCTGTGTGAAAGCTGTGTGGGTTGTGTATCACCATATGGCTGATGCTTATTCATATGTTTTTGTTCAGTTTTGGTTTGTTATATGGATGTCCTGATACAACTTTTTCACTTCCGATACGATACCGATATTGCAGCCTTGAGTTTTGGCCGATGCTGATATTGGTCCGATACGATATCAGCACGAATCATACATACTTTATTACTTATTTTGTGGTGTGAAATGTTGGGAAAGGCTTGCTCAAGTGATGTTACACAAACAAAAATAGTCAGCAACAGTAGGTATGAGAAAAACTGATCGTTCATTACGAACCGATTGGTTAGATACATTTTAACCTTCAACATAAAACCTGCAGAGTTCTACAGTTAACTAAAATAAATGAAAAATAAATTAGAAGACCCTGAAAAATAACCTAAATAAATCCAATAAAAATAAATTCTACTTTTAAAGTTCAAACAATTTCAGTTCACTTCAGTTATTCTTTACTGTCTGTATGGTGGAACAACTGACGGCGAGGACGAAAACAACAAAAGCAACAACACAATATTGTCCACTGTCCAACTGCTCAAAGCTAACAGTTCACAGCTCCAGCTTCACTGACTGGCTCTTAGTCTTCACTAAAAAATTTGTGTGAACAAAATAAACATCACTCTAATAAGAGCAGAAAACAGATAATAAATCAGTTACCTAAACCGCTGACAAGCCTTACGACTCCTCCATCTCCACTCTGCAGTCCGAGCATGATGTGGAGATTTTTTTTAAGAAGAGAAGCATTTCGGCCTGCTCTGCTGTCAGCCTGCTCCTGTGCTCCTCAGTGATAACTGACGCTGTGCTGAACAGCCGGTCTGCTGGGGTGGTCTGCCCAGAAGGACCTGCTGCCGTGCCGCTCTCCTCCAGTAGCTCATTGAAGATGCTGCCGAGGGGTCCGTGGAGTCTTGTTCAGTGGCTCGGACAGTTTCACCAGATGGAGGCGTGGCCTTCAGCTCTTCTTCTACTGTACACACTGCTGCCTTTAATGCTGCTTTTGCATGTCCCAGGTTTTTCACATTTGTGGCATAAATGTAAACTATATAAAACTAGAAATTGGCACTCAGAGCGCAGACCTCCTCCACAGCTCAAATCAGTCACCAACAACCATAAGAACACCATATATAATCACACAACATTGTGATCGGGGGGGTGTGATCGGAGCAGAGCGCTGCAGCGTGCGGTGCCTCTCTCTCTTGCCCTCTCTCCCTGTGTGTGTGTGTGTGTGTGTGTGTGTGTTTATCTGAAAAGGAAAACCGAAAAGCAACATAATTTATGTTATTTTACTTCATTTTAATTTGAAAATTGACCGGATTCTCTCGTATTTTCCGTTCCCGACTTCCTGTGTGGTGCGATCTGCTCTGCCAATTGGCGGTCCACGGCGCGAGCCGCTACGCACGCGGCGCTGTCCTCCTGGCCTCCTGTATGAACCGTCAGAGAGGTTAACAGGGGCGCCGATCTGACAGTCGGTGCGCGGCGCTTCCACTTCTGCTTCGGAAGCGGCGCGTCCTGTGAACCAGGCGTTTGTCCCCCCTGTCGGCGGGCCTGCCCAACCATGTGAAAGACTCCCTATCTCTCAATGATAAAGAATCCTTTAAAAAATTCCTGGATCCAGACAGTGATCCGGATCATCACCAAAATTTTATCAATTCTAAGTTAGCCCAAGACCCACCTTTCCACTAAGTTTCATTGCAATCTGTCCATTACTTTTTCCAGGATCTTGCTAACAAACCAATCAACCAACCAACCAACCAACCAACCAACAAACCAACATGACTACATAACTTCCTGGCGGAGGTAATAATGTAATAATGTATATTTTAGAGTTTTTCAAACCCAGTCCCCACACATTCATGCTCACAGAAATAAACAGTCACACAGTCACAATAATGTAAACAGTGATTCTGTAACCTGTAATCTTATCTTCTGCAGCCACAACACAGTCTCAGAGGCTACAACCAACACTGTAAACAGTACAGTCTTTCTCATATACACCAGATTAGGCTAAATAAATGGAAAGATTTAAAATAAATTCCCTCACTTGTCTTTACATAGTGGATCCAGCAGTGTTGCCACGGTGCCTGAACCGTCTGGACTGCATCCAGAAGGGTAGCTTTCATAGCTGGGATCCCCTGATTCACTGTCCTTACCGAGAAACCGTAGCGATGACTGGACAGAGGGTCGAAACCAGCTGTGGTAGCAGAGGCAGTGCTGACCAGAGTCGTTGGCTCTTCAAAGGGGGTCAGAAGCTTTGAGGTCTTCTCTAACGGCCGGGCTGACTGCAGGGTGTTGTTCTCTTCAGCTGTCAGTCATGTACGTTTGTTTCTTCGCCTCTGTGGTCGTCATGCTGGGTTTTTTGAAGCTGCTTCAAATGTGCGATGAGGTTGGTCATATGAAACTTTCCCGGCTCTGTTCCACCACGGGAGACTTGTGCATGACAAGTGTTGCACTCAGCTGCAACGTCTTTGTCTGAGTTTATGTTAAAATATTGCCAAACATCCGACATCTCTTCTCCACTGTAGCCACACATCACGTGGGCCACATGCTGGATCAGAGACGTTCTATTGGATGGATCCGGGTGCTCTTCTTTTTTGGCACCAACGTGAAGGTGCATTACTGCCACCTACTGTGTTGAGAGTGTGAACCAGAGTCACCTATGGACAGAAGTGTTGGAGCGAAAAATGCAATACTTAAAGGGGCTGTATCATGCAAATTCACTTTTTGTATGTTTTAACCTTGTTATATAGTGATGTATTCATCAAAAACACCCCAAAGCGTTTTTTTCGCCGCTTTTTGTATCTCTGATTACGGAGATAAACTTTAACCATCGTCTGAAAGCAACAATCAAGCAAGAGCAAGAGTCTGAAGGGTCTGAAGAGTCTGAAGGGTCTGCGCTTGGTGAGTTTCTCACAGGAAAAGACGTTTTCATGTGTCTTTGCGTGTAGAGAAGCCAGAGCTAAAGAGCTAAAGCTAACCCTTGGAGAAGCTAATGCATGGCGTATTTGTTTTGAAGCTCTGATTGGCTGAAGTACGCTGTCAGTCAAAGTCCACAGTGGGAGAGGCGGGATTTTCAGTGAAACAGAGCGTTTTCTCTTCCGGGTTTCAGAATTAGCCCCAGAAAATCTTTTATTTCACACAAAATGACTTTTCCTTTGCGCCAAAAATAAACTACTATAACAGCTCCTTTAACAGAGCACTTATATTGGAGATTTTAGATGCAATCTGATAAAATCCGGTACAGGTTTTTTTGGCTGATATCGGACTAATATCCGATATCAATATCGGATCGGGACACCCCTAGTTTGTTGCTTTGATTGCAGCCCCACCAGGTGTTTCATTTCTCTCCTCTCGTAGTGGCTGGAGGCCGGTGTGGTGGTGCTGGTGGCCTGGTGGAGGCCACCAGGTGGTGGGGGTATTTCCTTGTGTGTGTTTGCCTCGGGTTTGGTTATTTATTTTTCTTTTGGAAGGTCTCTCCCCTGCACTGGCTCGGACCCATTCACTAGGCCTCAGCCAGAGAAAATCTTCCTTTTCCCCCCGACCAAGTTTTAATGCATGTGTGATATTTATTTTAAACCTATTTGTTTAATAAAATCTGTATTTTTACTAGGGATGTGCGAGTACCGATACCAGGTATCGATATCGGGCCGATACTGGCCTTATTTCAAAGTATCGGGTACTCATGAAGGCTACCGATACCAGCCGCCGATACTCAAGGCAAGAAAATCCCACACGTAGTAAGCCCTCCTCACCAGCAGATGGCGGTAGTGCAACCGAATAGGATGCAAGCTGCTGTTAAACACGAAAGAGGAAGAAGCCCTGCTCTCTGGGAGTTGGTGCTGACAGGCACTTAGTGCTGTACTTCAGCGGATTGACTTCTCCATGAGTCACATCCAGAGCAGAGACAACAGGATGAATCCAGAACGGCTGCTCGTCTCACCAAAACTTCGCCGGTGTGGGAATTCTTTTATATAAGTGAAAGCGAGCCGAGCTTTGCAGAATGCAAACTCTGCAATGCTAAAGTTGCTAGAGGAGGTGGCGATGTTGTTAGTTTACCACTAGTAATTTGTTGAAACACCTCAGGACAAAGCATGTGGACAACAGTCTGACACTGTTGTGCTGGAAAAAAAAACTCCTGCAGCAACTCGACGGCAAACTCTGCAGAAGACCGAGAAACTGAAGAGCAGCGATCCGAGAGCAGCACAGAGAACACCAGCAACTCTTAAAACTCAGGGGTTGTTCTATCTTTGACTTTAGTTCATAAAAAATCATTAAAATTAGTAAATTTTAAAAACTTAAAGGTGCTGTAGGCAGGATTACCTTCGCAAGATGGCGATTTGACCCATCCAAGATGGCGATTTGAAACCCGGAGTTGTGCCCACCTCGGGGTGCCGAGCGGTGCCGGCAGTGTCACGGCCGCCTGTGCCGGCGGGTTGATTCACCTGTGACCTTTTCACGGCGGGCCTGGGGTCAAAGCCTTTTTTTAAGAACTACAGTAGAAACAGACGGTGTCCTCCGGGGAGTTTTGATGATGTTATGTCCGATGAAGCAGGTAAATATGCGGGCCTGGACTTCCTCGTGTGCGTTCACAAGAAACAGAGCTTTAAAGCGGCGCCCCCTCGACCAATCAGGATAGAGCCTCAGGGGCTCTTCTGATTGGTCAAAGATACCGGGAGCGGTCGAGATTCCTTTTCAGCTCAGAACAGAGACAGATGGAAACGCTGCGCCCTCGCGGTAGTGCAGTTATGCTGCACTCCTAAAGGATTATCAATGGATACTCTAACATTTAATCCAAAGAAAACACAGAAAAAATAGCATTGACTAGCAAAATCCTGCCTACAGCACCTTTAAGTTCATGTAAAGTGTAAAACTCAGAGAAAACTGTTTTATCTTGCACTTTAGTTCATTTCGAAAACGTTAAAATAAGTTCATTTAAAAAAGTGTATAATTTAGAGTTGTTTATTTACATCCTGTACTTCATTAAAAAAAAAACTTAAAACTCAGAGAAATTGTTTTCTCTTGCACTTAATTTCATTTAAAAGAATGTAAAACTCAGAGTTGTTTGTTTTATTTTTCAGACTATTATTTTGGACTTAAACATCGTGGCTGTGCTGCGATTTTTTTTAGAAATAAAAGTCATTTTTCAAAAATGGTCTGTCATTGCATTATTTTAAATTTTATGTATCAAAAGTATCGGTATGAGTATCATTATTGGTGAGTACTGAAGATGAAGTACTCGTACTTGGTATCGGTCTGAAAAAAAGTGGTATCGAACATCCCTAATTTTTACATTCCGAACCACGTCTCGAGCCTTTCTACTGAGCAACAAATAAGTGAGCCTTCTTGCTTTAAATAATGGTGTGGCTGAAATTCCCAGAGTGCCGTTGTTGTGCTCCTCAATACATTTTTAAACAATAATTAATCCTATCGCTCGTTGCCACAGTTTCATGATCTTTATAATTTAGGGTGGCGCTTATTCTAAATGCATTCACTGTTTTATGAGAAATCTAAAAGTCAAACACATAAAACAGAAAAAAAACATTCATGAGAAAGTATTGATTATATTTATTACAGATAATTTACCACATCAGATTACCATTTTCACACACGTCAAACGACACTGTAAAGGCAAATAGGTTCCTTGACTTAAATACATAATCTGTCTGTTTGATCGCAACAATGGACACGTCTTATGAATTTTTTTTAGGTCACATGTAGCGAATGATCCACTTGACTCAAAGCTTCAAAAAGCAACATTCACTTTGCCAGTGGGAGGCAGCATTACACTAATGTGGGCTTCGTCTACTGGAAAGGAGAGGAAGAAGAAGTTTGGCTCCAAGCATGTGCAGTGGAAAAGAACTGCCATGGATGATACCTTGAACCAGAGCAGACTGCTGTCATTCTGGAAGGAAACATGGAGGTGGATGACATTGAAAACTTATCTCAGGCACTTTGTCTCTTGCTTGGGGAGTCAGCCCTTCATTTGGACTGTCACAAGGTCATGAAGAACACGTTCAAGTTTACTCAGAGTCATGCAGTACTGTGGAAATAGCTGTTACAACACAGTGCTTTAATTTACGGTAAGCATGCTGTACAATGAATCACTTGCTTGCCAATTGCTGCCAGCTAGTTGCTGTACATGTCGCATTAGTTAGACCTACTTAAATACATAAGTTGTTTCAAATACACATGCAGTATACAGCGAATGAAATTACATAGTTATTTGTAATAGTAATCCGAAGTCGTCAGCAATAAGTCAAAAGTACATCTTAAATTTTGAAGTAAACTGTACAGTAGTTATTAAGTTCATTAAACTCAAATGTAAGTATACTATACCAAATAGGGCAGTGGTTTATACAACTTTAAACTACTTAGTACACATAACTTGATTATTTCAAGGCAGCGAGTTTCATGCTTTTTTAGGTAATGCCAACTAATTGGCATTTACAGTGTATTTCACTTTACTGGAAAACACATTCATCAGGTGGAACCTTCAAATTTGCATCAACCCTACAAATAAACAATGGGAAAGCATCAACAGCCTGAAGCCCATTCTACACTGGAGACAGAACGCTGAACAGAACAGAACATGGTGAGGGTGAGCGGAACATTACGCCTCGTGGCAGTAGCTAAAGGAACAGATATATGGCTACAAGAATTAAGTGGAACCAAGTGGATCCGGAGATCTGCAGTGGAGGTTTTGCCATTCCCACCAAGTGCGTATGCGTTGCAGAGTGCAAGGAGGAATTTTCATTTTGGAGGACCAGCATCCGGTCATTCGTGGCATTTTGAGTCTGTCATCTTCAGTCCAATCCTTTGCGTGTTGACTGCCGTATGCGGACACTTGCTGTTGGATCATTTGTGACGGCAGCAGCCGGGTGGGTCAAGCCACCAACACAAGCCTCCAGTGGAAATATGGCCATTTACTACAATGGGGGCTAATGCTTGTAGCTATACAGCTATTCTTGCAGCCTGGGGTGGTTTTTGCTATGGGCTATGTGGGCTAGCGCCCAGGGTGCAATCACTGAAGAGGGCGCACCAAACAGTGTGCATGGACAGAAAAGTTAATTACACGGGCTCCAATGGTCCTGAAGTTTGAGAATATCCTCCTCCTGCCCTTCAATCAATTCCTGAACAGTCATCTTTTCCTTTGTAGTTCTTTCAGATTTGCTCTTCAGTTCTTGCAGAGTCTGCGTCTCTTTCATTGGGACATACTCCCCCTTGTCTTTTTGGTTGAAACACACATTCCAGACACATTTCCCAGGGCACAGAGAGCACATTGCATTGATTATCCATCATTATGCACTGATGCACAGTCACAGTAACAGACATGCTGTTGAACACCTCTGTCAGTTGGTAATGTCCTGCTTTTTTCAGTTGTACTTTTCAGGCTGTTATATATTATTTAGGGTTAAGCACGAACACACTCTGTTAGTTTTTATTGGTTTCAGACCTGTGGAAGATCCGTCTGTAAGGGGGGAAGATCCGTCTATACGGGTGTAACTGGGCCATGAGTATGGCAGCTCATCTCCCACTTAAAAGGTTACATATGTCCGGTAAGGATCAACAGGCGACAGTCCACCTCCTCGTGGTCCCCCCTGGGTAATGCGAAGGACTGAGGCTTACTGGCGAGTGAGGTGCGCCAGTTAAATTTAACTCCTCGTGCCCCCAGCTATGGGTCAAATAGCAACCCTCTTGCAGGGTTGGGCGTAGGGCCAGCTCCCCCACCCCGTAAAACACCTCTTGCTACGAACACCGATCCTGAATTCTCACTCCAATCCAGACCTTTGCGGTCGAATCTACATCGTCGCTCCACTGACCGTAATGACAGGTTGCCCCCAAACCCACGAAGGGGTAATCTCGATGTAGCAGCAGCTGCGGCGGTGCCCCCATTCAATGCTGTTTTCACCCAAGCTTTACCAAATCTTAACCCAAATCCAAATCTTACTCCAAATCTTAATCTTAACCTTACTCACAGATCCATCCGTATTGCCACATGGAACGTGCTGACGCTCAACTCACCAAGCCACACCACAGTTTATCAGCTGAGTTGTCACGACTGAGCATCTCAATTGCTGGTCTCCAAGAAGTTAGATGGCCTGGCTCAGGAGAAACAAATGCTGGTGACTACAGACTTCTCTGGAGTGGCCATGACAGTGACCGCATTCAGGGAGTAGCTCTTGCTCTCCACAGGACCTCTCTTTCGGCCCTAGCATGCTGGAAACCTCTTGGCCCCCGCCTTCTATATGCCCGCTTGAAGCACTCGCAAGGTTTCCTCTCAATTTTTGTTTGTTATGCCCCTACTGACACATCTGAAGATACCATGAAAGACAGTTTCTACGAAACGCTGCACTACAACCTCCGAAGGGTTTCACCTCATAACATTGTAATCGTTCTTGGTGATATGAACGCTACTGTTGGTCCCACTAGAGACGGTGTTGAACACATAGTCGGCCCATTCACTTCAAGTAGCACAAATGACAATAGTGAGCGTATGATTGAGCTTTGTGCTTCGCATAACCTCAAAATTGCCAGCACTTGGTTTCAACATCGCTGAATTCATGGTATTCCAACACCGGTATCACATCTAAAACTATCGACCACATTCTAATCAGCGGACGCTGGAGAACATTATCTGACTGTTGTGTTTTCCGCAGTGCAGAGTTGGGCAGCACAGACCATCGACTTGTGGCTGCCAAACTCCATCTACGCTTGAAACGTTCGACCACAGCCTCACCGCGCATACAGCAAGCTGTAGACAATGACAAGCTTTACACTCCTCATTATGCTCATCAGTACTCTATTGAGATATCAAACAGATTTGTGGCTCTTGATATACCAGAGGATATTGAAGCATCATGGTGACAGATCTCAACCACTTTAATCTCCGCTGCCCAGACTATTTTGGGTAAGAAACATAAGAAGATAAAAAAGAGGATCTCGTCAACAACTGACAGTGATTGTCATTGTGGAAAAATGTCGCGAGGCTTGCTTGAACAGTGACACAACCCGCTATAAAGCTCTCCAAAAGATCCGAAGGAGAAACATCCAGAAGGACAGAACACTCTGGCTGAACAGTATAGCTGACAGAGCAGACAGAGACTTACATCACAGTAATTTACGTTCAGCCTTCAAAAGCATTAAAGAACTCTGTGCCTCTCACAAGAAGAATATTTCAGCTTCACATTCCACTCCGCTCCTCTCGTCAAGTGGATCCATACTCACTGAGACTAAAGCTAAATTAGACCGCTGGAGGGAGCACTACGAGAGAGGTTTGTGTAGATCTGCTCCAGCTCCATGCGCCAGGCTACAAAACTTTGCCAGTGCAGACACACCATCAGACACCATCTCGCTTGAGCCACCCTCCTTAGCTGAATTGACGAACACTTTACAGAAGCTCCCAACTGGACGGGCGCCTGGCGCAGATGGCATCACTGCAGAGATGCTAAAATCCACAATATCTGATAGTGCCACTCGCATTAAGGCCATCTTTGAGAAAATCTGGGACTCCGAAAGTGTCCCCCAAGAATGGAAAGAGGGTATCATTATCTCAGTCTACAAAAACAAAGGCGACTCCCGTGATCTTTCCAACTATCGACCAATCACCCTACTGTCAGTACCTTCAAAAGTATTCACCTCTGTTCTACTACAACGCATCCGGCCACACCTTCTCTTGGTCAGGCGTCCTCAGCAGGCAGGCTTCACTCCTAGTCGCTCTACGACTGACTGCATCCTCGCTCTCCGTATTATGGCTCAACGAAGAAGAGAATACCGCTCCTCAGTGGAAAATGCGAATCAGCTGCTGCTGGTCAGGAGAGTGCGCCTGTTGTCTGAGCAGGGGTGGGGTGGGAGAAGAGTGGTGGGGAAGAGTTCAGCTTTGTGACGTACTTAGGTTTGAAGAGTTTCAAACGAGCTGTTTTCTACCCGAAGGGTGGGACTGCTGTAGAGAGCAGCAGACTGAAAAAGATTACTCAGACATGCATGGATGAAGTCAAATAACATTTTAGGGGTTGGTTTTAAAGGGTAATCAACTTTGTGGCACGCTGAAAACCTTAAAGTGGATTTTGCATGATATAGGTCCTTTAAGACTAATGGCTACATTTACTTATGAGTGCAGCAGGTTTCCTAGATTTATTTAAGCTCAACTTGTTACATTTTACAGTGCTCAATTATTGAATGCTGATCTTTCGTATTCTATCTCTCAAAATATTTGAAGAATGGATTTCAGAACACGCTCAAACTCAATTTTGGTTGTGGAAACATGAACAGTGATGCTTTCTTTGCTGCTGCCATCAACGCCACAGTCACATCTGACCCTGACTGCGTATTCAGTCTCCGTTTGAAGCTTTGAAATGACTGCCTTTTCACCTGTAGCCATCATCTGTTTCCACTGGAGATCTTTCTCTTCTTCACCTCTGGATTTTTTGGCATACTTCACAATGTAGCTCAGTATCACAACATCCTGTCCGAGCTCCGCTGGTTTCTCCCACTTGACAGATATCTCACATGAGTTTGACTCCACTTGAGGTTCTCCAGGAGGACTGCAAGGTAAGGTTTTAATGGACTCACTGACGATGGTGGCGGGTCCAACACCCACTGACGTGGCTGCTCTGCATCTGAACACATACTCAGTGTTCGGTCTCAGACCTCTCACTGTGACTTCTTCAGCTTTTGACTCAGTCTTTTGTTGCCATTCTTCCTCTCCACTGACGCAGTATTCAACAGAGTAGGACGTGATGTTTTCTGCTCCAAATCTGGGAGGAGAGATCTTCAGCGTCACACTGTCGTGGTTTATGTCAGCTGCTGCCACTGTTTTAGGTTTTGAAGGTGGCTCAAAGTTTTCAGTCACAGTGAAGCCGTCTTCATAAAGGTAAATGCTGGAACCTTTGTGTGTATCATTTGTTAATCCCACTGTCAGGAACTTCACCTTCTTGTTGTCTCTGTTGGCATCAGCAAAGTCACTGAAGAGCTTTGCCTTTGTCCTCATGTGATCAGCCACTTGGTTTGAAAGGTACCACTGGTCCCTCTCGATGTCATGAGTGTGTGGATTTAGATCCTCAGGTTTGGCTGCTCCTGTCAGATAGTTAGATAAAGCTGAAAGGTACGGCTCGGCACCTCCCAGTGAGGTGAAAACAAAGCATAGCGCATGTTCCACACTGAAAACTTCTTCATGAAAACCACTCTGAGATGAGATCACCTTGGTGTTTTTCATCATATTGGTGAAAGATTTCAAGATACTCATCTCTTTGTCTTTGCAGTCCATCCACTCAGTCAGGTTTTTGCTGCTGAATGGAGACGAATGTCTCTTCTTCAGGATGGCGGCAAGATCAGACTCCTCTTCTCCTCCTCCTCTGATTCGAGGAAGTTTCCTCGCTAAGGTTCGTTGAAATTCAAGTCTGAACTCAGAGCACATTTCTTTAAAACTTTTCAGGTTTTTGCGGATCTGAGGGAACTGCTGTGCAGTGGCACTTCTCATTGAATCATTGCATCTCATTTCAAGCTCACTGAAGTCCTCCAGGAGACTCTGTGCTTCCTGAACCAATCTTATACTTATCTGACGCACAAGTTTAGCAGCAGCAGAATCCAAAGTTGTCAGGGGCAAGAGCCAGACCTTCATTGGAACAGCATTTTCTCCATTGGCTCCCAGTAATTTCGGCAGGCTTCGGTAGACTTCAATCGCATCCTGAAAGGATGTCGGAGTGTTCTGAAGACAAAAGTCTCCGTGGAATTTGCAGGAGAATTTGTCAACATTTGCTTTGTCCTTGTCTTCCATTTTCAGGGACCCCTCACCCTCTATAGCAAGTTTGGGGATTTTCTTGATGACCACCTTCAAGTTTCCCTGAATATCTTGATTATTTTCTTTTTGAGACACCTCACGGTCAAACACAAAGAAGGCTTGAGCCCCGTAGAGTATCCCTGTGACTACATGTGTTGCTATTCCTTTCTCAAAAACATAAGGATGCTTCACATTGCCTCTTCCAAGATGATTCATTGACAACTCCTGGAACTTTGTTGTTGTTCCATACTTCAGTGTTACTCTGGCCTGATTGCTGGATGTCCGTTGATCATTCAGATATTTGGCCGATCCCTCAACCTCGATCAGTCCACCCAAGAAACTCGCCTTTAGGGATGCTTCAACATTCAGGGCTGATGACTTATCGTCAATTGATTCAGATGCAACTATCTCAAAGTCACTGTTGGGTGTTGGTCTTTCTCTTGTATCTTTCTCGAGGTCATCACGGTCCCATAGTGTCATTCCTGTCAAAACACAGACATGGCATGATTATTAAAGAACAGTAAAACTGGCCTGTTTTGGACATGTTCTATTTTGTCTTGTTTGTAAATGTGTCAAGTCCTTTTTTTAACAATGTATTTATTGAGCTTTTTTACATTATTCCAGGGTCAGCACAACCAAGTAACGACAAACAGTAACACCCCCCCCCACCCAACCAAAATAAAGGAATAGAAAACAAAAAAAAAAACATAAATAGAAATAAATAACTACAGCCACATCGATGATATGGTGATCATAATGATCAGTAATTAATGATCAGGAAGTAGTAAATAATAAGGAAGAATGGGCCAATAAGTGCATGCAGATACAATAATTAGGGGGTGTAACAACACATGTATTTGTATTGAACCGTTTTGGTACGGGACGTTCGGTTCGGTACAGGGCTGTGCACGGGTGAGTTCATGGACTGGGAGTTTTTTTTCTTCTCTTTTTTTTTTGTTTTACTCACGGGCCGGATGTTGTGTGTGTTTACGCTCTGCCGCTAACGTTCAGCTACACCTGCAGCCCGTGCATGATGGCTACTGCTAGCAGCCTCGTCTATGCTTCACATGTCCGCGTGGGTGCGCATTGGTCCCTGGGACATAATGATCGTCATGAATTCCTGTCTGCGGACGTCCGTGTGCAGGACAGATTTTGTGACCGCGTTGCTCGTATGCCCAGGTTGCGCCAAAGCGCCACAGCAAACAAACCATGGCGGACGCTAACTGTGAAAAGTGAGTGTGTGAAGCCATCAGGCTGTTGCAGACTCCCAGAGAGAGACACTGCAGGACGGAGGAAGCAGCCTCGGTCAGGAGGGAGGAGAAGGTCTGCTGACAGAAGTGAAAAGTAACTAATTGCTCGGGTGCCGCCCCCGCGATTCAGAAACAGAAAAAAAGTCTAAATAAACTCTGATACTAAATGATAACGTACTGACAATGTATGTGCCTCATTTCCTATAAATAATATGTAATAAAGGAGCAGATTAACAATCTGGAGAGACGGAAAAGCTTCTCCAGGATGCGTGGATCAGTGCGCCTGCATGCTTGAGCCCAAATGCAGCAGGAGTAGGGATGCACATGGTTAACCGTTTAACCGTTAACCGATAACAGGAACTTTGACCGATTAATACTATCAGTTAATTTTTTATTATTTTTTTTCAAGCTCCAGCTGGAGCGGAGCTCTCCACAGAGCCGTGCGTTTTCATGCACTCTGGCATTATATTACAGATATCAATGATGGCGCTGCAGATGACTCCTTAATTCACTGATTAATTCCAGGTGCCTTCATGTTGTTCAGTCGGGGAGGGTGTGTATCTTTGTGCGCATTGACGCATGTGGCACAAAACCGGCGTTACATTGAATATTATTTTTTATCTCCAGACACTGCGGATTGTCCAGATTCACAGTGAAATTGTTCGGTATGAAGCCGCATCGTCCAGATAAACATTAAGCTCCATCAGAACTGTTTAAAAATTGGATTTCAGAAGCTAAAACTTTATTTAGGAAATTAATGAGAACACAAATCACCAGCGCGCTCACTCTCCACATAACTTAAAAAGCAACAGGAGATGAGTGAAGCCTACAGTACTGATAATCATATCTAAATCTTGGAGCTTTTTTTTTTTTTTTACAGTTTATTGTCATTGTAAATCTGCAGTAAAGCACCGGACAGCCCCGAGTCCGTCACTCACCCGGGGCGCACATTTCCTGGTCGGAATGGTGAGACGTTTGCGTGTTGGAACAGCGGTATTTCGGGATGGTGATTTGTCTAAATGGTGGTGTGTCAGAATGTCGGAGCGGCAGCATGGAGCCATTCAACAGGGCGTTTAAAGGCTCGTCCTGCTTCCAATGTCTGCGCCCGCTTTGGAGCCTCCGCTCCACCGACGAGCAGCGCTCCATTCCATGCAGGCGCACTGGTCCTCCAGCAGCTTTTCCGGCACTACAGACTGTTTCTCTGCTCCTTTGTTACAGATTATTTAGAGAAAATTAAGCACATACATTGTCAGTACGTTATCATTTAGTATCAAAGTTTATTTAGCCTTTTTTTTTTTTTCCTGTTTCTCAATCGTGGGGGCGGCGGCCGAGCGATTAGTTAATTTCACTTCTGTCAGCAGACCTTCTCCTCCCTCCAGACAGTCTGCTCTGTCCGTCCACGAGTTTTTCACTCTCTGGGTGTGTTTCTGTGGAGCCGGGCTGCATGTTTTGTTTGCTGTGGCGCTCCGGTACGACCTGTGCGCAACGCGATTACAAAATCCGCTGCTGCGCGACGTCCGTAGATCGGTCGTCACGCGGACAAACGCGCAACGCGCGCCCACGCGGACATGTGAAGCATGGACGGGCCTTAAATCTTATCGGTTAACGGTTATTAACCGGTTAAAGGGCGTCGGTTAAAGGTCATAAAAATTTTTTTAAATGTGCATCCCTAAGCAGGAGAGAAAGAGCGTGCACATCGGTGATGCGCCGCAAAGCGGACACAGACACACAGACATGGGAAGCATGGACAACAAGTAAATTTAGGTTTTGCATTTTATTCCTGTACGTATCGAAAACGAACCGAACCGCGACCTCAGAACCGAGGTACGTATCGAACCGAGATTTTTGTGTATCGTTACACCCCTAACAATAATAAATAATAGTAAAGCAAATCAACAATTCATAGTTAGACTGTAGAGGTGGCAGTGTAAAAGAGAAGAGAGAGAGAGAAAAAAAATAAATTACATACAAGCATAAATTAGTGCTGTCAGTTTTAATCGCATTGATCGCAATTAATTGTGATTAATTCATGGAGAACTGTCAACAATTAAGTTTTGTAAAGTTGAGATTAATTGCAATGAAGAATCTAATCCTCATAAATCAGTCCCAATGTCAGGAAAAAACACTATTATCCTCTAGTTCTTTTCTTTGACCCAATTGGCAGACCTCAATGGATTAATCGCGATTAAAATTGACAGCACTAGCATAAATACATGAAGACAGACTGGCACAGGAGATAGAGACAGCAGCCCAAAGCTTCAGCTCTGGAAATCGCTCAAAGTCCTGTAGCACACAACAGTCTGGACCCCACTCCCAGGAGCAACAGCAGCTCTATTACACAAAAAACCCCTCCCCAGCACTTTTTTTCCTGAGATTGAACATGATCTTCTCTGAGGGCAGATATGACAAGAGCTCTTTGAGCCATAAAGGAACATCCGGTGGTGGTGGTGGGGGGGGGGTTCTCACTTTTCCAGTTGATAGCTATGCATTTATTTGCCGCAAGAAGGGCTAGTCTGACAAAGCGGGTGTTATTTCTCACATTTACTGGAAGAACCAATAGATCCCCCAATAATGTTAGACGTGGATTGGCTGGGATTTCCATCCCTACGATTCCCTTAATAACGTCCAAAATGAAACTCCAATATTCTTTCAAGCATCTACAAGTCCAGAACATGTGACAAAGGGTTCCTATCTCAGTCTTACATCTAGGGCAGAACTCTGAGTACATCTATTGCTATCTTATGGAGATGATGAGGTGTCAAGTAAACTCTGTATGATATTAAACTGTAAGAGCTTGTGTCGACTGTTATAGGAGAATGATTGAGAGCTACTGCAAATCTCCCACTCAGAGTCAGCGAAAGCAGTGTCCATTTCCTCCTCCCATTTAGATTTGGCATTAAGGACTTTATTCTCTGCCAGGGTCATTAGTTTTTTTTATAAACATGGGTCAGGAAACCTTTTGGGTCATGTTTGTCTGTATCATGCCGTCTATCTCCAAGACCTCCAAGGGGATGTTTCCCACCCTGCTGCATCCTAATAAAGTCCAGAATCTGCAGATATTAAAAGAAATGTGCAAAAGGCACCTCAAAAGAAGTCCTTAATTGTTCAAAGGATTTACAGTATTATCCTCGTACAAATGTCAGGAAGTGCATATATCTTAAGTCCTTTAGTGGTTAGGATCTCTTGTCACACCAAGATGCATATGCACTATGTAATTCAGGATAATAAAGGATATGTTGTCATTATGTCACCAGTGGAGCATTATTTCACTGCTGAACACATAACATTATGTTCCTGATGGAACAATGTGTGTATAAACTGTAGGGATGTTCGATACCGCTTTTTTTCAGACCGACAGCAAGTGCGAGTACTTCATCTTCAGTACTCACCGATACCGATACTCATACTGATACTTTTGATACATAAAATTTAAAATGATGCAATGACAGACCATTTTTGAAAAATGACTTTTATTTCTAAAAAGAGGCAGCACAGCCACTATGTTTAAGTCCAAAATAATAGTCTGAAAAACAAAAGAAACAACTCTTTGAGTTTTACACTTTTTAAAATGAAATCAAGTGCAAGAGAAAACAATTTCTCTGAGTTTTAAGTTTTTTGTAAATGAACTGAAGTACAAGATGTAAACAAACAACTCTAAATTATATATTTTTTTTAAATTAACTTATTTTAACGTTTTATAAATGAACTGAAATGCAAGATAAAACAGTTTTCTCTGAGTTTTAAGAGTTGCTCGTGTTATTTGTGCTGCTCTTGGATCGGTGCTCTTCAGTTTCTCGGTCTTCTGCAGAGTTTGCCGTCGAGTTGCCGCAGGAGTTTTTTTTCCAGCACAACAGTGTCAGACTGTCGTCCACAAGCTTCGCCCTGAGATGTCTCAACAAATTACTAGTGGTAAATGAACAACATTGCCACCTCCTCTAGCAACTTTAGCATTGCAGAGTTTGCATTCTGCAAAGCTTGGCTCGCTTTCACTTATATAAAAGAATTCCCACACCGGCCAAGTTTTGGTGAGCCGAGCAGCCGTTCTGGATTCATCCTGTTGTCTCTGCTCTGGATGAGACGCTCATGGAGAAGTCAACCCGCTGAAGTACAGCCCTCAGTGCCTGTCAGCACCAACTCCCAGAGAGCAGAGCTTCTTCCTCTTTCATGTTTGTCGGCAGCTTGCATCCCTTTCGGTTGCACTACCGCCATCTGCTGGTGAGGAGGGCTTACTACGCGTGGGAGTTTCTTGCCTTGAGTATCGGCGGCTGGTATCGGTAGCCTTCACGAGTACCCGATACTTTGAAATAAGGCCAGTATCGGCCCGATACCGATACCTGGTATCGGTACTCGCACATCCCTAATAAACTGTGTTCTCGCCCACCCGGCAATACTGTGTCTCCTTCAAGCTCGGGTCCTCTACCAGAGACCTGGGATCTTTAGGGTTCTGTGCAGGATCTTAGCTGTTCCTAGGATTGTGCTCTTTTGAACAGAGATCTCAGATGTTGTTCCTGGTATCTGCTGGAGCCATCCTCCCAGCTTGGGGTTACTGCTCCCAGTGTCTCAATCTGGAATCACTGCTGCCTTCACAACCCACACTCTCTCTAGCTGTTGAAGGCAAGAGTCTGATGAGACGTGATAAGTTTGGTGGGTCCAAGTTGCCCCGCCAATTTCTGAATCCACTGAAATATGTTATGTTCACCTCCAAATTTGCTGAGCTTATTCCAATCCCCAAAAAGCAATGTAGCTCATCAAATTTAGCCCCACCCCCAGAAACATGACTTGGAACATACACCAGATGTGTCACCAAGTCACACATGCAAGTCGCGAGTAAGTCTCAAGTCTTACCCTTCAACTCTCAAGTCCCAAGTAAAGTTTTCTTGGGCAAGTCAATTCAAGTCACCTTATTTCCATGCACTGTTTTAACATATATTTAGTCTATTTTTCCACCTTTCAATGGAGTTCATATTCAGGTGCTTCTGGGAAAAATCTCTTCAATTTTTACCTCCTGCTTATATTTAAGAGTTTGATCCTGGATTGATAATCCTCCATCATGTAAAAAGTTAAGCTTGCAAACACGAATTCAGCTCGTGGTTTTGTCCTCTGCAGCTGTCGCAGAAGAGTCTCTGGACTCTGGAGCGCCCCCTTCAATGAGACAGAAGAACTCCCTGCCTCACTTTTCACAGTTGCTGTAATATCACCCAATAAACAAATGATGCACATCAGCATCACAGACAGCGAAACACCCAATGTAGGTTATATTTTATACACATTAAGAAATCCAAAATAAGGCTGAGAAATTTAGTGTCCTGTCATTTTTTGTGGCTTGGTTCGCCCTCCTCCCTGTCTTCTGATTGGCTGTGAAACGTGTTCGGTAGAGAGCATATGACTGACCGGGTATTGATCCAATCATAACAGCATTCTAAAGCTGCACTCATACCCCTAATATTCATTTCATATTTATATTTAAACTGAAAACATGAAATCAAAAACCCTCAAGTCATTCAAGTCATTGTATCTCAAGTCAAACCAAGTCCCACATATTTAACTTCCAAGTAAAAGACGAGTCTCTAGTCTTTATTGTTTTTTTAAGTCAAGTCAAAAGTCATCAAAATGGAGACCTGAGTGGACTCAAGTCCAAGTCACATGACTCAAGACCCCATGTCTGACACACACCAACCATGTTCTCAGGATGTCTTCACGAAGGTCTTAATGTTGTTCCTGACAAATCTGAATCTGCTTAGATCAACCCACTAGGATTTATGATGTAGCCCTTGTGTACTCCTATTATTTGAGTGGGCTCTGGGTTCTTTTACAGTGTATCCTTGTACTGAACTGTTTCAATAAAACGCAACCTTTATATACTTTGGGTCCGATAGGCACCTTTGAATATAGAACAGGAAATAACTACTGAAATTACTGGACTCTAAATTAGCGCCAGACACAAGGTTACTTAAAGGGGGGGTATTACGTGTTTTTTAGCCCTTTAGTATCAATCTACAGCACACTCAAGCAACATCCATCCATCCATCCATCCATTTTCTACCGCTTATCCGGGCCGGGTCGCGGGGGCAGCAGTCTCAGCAGGGATGCCCAGACTTCCCTGTCCCCAGACACTTCCTCCAGCTCCTCTGGGAGGATCCCAAGGCGTTCCCAGGCCAGCCGAGAGACATAGTCTCTCCAGCGTGTCCTGGGTCTTCCCCGGGGTCTCCTCCCAGTGGGACATGCCCGGAACACCTCCCTAGGGAGGCGTCCAGGAGGCATCCTAAACAGATGTCCGAGCCACCTCAGCTGGTTCCTCTCGATGTGGAGGAGTAGCGGCTCTACTCCGACCTCCTCCCTGGTGACTGAGCTCCTCACCCTATCTCTAAGGGAGTGCCCAGCCACCCTACGGAGGAAGCTCATTTCGGCCGCTTGTATCCGGGATCTTGTCCTTTCGGTCATGACCCAAAGCTCATGACCATAGGTGAGGGTGGGAACGCAGATTGACCGGTAAATCGAGAGCTTCGCCTTTCGGCTCAGCTCCTTCTTCACCACGACGGACCAATACAACGACTGCATCACTGCAGCCGCTGCACCGATCCGCCTGTCAATCTCACGCTCCATCCGTCCCCCACTCATGAACAAGACCCCAAGATACTTGAACTCCTCCACTTGGGCCAGAGTCTCTCCACCAACCTGGAGGGGGCAAGCCACCTTCCTCCGGTCGAGGACCATGGCCTCGGATTTGGAGGTGCTGATCCTCATCCCTGCCGCTTCACACTCGGCTGCGAACCGCCCCAGTGCATGCTGTAGGTCCGGGTTCGATGAAGCCAACAGGACAACATCATCTGCAAAAAGCAGAGATGAAATCCTGTGGTTCCCGAACCGGACCCCCTCCGGCCCCTGGCTGCACCTAGAAATTCTGTCCATGAAGATTATGAACAGAACCGGTGACAAAGGGCAGCCCTGCCGGAGTCCAACATGCACCGGGAACAGGTCCGACTTACTGCCGGCAATGCGGACCAGACTCCTACTCCGGTCATACAAAGACCGGACGGCCCTTAGCAAGGGGCCCCGGACTCCGTATTCCCGGAGCACCCCCCAACAAGACACCACGAGGGACACGGTCGAATGCCTTCTCCAAATCCACAAAACACATGTAGACTGGTTGGGCAAACTCCCACGAACCCTCGAGCACCCTATGGAGGGTATAGAGCTGGTCCACTGTTCCATGACCAGGACGAAAACCGCATTGTTCCTCCTGGATCCGAGGTTCGACTACCGGTCGGATCCTCCTCTCCAGTACCCTGGAATAGACTTTCCCGGGGAGGCTGAGGAGTGTAATCCCCCTATAGTTGGAGCACACCCTCCGGTCCCCCTTTTTAAACAGGGGGACCACCACCCCGGTCTGCCAATCCAGAGGCACCGTCCCCGACAGCCACGCGATGTTGCAGAGACGTGTCAACCAAGACAGTCCCTGCACATCCAGAGACTTAAGGTACTCAGGCCGAATCTCGTCCACCCCCGGTGCCTTGCCACCGAGGAGCTTGCCAACCACCTCAGTGACTTCAGCTTGGGTGATGGACGAGTCCACCTCTGAGACCTCAGCCTCTGCTTCCTCCACGGAAGACGTGGCGACGGGATTGAGGAGGTCCTCAAAGTATTCCTTCCACCGTCCAACAATATCCCCAGTTGAGGTCAGCAGCTCCTCCTCCACTGTAAACAGTGTTGGCGGAGACCTGCTTTCCCCTCCTGAGGCGCCGGACGGTTTGCCAGAATTTCTTCGAGGCCGACCGATAGTCCTCCTCCATGGCCTCCCCGAACTCCTCCCAGACCCGAGTTTTTGCCTCCACAACTGCTCGGGCTGCAGTTCGCTTGGCCTGCCGGTACCCGTCAGCTGCTTCGGGAGTCCCATGAGCCAGCAAGGCTCGATAGGACTCCTTCTTCAGCTTGACGGCAGCCCTTACTTCCGGTGTCCACCACCGGGTTCGGGGGTTGCCGCCACGACAGGCACCGGAGACCTTACGACCACAGCTCCGAGCAGCTGCTTCGACAATGGAGGTGGAGAACATGGTCCACTCGGACTCAATGTCCCCAGCCTCCCTCGGGACATGAGAGAAGCTCTCCCGGAGGTGGGAGTTGAAAACCCTGCTGACAGAGCGTTCCGCCAGACGTTCCCAGCAGACCCTCACAACACGTTTGGGTCTGCCAAGTCTGTCCGGCTTCCTCCTCCGCCAGCGAATCCAACTCACCACCAGGTGGTGATCGGTCGACAGCTCTGCCCCTCTCTTCACCCGAGTGTCCAAAACACGCGGCCGGAGGTCAGATGACACGACAACAAAGTCGATCATCGACCTCCAACCTAGGGTGTCCTGGTGCCAAGTGCACTTATGGACACCCCTGTGCTCGAACATGGTGTTCGTTATGGACAAACTGTGACTAGCACATAAGTCCAATAACAGAACACCACTCGGGTTCAGATCGGGGGGGCCGTGCGATCCAATCACCCCCTTCCAGGTCTCACTGTCGCTGCCCACGTGGGCGTTGAAGTCCCCCAGTAGAACGATGGAGTCCCCAGTCGGAGCACTGTCCAGCACCCCTCCCAGGGACTCCAAGAAGGCCGGGTACTCTGCACTGCTGTTCGGCCCGTAAGCCGAGACAACAGTGAGGCACCTATCCCCGACCCGAAGGCGCAGGGATGCAACCCTCTCGTTCACTGGGGTGAACTCCAACACATGGCGGCTGAGCTGTGGGGCTACAAGCAAACCCACACCAGCCCACCGCCTCTCACCGCGGGCAACGCCAGAGAAGTGGAGAGTCCAGCCCTTCTCGAGAGGTTGGGTTCCAGAGCCCAGGCTATGTGTGGAGGTGAGCCCGACTATATCTAGCCGGTACCTCTCAACCTCCCTCACAAGCTCGGGCTCCTTCCCCGCCAACGAAGTGACATTCCATGTCCCTAGAGCCAGTCTCTGTGTCCGAGGATCGGGTCGCCGGGCGCCCTGCCGTCGGCTGCCACCCAATCCACACTGCACCTGGCCCCTACGGTTCCCTCGGTGGGTGGTGAGCCCACCGGAGGTCAGGCCCACGTCGTCCCTTCGGGCTGAGCCCGGCCGGGCCCCGTGGGCAAAGACCCGGCCACCAGGCGCTCGCTTACGAGCCCCAACCCCAGGCCTGGCTCCAGGGTGGGGCCCCGGCTGCGCCATACCGGGCGACGTAACGACCTTTGTTCTTTTTCTGCTCATAGGGTGTTTTGAACTGCTCTCAGTCTGGCCCGTCACCCAGGACCTGTTTGCCATGGGAGACCCTACTAGGGGGCATAAAGCCCCCCGGCAACATAGCTCCTGGGATCATGCGGGCTCTCAAACTCCCTCACCACGTTAAGGTGGCAGTTCTAGGGGGAGCTTTGCCCAAAGTTGGATAGTGAAAGCTGCATGTGTCAAAAAAAAAACTTAAATCAAATTTGCCTCTGCATCAGCCTGCCTCAAACGACTGGAAATGAGTCCCTGTCTCTTTAAGAATCTCCTCAGCTTAGCGACACGCCCCCCTCAGAGCGTCCATCTCAGGTTTTTTTTGTGGTGTATTTCCTCCGCCCCTCTCCGAGAGTGGAGAGGGGCGGAGGAGCGAGCTGTGCAGGAGGAGCTGTGCATACTACGTCAGAGATGGGGTGGAGCTGTGCATTATGGGTGGAGCTGTGCAGCACCGAGCGTTTCAACATGGCTGCCAGGGGGCGATTCAGGGATTGCTCAAATATGCGTGAATGGTTCAGGAAGCAACTCTATGAAATACTACAAAAATGAACTCTAAAAAACCTTCTTGCTTTCTGTTTATTTCTTTTCTTTTTTTTTTTTTTATCTGGGTTACATCCTCCCCCCACTAAATGTCTAGTGCCCCCAACAGACTACCAGACTATAGCTAACCTATGGCTAGTCTAAGAATTTGATAGTCCTTTTAATATTGTGGCTATTTCAGAAACATGTTTCAAAGAGAATAAAGATAGTAATTTCCATTTGGTCTTCAAAGTTATAATCCAAATCAAAAGCGAAACCGTCATTAAGGTAAACAAACAAACCCACACTGGTCTGTGAAGAACTTTTGATTTGGATTTTAAGATAGTAATTTCGTGTTAGAGGGTTATGACAGTCACTTTGTCAATAGAGATAACAAAACAGGTGGAGGGGTAGCTATTTATGTACACAAATCAATTCAATACAATCAAGTAAATAGTATGTCACTAGCAATCAGTAATATACTTGAATGTATCACAATTTAAATTTACTGTGAAAAGAAAAAAATTATATTAGTGAGCTGCACTACGCCAAGTTATGGCGCACTCAACGATAAGTAAACCCCCAAACATTCTTCTCCGCCATTCTGCAACGACGCTCCGTCCTTCTACGTGGGATACAGTCAGGTCGGCACCAATCCAAGTCGGCCCTGGCCAACTCGGCACCGCCCCCGGGATACAGTCAAGTCGACATCAAAGCCAAGTCGGCCTCGGGGGGGGGGGGGGCTCTCAAGTGGCCGAGTTGGTCGGTGCCGACTTGACTGTAAGCTGCTTACCAACTCGGCTAAAAGCCTCTTTTTTTTTTAATCATGATGCGGCTGCGGCGCGACGATTTGCAGTTTTTTGACGATCTGTTTGAACCAAGTAGCTTAGCTACGAGCACTTAGCGGCTGTCTGGTCATGTGACCGGTCCCCACGGCATTCTGAGAATTGTAGTGCAACAATGCCGGCTGCATTGCCGATGCCGACGATTTGCAGTTTTTTTCGTGCCGGCTGCGCCGCTTCTCCTCACGTAGCAGGCGGGTGACTGGAGGACAAACTGTGGGGTTATGGAGACTGACAGGTGGAGAATGGACCTGGAGCTTCATGTTTGACATTCTGTTTGAACCAAGTAGCTTAGCTACGAGCGCGCAGCGCGAGCGGCTGTCTGGTCATGTGACCAGATCATGTGACCAGGCGGCGTTTGATCAAACCAGTTGCCTTTCATTATAATTATAACCTGCGGCGCGAAATCCAGCCTGGTCACATGACCAGACAGCCGCTCACGCTGCGCGCTCGTAGCTAAGCTACTCGGTTCAAACAAGACGTCAAACATGAAGCTCCAGGTACATTCTCCACCTCTAACCTGTCATTCACCATAATCCCACAGTTTGTCCTCCAGTCCCCCGCCTGCTACTTGAGGAGAAGTGGCGCAGCCGGCATGAAAAAAACTGTGCAAATCGTCGCGCCGCAGCCGCATCGTGATTAAAAAAAAAAAGAGGCTTTTGGCTGAGTTGGTAAGCAGCTTACAGTCAAGTCGGCACCGACCAACTCGGCCACTTGAGTGCCCACCCCCCTCCCCCACCCCCACCTGCGAGGCTGACTTGGCTTGATGCCAACTTGACTGTATCCCGGGGGCGGTGCCAAGTTGGCCAGGGCCGACTTGGATTGGTGCCGACCTGACTGTAATCCCTTCTACGTGCACTGAACCAGGGTCAGTGCACGACATTGACATGTACGCACAGGGGGCAGGTCGAACGGCGAAGGGATTTGATTGGTTTAAAAAAGGTGTCCCAGCAAGACTATTGGTTGCTGTTTTTCCCTTTTTACTCCTGCTGTAGATAGCGGATATTTTCCGCTCTACTTTAAAAACACGCTATGAATTGCTTCCCATCGGGTCATAAAGATCATTTTAACCAGTATTTAAAAAAATGTATCTCATTCAGATCGCCAACCCTAGCTTTAAAGCTCGTGTCCGGAGTTTTGAAATTTTTTTTTTTAATCTAACGTCTCGAGGTTCCGCCCTCCCTCTGCTTTCGGGAGCGACTGAGCCACGCCCCTTTAATTGTGAAAGCGCATTACACGTGGTGTCAAAATGAGAGCCTCCGAGTCCGCAAGCATCCTACGTGTTTAGCTGTTTCTGGTGGATGTTCAGTAGACAACAGATAAATCCGAGGTAAGCGGGGCGGCTGCTGCAGAGCTAACTCTCCTCTGCTGGGCGAGCGGCCGTGCTCTCTGGCTGCTCCACACGTTGATTGACAGCAGGACAAAGCGGAAGCTTGAAATGTATTGGCTGAAGCTGACTGGCGCTTTTTCGGATAACATGGGGGTAAGTAAGTAAGTAAGTAAGTGAAATTTATTTATATAGCGCTTTTCACAGACGTCGGTCACAAAGTGCTTCATAGAGTAAAAATCACAAAAAAAACAAACAAACAAAAAAAAAAAAAACGATAACGATTCACAGTACATAAGAACATAACATATAAACAGTACATGTTGCTGCCAAGACAACACTGACTGGAGGTCTGGAAAGCCTTCTGGAACAAATATGTATTCAAGAGTTTCTTGAAGGCCTCCAGGGAGCGGGGGCAGCTCATTCCAGAGGTGCGGGGCGGTGAATGCAAAAGAGCGGTCACCCTTGGTTTTGAAACGAGTACGGGGGACTCTGAGAAGGTTCTGCTCAGAGGACCTCAGGCTTTGGGCTGAGCTGTAGGATGTGATGAGGTTTCTGATATATATGGCAGCCTGGCCTTGTAGAGCTCGAAAGATCAGCACCAAGATTTTAAACTGGATACAGAATGTAACAGGGAGCCAGTGGAGGGATTTTAACACGGGTGTGATGTGGGACCTCCTGCTGGTGCTGGTCAGCAGCCTCGCAGCTGAGTTTTGAACATACTGGAGGCGGGCCAGCTCCTTCTTGCTAAGACAGGTGAACAGGCTGTTACAGTAGTCGAGCCACGATAATATAAAGGCATGAATGATCATTTCAAGCTCATTCTTAGACACCATGGGTCTGAGCTTAGCGAAGTTGCGCAACTGGAAGAAACAGGTTCTTACCAGCTGCCTCAAGTGGTGGTCTAGAGACATGGCGTTGTCAAAGATCACCCCAAGGTTCCTCAATTCGGTCTTGGTTGAGGGGCTCAGATCACCAAGGTGCTGCTTAATAGCAGGGATGGCTCTGTCTGGGGCAATAATGAGGGTCTTGGTTTTTTCTGAGTTTAGTTGGAGGCTGTTGTCTCTGAGCCGCTGCTTGATTAGTGACAAGCAGTTCATTAGCGAGCTCAGTCTGTGGGCTTCAGAGGGCTTGAAGGAGCAGTACAGCTGCAGGTCGTCTGCAAATAGGAGGTACGAGACATCGCTGAACTGCTGGATTATCTGACCCAGAGGAAGCAAATACAGAAGGAACAGGAGGGGTACCAGAACTGAGCCCTGAGGCACGCCATACTGCAGGCTGGCTGGCTCAGACATGGTGTTGTTGGCTGACACACTAAAAGCTCCTGCCAGTGAGATATGAGGAGAACCATTTGAGCACTGGACCTGACAGGCCAATCAGGTCCTGCAGTCTGTTTATCAGGATCTGATGGTCAACAGTGTCGAAGGCTGAAGACAGGTCCACCAGGACCAGCACTCAGTGACGTGCAGTCGGGGTAGGCAGGGTAGGCACTGCCTAGCCTGGGCTGATAAGGAAAAATGAATTCATTCCATTTTTAATAATTACTTTTCCTAATTTTTTTCAATTGCTTTATTATTATTATTATTTTACATATAATTTTTCAAATTTTAATTTCCGATATAGTACTATATATAGTACCTGTCGGTTTGAAAGTGACAGCATTTAGTGCTTTTCACAGCCCAGTAAAAATGACTCAACACAGACTCCTCCTGGCCAAGCAGAGAAGCTGCACAAGTAACTTCCCCTCGCGCTGTGTTACAGTGAAGGCCACGCCCTCTCCTGAAGGCACAGCGCTGCTCTGCCTTTATCTGTCATGTCGTCGCAATGATTTTTGTTCGCGCAGGCGCAGTCGGTTTCACCATATAAAATGTACGCAAAAAGGCAGATCGCTACGCTGCCTTTTTTACGTTACTCTGCTGTGCCAATGCTCTACGTACGTTCATGGAGAATTAGTGAATCGGTCCTTTTCAGGTGACGTCACTCTGTTGCATTGTGGGATTGAATCGCCATTTCGCAGGCCACGGTTTCACTCTGTGATTCACGTCTTTGAGTGCGGCATTATTTCTCAGAAATGGGAAGATCGTGTTGCGTGATAGGCTGCCATAATAAGTCGCATCGACGGAATG
Organism: Salarias fasciatus; assembly: GCF_902148845.1. Lineage (NCBI taxonomy): Eukaryota > Metazoa > Chordata > Actinopteri > Blenniiformes > Blenniidae > Salarias > Salarias fasciatus. Next base: position 30,213,344 of record NC_043762.1, read on the forward strand.
GGAGCAGGACAGAAGGCAGGCTCCGTTTTCTCCAGTTTCCCACCTGGAAAAGAAATGACGGGGAGCAGACTGAGGAAATAAGGAAGAGGCGTCAGACGGCGGGGGTCGCAGCAGTGACATATCGACTCCATATCTGCCAACATGGTTGTTTGCTCTCGACATTTTCATAAAGGCAAGTAAGCCAGTTTATTTGTTTTTAAGCAATGTTACTGAAAATGTGGTTTCTCTCTGAATGAAGTCACGTTAGCCGCTAACGGTTGTGAACTAGCTTCACCTTCATCTTAGCTTCATAGCTTCATCTTCGAGCCAACTTCACTTGTGAAATCCAGTCAGCGGAGGAGGGCAGTGGAGAATCACTTCATGCTACATCTGTTCACTGTGATGACTGTGTGAATGGCATCAATTAGGGGCAAGAGGAGCGGCACATATGTGCAGTCGAGCTTTGAGTATAAACGTATTTGTTGTTTTTGGTTGTTGCTTTCAGGTGTTCGTTCATGAAATGTGTGTTGGGGTGTGGGCCCTGTAGAGAGAGACGTTTCAGCACCGCAGGCAGCTCTGCGTCCGAATTGTCATTTTCTCACTCATTTTGCATCTCGATCACAAACAAGCAATGCGCTGTGTGGTCATGAGATATAAAGGTAATTGGGAGAGTCTTGGGACTGCTAGTAAGTCATTGTTTAAGTTTTTTTATTGGTGTTATACGATCTTGATTTTGTTAGAGTAAGCTGGCACTGACCTGCCTACACATGTAAATTGTCATTGGTGTGTCCGCCGCAATTTGCGACTGTCTGCCTACCTAACCCTGGAGCTCACGGCACGTGGCTGCCAGCACGGTGCATCTCCCCAAGTCGGCCGACATCAGGATGTCACTGGACACTTTCAGCAGGGCAGGCTCTGTAGAATGGTGTTTACGAAACCCTGACTGAAAAATGCCATAGATGTCATGCTCTTGTAAGAAAGATGTGAGCTGTTTTGCCATCACCTTTTCTAACAATTTGGACAAATATGAGACGAAGGCGGAGCTCATAATTAAATTTTTATATTGCTTTATGCTAATATTATATTGCAGTATCGAACCAGACTGACACATTTAAGCTCTGTTAAAAAATAATTCATACATTGGAAACGAACGGAAACTCCAGACACAAGCTTTAACTGACCATTTGCCAGTTTTTGTAATCTTTGATAATAATTACAAAATAAATGCTGACACTCCTAAAAAGCCTGTTTATAAACGGATGAGATCTGAAGAAGCTATTATCAAATTTAAACTGGACCTATTGGATGAAGATTGGAACTGCATGTACTTAGTAGATGATGTGAATAATGCTTACAGTGCTTTTTAGACAAGTTTTGTTCATTATACAATAAACATTGTCCTGTGTGTCAATACTACAGAAAGAATAAATCTGCAAAATGTCCCTGGTTAACTAGGGGCTTACAAAATGCGCATAAAAAGAAAAATAGTCTTTATAAAAAATTTATTAAAGGTGCATTACGGAGTTTTTCAACTTTAAAAACACTTATTTTCCACCATAAATATGTTACACATTTTTAATGATGTGTACAATGTGCCCTGACATATTCATTGTAAGTACCTCTAACAGCGCTAAATTGTCACATTAAAGTCACAGTGCCGGTCCAGCTCCAGCATTTTTTTGCTGAGAATTTGAGAGGAATGACGTAATGCACGCTCCGGCTGGCCTGATTGAGTTAGGTTTCATTTTGTCCGCCATTACTCCGCCAGATGCTTAGTGAGCAACAACTGAGCAGGATCTTCCAGAAAGTCAGAACAGACTGGCTTCTAGCACTGCCACAGCTCCACACAGACTCCACCAGGGAGAAGAAACTTACATATTACTTGAGCGCTACTAAAAGAGCGAGGAAGGAGTTCCCCTCTTCCGTGCACGCGAGCCACAGGGACGAGTGTTTCACTAAGCTGCATTACGCCCAAGGCCTGCAGGGGGCGCTGTTTCACATAAAATGTGTAAACTCCTTAATGCACCTTTAAACTAAGGACAAAAGATGCGGAAACTTGCAACTAATTGTACAAGAACAAATTGACATATTTTAAGAGTAAGTAAGAAAAAATATTATACAGACAAACTAAACAAGAATAAAAACAGTATGAAAGGGATTTGGGATGTATTAAATAGGTTATTGAAGGGGCACGATCAAGATAATAGGTATCCAGAGTTCTTCATCACGAATAATGCAGAAAACTCAAACATGCAAGATGTAGCTAATAAATTTAATGATTTCTTTGTCAATATTGGACTGGAATTAGCAGAGAGTATTGCTGATCAGGGAAACAATAATTTAGATGATTCACCTATAAAAAGAAATTCAAAGACAATGTTTCTCTCTGATGTGAGTGAGGCTGAAATTATAAATATTGTTAATACATGTAAAAGTAAATATTCGACAGATTGTCATAATATTGATATGGTGATAGTTAAAAAAGTAATAGATACCATTGTAAAACCTTTAACATATATATGTAATTTGTCCTTACAAACAGGAAGTTTTCCCAATAGAATGAAAACTGCTAAAGTGATACCATTATACAAAACCGGATCCCAGCACATCTTCACAAATTATCGACCAGTCTCTCTGCTCCCCCAATTTTTGAAAATATTAGAAAAAATGGTAACACTTCACTTGAATCACCAGGTACAACATATTATAAGTAGTTATAAACACTCATAAATTATCATAATCCTTTATAACTCACTATACAGCATAGGGTGAGGGTTAGGGTTAGGTCCTGATGTTATAAAGCATTGTGATCATTTATGAGTGTTTATAACTATAGTTATACAGTGCTATAATATACTTATTATAACAACAAACTGCTTAAAATAAAACTCTGGATGAATATTAATAAACTATTGCTCAATTTAAGTAAAACTAAAGTTATGTTGTTTGGTAATGTTAAAAATCGTGAGCGGTCACTTAATATTGATGGTACATCAATAGAAATGGTGTCTGAAAACAAATTCTTGGGTATCATTATTGACAATAAATTAATTTGGAAACCATACATTAGACACATTCAAAACAAAATATCAAAAAATATCTCTGTAATCAACAAAACAAAATATGTCCTGGAGTACAAAGCATTCCATTTGTTGTACTGTTCACTTGTTGTGTCCCATTTGATTTATGTTATGTACCATTTGATTTATGATATTGAAATTCGGGGTAACAACTACAAAAGTTCTTTACTTTCCCTTTCAAAACTCCGTCAGTCAGAATAATCAATAAGGCAGGGTATTATGAACCTTCAAACAAATTATTTTTACATTCTAAACTATTAAAACTTCATGATCTAGTTGATTTTTACACTGCGCAATTGCTTAAAAAAGCCAGTAAATCTTTGCTACTGGCACATATTCAACATTTATTTATAATTAGAGAAGGAGAGTATGATTTAAGAAGATCTATGAACTTTAAAGTACAGGGGGCACGAACAACTAGAAAAAGTATGTGTGTGTCTGTCAGAGGGGTTCGACTTTGGAATGGATTGGAAACACAAATTAAGCTATGTTCAACTCTGTACAAATTCAAATCAAAGTATAAACGAATGGTGTTAGTTCAGTATATGGTTCAGGAAGAGCTTTAACTCTTGGAGTAACTGATTTACCAAAAAGTACTGTGTAGTCTGTGGGTGTTTTGTTGTGTAGGTAAACAAGACTCATTATTTGAAAGTGATCAGAATTGAGATTTCTAATGAGCTGGTTGCAATTGTTAAGTCTTAGTATTGTTGTCATTGCTATCGTTGCACTACTAATCAAACAGAGAAGGGCAGGCGAGGCATGGACCTGTTGGACAGAGGAGTCTTTCCCTCCCAATAGTCTCTGTAAACCTTGTCTTTTTATTGCATGGACACAGTAGTGAGCGCCAATATAAGTTCCATAGTGAGCGGGGGTAGGCGAGCTTGTTGACTGGGGGCCATTGCCCACTCTCATCAAGCCACTCTACACCCTGGCTGTTTTAATGCACCACATTTTATCGGGCTACTTATTTAATAATGATAGCAATGACAATGATAATAATCAATGACTAATGAATATTAATAAATAACAATAAATAATTGCAATAGTGTTAATAATAATTATAGTAATACTAATAACGATAAGATAGTAGTAGTAGTAGTTGAGTAGTTGAGTAAGTGTCACTGCAGCCTTCAGTTGTGTGGTGCTCTACGACGTCACTTACAGTGAGTGTTTTCCGTGTTGGTGAAGCTTGCGAGCGACTGAAGTGCTGCTGTCTCTCTCTTACTATTACTGTTAATTCACGAAGCAATCAAAAAATCGGGGTTATTTACGCCCCTGGGGTTATTTATGCCCCCGACTGACCAGTGATCCCTCGTGAATTACATCTCTTCTCCGCCGTTAGCGCCACTGGCGTGCTAACTAGCTTAGCGTGCTAACTAGCTTGGTCCGCCGGGACCGCTATGGCGTCCTCCCCTCTGTCTTCTTTTCTTTCCTGCTCAGTGTGCCGTATGTTGAGTCAGAACCCTGCCTCCCTTGACGATAGGGGTATTTGCGTAAAGTGCAGTGTATTGACAGCGCTGGAGGCCAGGGTAACCGAGTTAGAGGAGCGGCTGCGCAGATGTGAGGGGCAGGGCAGCGCTAGCTACAGCGAGGTAGCGGCAGGGCTCGCAGCCCGCTCCCGCAGTGAGAGGAGTGTTAGCAAGCCTAGCCCCGCAGCGTGTCCCGAGCAGCCGGGGCAAGACCAGGACCGGTTTGTGACGGTCCGAAGGAAGGCTAGTGCTAAGCACCGCCACGTAGCACTCCAAGAACCGCTTCACGTCTGCAATAGGTTCTCTCCCCTCAGCGACGACACACCAGCTGAACTGGACACGCTGGTGATTGGCAGCTCTATAGTTAGAGACGTGAAGCTGCCAGCGGTGAAGGTTAGGTGTTACCCGGGGGCCAGAGTGGGGGACATCGAGGGGAACCTTAGGCTTTTAAAACAGGAAGGTAGGAGATTCCGTCGAGTCGTGATTCATGCAGGCGGTAATGATGCCCGGCGGAGACAATCAGAGGTGCTCAAATTACAAGTAGCCTCGGTGTGTGAATTGGCTAAGTCGATGTCTGATGCCGTAATATTCTCTGGTCCCCTGCCCAATTTGGTCAATGATGAAATGTATAGCCGACTTTCATCATTCAATTGCTGGTTGTCTAGATGGAGTGAGGAAAACGGAGTTATTTTTCTAAACAACTGGTGCACCTTCTGGGGAAAGCCTGGGCTCATCCGCAGGGACGGCATCCACCCAACTTTGGATGGTGCAGCCCTTTTAGCTCACAATATGGCTGATCGGCTTAGTACTCTAAATTGACAAACCAGCTATGAGCCCCGGGCGCAGAGCGGTCGTGTAGAACGCTCCTCTGTGGATCTTGTTGATCCTGTCACTAATCCTGCTCCCGGATTTTTACAAGTCAAGCATGGAGGTTTACCTAGGCTAACAGAGACTGTGTCTGTCCATAGTGCTCAAAGCATTAGAAAAAAGTCATTGGGTAAAAAGCTTAACACCTGTACAAGACAGAATAACTTTTCCAGTAGGAAATACATAAAATGTGGTCTACTAAACATTAGAGCAATCTCCACTAAATCTCTGTTAGTTAATGACCTTATCGGTGACAATAACATTGATCTCCTTGCTCTAACAGAAACTTGGCTTCAGCAAGATGACTATGTGAGGCTCAATGAATGTACCCCTCCAACCTATGTTAATTTCCAAACAGCTAGATCAACAGGTCGAGGTGGAGGTGTGGCAGTGATATCCCACTCCAGTCTTCTTCTTAAACCCAAAACTAATGTTAAATTCAACTCTTTTGAAAGCTTAACACTAACGCTTACTTGTCCAAATTGGAAGAATCAAAAAGCTGTGCTATTAATTATTGTGTATCGACCTCCTGGTCCTTACTCTGACTTTTTAACTGAGTTCTCAGAGTTTTTAAGCAATATAGTATTGGCTCATAACAAGATCCTTATAATAGGTGACTTTAACATCCATGTGGATGATTCTGGTGACAGTTTGAGTAATGCGTTTATTGCAGTATTAGATAGCATCGGTTTCACTCAAAATGTTGATGAATCCACTCATAGTCACAACCACACCCTGGATCTGGTCTTAACATATGGGATAGAGGTCAGTGACCTAAATGTTCTCCCTCAGAACCCCATACTCTCAGACCATTTTCTGATTACTTTTCAGGTTTTGATTGAAGACTACTCTGCTCAAAAAGATAAAATTCAGCTGATACGGACATTATCTGAAAAATCTGTGGCTCGGTACAAAGAATTGATCCAGCCTGCATTTGCTGCATTATCTTGTGAACTCACAGAAATGAGCTTTCTGACCAGTGGTGATAATAGTGATCAGTTTGTTAATTTTAGAAAGACATCAGTCTGGTTTTAGAGTGAACCACAGTACCGAGACAGCCCTTTTAAAGGACCTATATCAAGCAAAATCTATTTTTTTAAGGTTTTTAGCATGCCACAAAGTTGATTTCCCTTTCAAACCACCCCCAAAATGTTATTTGCCTTTATCCACGCATGTCTGAGTAATCTCTTTCAGTCTGCTGCTCTTCACAGCAGCCCCTCCCTGCGGGTAGAAAACAGCTCGTTTGAAATTCTTCAAACCTAAGTACGTCACAAAGTGGAACTCCTCCCCACCACTCTTCTCCCACCCCACCCCCGCACAGACAACACGCGCATTCTCCTCTGACCAGCAGCAGCTGATTCGCATTTTCCACTGAGGAGCCCCCCCTCCTCCCGCAGGCCCTCGGCAATCAGCGTTGCCGCTTTTTGTAGCTCAGATTACGGATATAAACTTTAACCATCGTCTGAAAGCAACAATCAAGCAAGAGCAAGAGTCTGAAGGGTCTGCGCTTGGTGAGTTTCTAACAGGAAAAGATGTTTTCGCGTGTGTTTGCGTGTAGAGAAGCTAAAGCTAAAGAGCTAAAGCTAACCCTTAGAGAAGCTAATGCATGACGTATTGAAGCGCTGACTGGTTGAAGTACGCTGTCAGTCAAAGGGGGAGAGGCGGGATCTTCAGTGAAACAGAGCATTTTCTCTTCCGGGTTTCAGAATTAACCTCCTAAAATCTTTTATTTAACACAAAATGACTTTTCCTTAGCGCCAAAAATAAACTATTACCATGTTAATGCCAATAATAGGGTTTGGGCGAGCTAAAAAAGCATGATAGAGGTCCTTTAAAGATTTTAAATGATATCAGGTGGAATTTAGATAATAAAAAGCTCACAGTGTTGGTTCTACTGGACCTGAGTGCCGCCTTCGACACAGTAGACCACCACATTTTAATAAATAGATTGAGTCACCTGGTGGGCCTCTCTGGTACTGTTCTTACCTGGTTCAGTTCTTTTCTCACAGATCGATGTTTTTATGTAAGTATGGATACTTGTTCCTCAGGAACCCATGAAATTAGGTGTGAGGTTCCCCAAGGTTCAATTTTAGGTCCTATACTTTTTAATCTCTACATGCTTCCACTTGGGGACGTCATCAGGAGACACGGCATCAGTTTCCATGGTTACGCTGATGACACTCAGCTGTTCATCGCCGTGTCCCCTGATGACTCCGGGCCAATAGAAACTCTTTTTAATTGTATTTCAGACATCAAGTCATGGATGGCAGATAATTTCCTACAGCTCAACCAGGACAAGACTGAGGTTTTAGTTATCGGTCCCGAAGGTCAGAGAGAGAAAATTTTACCAAAATTATTAGATTTTAAACCAGTACAATCAGTTAAGAACCTGGGTGTGACTTTTGACTCTGAGCTAAGTTTTATTCCACACATTAAAAACATAACTAAGATTGGATTTTATCATCTTAAGAATATAGCCAGAGTCGATCGTTTCTCTCTCAGGCCAGTACAGAGGTGCTAATGCAGCTTTTATCTCCTGTAGATTAGACTACTGGAATGCCTTGCTCTCTGGTCTTCCCAAAAAGAATATCTCAAACCTCCAACTATTACAAAACTCAGCCGCCGTGCTGACGAGGACCAGGGGGCGGGCCCACATTACACCGGTTTTACAGTCGCTGCATTGACTCCCTGTCCGCTTCAGGATCGATTTTAAAGTTCTCTTACTAGTTTTTAAATGTCTTAACGGCCTTGCGCCCTCGTATTTAACTGATTTGTTTTTACCCTATCGACCCTCACGGCCCTGAGGTCCTCTGGCAGTGCCTTGTTGTGTGTTCCAAAAGCCAGAACAAAACCCCATGGCGAGGCGGCTTTTAGCCACTATGGCCCCCGCCTGTGGAACAGCCTGCCTGAGAACCTCAGGACCTCAGAGACCGTTGATATTTTTAAAGGTGCATTAAGGAGTTTGCACGTTTTATGCGGAGCAGCCCTTGGGCGTAATGCAGCTTAGGGAAAAACTTGTGCCTGTGGCTCACGTGCACGGAAGAGGGGAACTCCTTCATCGCTCTTTTAGTAGCGCTCTAGTAAAATTTAAATTTCTTTTGCCTGGTGGGGTCTGTGCTGGAGCTGTGGCAGTGCTAGAAGCCAGTCTGTTCTTACTTTCTGGAAGATCCATCCTCAATACTGCTCAGCTGCTGCTCGCTAAGCATCTGGAGTAATGGCGGACAAAACGAAACTTAAGGATATCAGGCCAGCGGGAGGTGCATTACGTCACATCATCTCAAATTCTCCCCAAAAAAATAATGGTGCCGGACCGGCACTGCAACTTTCAAGTGACAATTTAATGCTGTTAGCGGTACTCACATTGAATATGTCAGGGCACATTGTACACATCACTGAATATTTGTAACATATTTATGGTAAAAAATAAATATTTTTAAAGCTGAAAAACTCCTGAATGCACCTTTAAAGGGAGGTTGAAAGCACACCTTTTTAATCAGGCCTTTAGCTGACCTTTTATAGTCCTCTGATTTCTATCAATATTTATGTAATGCTATTCTATTTTTTTTATGTACTTTTACCTTGTTTATTTATTTATTTCATTTATTTATTTATTTATTTTTTACTTCATAATCGTATGTTATATTAATTCCGTATCATATTTTATCATGTTTTAGCTGTCTAATTCCAGTGTTTCCTGAGGGGGGTCCTTCACACTGGGAGTTGGTCCTGGTCCAGTGCTGGGGTTCCTGTGCTCGGGTCCTCTGGTCCTGGCTGGCCTGGGGGGCTCCACACTTCGGTGCATGGGTTCCCTTGGTCGGACGGAGTTGGGGGTCGGGCGCTGGAGCCCCAGTATTAATGACCCTCGACTTCTCCTGGTGTGGGCAGCCCCACTGGTGGTGTTTTCCCATGATGCTCAGTGCCATGCCATGTCTCCTCTGTTCTGTGCAATATAATGGGAGTGTGTGTGTGTGTGTGTGTGTGTGTGTGTGTGTGTGTGTGTGTGTGTGTGTGTGTGTGTGTGTGTGTGGTGCACACTGTTTGATGGCGCGGTTTTTATTCTTTTTGTTTCTATGATTGTTTTTACTGTTCAGCACATTGCGTTGTTCTTATTAACATGAAAAGTGCTATACAAATAAAGTTTGATTTGATTTGATTTGAATGAGTCTTGTCCTATAGAACAACACAATGTGGGGCAATGGTACATCTTCAGGGATGTTGCGGGATTATAAAATAAATGGGTATGCTTAATGCACGTTTATGGTGTATATGTGTGTGCATGTAGATGTGAATATATACATATAGTATGTGTTTAGGTATACATGGTGTTTATAGATGTCCTTGTCATTAGTGTATATATGTGTTTACAGTTGTATGTGTGTTTGGATAAGCACTTGCTTAACAGTATGTGTTGTGCCTTTCGTTATGATTTTAATAGCTATTTTTTGATTATGAAAGGATAATGTACACAGCAGTGACTGGGGGTAGGCATTAATAAGCTCATTAGCTTCGGCTTACTCCTTTTGAGCTCACAATGTAAATTTTCCCTTTTTTTCTCTCTCTTTTGAGTGGAAATGATGTTTGTGGACTGCTCAAATAAACTAAAGTAAACTAAACTAATCTATATCATTATTATTATTATTATTATTATTATTATTATTATTGTTATAATTATTATATCAGCATATATTTTGTTGTACAGATCATCAAAATGTCATTACTTTGCCAATATTTAGTGCAAATACTGTTTCATACAGGAATGAATGGCCGGCATCTTGAAAAAAGGCAGCCATTTTGATTTTGAAGTTGGCTAACGTGCTTTTCTGAAAGAGGAGGTTCTGAAGCACCTGTGTGTCAATTTTGGTGCTTGTGTCACCAAGTGAAAGATTGTTTCAGTGATCTGCCCCACTATAATATCTTCCAAGGTCTTACCTTCAGCAGCTAACAGTGATTGTAGCTTGACACTGAAGTCATCATCAGGTACAGATTCACCCACAGTGACTGATTGCCATTTTTCTCCGCTTTCAAGATTAACTACTTCTGTCGGCACATCTTCATGAGAGAACGCTTCCCGGCAATCACACAAAACCATAAGACAGCTCAATGAAGGGTGAAACATGCGGCCTCTGACATGGACGCGACCAAAACATTTTCAAAACCTCTTCAGCTCTGAGACGAGTTTGGTATTGTCTGCCATTTCTTTTTTTAAGTAAATACAACTGGGAACTGCAGAATCTGTAGTGTTAAGAAACTTACGATCGAGACTAACAACTCTTTTCTGTACCTAAATAAACCTAAAGCATCCCAGCGGTGGCTCCATTTTATGTAGCCCTTGTGTACTCCTATTATTTGAGTGGGCTCTGGGTTCTTTTACTGTGTATCCGTGTACTGAACTGTGAACTGTTTCAATTAAACTCAACCTTTATTTACTTTGGGTCTGATAGGCACCTTTAAATATAGAACGAAACACAAGAAATAACTACTGAAATTACTGGACTCTAAATTAGCACCAGACACAAAGTTACTTAAAAAAACAGAACCCTAACTTCATTACAAACCCCAAGATAATAAAATAAAGTGCAAATTATGTGTTTTTGAATTTGGCAAGCGATGCACATTGATTCTCACTGATCACACAAATAAAAACAGAAACCCAGCACAGATGTCAGAGAATAATGACCAAATAATTAATTGTTCATTAACCTAAAGCCGGCATCTAAATAAAACCTATGTTTCAGGCCTGTATCGATGCTTGGGTACATTGTGACCACAAACTCCTGGCCACGTCACTCAATGAGCAAAAAAAAACAAAACAAAAAAAAAAAATAAAAGAAAGTACCATTTTTTACAATGAACTGGAACAAAAGACTTTTTTTTTAAACAGATGAAATAGAACAAAAATGAACTCTTAAAACCCTCTTGCTTTCTGTTTCTTATTTCTGTTTTTTTTTTTTTTTTTAAATCCAGGTTACAGTGACTTCAATAAAAAACAAGACATTTCATTTTGCCAATAGGTATCACAGTCTGAACATATTTTGATATGGATGCATTCAGGGCTGGACGTTCATGGATCCTGAGGAGTTTGGTGTGGAATTGATAATCTACAAAGCCCCCAAATTCCTGGAACATGAAAACTGAGCTCATGGAAATTCACTGTTTCATGATCAGCATGCTGTGACCACACCGAGGGACAAAAACTTGTGAATGTTTTCGGTTTGTTTTACTAATCAATGTCTTTTGATGACCGACACCAATATTCAGGTTGATTGAATAAAATCCCTAGAAACAAAGCGTGAAATTCCACTGTATTCAAAAAAAAGACGTCCTTTTACCATAAGGTGGTGCTATAACTATCAAAAAGAGTTTTCATATGGATTTGTTCAGTTTATTAAGTGAGCTCAATGCGATCATGTGAAGCTCTTACCAGGGACCAGTAAGTCTTGGCGACAGTCGTACAGCATGCCGAGGCCAAACGGTCGGCCGAGGGCCGCCAGCTCCATGGTTCTGCCGGCTTCAGGGTCCATCTCTCAAGCTCTGAAATACAAACAGCTGTGAATGTTGGTTCATGTCTGTCAGTACACTTCAGATCAGGGCCGGCCCGGGCTTCGGAGGCGCCCTAGGCGAGCCCGAGACGAGCGCCCCTTGGGAGCGTGTTTTTCGACCGGTCCAACAGTTGTTGAGCGGGGGGGGGGGGGCTGAGGAGCAATGCCGAACGATACCGATCTGTGCCGAGGTGCACGGAGGACCGCTGTGCATCAGACCGCTGCAGAGCGGGGCACACGGAACACGGAGCATCGTAGCGCCCCTTGTACGACCGCGGCGCCCCCCCGGGGACGTAGCGCCCTAGGCGGCCGTCTAGTTCGCCTATGCCTAGAGCCGGCCCTGCTTCAGATGGCTGATTGATTAGACCAGTTGTGTTGTGTTGAGGTAGAGTTGTTCTCATTCATACATGTTCACTTTGTGAGGTACTTTTGTCTCATCTGTAGTTGTAGTTCAACATGCATTTCTCCATTGTTGCTCCTAATTAATTGACTGTAAATACAGATTAGATTTAATTGCAGACCCATATTGAAACGTACTATGCACAAGATCATTAAATGCAGTTGTATCATTTGCTATTCAGAGTCAACTTTGAAAAATTATTTGGACAAATTTAAGTCAGAATAACAATGATCAACCTCTACAAAAGTAGTAATAATGCTTCTCCTAAAGAGCCTTATTAGAAAAAAAAAAAGTATTTTTTTTTTTTGGGACCTCAGATGTAATGTGGAGGTCAAGTTGGAACCCCAAACCCGACCTGCAGGCTCCTCAGACTTGTATTTTTCTTCTATGGGAGTGCAGGACCGACGTTCAGTGCTTCTCTCGAAGAGTAAACCACCCGAGGATGAACTGATCCTCTTTCATCCTGCGCTAGTTCCTTTTTCAGGGTGGTGCCCAAATCATTACTTAATAAATAAGAAATCTATTTAATTCACCATTCTCAAATTTTCATGGATAATTTTCTGTAATTTGACCATTTTCAGTAAATTAGTTACTTGTGAAATTGTTTATTGCTCAATAATACCTTATTAATCAATAGTTTAATGATAGAAAATACTTATTTACTCATTTTCAAGTAACCAATTGTCTGGCATTATTATTTGACAAAAATCAATTTACCTCAATTAACTTTGGATACATTCCTTTTGTGCATCATTTTAAAGAGTCTGTTACCTTACAATTGATTGTATTAATAACCCACAGATAATCATCAATAATTATGAATTAATAATAAGTAATTACCTTTGATTATCAATATTTTAGTGATTTAATACAAATAACCAAACATTAAACCACACAATGTTTAACTTCTTTCGACAATGTAACATGAGTACGCACATCCAAAAGAGAAATCTGAAACGCTCACTTTCTCCTGAAAGCCTCGTCATATTTAGTTGTTAAAATGAGCAGACGCTGCAGGTCATGACTCAGCAAAGAAACACAGCACAGCAACAGCATTGTGGATAAATTCTTCAGTACTTACAGCAGGAATGTCTGCGGTCCTCTGGTGAGAGCTGCAGTTTCAGACATCATATCCCTGTGGAAGGCCCGGCCCCCTCATGGTTATTCACCGCAGGAGGCTGGACTGAGAGGAAAGCAGCTGACTTCCTGGAAATGGGCTGCTGGAATAATAGACAGGGAAAAAAAGGAAACTCAAAGTCATGGGGAGGGGCAAGTTTACTTTCACTTTCAACTTCCACAGGGTACAATTTCTGGGAAATGTTCTTATTTCATGTAAATGCAGTTGTATGGATGAGCCATAACAATACAACCACGTTGATTAGTTGACAAACAGGCTCTTGAAAATGCATGACTTTTGACATCCACACACCAGTCAGTTAATATTGATATTAAGAGATAAAATTTATGAAATTGTTATATTGGAAACTTCTTGTCCTGAACCAATGAAGCTGCAGCAGTTCAACCAGGGTGAGTCCATCTGAACGATGCATCACGAGTAAAGAGTCTTGAGTTTGGAATTCTATTTATTTATCGAAGCGCTGCTGCTGACACATTTGAAAGAAACATCTTTCATGGGACAAGCAGCAGACCTCAGTATGTGTGTTGCAAGTTGCCAAAATGACATGTTTTTCTGGTTTGATTCATCTCATCCCAGGGCCAGCCCGGGCTTCAGAGGCGCCCTAGGCGAGCCCAAGATGAGCGCCCCTTGGGAGCGTGTTTTTCGAGCGGTCCCGACAGCGGGGGGGGGGGGGGGGGGGGGGGGGGTGCGCGCTGAGGAGCGATGCCGAACAATACCGATCGGTGCCGAGCAGCGCCGAGGATGAGGAGCGCGGTGCGTCGGACCGCTGCACAGCGGGACACACGGAACACACAGCGTCGTGGCGCCCCTTGTACGACCGCGGCGCCCCCCTCGGGACGTGTTCGCCTATGCCTAGAGCCGGCCCTGTCTCATCCAACAGTCAACAGCGAAGGAACAAACTGTTCTGCATTGGCTCCAACTCGGTTAATAAGCTCTGCTGCTCATCCCACAAATGCACATTCAAAAAGCAGCAAAGCAAGACAATTAAAATGTGCACTTGAGCATAATAGCCTGTACTATAGCCTAATACAACACATTAACATGTAAAAAAACTGTAGAAACAGCCGAGACGTTATCTCGACCCTAATTTCAGGCAATTAACTTATTACAAAGTCAAAGTTGCTCAGCTTAATCTTAGCTGCTGGAGAACATTATAAAGATTAAATAAACATGTTTTATGATGATCGATGATCGACTTTGTTGGCCTGCACAATGTTCCCTTTGCGCATGTGTAGTTCGAGTATGTATACCAACAAAGTCACTCGTGACCCCTGGGTGACCCAGGAACTGCATAAGTTCAGGGCTCCACCCACCAATCCGCTAGCTAAGTCGTGACGTAGGCGCCCCCCGCATGGCGCACTTCCGGGGCCATTCGTCTGCAGCGGTCCATTCAAACCTGGTTTGTTTACCGTCAAGACGCCACGGTGTTGTGTCCCTCAGTGTTTTAATAGATCAGAGACTAAAGGAATCACTCAAGTCTCATTCCACCGTTTCCCTGCTGATGATCAAAAGAAGAGGAGATGCTGAAATTAATCAGGTAAATTGCAATTTGAAGTATCGCTCACGTTAGCACATGCTAGCTAATCCAGTGCTAACATTACAGATGTTGCATACTAGACAAAGATTTAACTTTTTAGTTCATTCATCCGGATGCAAACGTGCCATCTCACTACTCCTCAAGGATCGATGTATTGTGTGTTTTATATTATTATTCATTGTGGTCTTGATGAAGAGAAGAGTGTCTGTCTTAGTTAGCTTCTGAGTTAGCTTCATGTCGGCTACAGAAGCAGACAGTCGACATTATCTTGTGCCTGTCAAGATCGAAAACGAGCCCTTAGGTCTCCAAGCAAAATTATCTTCTACGAGAATCCGAAGCTGGTGTTAATATTCTAAGAGCCTTTTATTAGAAATGCATCTCCTTGTACTAAAATGTGTAACTAACGATCCCTGCTGTGTTTTTTCTTACCACTGCATGTTGTTAAAATACTGGAACTGCAACCCTGTAATTTATATTGGAGTATTTATGTTTTCCATCAGTTGTTCTTTCCATACATATGACAGAAATTATCTCAAAAAAAGTATATATAGTCTGAGGAAGTCTGAAATTGAAGTCTTTAATTGTCAGTTATTTCCATGTATTTTTGTACACATAACTAATACCAATTTTACAATTTGTAATGATCTGTCCTCCTTCACAGGCGCGACAACTTCACTCCAAACCACAACAAGAGTGTGCAGTTGGATTTCCCTCAGGGCAAAGCTGCTGGGCATCACGGTTTGTGGGATAGTGGATAAAATACTGAAAGTGTGTGTCTGTCTCACGAATCTGCAAACACCAATTCTGCATGAAATGGCATGATGGGAATGATTCAGATGTGAAAAAGAAATAAATGCAAAGTCATGAATGTATGAACCTTTATTATAATAAAGTGTCATTTGCTTAAAGTGTGGCTCTTCTTTATGGCATGCATCCTGTACGCTGGTGGTGCAAATTCACATCTCCTGCAACATCTTCAGCAAGAAATGATCTTTGTAAAACTGTTCCAGAGCGTCCATCAGAGAACCAGTTGATGCATCCAATTGCAGAAAGAAGTCTTTTCTGTCTGCTGCCTGCAGGACCGTCTTTGTTGCAGCCGTCCAGGGACATCTGACCTACAGATGGGAGAAGCAGTTATGCCACATAATAGCCACTGTGTAAAAATGTGAAAATAGAAGATCTGTAAGCTGCTTTCCACTGTTTTACCACCATTTTAGAATGAGGTGAGTAATAATAATAATAATTTATACGATTTTAAAAGCGCCTTTCAAAGCACCCAAGGACACTGAACATTAAAAGACTGAGAAATATTAAGAACAGTAATAACCGAACAGAAATAACAAAAAGCAACAACATTGTTATGGTGGATATGACGATGACCCGCTGGTGATGCAGGACTGTCTGAACAGGTGAGTTTTGAGTCTGGCTTTGAAGAGCAGGTGAGCATAAGGGTGAAAAACATACAACTCACACTTAAGTTATTTCTTAGAAACAATGACAGCTTGATTTCAAGTCATTAAAGCCACCTGTTAGCATTCAGCTAACGAGAGACACATATCTATTTGAACAAGTGAAATGTTACATAACACAAATCTATCCATAATATAAATCTATCCCAGTCTTAACCAAGGCTACTTAGAAGCCAGGGAAAAAAAACATTAAAAGCCAGAGAGCACTGGTTCACTCACCTCGACATCGTAGAGCTTCTTCTTCATAGATGCCTGGACTTTACCTTTAATGACACCCTGTGTAACGCTGACATTTGCCACCCGACCGGAGTTACAAGAATTCAGACCCTTTTGAATCCTCTCCAAGGTTTTCCCGGAAAAAAAAAGATGCAATTGTAAAGAGATTTAAAGGTTCTGACATGTTTGTTTTGAACTGTTTTGCCGACGGAGCGCAGACGCGTTTGGCCCCGGAAGTGGGCGTATCCTTGTGGGTGATGTCGGACTTACCTAGCGGATCGTCTCCTACGGAATCTTCTCACGTGACCACGAGGATTCCGAGTGACAGAGTGCTCTGGCGGTCATCCGGGATTCATAGACCCTAGTTACATTCGTAACTTTCGTTCTATTTCATCCCTACTGACCGCCAGAGGCGGTGCTTAAAGCACTGGAATGACGTATGCCAACTTGGTCACGAGGAATTCCAGAGACCAATCCCACTGAAAAGCCTCTGCAGGATCCAGGACCACCCGCAGTGGATGCGGAGGCACAATGGCCAACCTGTAGGACCTGGAAATGGTGCCAGGCATCGTCCCAACGGCGACAGCCCATAGCTCACCCAGGAGGGGATACAGTCCGGTCGGCACCAATCCAAGTCGGCCCTGGCCAACTCGGCATCAAGCCAAGTTGGCCTCACGGGGGGGGTGGGGGGGGCTCTCAAGTGGCCGAGTTGGTCGGTGCCGACTTGACTGTAAGCTGCTTACCAACTCGGCCAAAAGCCTCTTTTTTTTTTTTTTTTAATCACGATGCGGCTGCGGCGCGACGATTTGCACAGTTTTTTGACGATCTGTTTGAACCAAGTAGCTTAGCTACAAGCGCTTAGCGGTTGTCTGGTCATGTGACTGGTCCCCAAGGCATTCTGGGAATCGTAGTGCAACGATGCCGGTTGCAGCGCGATGATTTGCAGTTTTTTTTCATCCCGGCTGCGCCGCTTCTCCTCACGTAGCAGGCGGGGGACTGGAGGACAAACTGTGTGATGATGGAGACTGACAGGTTAGGGGTGGAGAATGGACCTGGAGCTTCATGTTTGACATTCTGTTTGAACCAAGTAGCTTAGCGGCGTTTGATCTGGTCACATGACCAGACAGCCGCTCGCGCTGTGCGCTCGTAGCTAAGCTACTTGGTTCAAACAGAATGTCAAACATGAAGCTCCATTTAAATTATCCACCTCTAACCTGTCAGCTTACATTCAAGTCGGCACCGACTTTCATTATAATTATAAAACTGCAGATCATCGCGCCGCAGCCGGCATCAGCTCCAGGATTTGCACAGTTATAATTATAATGAAAGGCCACTGGATTGATCAAACGCCGCCTGGTCACATGATCTGGTCGGGGTCATCCCAATGTTCCCCGGGTCCGATGTTCCCCGGGTCCGATGTTCCCTTCTATCAATACCGGGGAACATAGGACCCTCTTTCTAAAGACGGGTCCTATGTTAACCCACTGTGTCATAGCGCACTCGGATGTAGGTTTTTTTGTTGTTTGTTTTTTGCCGCGGCGAGAGCGCAGATTTGCATTTGCACCAACCTAGTTGATGTAAACAACAGTGAAATATAATAAAATATTTAATAAAAATGTAATAAAAAATTTATTTAAAAAAAATTTGAGGAGTCCGTGCCTTCAGAGCGGGCAGAGCGGACGTATAATGAAACTTTTCCTAATCACAGCTAAACATGTTTTTATTCTGGTGTAAACTATCTATCCAATCTGTGGACAAAAATAATGATTGAAGATATTTAGTGATTTAAATAAGCAGCTTGTGTTTGTCACACTATCCGCTCAAAAGAAAAAAACAACCACAAAACATAAAAATAAAAAACACCCATGAATAAGCTCTCTGATTATCAAATGCGGAGGTCAAATTCTAAGACATTAACTATGTTTCCCTCCTCCGTACTGTAGAACTTAATTTTTCTGACAGGCTTATCACAGTCCTCACAGTCTGGTGCGTGCACGAGAGAGGGGTTGGGGTTCACGCTGACGGAGATGCCGAGATGAATGAATGACCTGAGGGAATGAGCTCTCTGCTTATTCCTAATAGTGGAGATGAACGTCAATATCTGAATGGAGGGAAATAATGATTAACACTAGAACTAAAATGATTAACACTAGAACTGCCAGCATTCTTACCCCCCCTCCAAAGGCCGCAGCGCTCAGCCAGACCAGCATACATTTTGCTGTGTTTTTGCACAGGAGCACAACAGGTTGTTTTTCTGTAATCAAATGTATTAGAAATTAAGATAAATAAACAAAATATTAAGCCAAGAGGATCAGCAAACCTTTTAATGCCTCATGTCTGCTTTATTAATGCCTCAAGTCAGGTTTTAAAATGTATTTAATTTTTACGGTGCGCATTTCAGCAGCGTATCTCTCACTCACACTCCGCGCACTCATTTCCCTGATAAACACGCACACACACACCAACACACACAAAATAGTTGTATTATTAACCGTCAGTAATAATCAAGAACATGTTAAAATTAGTAAAATAAGTCTCCCCGGCTGCGCACCAGGATGGACACCTTCCCACACAGTCCGTCCTCACCCTGCTCAGTTGATTCTGGGACTGCAGGCTCCACAGGACAAAGGTATTTATTCAGAAAATATATTCGTTCAAAAATTCATTTTTGGAAACGAAAAATACATGGTTTGCTGTACTTTGATGGAGGATATAATATTTTACCTGAATCTGTAATTGGCCCCTCTGGAGACGCTGCAGTGCTCCTGCTGTGAACTGCCGTGTTCACTGTTGTGTTGAAATTTATTACATTAGTTTATTTATTTTTCACACCATTTATGTTATTATAATTTAGTTGTAAACTGACAGTAGCCTACAGTAATTCTCTATACCTGGAGGTGACGCGTGAGCGCTTTCATGCGCCACTGCAGGTTCTGCGCTGTACGAGCAGACACTTTCAGTGCACGGCGGGGAGCACAGGACCCTTATTTAGAAAAAGGGTTCTATGTTCCCCGGTCCATACAAAGCGGGGAACATACGACCCTTTTGGAGGAAAGCGGGGAACATACGACCCTTATGTGGAAAAAAGGTCCTATGTTCCCCAGTCCCTACAAAACGGGGAACATAGGACCTGGGGAACAGGTACGCTCCCATCTGGTCACGTGACCAGACTGCCGCTCGCGCTGTGCGCTTGCAGCTAAGCTACTCGTTCAAACAAGACGTCAAACATGAAGCTCCAGCAGGGCTGGGTCTACGCAGGGGCAAGAGGGGGCCTGGCCCCCTCAAATAAATGTTGTGCCCCCTCAAACTAAATCCCCCAAAATATATTATATTTAATATATTTTTATTATCTCATGCCTCTCTCCTCCGCTCCACTTCTTAATGTGTCTTGCTTGCCCCCTCAAATATAAAATATATCAAGCTGTTTCTCGTGTCATGCTTCTCGCCTCTGCTAAGTAATTTACATTTTTAAAACAAATAATAATTTAACATGTTGTTAAATTATGAATATGAACAGTGCATAGCACAAAAAACAGGGAAGCTGACACGTGGTGCGTTGGTGTTTGCATGCCTTTCCGTTGACTATGAAATGACCCTTACGCTGCACTGTATTGATGAGGAATGGGAGAGGGTTAGATGTAAGTTATTTATTTCTGAATTTATGGAACTTGCCTGTTTTTTTTTAAACTGCAATGTAAAGTTTTTTTTAAAAGCGATGTCAGTTCTTTCCTACTTTTCACAAGTTGAAAACTAATAATATGAATAATATAGTACTAGTAATATAGGGAATTATAGGAATTATCGTCCATTTATCGTTATCGAGGTGAGGTGCTCAATATATCGTGATATTGATTTGAAGCCATATTGCCCAGCCCTAGTCTAACAACCATAACTACAATAAAACAAATGCCAAGCATTTGAGACGACACAACTTTACAAGGTACTTGCTCAGTGTACCCGCATCCTAGTGGGTGAATTTGTCAGTTAGACATGGTAAAAGGTGCTGGAGCACAATGCCCCCTGGCTAGACCCGGCCCTGAGCTCCAGGTACATTCTCCACCTCTAACCTGTCATTCACCATAATCACACAGTTTGTCCTCCAGTCCCCCGCCTGCTACTTGAGGAGAAGTGGTGCAGCTGGCATAAAAAAAAAAAAAACACTGTGCAAATCGTCGCGCCGCAGCCGCATCGTGATTAAAAAAAAAGAGGCTTTTGGCTGAGTTGGTAAGCAGCTTTCAGTCAAGTCGGCACCAACCAACTCGGCCACTTGAGAGCCCCCCCCGCGAGGCCAACTTGGCTAGATGCCGACTTGACTGTATCCCGGAACGGTGCCGAGTTGGCCAGGGCCGACTTGGATTGGTTCCGACCTGACTATAATCCGCCCAGGAGCACCCCTATCAGGGCTCCCCATGGCATGGACACCGCCCTGGTGGAGTGGCAATGCACACCCTCGGACAGAGGCCGCCCTGCGGCCTGATAGGAACGGCAAATGGAGTCCACAACCCAGTGGGACAGGCACTGCCTGGAAGAGCAGAGCCCCGACTAGGGCCTCCGTAGTGGAGAACAGGCTGGTCAGATGTCCGCACATCTGCCGCAGCACCCATGCAGCTTCTCAGAGCTCCGACTGGACACAAGAGCTCTGGCCGGCGCACCGCCCGCCCCATCCGGGCGCCACTGGAGGCATGCCGGGCGAATAGACAGAGCGCACAGCCACACGCTACGCCGTGGTAACGGCCAGCATAAACACCGTCTTACGCAACACACACTGCGGCTCTGCTGCTGCCAGAGGTGCAAAGGGAGGCCGACAAGGTCTCCAGCACCAGATGTAGATCCGAGGTGGGTGCCCGCGGCCACCAAGGGGGGTAGGCCTCAGAGCCCCTCCTGAGGAAAGCCCACACCCGAGTGTGGTCCCCAATCGCGCCGCCTGCAACCATGCATGGCGGGCTGGCCCGCCGCCACATACACCCCCGGGGTGAACGGGGACCGGGCTACATCCAAAGACTGCCAAAGTCCAGGACCACGGGAACTGGGCAGGGCACCGGGTCTTCCCCATGGCTGTTGCACCACAATACAACCAACCTCCACCACTATCAGACAGCCACCGGTAGAGGGCGCCCTACCATCTGAGGCGGCTCGCCCAACAGGCTCCGAACAGCTGCTCAGCAGCAAGTCGGGCCCCTCAGTCGCCAGGCGCAAGACAGAGACGGTGAGGACGGGGGTGCCCCACCTGGCCACTGCGCTGAGACAGCAGAACCCTCCTGCTGAGAAGGCGCCATGGTCTGCCGCGGAACAACCGGTGGAGCAGAGGAAACCAAGCTCACACCGGCCAGTAGGGGGCCGTGTGTGTGTGTGTGTGTGTGCCCCTCTGAAGCACACTGATGGGCGTCGACCAAGGAGAGGGGCCGGCGGGAACATCCACTGAAGGACTTGCGGCCAAGAGTGCGCGAGCGCTTAGTGGCCCAGAGGCCAGCGGCTCTCGGGGGTTAAGAGGAAAGTGGCCACCTCCTAAGCACCCCCCAGTGCACATATCCCCCATGGAGGCACCACCCCCCTGGTGGAGGATTCCAACAGGAGAGGGAGTCCGTCAGCGCGTTGAGGCCCCTGCAGGCACACAACCTGCAGGCCGGCCAGACAGGATGCCAACCATCCACAACACCACTGGGAGGCCTGACATCACCAGACGGGCCCGCCCACGGAGCCCGGCTGATGCTACGCCCAGTAGGGGGATGGACCCCCTGGCGGGCACCGCGGCCACCGCCCTAAGCTGGCCACGTAACATCACAAGCAGGGTCCATACAAGCCTAGGAAAAGGCGACGCACGGCCATCACCTGCTAGAGGCTCTAGGCCGACACCAGGAATGCGGCTCGGTAGGACAAGACGGAGCCAGGGCGATAAGCTGTGGGAAGGGAGCGCACACCACCGGCACAGCCGATGCAACATCACCACGTCAGCAAAGCAGCGGAGCCACATCCGGGAGAGGGAGCGGCCGCATGGCGGCCCCCACTCCCCTCCGTCTCACAAGACGGCACCTGCTGGGAATGAGGCAGGGGCGGATACAACCGAACCGACCCCGACAGTGTCAGTCAGAGGGTCAGGAGACAAGGTTTGTGCAATACGCTGAAAAAGGGGGGATATGCCGCCTACACAGCCGGTGCACGATGGCAAGGCCAACAAGGGGTAGCTGCACTACGCTCAGGGGAGGGAACGGTGGCACGGCAGTGCCCTGTCCCTCCTGCCCCCTCGCCAGAGGTGCCCTGCTCCAAAGCAAGCACCAATAAGCAGGAACAACACAACAGTGCTTCCACTGGCAGCGCCCAACCAACACTAATCGCGTGGCGACTGCCACCGCGGGGTCCTACAGCAGGGGAAGCAGCACATACGGCCCATAACTGAGAGCCAGCCAACGCTAGCCCTGCTGCAATCAGCAAAGATCATGCCGACAAGCCAAGCGAGGCGTGCACGAACAGAGCTCCGTCCAGGAGGGGGACCAGCTGTTTAGCAGCCCCCTCCTCCATCAGCCCCCACAGTAGCGCCACCCATCAGAGTAGGGGCGCAGCGCAAATCACCGAGCTAGCAGTTCAGAGAGCCAACCCAGGCGGCCTGCACACTACAATGAAGACGCCAGAGAATGCTACGAGCGGAGAAAGAGCGTGGCGGCTCCCTCCGCCTGCTAAAGGAGGCGTCCCCCGTCGGAGTGGGGGTGCACGTGATACCCAGAGCATGTAGTAGCTGGGGTATGCGGGGGCTGTGCCTTCTGCCCGCACATCACTGACTGGCCACTCAGCCAAGGCACGCGCTAGCGGCCGCATGCTATCCCCGAGGCCACCGCAGTAGCAGCGGGAACGGCGGGCCCCGCCCGCCTGCTAGCAGTGGCGTCACCTGCCTGAGCAGCTGATATGTAACAATCAGAAAGAACGCAGGGGACCGGTGGAAGAGGAGGCTGATCCCCCGACAAACAACACGCCTCACTGACTAGCTGCCTAGCCGATCTTGTGCCGTGCTCCATGGCGGCAGGGGTGGGGGCACCCCACACGCTGCAGCTGCGCTCATCAGCACACTCAGAAACCGAGCCAGCGGCGTCGGCGAGCCCCGCACGGCGGGGGGCTCAATGCAGCTCCCCAACAGTCAGAAGCACAGCATCACACCAGCCAAATCGCTTCCTGAAGCCGGGCGAGGAACGCGAGCAGCGTCCCTGCACCCCAAGTTACCACCAACCACGCCGCACGGCCGCGGTCGTCATGTAAACAAGCCCGGGGGGAGCAGCAGCTCCCCCCATCACTCACCATGAGGAATAGTAGATTCAGCAAACCTTACTGTCTGCCGGACAAAAATCAGCATATCAGC
Organism: Salarias fasciatus; assembly: GCF_902148845.1. NCBI lineage: Eukaryota > Metazoa > Chordata > Actinopteri > Blenniiformes > Blenniidae > Salarias > Salarias fasciatus. Next base: position 30,237,383 of record NC_043762.1, read on the forward strand.
CTTTACCCTTTATCTGCCTGTACACACAAACACAAACAGGCCACCTCTGACAGAGAAGGGTAGGTGGCTCTGTTGATTCACCACCAGGCGGCAGGGTCATCAGACATCAGCAGTGGTGGTATCTCTTGGTACATCTTCAGCTCGGTCTCAATTTTGTGCTGGAGGGATGTGGTTCTGCTTGTCACACAAATCTCTGTTAAAATCTCAACACTGACCAGTATTAATTTTCTAATGCTGACACTCTGTAGAGTTATATTAATATTCCTCTCTGTTGACCAGTGTTCCTATTTAACTCTATACAGTGTTAGAATGAACACTTTAAAGTGTATATTTTAACACTTACATTTAACACTACAACAGTGTATATATGAGACCACTCTTAACACTTTCAGAGTTAATTCAGCACTGGAAAATTTGCTGTGCAGGATTTCAATTTTCAGGTTGTCTTCATGAGCAAAAAGCTCCTCCAGTGGAGACTTTGGAGCCCTCTTGCAGGAAGGTGGCACAAGCCCTTTGTGCCATCTATTATAATGGGTAATGCAAACTCTATGCCCAACAAGCACGATGAGCTGGAAGCCCTGATGAAGTGTGAGAGTGCTCACCGGGAAGCTTCATTATATCTTCTTACGGAGACCTGGATGAATGAGACCCTGCCGGACTCCGCTGTTAGCATCCCGGGCTTCACACTCGTTCCAGCGGACAGAGCAGCGGAATCCTGCGGGAAAGCGAGGGGTGGTGGACTTGCCGCGCTGGTCAACAACAAGTGGTGCCATCCCGGTCACATCACGGTGAAAAATCAAATCTATACCCATGATGTAGAGCTCCTGGCGGTCGGATTGAGATCATATTATCTCCCGAGGGAGTTCCACCTGGTCATCGCCATTATTGTTTACATCCCGCCGTGTGCGTACGCGACATCAGCGTGTGACATCATCCAGGAGGCGGTGTCCAGGATCCAGTCCTCACATCCAGAGGCGCTCATCATTATTTCAGGGGACTTCAACCATGTTGATGTGAGCCCTCATTTAGGGGGCTTCACTCAATATGTGCAGCGTCCAACCAGACATAACAACACTCTGGACCTGTGTTATGTGAATGTAAAATCTGCCTACTCTGTCGTGCCTCTGCCTCCCCTTGGAAAGTCCGACCACAATCACATACACCTCAGACCAGCATACAAACCACCTGTGATGAGACTGCTGCAGTCAGGAGGTCTTTTAGGCAGTGGACCCCTGAGACAACAGCCAGGCTGAGGGACTGCTTTGAATCCACAGATTGGAATCTGCTTGTGGGTTCAGACATGGACAATGACATGGATGAGAGTGTGGTCTGTGTCACAGATTGCATAAATTTCTGCACGGATGTGGCAGTGCCCCTGAAAACTGTCCACTGCTTCCCGAACAACAAGCCGTGGATCAAAAGTGGCACAAAACATCTGCTGAACTGCAAGAAGTAGGCTTTTAAGTCTGGTGATCGACAGAGAATGAGGACTGCTCAACATGACCTGAGGAGGGCTATGAGACGGGCCAGGAGCGGGGACAAATTGGGGCTTGAAAGGAAGCTGCAGGATAAGAGCTCCCGAGAGGTCTGGAAGGGCATGAGAACCATTACTGGTTTCAAGGAGAAGGGATGTGTAGCTCCTGGTGATGTGGACATGGCGGACGAGTTTAACCGCTTTTACAACCGGTTTGACTCTGCACAAACGCACACACACACTAACAGATGTCCACCTGGCGGCCACTCCACCTCTGCTGCTGTGACCTGCTCCTCTCCTCCACCCAGCGGCTGCTCCACCTCTGCTGACGCGCCGGCCTTCACTGTGGAGGAGGTGTGTGTGGAGCTGAGGAGGCTCCTGGATGGAAAGCTGCGGGTCCTGATGGGATATCACCACAGCTAATGAGGGAGTGTGCGTCAGAGCTGGCTGTGCCTCTCCAAACCATCTTCAATCAGAGTCTTCAGACTGGATGTGTCCCTGCGCTGTGGAAGACCTCATTCCTTGTCCCAGTGCCCAAGGTGGCAAGGCCTGCAGGGATGAAGGACTACAGACCAGTGGCCCTGACATCTGTGGTAATGAAGACTTTTGAGAGGCTGCTGCTCCGGCTGCTCAAACCTCAAGTGGAGGGGGCGCTGGACCCCCTTCAGTCCGCCTTTCAGGACGGCATGGGAGTGGACGATGCGGTCTTGTTTATGGTCCATTGGGCGCTCTCCTCTCTGGAGGGAGCTGGAGGCTGTGAGGTTGATGTTTTTCGACTTTACAAGCGCCTTCAATACCATCCAGCCTCAGCTACTGAAGGGGAAGCTTGAGAGGATGGGAGTGGATCCTCTCTTTGTTCGCTGGATCCACAACTACCTGACTCTGAGGTCACAATACGTTCGGCTCGGGGGGGGGGGGGGGGGAATCTGGGACCCTGATGAGCAACACTGGTGCACCGCAGGGGACTGTACTATCTCCCTTTCTCTTCACACTGTACACTGCTGACTTTGCTCACAGATCTGCTGAGTGTCGAGTGCAGAAGTATTCAGATGACACTGCAGTTGTCGCATGTGTGAAGGGTAGGGATGAAAAAGAGTCCAGGGAGCTCATCGCGGGATTCACCACCTGGAGCAGGGACAATGGTCTCATTCTGAACACCTCTAAGATGAAGGAGATGATCATTGACTTTGGCAGGAAGCCTCTCATCAACCTGTCATCATCAACGGAGAGAGTATTGAGGTTGTTTACACCTACAAATACTTGGGTGTGCACCTTGACCACAGACTGGACTCGGAGCAGGCCCAGGCCCTGTATAAGAAAGAACAGAGCAGGCTGTTTCTCCTGAGGAGACTGAAATCCTTTGACGTGTGTGGTGACATGCTGTACATTTTCTACCAGTCTGTTGTTGCAAGTGCTGTTCTCTTTGGGGTTGTCTGTTGGGGTGGCAGTATGACAAAAAGAGACAGCAATCGGCTGGACAGACTGATCAGGAAATGTGCATCTGTGATGGGGAGGAAGGTGGACTCTGCTGGAGCAGTCCTGGAGAGGAGGATGAGGCTCTAATGCAGGGTATCTTGAGGAACCCCAAACATCCAAACTACGACACAGTCGCAGCTCAAAAGAGTGGCCGGAGTAACAGGCTCTTGTCATTGCGCTGCAGAACTGAGCGCTTCAAGAGGTCATTCATCCCCTCGGCAATCAGGCTGTTTAACAGATGTGCCTGAGCTGAACTGAGTACACTATGAGCACTTTATTGTACTGTTGTGATTTATTTCTTTGCCTGTGAATGATTTGTGTTTGCTGCTGGACACCTGAATTTCTCCCTTGGGAGATTAATAAAGTTTTTATCTATCTATCTTATCTATATATCTACATTCTCCTCTCCCTCTCCCCTGCTCTCCTTTTTCCTTGTTCTCTCTTTCATCCTTCCCCTCTGACAGCATCACATCATCTTCTTCAGCATGCTGCTCTGTTGGCTGCTGAGACTCCGTCGACTTTCCTGCCATCGTCTTCTCCTTGACCCGCCCCAACACAGTGCTGTCCTCCACAGTGTGTTTGAAACGTGGATCTGCTGCAGTGACAGCCTGCTTAAGGGTGGAGACAAAAAATGTCTTCTTCTTTCACAGTGAAATGCTTCTGGAGTTTCTTCAGAATTGGCAGGATCTGACTGCATGTAGGACTTGTTTCAGACGAAACACAGAGTGTGGATGTGTACAACACTTTCATCAGGTGTGTGAACTCTTCTGCCTTTCTGAAGTCTTCATCTGTTGGTCGAACCAGCCGGTCCCTCTCCAGCGGGTTTTTCAGACGGTGATCATGGTAGGCTGCCTGAATTGCTGGAAATTGCTCGAGGAATCGTTCCATCATCATGTAGAGGGAGTTCCAACGCGTCCTAACATCAAGGATCAGGGCATGCTGAGACAGATCTACAGTATAACACAAACAGAAAATCACAGGAAATTAGATTTATTATTATTCTGCAATAATCAATTAGCTGTTCTGTAAGACAAGCCCTGACGGATTGTTACATCCGCAGTTCAAAAGGAGGAAATGGAAGTAACATAAAAAGCCAGATGTTAAAGGTGAAAGAGGTGTTGGTAACACTTTACTTGAAGCATCCGGTATAACACATTATAAGTAGTTACAAACACTCATGAATGATCACAATGCTTTATAACTCACTGTACAGCATAGGATTAGGGTTAGGATTAGGGTTAAGTTATGGCATTGTGATCATCTATGAATGTTTATAGCTACACGTGTTATAATGGCATTATAATGCTTTATAAATGTACTTAGAATGTGTTATATGGGGGGCTTCAAGTAAAGTGTTACCAAGGTGTTTAATAAATAAAAAGGGATGTTACAAAACTAAGGAACACGATAAATCAAAAACAACACAAAATGCAGAAACAAAACTACTCCAAAAGGTGATCCTAAACTAAAAACCAAAACAACACAAGCCACAGAGTATTATCCTCTAACTCAGGACAATCACACAGTCCAGTTGATCACAACAGCCGAGCCACACGAGTGAGGAGCGACAAGCCACTAAACAGACACAGACGCTCCCAGACTGATCCTCCTGCCAGGCTGTTGAAGCAGAGGCTTCTCCCATGGCCGCTTGATTGGAGGCTGCCGTGTTCTCCCCAACAGTCTGGTGCTCCAGTCAGTAATCCATTCATCCATTCCTGGACAACCTGTGGGTGCAACAGAGGGAGAGATCCCAGTCACACATGCACACACACACACACACACACACACACACACACACACACACACACACACACACACACACACACACACACAAACACAACACAACCAATACGGCAGCAGCCATAACAGGGATGCTTAATGAGGATTTGTTGTTTCTCTTGAAGTACATCTTTGCCATGGATGACCTCTTCATGCAGACCATAATATCTCCAGTGGCACAACTTAACCCAGGCCCTTTGGCACAAATTAGCCCAGGCCCACCATTTTGAAAAAAATGCCTCCCCCAGCTGCTTTGAGCTAGCATCATGTTAACTGTACAGACTCATGATGTAGTTTACTAAAGCAATAAAACATGTGTGAAATGTTTTCAAAGTTTTCTATAATTGTTCAAACACAGCAATCAAAAAACCTTAACCATGGAAATTTTACTTTGGAGGGCAAAAAAATGTTTTTTGAGCTTAAATGTGCTTATCTCTCAAGTCATGTGTCTCCCTTTTTTGGAAGATGAGCGGAATGGACGCCTCTTCAAAAAGAAAAAAGAATAAAAACCGCGCCATCAAACAGTATGCACCACACACACACTCACACTCACACTCACACTCACACTCTACCATTAATTCGCACAGAACAGAGGAGACATGGCATGGCACTGAGCATCTTAGGGAAAACGCCACCAGTGGGGCCCCCCACACCAAGGGAAGTCGAGGGTCAATTAAAACTGGGGCTCCAGCGCCCGACCCCCGACCCCGACAGACCATGGGAACTCGCACACCAAAGTGTGGAGCCCCCAGGCCAGCCAGGACCAGAGTACCCGGGCACAGTAACCCCAGCGTTGGACCAGGACCAACTCCCGGTGTGAAGGACCCCCCTGAGGAAACACTGGAATTAAACAGCTAAAACATAATAAAATATGACACGAAATTAAAATAAGATAATAAGATAGGATTATAAAGTAAAAAAAAAAAAAAGTAAAATAAGTTGAATGTGCATAATAAAATAGAATAAAATTACATAAATAAGAATGGAATAAGAGGACTATAAAAGGTCAGTTAAAAGCCTGATTAAAAAGGTGTGTTTTCAACCTCCCTTTAAAAATATCAACGGTCTCTGCGGTCCTGAGGTTCTCCGGCAGGCTGTTCCACAGGCGGGGGCCATAATGGCCAAAAGCCGCCTCACCATGAGTCTTGGTTCTGGCTTTAGGAACACACAATAAGGCACTGCCAGAGGACCTCAGGGCCCGCGAGGGTCGATAGGGTAAAAACAGATCAGCTAAATAAGAAGGCGCAAGGCCGTTAAGACATTTAAAAACTAATAAGAGAACCTTAAAATCGATCCTGAAGCGGACAGGGAGCCAATGCAGCGACTGTAAAACCGGTGTAATGTGGCTCCGCCCCCTGGTCCTCGTCAGCACACGTGCGGCTGCGTTTTGTAATAGCTGTAAGTTTGAAATATTCTTTTTGTTTCAGACCAGAGAGCAAGGCATTACAGTAGTCTAATCTACAGGAGATAAAAGCTGCATTAGCACCTCTGTGCTGGCCTGAGAGAGAAACGGGCGGACTCTAGCTATGTTCTTAAGATGATAAAATCCAATCTTAGTTATGTTTTTTATGTGTGGAATAAAATTTAGCTCAGAGTCAAAAATCACGCCCAGGTTCTTAACTGATTGTGCTGGTTTAAAATCCCGTAATTTTGGTAAAATCTTCTCTCTCTGACCTTCAGGACCGATAACTAAAACCTCAGTCTTGTCCTGGTTGAGCTGTAGGAAATTCACTGCATCCATGACTTGATGTCTGAAATACAGTTAAAAAGGGTTTCTATTGGCCCGGAGTCATCAGGAGACACTGCGATGTACAGCTGAGTGTCGTCAGCGTAACTATGGAAGCTGATGCCGTGTCTCCTGATGACGTCCCCAAGTGGAAGCATGTAGAGGTTAAAAAGTATAGGACCTAAAATTGAACCTTGGGGAACCCCACACCTAATTTCATGGGTTCCTGAGGAACAAGTATCCATACTTACATAAAAACATCGATCTGTGAGATAAGAACTGAACCAGTTAAGAACAGTACCACAGAGGCCCACCAGGTGACTCAGTCTATTTATTAAAATGTGGTGGTCTACTGTATCAAATGCAGCACTCAGGTCCAGTAGAACCATCACTGTGAGCTTTTTATTATCTAAATTCCACCTGATATCATTTAAAATCTTTAAAAGGGCCGTCTCGGTACTGTGGTTCACTCTAAAACCAGACTGATGTCTTTCTAAAATGTTATTGATCATTAAAAAGTCATTGACTTGGTTAAAAACCAGTCTTTCTAAAACTTTACTTAAAAATGGTAAGTTGGATACTGGTCTGTAGTTATTAAAAACATCGGGGTCTAAATTGCTCTTCTTCAGAAGGGGCTTCACCACCGCCGTTCTAAAGGCAGTGGGGAAGACACCCGTCTGAAGAGAGCTGTTCATGATATTTAAAATCTGTTCCTCAAGGAATCCATAAAGTGATTTAAAAAGTGGTGTGGGGATGGGATCTAAAAGGCAGGTTGTTGATTTTACTTGGGAGAAAACTCGACCAAGAGTCCTCGCATCAACCAGGTCAAAACTGTCCAGTGTTTCCTCAGGCATGGACAACGGTTCAGCTGTGTTCACTGATAAAACCTGTTGGGATAAAAGACTGGACCTGATGTCCATGATTTTAGTTCTGAAGTGGTCTGCAGAGTCTTCACAGAGAGCGTCTGTTGGCTCCTTAAAAGCTTTATTAAAATTAGTGCCAGTTAAAATGTTGAAGGTGGAGAAGAGGAACCGGGGGTTGTCTTTACTGTCTGAAATAAGTTTAGAGAAGTGGGAAGTTCGGGCCTGTTTAACTGCATTATTGTAAATTTTGAGTTGTTGACGTAGAATCTGGTGATGTACAGTCAACTTGGATTTTCTCCACCTTCTTTCAGCTCTCCTGCAGTTTCTTTTCAGTTTGATGACTATATCATTTCTCCTCCACGGGGGTTTGGAATGGCCCTTGATTGTTTTAGTTAAAAGTGGAGCGACTGAATCCAGACTGGACTTCAGTTTACTGTTAAAATCGTCAACAATAAAATCACAAGATGCAGGTAAAATCACTGCAGGAGTGCTCTGTAAAATCTCTATAAAATCTGCAGCCACTTCAGAAGTAAGTTAACGTCTCCTCACTGTTGTCACCGGGGCTTCCTGCTGGTTAAAACTGGTGATGTTAAAAAACACACAGCAGTGGTCAGACACAGCCAGGTCAACAACAGAGGACACACTGATGGACAGACCGTGGGTTATAACCAGGTCCAGGGTGTGTCCTCTGTTGTGAGTTGGCTGTGCGACATGCTGTTTAAAATCTAAACAGTTTAAAAGGTTTAAGAATTCTCTGGACATAGAGTCCGAGTTGTCATCAAGGTGTAAGTTAAAATCACCAGTTATTAAAATTCTACTATATTTAGAATTAATTATTGTTAAAAGTTCTGAAAATTCACAAATAAAAAGACTAGAGTACTGAGGGGGTCTGTATACTGTTAAACACAGGATCGGGGGACTGCTAAAAATAAAGGCGTGGTGCTCAAAGGATGTAAAACTGTTAAAAGCTACTGCACACGCACTAAATGAAGTTTTTAAAATGGAAGCAGTCCCTCCACCCCTCTTACCCTGTCTGGTTGAAAATAAAAAGTTAAAACTCGGTGGGGAAGCCTCAGTGAGGATAACAGGTGCATCAGTACCAAGCCATGTCTCAGTTAAAAGCAGACTGTCCAAGTTATTATCTAAAATAAGATCATTAATAATAAAGGATTTGTTTAAAAGAGAGCGCACATTCAGCAGGGCCATGTTAATGGTGGTGGGCGGACTGGATGTGGCTCTCGGTGAAGTTTCACTGTTAAAAGAGTCTTTTTGTGTTTAAGAACAGTCCGGGGGATGTGGTGTCTGCACGAGGTGATAACTGGGATGCTGTGGATAGTGTGTGGTGTGTCCGGGGGCAGTGGAGGTGTGTGAGGGGTGTGTGTGGCGTGTGGTGGATGGGGGGGGCTTGCAGGTAGTCAGTCAGTGGGGGATGTGTGGACTGTGTGCTGAATGTTACCTGCTAAAATGGAGCTGCCCAGCGTGCTCGGGTGAAGTCCGTCCTGGTGATAAAAAGCTGGGCGGTTCCAGAAAAGGTTAAAATTATCAATGAAATAAAAGTTGGAGGCTGAGCAGGAGCGCTGAAGCCAGGTGTTGAGGCCGAGCAGTCTGGAGAAGCGTTCAGCGCCCCTGAAGAAGGTCGGCAAAGGTCCAGAGATAAAAACCGACCTTCCACAGCTCTGCAACAGGTTAAAAAGGTCCTTAAAATCCTGCTTGATGACCTCCGACTGCCGCCGGGCCGTGTCGTTAGTCCCGACGTGAACGATGACCCGGCGGACAGTGGAGGGGAGGGACTGCAGGAGCTCCGGGAGTCCGTGGAGGATCGTGGGGACAGTAGCACCAGGAATACACCGCGTGATGGCGTTAAAAAAGCGAATATTCCTGATGCTACTGTCCCCAACCACGAGTGTCGTGGGGGAAAAGAGGGGACGGGGCGGGGGCGGCTGTGGGGCGACGTCGTGGGTGTCCGGGGCGGCGGTGTCAGCACCCAGGGCTGGGGAGCGCTCCGCCGGTACAGCGACGCCGCCGGCAGCAACCTCGCTGCCGGAGCGGTGGTCCTGGCCCTGGTTCTGGCTCTCCCCGCGGTGGTGGCTCACGGAATGCCTCCTCACCGCCTCCCTAATCAGCCTCAGGCGGGCAGCGGAGGCCGCGGTCCGGGGCGATCGCCGCCGCTCCGGTACCGGCGGGGAGCGGCCCGGCTCCCTGGCCGCGGCGGGGACATCCTTCTCCGGGACAGCGGCGGGGAGCTCCTTCTCCGAGGCCGAAGTGGAGTTGGCCCGGGCCGCGGCGGAGTGATCCGTGGCCGGGGCGGGGAGCTCCTTCTCCGAGGCCGAGGAGGAGTGGGCCGCGGTGGAGGGAGCCGTTTCCGGGGCCGGGGTGTAGCGATCCAGTTTCATCTTTCCCTCAGCAACATAGTGTGCTGTCGCTGCAAGGTGATGATCTTGGGTCAGACTGGTCCAGCCGTCACTGGTTAAGGCAGCTTTGCTGACATCCTTGAGCTCAGATATAATGTTTGACTTTTCCACCTTGTACCAGGCAGGAATTAAATGATTTGCCACAATATCTCTGGAGGGAGGTGTGTAGTTTGCATTCAGGGCCCTGGTCATCTCCCTGCAAAGAAAGATTCAACATAACAGTAACTGTCATTATACAAGTTTTAACATCTTTTTTCTTTTTAATTCTAAAAACTTAGGCCTCGTCCATTTCCACCCTGAATCACACTGTTTTGTTGTTAGGGAATCAGTAATAGTGTGACAGTGGCAGAAATACACAATTGCAAGAGCTGAAAATATTTAAAATGAATAGAGAATGTCTGTATTGTGCTTATTTTAGTTCTTATTGATTCATCTTGATTTAATTCTAAACAAAGTCATTCGTTTTATAGTTTGCATTGACGTTTGCAGGGAAACAGCCTACACAAGACAAAATACTGTGTTTTTGCCACAGGATTTAGGATGGAAATATGCAACGTTATACATTATTTAACTTACTTGAATGACGGAGACTCAACGACCGAGAAACGAAGTAGTCCTTTCACTACAAACTTGGTTACCACACGGTGACACTCCTCGGTTTTCTCTTTTGTCAGCCTCCTTCTCGCCAACATGAACGGTGTCTCTGATGGGGCTGCTGGCAAGGTGCTAACACTGCTTGTAGCAACATTAGCACTGGCTGTGTCGGTCCGCAGTAGATCAAAGCAGCGGATTGTTTACCATTTTCTGATTTCCCCGCCCACTGTGAACGGTATCCATGTAGACAAAAAAGCCAGTGGAAAAACAAACAAACCGAGTCGAGTCGAGTCAGGTACTGTAGGGTGGAGTCGAGAGGAGTAGGGTAGAGTAGGGTAGGTGGAAACACGCCATTGGTCTCTGTTCTCAGTGAAACCAAACTCCAGATAAAGATTATGATCTCTTCTCAGATCTGCTGGATTAGACTCAGCACCACATGATGAAGATGACTTATTTAAATATGCTTTCATCGTCACTAGCTACAAATGCTAAGCAGCAGCAAGACCTAAATATGTGATGCGAGTAATGCATCATAGATTTATGTGATATTTAACAATGATGTCAGTTTTTATTGGTCCATTGTCAGAGTCTTTTTTGTTTACTGGATATTTTACTTTGAAATCGCACTGTCACACCCTGTGCCTGTGTGCCAGATGGGGTGGGAGGGGCCTGTTTGTTTTCTGTCTGCCCTCAGGCTCAGGAGGGCCTCGTCACCACCCTAATGTGTGGCACCTGCGTCTCCTCCTACTTAAGCCCTCTCTCCTCTCGTGTCTTGTCAGCTCCTTGTGGGTCTGTCTGTGTGCTCTGTCGTGTGTCCTGGCCTGCATCAGCTCTGCACAGCTCGTTCCTGCGTTCCTGAGTTTCCTGGAAATAAAGAAGTTTCAACTCCACCTGTGCTACCAGCGCTTGGGTCCTTCCACCTGCACCGTGACACGCACACTAGTGATATCACTTCCTTACCGACTGCGTGCAGGAGATGGTTGCATACTGTGTGCGTCCACAACAGAAAGTAAGTTTGATGGTGTGATATGTTGTAAATATGACCTCCCAATGTTCCTTGGTTTAGCTGCCACCCTCTTGTGTGTTTATATGCCAGTTTGAATACTGTTCAGCATGTTTTCTGGAGTTAATTATTCACGTGTTATGCATCCCTCGTGTCGGATGTAGGCGGTGTTACGCTGTGCGCCCGCTTGAGGGAGCAAGAGACCATCAAGTCAGTCTGAAACTCATATTTGCTTCTGTGGCAGGATGGGTGTGTTTGTGGTTGGTCTCAGCCTATTGGCTGGGGGCACTATAAAAACCCCTCCCACGTCTGAGCCGCCCTCTGGTTCTTGCACTTCCGGGTTGGTGCTGGCTGGTAGCGGTGGTTCGTGCGCACAGGTAAAGGCTAATTCCCCTCATGAAATAGATCGTATTGGGTTTTGACGAAAGTTACGCCTTGCAGTGTCGCGATGGCTCCGGGGGGAGCGCGTCAAGCGCATGCCGCAGCAGCTGTAGATCGGGCGCGTGGGTCCCGATGGTCCGGTGCTGGTCTGAGCATTTGCCCCGCTAACGGAAGTCGGAAGCGGTTCTGCCCTGTTCGAGCCCCGTTTCCAGCGCAGACACACCACGGCTGTCTTTGTTCTTTGTGTTTCTTTCTTTTTGTCTTTTGTTTCATCCTGAGCTGCTGTCATGTTAAATGTTGATCCTGCGTCATGTCCTCAGTACAGTGGCGTGTTGGTGTGGGCCAGCCCAACCGCGCACGGGACTTTTCACTGGAATGAAGCGCTCGTCTGTAAATTAAGTTCTTTTTTTGTTGTGTAAAGAGAATTTAACAGAAATTATTTTCAAAAAGGAACCACTGTACTCCTTTTGTCAGCCAGTGAACCTGTGTCCTTCTGTGTGACTGGGGAAGCTGAGGAGATATCATCCAAATTGACCTCACACACCACTCTGTTACACTTCATTTAACCCTTTGCTAGACTGCACTTGTGTTTATCCTGTATATGGCATGAATGACTAAGTTTTTTTTTTAATTTATAGTGATATATTTTCCAGGCTTTAGGTTATTATTGTGTTCTGCCTTTCTACTTTTACAGTATTATTAATTTTATTTGGAATCTGTTTCCATTCTAGACCACACATGCACATATGCACGCTTTGTCATCTGTATACCCATGTATACCAACTTGGAATAAAGTGTTAAATGGAATCCCACTCTCCGTGCCCTTCTGTCTGACCGGAGCTCTGTCAAAAGAAACCATTAAATCACAAACATTCAGCCAGAGTGTCCCACTCTATCACATCCATAGTAAGCTAATTACTTTGTTTAACTGATGAATTGCTACCCATGTTACTACCATTTCATTTGAATTTTTTTTCACAGATCACCAAGCTATGGCTCAAGGACTTCTGCAGGTCCAGGGACTCCAGTTTGACAAATGCTGCTGTAAACATACTGTTAATCTACAAATCTCTATTTGTAGCTGTACTGTATTAAAAAAAAAGACTAACTGAACTAACTGAAATTGTGAATAATTGCTCAGTCATTGTTAGCTGTTTGAAGTTTAGTGCTCATGCGACACATTCACTCACATTTGGTGCATCTCCTGGGAGCTCAGGTCATGGAATATTCAATATTAGGGTTTTTGAGCTGTGTCTAAAAGTGCAAATAAATGTCAAAAGTGTGTCACAGCAGAGTAAGAGCCAAATTGTCACGCCCTGTGCCCCTCCGGCCATGTGGGGCGCTCCGGGCCGGTTTTGGTTTTGTTTTCCCATTTCTGCATGCCCTGTCCCACCTGCTTGTCTGTTCCTCATGTTCTCCTGCCTCTTTAGTGCCCTAATGTGCCTCACCTGTGTCTACCCTGTTTAAGCCTGCATCCCTCACTTGTCCTTGTCGGAGCGTTGTGGGTTGTCCACGTGCTTCTGTGTCCCTGCTTGTATTTCACCTCAGCTTGCCCTGCGTTCCTGTGTCCTACAAACAAACAAGCTCAACTCTGCCTGGCTGCCTGCGCGTGGGTCCTTCCATCCTTGCACCGTGACACAAATCTGTTGAGCTGAACATCCCTGTAGGGAGATTTAAATCCTAACAAAAAAATCTCTATATTAAGACATTATGGTTGAGTACTAAAATAGCACATTTTAGAAGATGCCTATAGAAATTGTAATATTACTTGAATTAGTGAAATAACTATTTGTTCAAACAAGCTGATGTGATGAGCCATCTTTTTTCAGCAAAATGTGAAATCTATTCCCCAGCTCCTCTGACACACACATTATTATGGGCAGTGACTTAAATTGTGTACTGGATAGTTTCCTGGACAAGTCTGTTCCTACAACCCAATCATCTGCATCCTCTATGATGTTAAAGAATTTAACCTGTTCTATGAACTTAGTTGACATATGGCGATTGCAACATCCTACAGCCAGGGATTATTCTTTTTTCTCACCAAGACATAAATCATACTCACGAATAGATTATTTTATAATGGACTCCGATTTGATATCTAATGTGATTTCCTCAACGTATCACAACATAATTTCTGACCACTCTCCAACTTTGCTGGTTCTTGACCTAAACCACCAAAAGCAGCAATTTAACTGGCGTTTTCAACCCTCATTACTTTCTGATAAGTCATTTGATCAGTTTTTGTCTGTAAAAATTTCCGAGTTTCTTGAAACTAATTAGACCCTCCAGAAAAACGTGAGCAAAAATTCTTGATTATGCATACTTAAATTCCAGATTATGCGAGCTAAAATGCTTGATTATGCAAATAAATATTCAGGGTTTTATGCTATTTTATGCGGTAAAATTGTGGACAGTTGTGAGGATCGAGGTCTGGAGTGTGCACGGCACCCTCGTTCGCCATGGACATCCAAGAGCATCGCTGCTGTGATGGAGTTGAGGGCCCCCGTCGAGGCGTTGACTGGCTGGTCGCCAAGGACGGAATGCAGCAGGTCGAAGTGCGAACTCCTCATCCTCTTCAGGAGCTGCGCGATGGTCCTTGTGTAGTCAGCTGCAGCCATGTCCCGCTGCAGCTGGACAAAAACGTATGAGTCGCGCCCTCAAGCGTGGCCTGCACCTCGGCCGAAGACCACAATGCCAAAAAGCACTGTCCTCCTCGGTCCACTGTTGCTTGTTGCCTCCATTTTTTTGTTAAGGGAAAATAAAATGATTTACACAGAGGGAGACGATGCTTGAGCCAATAGCGAAAGTGGTGTAATGGCGGCTTCTTCCGTGTATCCACAGATCACATCTCGCCGTAACCCCGCCCCCCAGGGCCTGACGTAGTCGACTTGTGGCCGGGGCCAGATCGGGGCCTGAGGTAGCCCAGCTCCGAAGCAGTGCCTCCAAAGCCCGATTTTTTGGGAGCCAGAGCCAGGGCCGCGGTTGAAAGTTGGGACTAGCCCCGATTTGGCCCTGGAACCATCGAAAAGGGGTATCTCTCTATCTCTCTCTGGCACACCCTCTCCGTGAATCTTGCCTTGGATGGGAAACCCCTCCTCTCTCTCTCTCGAATTACTTTGTGCTTCACTCTAAACACTTTATTATACCGTAATTGATTGTTATTGGTGTTTCACTGCTAATGACCTGGAATTATTAATTGATAAATAACAATTTACTTAAATTAATGAGCTAATTACTTAAAGTAATCAGTTACTTCCGGTAATCAATACTTCAGTAATTTAATACGAATTGCCCAACAAAAACCCCAAGAAAATTCCAGGTTTTTATGGTCTTCAGAACAAAAGATGGTGGTTAAAGGACCTGTATCATGCTTTTTTAGCTCGTCCAAACCCTATTATTGGCATTAACATGGTAATAGTTTATTTTTGGCGCTAAGGAAAAGTCATTTTGTGTTAAATCAAGGATTTTCGGAGGTTAATTCTGAAACCCGGAAGAGAAAACGCTCAGTTTCACTGAAAATCCCGCCTCTCCCCCTGTGGACTTTGACTGACAGCTACTTCAACCAATCAGAGCTGCGTTAGCGTCTCTAAGGGTTAGCTTTAGCTCTTTAGCTTTAGCTTCTCTACACACAGAGACACACGAAAACATCTTTTCCTCAGTGGAAAATGCGAATCAGCTGCTGCTGGTCAGAGGAGAGTTGGCGTGTTGTCTGCGCGGGGGTGGGGTGGGAGAAGAGTGATGGGGAGGAGTTCAACATTTGTGAAGTATTTAGGTTTGCTGAGTTTCAAACGAGCTGTTTTCTACCCGAAGGGAGGGGCTGCTGTAGAGAGCAGCAGACTGGAAGAGATTACTCAGACATGCGTGGAAGAATTTTGGGGGTGGTTTTTAAGGGAATTCAACTTTGGGGCATGCTTAAAACCTTAAAAAAGTAGATTTTGCATGATATAGGTCCTTTAACACTCTAAATACAGTCTGTGTGTGTACATGGGACTTTTTATAACTATAAATCTGAATAAAGCCTTATTCGGCTCTGACCATGTAAACGCCTGAAAGCTTGCTTTGAGTTTGAATCCGAATGGAGCAGCAGGTTTATTCTCCTTTGAAAGCAGAATTATTTGTAAATTAGGCGACTTCATTCTGCTCCGTTGTGATGATGCAAAGCTCCAAGATGGCGGCCCACGGTCCACGGTTCGATTCATATGGAGACAATTTATTTAAGATTTCTTTTAGATGAATTGGACATAATGAAACGATATGTTTCGGCACTATGTGCCGACCTGACTGTATCCCAGGGGCGTTGCCTAGTTGGTCAGTGCCGACTTGAATTGGTGCCAACTTGACTGTAATCCCAAGTACTGCGTGCAGGCCGGCATTGTTATTAAAGTGAAATAGAGATGGGCGAATCATACATTAAAAATAGCCTAATTCTGCACATGATCCATGATTATGATCACGCAATAATAATATTAACGTAAAGGAAATATATGGGGAAACAGCATTTTGCCAATATTTGCCCTCCCCCCCCAAAAAATTTCACAAATCATGTTTTCAGGGGGGCTCATGTCTCACTTTGCGCTTTGAGACATGGCCCCCCTGTAGTTCGCACCCTGTTGACGGGCGCTTAACAACACAGACATTTTCAAAGCTGTAGCGTCAAAGTTAATCGAGAGAGAAAGAAGAGAAAAACGCTGTTTACTTCTGGGAGACGTCAGTAGGTCACGGCTGTCCCGTCCAATCAGAACGCTTCATAGAGCCCAGTGTGAGAGAGGAGTTAATCCTTTGTTTTACCCATAAACACGACATTCATGACTATAATTCTGAATTACCTCATTCAGAATAAACCAATTCTGAAAAATACCATGTAACCACCCTCAGTCACTGTTTTATGCAACAGGGTTCTAAAAGTCAAACGCTTAAAGCAGAAAAAAGAAACATTCATCAGAACTCATTGATTAAATTTATTACACATAATTGAACATACCAGAGAATGATTTCCACACACACATCAGACAGAGGCTACTTCACTTTACTGAAGAATATATCAATCAGCTTTAACATTCAAATTTGATCAACCATAAAAATAAACAATGAGAAAGTATCAGTTTCCTCACTGGTAAAATGTTCCAGCAGAATCTCACTAATTCTGAATGTCTAAAGTTTGTTATTCATTTGGGAAAAAAAATATCTAAAGAAATTATGTTTGTGAAAATTATGATTTGAATCATCTGTGTGGTTTTATAATACATGGTGAGATTCACATGATGACCAACATTACACAATCACACTGCTAACGTGACATGAGACAGAAAAAAGTAATCTCAATGTTAAAGTAAATGCAACAGAATAGAAACACTTTATTGACCGAAGAGGTGAATTCTTTTGTGATAATGTCATTGTGTTCCTATCATGTGATCATTAGCTTGATCTGTCGGCACCGTGCTGCTGTCATCAATTCAGCTTGATGTGACTTCTACTCAAAACCTAAGAAATTTGCAAATTTCTTCATCAGGCCTTTCTTTTCTTTCTTTTCCTCTCTTTCCTGAAGTAATTCGTCATCAGTTTTTGTAAGTCTGTCTCGCTGAGCTACTTTGGAGATGAGTTTTGCCCTCTCCTTCATTCCCTCCAGAGAATGAATCCGGGCCTGGTAGCCAGGTTTGGCCTCTGACTTTTCTCCCTCGATCATCATGTCGATGTACTCTGGAGTGGTCAGAGGGTTCGGCCTCAGGGCGATCTCCTGCAGGCGGCTAATACAGCAGGCCGACTGATCCATGAGGTTCACGATCAGATCCTGAAGTTTGACAATCTCCTCCTCCTGCCTTTCAATCAGTTGCTGAACAGTCATCTTTTCCTTTGTAGCTCTTTCATATTTGCTCTTCAGTTCTTGTAGAGTCTGCTTCTCTTTCACTGGGACGTACTCCCACTGGTAAGTCTGGTTGAAATGCACATTCCAGACACATTTTCCAGGGCACACAGTGCACATCCCATTGTTCATTGATGCACAGCCATGTTTTTCATGATCATTTTTGATTCCACATGGATAGTGACATGTTATTGAACATTTCTGACAGTTGGTAATATACACTCCTTTCTCTGTCAGTTGTTTCATGACTGGCCTGATAATGTCAACTTCGATTTGGAAGTTTTCATTTGAAGTCATGACTGTTTCATGCTCTTTGATCTTTTCTTTTGTCGACTTTATTTTTTCAAGTTGCGCCAATCCAGCTTTGACTTGTGGCTGCAGACCTTCAATGGCCGTTTCCAGCTGCTTTCGTTCTTTTAACACCTCCTTAGTCATGAGCAAGCTTTTGGTGTTCATTTTATCCAAAGCGGTGAAGAACTTCTCCATACTTTTAGCCCCCATTTTCCAGAACATCTCATCAAAGTTGTCATCGTCATCTTCTGAATCGTCCCCGTTGTCTCTGTGGCAGTTGCTTGCAAACAGTGCTGAGTTGTTGAACTTGAAGTGAACTGGGAGCCCTAACTCATTCTTAGGACATGGAACACCAGAGACATTTATTGCCTCAAGCACTGGCGGCTGTTTCCCATCAGCAAAAGTCACCAGCATCTCAATGTTTTCTGCCACATCTTTGCCAAAAATGGAGAGCACCGAGTCAAACACGTACTTCTGTGTGGCTGTTAACCGTGCAAGAGCGGCCTGAGTCACAAAGCACAAAGCGTCAATCTCACTGACTCCGTTAACAGAAGTGAAAAGCTTTCGAATCTGTTCTGTGATCTCCTTGTCTCTTGCCACACCTCTCGTGTCCCCAAACCCTGGAGTGTCCACAATGGTCAGGGAGAAGGGGACTTTAAATCCATCTTGGTGGTTGAGTTTGTACACAGTAACTTTAGTGGTCTGGCTGTGAGCTTGTGATTTGGACTTATCTTCGGTAACAAGTTCAAATCTGAAACTGTCCTTCCACTCCACTCCAACAATGAAGTTCATCATTCCATTGATGAGAGTTGACTTGCCTGATCCGGTTGCTCCAAGAAGCATGATCGTCCGATTCTGCCTCATGCTTTCTCTGCCAAAGTTGAACCTCCTGCAGCCATCGATGTCCAAATCATCTTCTTCTAGAGGCAGCTTGTAAACTGGAATCGAGCCTGAGTTTGTCATCTCACTGATATGTTTCAGGTATTCAGCAAGACGTGCAAACTCCCGTTTGGTTGTAGAAACATGAACAGTGATGCTTTCTTTGCTGCTGCCATCAACACCACAGTCACATCTGACCCTGACTGCGTATTCAGTCTCCGTTTGAAGCTTTGAAATGACTGCCTTCTCACCTGTAGCCATCATCTGTTTCCACTGGAGATCTTTCTCTTCTTCACCTTTTGATTTTTTGGCATACTTCACAATGTAGCTCAGTATCACAACATCCTGTCCGAGCTCCGCCGGCTTCTCCCACTTGACAGATATCTCACATGAGTTTGACTCCACTTGAGGTTCTCCAGGAGGACTGCAAGGTAAGGTTTTAATGGACTCGCTGACGATGGTGGCGGGTCCAACACCCACTGAGGTGGCTGCTCTGCATCTGAACACATACTCAGTGTTCGGTCTCAGACCTCTCACTGTGACTTCTTCAGCTTTTGACTCAGTCTTTTGTTGCCATTCTTCCTCTCCACTGACGCAGTATTCAACAGAGTAGGACGTGATGTTTTCTGCTCCAAATCTGGGAGGAGAGATCTTCAGCGTCACACTGTCGTGGTTTATGTCAGCTGCAGTCACAGTTTCAGGTTTTGAAGGCGGCTCAAAGTTTTCAGTCTTGGGGAAGCCGTCTTTATAAAGGTAAATGCTGGAACCTTTGTGTGTGTCATTTGTTAATCCCACTGTCAGGAACTTCACCTTCTTGTTGTCTCTGTTGGCATCAGCAAAGTCACTGAAGAGCTTTGCCTTTGTCCTCATTTGATCAGCCACTTGGTTTGAAAGGTACCACTGGTCCCTCTCGATGTCATGAGTGTGTGGATTTAGATCCTCAGGTTTGACTGCTCCTGTCAGATAGTTTGATAAAGCTGAAAGGTACGGCTCGGCACCTCCCAGTGAGGTGAAAACAAAGCATAGTGCATGTTCTACACTGAAAACTTCTTCATGCAAACCACTCTGTGATGAGATCACCTTGGTGTTTTTCATCATATTGGTGAAAGATTTCAAGATACTCATCTCTTTGTCTTTGCAGTCCATCCACTCAGTCAGGTTTTTGCTGTTGAATGGAGACGAATGTCTCTTCTTCAGGATGGCGGCAAGATCAGACTCCTCTTCTCCTCCTCCTCTGATTCGAGGAAGTTTCCTCGCTAAGGTTCGTTGAAATTCAAGTCTGAACTCAGAGCACATTTCTTTAAAACTTTTCAGGTTTTTGCGGATCTGAGGGAACTGCTGTGCAGTGGCACTTCTCATTGAATCATTGCATCGCATTTCAAGCTCACTGAAGTCCTCCAGGACACTTTGTGCCTCCTGAACCAATCTTATACTTATCTGACGGACAAGTTTAGCAGCAGCAGAATCTAAAGTTGTCAGGGGCAAGAGCCAGACCTTCATTGGAACAGCATTTTCTCCATTGGCTCC